>NW_027507758.1:216200785-216846521 GCF_037356315.1 Lithobates pipiens
CCTTCAAATCGATTGAGATTAACCAATCCCCTAGCTGCACCGACTGTTGGATTGTAAGAAGAGACTCCATTTTGAACGTTTCCTTGCAAATGAAGGAATTGAGGAGGGTCAAATCTATCACCGGCCTCCATGCGCCATTTCTTTTCTGAACCATAAACAGAGGAGAATACATGCCTTCACCACGTTCGTCTTCTGGCACGGGCACGGCTGCGCCTTGATCCAGCAAACAACTTACGTAGGTCAATAGGACCTGTTTCTTTTCCTCTGAGCCTGGAATTGTTGTGGGAATGAACCTTAATCTCGGAGTGTTGATGAAAGTCCACTTGTGACCCGAGGAAACCGTCTTGATGGTCCAATAATCTTGAATTGAGGCCGCCCAAACATGTCGGTAGTGAAGAAGGCGAGCCCCCACCTGACATGTTTGAGCGGGCCCAATTTCAAAAAGATTTGGTAGAATCTTGATTACCTGCGGAAGCCCCTTTTGAGGTTTTCTTAAGGGAGGATTGTCTGGACCTCCAAGATCTAGAGAACTCCCTGCCGGATCTATAACTGCGCGCTTCTCTAGCGCGATCCGAGGTCTGCCTTCTTGGAAAAATACGTTTTTGGTTTTGAAGACGTCTGTCTTGAGGGAGGAACCCAGACCTCCCACCTGTGGCCCGGGATATGGCGCTATCTAGTTTATTACCAAACAAGGAGGTTCCCTCAAATGGTATACGACACCATGCCTGCTTAGATGTTGGATCCGCCAACCAGGAACGGAGCCACAAAGCACGGCGTCCCGAGACTGCTGCCAACATAGCCCAAGACAGAAGGCGGGTAATGTCAATAGATGCCTCCCCCAAAAAGGCTGATGCCATTCTGATCTCCTGAATAGGAGAGTCTTTAGCCGTATTCACTGAGATACCTCTCAAGAACTCTTCAACATTGTCGGCCCATGTTTCAATAGCCTTTGAGACTGCGGCTAAAGCCAAAGTTGGTTTACAAGCCATCCCTGAAGTTAGATAAATTCTTTTCAGATCTGAGTCAATTCTTCTCTCTAACGGATCTTTGAAAGATACTGTGTCTTCCAAAGGGAGAGTCACGTATTTGACTAAACGCATAAGTGCTGCGTCTACCAGAGGAGCTGATTCAAGGTGCTTCACATCATCCTCCTTAAAGGGGTACAATTTAGACACCTTTGATTGCATGGAGCTCTTCCTATCAATCTTGCTCCACTCTTCAGTAATGATTTCTCCCAATTCAGATAGGAAAGGAAAATGTAGCCGTTCCTTTTTAAGTTGTTTGAAAAACTTTCTTTGTTTGGGGAGGGGAGAAGTAGTGGGTTCTTCCCATTTTAAAGCTTCTTTCACTGCCTTGACAAGAGCAGGTACTAAAGCATAATCAAATCCTACTCCTGGATTCCTGGATCCGATTCGCTGTCAGACAAGAGCACAGAGTGGTGGCTTGGTTGAGAAGATTCCCTAGTCTCTTGTAAGAGCCCTTCACCTCCTGAAGGACATAATGGGTCTGAGGGGGATTCCATAGCGTGATGAGCTTCCCTCTGCTGCAGGGATTCCTTTACCACTCTTCTCACCATAGATTCCAAGCGTTGATCCGCACCATCTCTTTCATCTGCGACTTTAGAGAAGCAATGATCACAGAGCGATTTGTCTGATGGGATGGGCATCTTACAGCCCCAACATGAATTATCTGGTCCTCTGCTTGAGTGCGAGTGACCACTGCGTTGTTCAGATCTGGAAGACCTACGGTAACCAGACTTTGACGATGATTTGCGGTGGTGCGATTTTGACGATCCACTGCGACTATGCGCACTGTAATGAGGTTCAGACCTAGAAGGGCTATAAGGAAATATACAAGAAAGAGAGAGAGATACAGACCAGGCTGGTATCAAATGCTAAGGAATACTCCACATATACACAGCAATCCAGCCATGCACATACCTGTTACAAGCGGGCAGGTCACTAGTAGGCAGTGAGGCATCCATGACTAAGAACGCTGACTGTAACAACAATAGACCCTCATAAGCAGCCATACAAAACACAGGAGCAACAATACATCAGAGCAGATCATAACCTACCTTACACCAACCAGAGAATGGCCCCGGGAAGTCGCTGAATTTCCTGCAATCATTCCCAAATTCTGACATCTCCCACTGTGTTTTAAATATGGCGCCCATGACGTCATCAGCGGCGTCAGACGCGAGATGCCCGCGCGCATGCGCGGGAACCAAGCCTCGCTTTGGATTTGGGTCCGCGCATGCGCAGAACGCAGCGCTGGACCCGGAAACAGGGGGAGAAAGGCTGCTGGAACGCGGAAGCATCAGCGCCTATGCACAAGAACCAGCTGGCATATGAAAAGACACAGGTAGAAAAAAGAAAACACATAAACACTGCTGCCATGAAAAACTGAATTTTTACAGCTCACCACTCCACCAACGATCATCTGGCCGAACAGGTTCAAGCACACACCACCGATCCACTGGGCAGATAATGGCCACCTTACATAGCAGGTAATAAGCCGTGCGCACTTATCTTCGGACAAACCAAGCCTTCAGCGCTACTCTGCCATACACTCCATACCCATGCTTAACAGACAGGGCCTATCGGAGGAACAAAATCTTGATAGTCGGCCGACTTGATCGTAGTGAAGATCTCTTCAGATAGGAAACACCTGTCCTATGGAGGAGGACAAACAAGGAACACGGATAGCAGCTTGGAGCAAAGATTTATGGGAGTAGAGGTCCTATTGGGTAATTATGGAGGCGGGGCTAACCCACACGTATGCTGCCATGGAGCCTGTCAGGAAAAATATTTATCTACATCTTTTTGTCTATAGAGTATATAAAAAAAAATTTTTTTGCATGACAGTAAGGCCAAAAGAAAGCCTAGTTCATGACAAAAATTGAAAACTGTGTTATCTTAAAGTGTTACTAAACCCAGTAATCTGAAAATAGTTCATGTGCACCCACCACCCCACAGTGCCCACCCCACCCCACAGTGCCCACAGCTTATAAATCTTCTTTTTTCATTCAAATACTGCCACTATATACCATTTATGAATGATCTGTATGCCACAGTTACATGATAAACCGCACAGTTTCTCCAGTGCTGAGAGTTCAGGTAGGAGGAGATTCCCACTACAGCCTGTATACATGCCCACATGTGTGATATCAATATCATGTGACCTGGCTAGCTCTGAGAACAAGTAAATGTTCTCTCCAGCATAAAAGACACAACTGAGCATGTGCAGGTTGGCTACTGTGCTGTGCTGGATCTGTGCATACAGGATAAAACAGCATTTTTACACAATGCAGAGGATTAACCTCTTAAGTACCACAGCGAGTATAACAAGCATGCTATGCTGCATATACAGACTGATTTTACTGTTGTGGGTTTAATAACACTTTAAGTAATGATAAAGGTATTGCTAAATAAATAAGCCCACAGCAGAGATGTAAAAAACTGCTCAGGTCAATAAGGGTAGATAATAAAGCCCAACTCCAGGCTGAACTATTATTGTCTAAATGCATGAATTGTGTATTCTTAGTTGAATCTGTGTCGCATAACAGCGCAATTGTCAGTTAAAATAACGCAGTGCATATCGCAAAAAATTGCCTGGTTATGAAGGGGGGTAAATCTTCCGGAGGATGGTGGTTAAAGTGTTAGGCTACATACACATAGGCAGGCAGGTATATCAGTTTGCTGAATTAAAAGGTGGATAAACACCACAGCAACACGCAGTGCTATGGTGGCATACAAACTGGCAGATTAACTTCAGACAGTTTGTGTGCTGCTAGAAATTCCACAGAAACTCCAACCCTGGGTGCACAGGGTCAGATTAGAGTCAGTCAGAGGTTCTGTTCATATGTAATCACTACAGCGAGTGTTTACATTCCTAACAGCAGTAGCTCTGTACATTAAAGAGGGATTCCACCTACAAAAAAAATATTAAAAGCCAGCAGCTACAAATACTACAGCTGCTGACTTTTAATAAATGGACATTTACCTGTCCTGGGTTCCAGCGATGCCGGCAGCCGAGGCCGATCGATCGCTCGGCCCTCGGCTGCTGCCGCCACCATTCTAGGTGAGGGAATCAGGAAGTGAAGCGAATCGGCTTCACTTCCCGGTTCCCTACTGCGCATGCGCGAGTCGCGCAGCGCAATAGGAATTGTCCCCACTGTCTCTGAGACCCATGTGTGTCCCAGCAGACAGCACGGCAGGACAGGAAATGGCGTAGACTCCCACGGGAGTCTATGCCCGTAAGAGGGTGTAAATACCTGTCTTTGACAGGTATCTCCACCCCCCTCCCCCCTGAAAGGTGCCAATTGTGACACCGGAGGGGGGGAGGGTTCCGATCAGCGGAGGTTCCACTTTAGGGTGGAACCCCGCTTTAATTTGTACAGAGTACAAATATTACAGCGTACACTGACCGCTGCCTGCTGGTTCCCTGTGCAGCCATTTGACCTAATTCCAATCACAGTTTTTTTTTTTATGTTTTGGGTACAGCAATGGTTAGATCCTGTGTCTAATTTTTGTTGCCGTTTGACACTACTGAAGGGATTCTCCCTCATTCCTCTACAGAAGAAAATGGTAGCTGGGATAAGACAGGGCAGAGATAGCAAAACAAATCTGACAGATTATTTGTCTATAATGTTACAAAATGTGTATTTATTGCTGTTGTGTTCATGTTAGAAAATTATATAGTCACTGAGACAAAAAGTCTTGTAAACAAATGTATGAATACTTGACATGGGTTCACATCCTTTCCAATACTATTCACAACTTAAATTAAAAATATATATACCCTCCGCAAAACAAACGGTAGATCTGTTACAATACCAGGCAAAAGATGCATTGCAAACATGTAGGAAACTTACATACGAGTCAGGGAACAAGTGTGGGAAACTCCTGGCCAGAACAGTTAGATAATAGAGACTCCGAGCGTATATTCCCCAAATCATCTCTCCCTCAGGACAGAGGGAAGCCTTACCCACTCAGATCGCCAATGCATTCCGGGCCTACTATTCCTCCTTATACAATCTCCCGAAACAGTTACCCAATGATGCTACAGTAGGGGATTATCTTATTCAATCTAATATCCCCAAACTCTCAGAAGAACCCATCACATTGATGGAACTACAATGCGCCATCAAAAACATGAAACTGGGGAAAGCATCGGGACCGGATGGGTTCACTTCAATATTACCAAACCCTTTCACCAATCCTAGGCCCGCACATAATAAAACTCTTTAATAATCTCACAAACGGTGCCCGACTCCAAAGAGACACATTAAGTGCCCACATCTCCCTCATACCCAAAGAAGGAAAAGATCAGTCGGCCTGCGGCAGCTATAGGCCCATATCACTCCTAAACATAGATCTCAAACTCCTTAATAAGGTACTAGCCAACAGACTATCCCGACATATGACAGACTTGATACATTTGGATCAGGTGGGTTTTGTCCCCACAAGTGAGGCTAGGGACAACACCACCAAGACAGCATGTGTTTTTCTCAGTACAGACGCCGAAAAGGCATTCGACTGGGTTAGCTGGGAGTTTATGGCCTTGGTCCTTAAACATATAGGACTTGGTAGGCACATGCTTAACTGGATCTTAAACGTATATTCGATATCTACAGCTCAGATCAAAGCCAACGGAGTCCTCTCTGACCCCTTTTCCATCTCCAATGGTACCAGACAGGGTTGCCCTTTATCACCCCTGCTCTATGCCTTGGTACTGGAACCCTTCTTATGCACGATACGGCAAAACCCAGATATTTCAGGAATTACCATTGCTCAAACTCAGTATAAGATTTCCGCATATGCTGACGATCTATTGTTTTCCCTGACAAACCCGGTCATTTCCCTCCCAAATCGAATTAAAGGATTTCAGAGATATGGAAACCTATCTAACCTAAAAATTTACTTCGACAAATCCACAGCTATGGGCATTAATATACCAGCTGAAAAATGTACCCCCCTGCAGTCTAAATTTAATTTTAAATGGTCCGACAGTCACTTCACCTACTTAGGAACCAATATGCCCAGAGATTTAAAGAGCACATTTGAATTGAACTTTCCACCAATGCTATCCAAAGTAAAGGGACTGCTCGAGGAATGGGGAAAAGGCCTACACTCATGGTTCGGGAGATGCAACCTTCTTAAAATGTGCTTCCTCCCGAAATACCTGTATTTGTTCCAAGCATTGCCGATCAGAATTCCTTCTCTATATTTCAAAGAAGTACACTCATTGTTCATAAAATGTATTTGGTCACACTCGAAACCTCAACTACGTAGCTGTTACCTGACGCTACCAAAGCATCAAGGCGGTCTAGCCCTTCCAGAGTGAAACACTACCACCAAGCAGAACATCTAGGGAGGATCATTGACTGGAACAGACACAAACAAACCAAATTATGGGTCCACATAGAACACACCCAGGCAGGGGTCCCGTTGAAAGGGGCAGTCTGGTGCTATGAAAGACTCCCTCCAGACATGATGAAACACCCGATCATAGGCGCCACACTATATATAGGCTCACTAATAATAAAGTCCACACCCTTGACCTCCACGCAGTTCCCTCTGTTCCCTCTTCTGGGCAATCCAGCGTTTGCACCAGTTCTGGATCGCTTGGAGTACGGCACATTATGGACTGAGGGTAAAGATTGCGCACTACATTACGTAGAAGGGGAACACTGGGCCTCGATCCAATCATTGACAAGCGACACTGGGGGATTCCAGTTACCATTTTGGAAAGCGATCTGTCTACACCACTTCATCCACTCAATTCCAGACCCTGCACATTTTAAACGGAACCTGACGACTCTAGAGGAATATTGTAGAGATGAAGGTACATTATCCCAGGTACTTTCCATAACATATACATTGCTCAATACCACAGCAGCACAGCCCGATCTACTGTTCATGCAGAAATGGGAAAATTACCTACAATGTGCTTTTACAGCCATACAAAAACAAAATATTCTCCAATTCTCCCTGAAGTCATTTATCTGCACAAAAATTCAGGAGACAAATAATAAAATCCTAACCAGGTAGTACTATACACCTCAGTTACTACATAGATTCTTCCCCAATACTTCAGATAAATGCTGGAGGTGTCAGACAGACAAAGGGACACTTCTACATATATTCTGGACTTGTCATTCAGAGGATGATAGATCACGTAATTCAGAGGGACCCCGTGTTCTTTCTGTTGCACGCAACCGCAGTTCAGGCACAGTCGTACAAGAAATCCGTGATCAGACATTTGCTAAATGCCGCAAAGTTGTGCATCCCAGCTACATGGAAGCAAAACGTGCCTCCGTCAGTGGGATTGTGGTTGCGCAGAGTAGAAGATATTAAATCACTGGAAGACTTGTTGCTTACAGCCCAACACAAACAAGACAAACACTCCAAAACGTGGTCATTATGGAATATGTTTATTTTCTCTGACGAAGGACAGACTCTACTGAACTCTTTAATTTAACGCTGATATAGTCCAGTGACATGACAATTCCACTGTCGTGTCCGTCGTGCTCGCGTTAAGCAGGTACCCACCCCCTACCCATTCCTCCCTTACCCTCTCTATACTGCACCCCTCCCTTTTTCCTTTACCAAGGGTCTTATCTTCAATGGGTCTTCCTATGCCCCCAATGCTCTAAAGCCACAGAGCAGTTAGTAGCCAGATGGAGTACACCATCCATTACTTATAGTAAGAATATGCAGATCTAAACATTTATATAAAGGATACGCTTTGATTTATAATCTAGACGATATATGCATACGAGGACTTACCTCGTCTTTTACTCTGGTTGACAGAGGTAATGCTATCCCTTTCAGGGACTGAATGTGCATCTCTATTGCAGACCCACATATATGCTGGAAAAACATATTTGACCATTGTTGTACTGTATTTTTCTGTATTTCTTGTCTATACAATTTTCAATAAAAATTTATATTTGAAAAAAATAAAAAATATATATATATATATAAATAATTTGGCTGGTATTTATTTTAACCTATTTATAAATAAAATACCAGTAATTACTATTAATTTATTTTTTCATATTTTATTCAAGGTAAAGTGGCTAAGTCTTTCTTAATTCCGGAGCTTCAGCAATTTTGGATTGAGCCAAATAGGCAAATCTCAGTCCCAATGATTTCAGCATCAGGAATATTTCAGTTCAAAGATGACAGCATTCAAAATCAATTGGTTGTAAAGATTTATCTTGGTGAAAATGATTTCCTGTTGCTTATCCTACCAACTAATGGAAATACCATTGAGAACATAGAATCTTCCATCACAAGCTATAACTGGCAGACTTTAAACTGGCTAAATGGTTTATCAAACAGGTAAGCTTCAGCATTTCAGCAGTCTTGTGGTATACATAATTGCATCTATAAAACAACCTTCTTTTTTATTTTACAGATACATCCATTTATCCATACCAAAGCTTGAAATAGAATGTTCATATGATGCCAAAGACATTCTTACTTATATGAAACTGTCCAGCCTGCTGCAAAAAACTTCACATTTTGGCAAACTGAGTAATGAACAAATAAACATTGGAAAGGTAATCTACTATATCATTTTGCTATTTATCCCTAAAAACCGTTTTGAACTGATAACTTGTCAGAATGGTGATTGCACTGATCTGGCCCTTTTAGTTACACTGTATGGAATAGCCAATGAAAGGAGATAGGCACACCTGGGATGCGTAGGCAAACAGCCAGCTTATGGTTGGACATAGCTCCACCAAACAAGTCAGACCATGGGATCCACCCCTGCAGTGCAGAGTTTAAGTGCACTGCAGGTGACAGTGACATGGAATAGGTCACCAGATTGAAGTGCAGATGGTTAGGATACAAGCCAATGGTCAGGGCAGACATGGATAGCCAGGAACCTTCCAGAGGTCAGGGCAGACAGCAAGGAAATCTGCATTTACATGCAAGTAGCCATGACATACAGAACAATAATCTTACCTCTGTACATTAGAAATGGCATAGAAGAATTTTGTAGTCTATGCGAAAGAAGTACTGGATCTATTTTTGCTAGATTGTCAATGTCCAAGATTGTAAGTGACTGTCTAATTTATTAACCACTTCAGCCCCGGAAGATTTTACCCCCTTCCTGAGCAGAGCACTTTTTCCAATTTGGCACTGCGTCGCTTTTACTGACAATTGTGCAGTCATGCAATACTGTACCCAACCAAAATTTGCGTCCTTTTTTTCACATAAATAGAGCTTTCTTTTGGTGGTATTTGACAAACTAGGGTACATTTTCTGTAATTTACGCAGCTTTTAGTTTATGACTGCCTATCTAATAGACATGTGCATTCGTTTTCGTCCGAATGCATTTTCGTCCGAATTTCAGCTATTTTCGTTTTCGTTTTGACAAACAGAATCCGAAAAACGAAAGATCCGACATAAATAAATACTTTATTTTCGTTTTCATTGTTACAACAGTTCAATATAGAATAGGAGATTCGACGTGACTCTGACAATAACAAGCTGTCTATAGAACCTGTGGTCGAATGTGCCTAACCTTACCTCTATTAGTCCAAGATTATATAGAGAAAATATTCGACAGAGAAAAAAGATTTGACAGAGAGAAAAGATTCTGCAAGCTACTGTCCTAAAAAGTGTTTGGGGACCCGGGTCCTGCCCCAGGGGACATGTATCAATGCAAAAAAAAGTTTTAAAGACGGCCGTTTTTTCGGGAGCAGTGATTTTAATAATGATTAAAGTGAAACAATAAAAGTGTAATATTCCTTTAAATTTCGTAGGGGGGGGGGGGTTGTCTATAGTATGCCTGTGAAGGGGCTCATGTTTCTGGTGCTCAGAATTGTCCCTGCACAAAGTGTCATTTATGCAGGAAAAAAAAAGTCCTTTAAAATCACTCGCAGCTATTATGAATTGTCGGCGCCGTAATACAGAGAACACTCATTGAAAGTCATTGATAAAAAAATAAATAAATAAATAAATAAATAAAAAAGCGTGGGGGTCCCCCAAATTTAATTACCAGGCCCTTCAGGTCTGGTATGGATATTAAGGGGAACCCCGCGTCAAATGTAAAAAAAAATTGACGTGGGGGTCCCCATAAAAATCCATATCAGACCCTTTATCCGAGCACGCAACCTGGCAGGCCGCAGGAAAAGAGGGGGGGACGAGAGAGCGGCCCCCCCTCCCTCCTGAACCGTACCAGGCCACATGCCCTCAACATTGGGAGGATGCTTTGGGGGTCTGTGACCCCTCAAAGCACCTTGTCCCCATGTTGATGAGGACAAGGGCCTCATCCTCACAACCCTGGCCGGTGGTTGTGAGGGTCTGCGGGCGGGGGGCTTATCAGAATCTGGAAGCCCCCTTTAACAAGGGGACCCCCAGATCCCGGCCCCCCCGTTTGAAATGGTAAGGGGGTACAAAAGTACCCCTACCATTTCACAAAGAAAGTGTAAAAAATAGTTAAATAAGACAAACACACTTTTGAAAAATTCCTTTATTAAAAATAAAAAAAAATAAAAAAAAGATTCCAGCGGTGGTAATCCACTCTTGCTATCCAGCGACGGACGGTCATCTCTCCAGCGATGGCTCATCTCATCCAGCGCAGCGTATCCATCCTTCTTCTGTCTCCGCGGTGGAGACACTGCAAGGATTCCGGCGGCCTGACGTTTCTTATATACGGAGGGCGGGGCCACCCGTCACCTGACCCCGCCCCCCTCTGAGGGAAGGGGAAACCCGGGGTTCCCTGTGACGTATGGGTGACCCCGCACCCCTCTGATGTAACACAGGCAGGTTTCCGTTACATCAGAGGGGGCGGGGTCACCCATACGTCACGTGGAACCCCGGGTTTCCCCTTGCGTCAGAGGGGGCGGGGTCAGGTGACGGGTGGCCCCGCCCTCCGTATATAAGAAACGTCAGGCCGCCGGAATCCTTGCAGTGTCTCAACCGCGGAGACAGAAGAAGGATGGATACGCTGTGCTGGATGAGATGAGCCATCGCTGGAGAGATGACCGTCCGTCGCTGGATAGCAAGAGTGGATTACCACCGCTGGAATCTTTTTTTTATTTTTTTTTATTTTTAATAAAGGAATTTTTCAAAAGTGTGTTTGTCTTATTTAACTATTTTTTACACTTTCTTTGTGAAATGGTAGGGGTACTTTTGTACCCCCTTACCATTTCAAACGGGGGGGCCGGGATCTGGGGGTCCCCTTGTTAAAGGGGGCTTCCAGATTCTGATAAGCCCCCCGCCCGCAGACCCTCACAACCACCGGCCAGGGTTGTGAGGATGAGGCCCTTGTCCTCATCAACATGGGGACAAGGTGCTTTGAGGGGTCACAGACCCCCAAAGCATCCTCCCAATGTTGAGGGCATGTGGCCTGGTACGGTTCAGGAGGGAGGGGGGCCGCTCTCTCGTCCCCCCTCTTTTCCTGCGGCCTGCCAGGTTGCATGCTCGGATAAAGGGTCTGGTATGGATTTTTAGGGGGAACCCCATGTCAAATTTTTTCTTAAATTTGAGGCAGGGTTCCCCTTAATATCCATACCAGACCTGAAGGGCCTGGTAATTGAATTTGGGGGACCCCCACGCTTTTTTATTTATTTATTTATTTATTTTTTTATCAATGACTTTCAAAGAGTGTTCTCTGTATTACGGAGCCGACAATTCATAATAGCTGCGAGTGATTTTAAAGGACTTTTTTTCCTGCATAAATGACACTTTGTGCAGGGACAGTTCTAAGCACCAGAAACATGAGCCCCTTCATAGGCAAACTATAGACAACCCCCCCCCCCCCTACGAAATTTAAAGGAATATTACACTTTTATTGTTTCACTTTAATCATTATTAAAATCACTGCTCCCGAAAAAACGGCCGTTTTTAAAACTTTTTTTTGCATTGATACATGTCCCCTGGGGCAGGACCCGGGTCCCCAAACACTTTTTAGGACAGTAACTTGCAAATTAGTCTTTACAATTAGCACTTTAGATTTTGAACGTTGGAGTCCCATAGACTTTAATAGGGTTCTAAAGTATGCTGTATACTAGCTCCATCGAATTTTCTTTATACATTCGACAGACACCATAAGCCTTCAAAGACAGATTCGATCGTAATTCATGTGGATTTTCGGACGAATGCAATTTTTGAACGAAAAACGAAATAAATAAAAACGAATTTCGGGAGTAACTAAATAAATTAAGTTTTCGGACGAAAACCAAATTACGAAACAAAATATTTTACTCTGCACATGTCTACTAATTTCTCGAGGCGCTAAAATGGCAGGGCAGTACAACCCCCCCAAATGACCCACTTTTGGAAAGAAGACACTCCAAATAATTGGCTGAGAGGCTTGTTGAGCACATTGAATATTTTATTTTTCTGTCATAAGTGATTAAAAAATGACAAACTAAATTTAAAAAATGTGCACAAAGTTGTCACTGAAATGATATATTGCTCAAATGTGCCATGGGCATATGTGAAATTACATCCCAAAGTACACTCTGCTGCTTCTCCTGAGTACGGGGATACCATATGTGTGGGACTTTTTGGCAGTCTAGATGTCTACAGGACCCTGAAAACCAATCACTGCCATCAGGCTTTCTAAGGGCATACATTTTTGATTTCACTCCTCACTACCCATCACAATTTCGGAGGCCATGAAATGCCCAGATAGCATAACCCCCTCCCAAATGACCCCATTTTGGAAAGTAGACACCCCAAGCTATTTGCTGAAAGGCATGTTGAGTCCATGAAATAATTTATATTTTGCCACAAGTTTCGAGACAATACATTTTTTTTTTAACAAAGTTGTTACTAAATGATATATTGCTCAAACATGCCATGGGCATATGTGAAATTATGTGTGAAAATATCCCACATATGTGAACCTATTGGCAGAGACTTTGGTCTGCACACAGTGGAATGTGATATTCTTTACTTGTGGCAAAAGTTTTTCTCTATTGTTACCATTAAGCAGAAGGAATTTTATATATTCTATATATTTTTTTTTATATATTATCATTTTTTTTATATATTTTTTTATATATTATATTTTGTATGGTTTACTATAACCAAAACATAAAAAATAGCTGCACATAAAATTAAGTTAAAATAATGTAATAATATATGACAATAAATGACACCAAGAAATCACCATAATATATATAAAATCATAATCATGTGATTAAATAAATATGTAATACGTGATAAATACATGATAGAATAACAAGTCCTAAAATAAAATAAATAATGTGTTATATCAAAGTCCGGTGAGTAAAGTGAAAGTGATGACTTAATCAAATCCTTCTGTGTAAACAGAAATACCAGTGCCTGTGAACCTCACCACACAAACTATGCGCTTACCAGAGGGAAAGCGATACTGGGCCTGTAGTATTAAATCTGTAGCGTCAAATCAACCTCCAGACATCCATTGGAAATGGCAGGAATCAGCTGTGGTTAAAATGAGGACAAGCCAAACGATCCAAACTCAAAGGGCAGACCAGTAATTCTGACCCTAAGAGCCGATTCCCACAGGGGCAACACGACTTCCAACGCAACTTTTGTAGGCAACTTGGACACGACTTGTCAACACGACTTGGGGCGACTGGCCAAGCAGAGAATGAGCTCTTAAGGGGGAATTCCACTGCAAATAAAAAAAAAAAAACGGCATGGGTTCCCCCTCCGGGAGCATACCAGGCCCTTAGGGCTGGTATGGATTTTAAGGGCAACCCCCTACACCGAAAAACGGCGTGGGGGTAACCCCAAGGTCCATACCAGACCCTTATCCGAGCATGAAGCCAGGCCGGTCAGGAAGGGGTGGGGACGAGCGAGCGCCCCCCCCCCCGGACCGTACCAGGCCGCATGCCCTCAACCTGGGGGATTGGTGCTTTGGGGTGGGGGGGCCGCAGGTGACAAGGGCCTCTTCCCGACAACCCTGGCCGTTGGTTGTCGGGGTCTGTGGGTGGGGGGCTTATCAGAATCCGGGAGCCCCCTTTAATAAGGGGCCCCCGGATCCTGGCCCCCCACCCTATGTGAATGAGTAAAGGGTACTTCATACCCCTATCCATTCACCTGGGGGGGTCTTCTTCTGACTTCTCCGCTCTGTCCGGCCTCTTCTCCCGGTGCCCGGCCTCTTCTCCCGCTCACCGGCATCTTTTCCCGGGCTCCTCCGCTGTCTTCTTGGAGCTCTTTTACTAGCGGAGGAGCCCGGTCTGGTATGGACCTTAGGGGGGACCTCCACGCCGTTTTTTCAGCATAGAGGGGTTCCCCTTGAAATCCATACCAGACCTAAGGGCCTGGTATGCTCCCAGAGGGGGAACCCACTCCGGATTTTTTTAAATAAATTTGGCGTGGAGTTCCCTCTCGAGAGCTGATTATTCTGCGAGATTCACCTCAATATAGATGGAGATCTGACTTGGAGGCGACTTCCATTGAAATCAATGGGTACCAGTCGCCTAGGAGTCGGATAGAAGTAGTACAGGAACCTTCTCTGAAGTCGGAGCGACTTCAGTAGTGTGCATTAAGACGGCTCTCATTCACTTACATTGATTTTTACATGTAGCGTGACTTGAGGCGACTAGGGGCGACCTGAAGTCGGATCCTGAGTTGCCCCTGTGTGAACGGGCTCTCAAGTTTGTCAATTGTAGCAATGAACAGTAATGTTATAGAGGTTATGGGGAGGTGATAATAAAAGCCAAAACCACCAACGTTTTCAATATGTTCTTCTAGCAGCAAGGAGGAACCTGAACAACTCAGCCAGACACGTCCTGGGCGATGTGCAGCTGCTGGAGCCGATGAATTTGAGACTTGTTTTGAACCTCTCCCTCACACCACACCAGTCCATTATATATATGAACTATATGTTAATAATCATTCACATAATTTGGTGGTACACTGGGCAATATTAGTAGGTTAATATTAGTGCAATTATTTTAAAACATATGTGAAATTACACCCCATAATACATTCTCCGCATTCTCTGTTCGCGGTGATACCTCACATGCACGGTGCAATTGCTGTTTTTACATATGACTCGAGACTGACGCTTGCATTCACCTTTGCGTGCGAGCATAGCAGGGTGCTTTGTTTTTATTGATTGATGCTTGCGATCACCTTTACGTGCGAGCATAGCACATGAGTAGTGAAGTATAAAATAATTACATACCTGAAAAGCAAACATGATAAAACATAGTAACAATAAAACATTGCAGTTAAAAAAAATACAGTAAAAAAAGCTGAACAATAGCGATAGAACAATATAGAGATAACAATATAACGACAACTATTTTTGGCTTTTTTATTTTACATACTTTTATTTTTTTTATACTTTTATTTGTAACTATAACAGTTCCAGGTTTGGAGACCCTGTGAAAGTGTACCCTAGACTGTGCCATGCTGTACCCTGCGCTAATATTCCGCTAGTGTGTGGTAGCGTTCAAAACATTCACCAATGCTAAGACCAGGTTGGCCAGTACAGGAGGGACAGTGATAGCAGGTATCACACCTATATCCATGCTTGCTACAGACACATCTTCTTTGGGGTGATCGTTGGGTAGGGGTACCAGGGAGGAAGGCACTCACTGCATTTGGATTGGGAAGTTGGGCCACAGCACCGTCTGGAAACAGGTGGGCTGTGATGATCTCTTCCTGGAATTTAAAGGATCCCATTAGTCCTGACACTTTGTATAGCACATAAGCATTCAGCAGAGCCAATTGGAATAACTATACAGACACTTTTTTGTACCAGCGTCTGGCCGTACGGGCAATTAAGTTTGGCGCCATCAGCTGGTTGTTGAGGTCCACCCCTTCCATATTAAGGTTGTATTCGTTGGACACAGGGGGGTTTCTCCACAACAACAGTTGCCTTTGGAATTTGGACTGCCGTATCTGTGTGCAGAGAGGACAGAACAAAAACATTCCGATTATCCCTCCACTTCACGGCAAGAAAATTATTACTTCTCAAGCAGGCTCTCTCCCCCAGTCTAAGTCTGGATTCTACAAGCTGCTTGGGTATGTCCCTGCAATTAGATAGCACGGTGCTACATGCGCCAATACCATAGTCAAACAAGTGACTAAAAAGGAGGCATAATTGTCCACGTGCAAGGTGGTACCCCTTTGCGAATAAGGGTGACACCAAGTCCCAAACAATCTTGCCAGTGCTCCCTATGTAGTCTGGGTAGTTCTCGGGCTCCACGTGACTTTCTTTTCTCTTGTAAGCCATAAAACTATATGTATAGCCTGTTGCCCTGTCACAGAGCTAATACATCTTGACCCCATATCTGGCTTGCTGGCTGGGAAGATACTATTTGAAAGACAAGTGGGCAGAAACTTTAATCAGGGACTCGTCAACGTAGACAACTTGATCAGGAGTAAACAAGGTTCAAACTGTCGGTTTAAGTGGTTTAGGAGGGGCTGAATTTTGTGGAGACGATCGTATTCAGGATCACCTCGAGGACGACAGAGTTTCTTTGTCTTTAAAATGCATGAACTGCAAGAGCTGCTCGTATCTAGCCCTGGTCATGGATGCAGAGAGCACGAGCAACTCACTTTCTAACTATGCCCATGAGAAGGGATAGGCCCAGGAAGGTCTTAAATTCGAAAACCATAATAGGTTTCCAATGTCTGGCAAGGGTCAACTGGGGAATAGCGCAGATGAATTGACCAGCATACAAAGAGATCTTAGAGAGAGATCTTCCGGGAAAAACAGCGAATAAAAATCAAGTGACATAAAATCAACTGTTTCCACCTGGTTGGCCAGTGAATGGGGAAAGTGCGGGTGCTGCAGAAGTGGTGGGCTCCCAATTAGGACTGGCATATTCTGCAGGGAGGGCACTATGGGCTGGACAGACCTGTGTTTGTCTTCTTGATGGCTGTGGGGTGCTAGCCACTGCACCAGCTTGAACTGCACTTATGGGGCTCGCCACATCACCACGTGATACTGCAGTGCTGGATGTACGACCAGGGTGCACTAGGCCACTGGTTCTTGCCAGTTCACCAGAAAGATCAGCAGCACTAGTACTGGCTCTCTGCTCCATACGAGAGCCCCGTGTTTCTTGCACCTCAACAACAGAAAAAGAATGTGGTCAGGTATGCCTGATAGGGTTGCCACCTGTATGGTTTTCTCCCAGACAGTCCGGTTTTAGAATGATGTGTTCGGGTTTTGATCCGGACACATCATTCACACTCACTGCACTGACATGTCTACCCTCTCCCTGACAGCAGCTTGGTTCAGCAGAGCAGAGTGTCAGTGTATCAAAGCTCCTCCCTCCTCCTCCTCCATTCTGTACACACAGGATATCAGGTCTGTAGAAAGTTTTTATTATGCTCTGTAGATGGCGGGGGGAAGATACAAAGCCTTGAAAAAGTATTCATACCCCTTGACATTTTCCACATTTTGTCATGTTGCAACCATAAACATAAATGTGTTTTATTGGGATTTTATGTGATAGACCAACACAAAGTGGCACAAAATTGTGAAGTGGATGTAGGATGGGCACAGACGCTGCATATGATGGACACAGTGGATGTATGATGGGCACAGAGGCTGCATATGATGGGCACAGAGGCTACAGATGATGGGCGCAGAGGCTGCATATGATGGGCGCAGAGGCTGCATATGATGGGCGCAGAGGCTGCATATGATGGGCACAGAGGATATATGATGGGTACAGAGGCTGCATATGATGGGTACAGTGACTGTATGATGGACACAGAGGCTGTATATGATGGGTACAGTGGCTGTGTAATTGGCACAGAGGCTGCATATGATAGGCATCAAGGCTGCATATGATGGGCATAGAGGCTGCATATGATGGACACAGTGGATGTAGGATGGGCACAGAGACTGCATATGATGGACACAGTGGATGTATGATGGGCGCAGAGGCTGCATATGATGGGCGCAGAGGCTGCATATGATGGGCACAGAGGATGTATGATGGGTACAGAGGCTGCATATGATTGGTACAGTGGCTATATGATGGGCACAGAGGCTGACTATGATGGGTACAGTGGTTGTATAATTGGCACAGAGGCTGCATATGATGGGCACAGTAGCTGTATGATGGGCATAGTAGTTGTATAATTGACACAGAGGCTACCTATGATGGGTGCAGTGGCGACATATGACGGCACAGAGGCTGCATATGATGGGCACAGAGGCTACATATGATGGGCACAGAGGCTGCATATGATGGGCACAGAGGCTACATATAATGGGCACAGAGGCTGCATATGATGGGCACAGTGGTTGTATGATGGGGCAGAGGCTGCATATGATGGGAACAGTGGATGTATGATGGGCACAGAGGCTGCATATGATGCGTACAGAGACTGCATATGATCGGCGCAGGGGCTGCATATGATCGGCGCAGAGGCTGCATATGATCGGCGCAGAGGCTGCATATGATCGGCGCAGAGGCTGCATATCATGGGCACAGGGGCTGTATAATTGGCACAGAGGCTGCATATGATGGGCGTAGTGGCTATATGATGAGCACAGAGGCTGCATATGATTGGCACAGAGGCTGCATATGATGGGCACAGAGGCTGCATATGATGGGCTGCATTTTATGGGCAAAGAGGCTGCATTTGATGGGGCACAGCGAGGCTTCATTTGATGTTTTTTTTCAGAATTTTTCAATTTGATGTCAAATCAGTACTGATGTCTCAATTTTTAAGATGGTATTAAACTACAACGTCCAGCATAAAAATTTGAGAAGATAGTACTGAATAATTGGTCCATTTTGAAACAGGATAAGGTATTACGCCCTCTATTACCGCAGCGACCATTATTCATATACAAAAAGCTCCTTCCTTACGGGACCGTCTAACCCCAGGAGTCATTGACCCACTGATTCAGTCAGAAAGCCAGTTATTTTCCTTCCTTTCTGGATTTTATGCCTGCGGGCAGTATACTGCCTGTAAACATTCAAAGTGTAACATTAAGAAGAGGAAATAATTTCAGGCATCGGGACAAATAAAAAATGCAAGATTCAACAACAAATTACTTGTTACTAATTACTTGTGCTATTGGTGTTGTTTACATGCTTTAACGTAAGTATGGCCTGCAATATATTGTTAAGGGCATCTAGACCTCTTCATGTCAGATTAGAAAGGACTAAAAACACACAATGTATCCAGGCATTACAAATTGGTTCATAACCAGAACCCTAGGGGTTTGAGATTCTGGGGCATTGAAAGAGTCACAAAGCATTGGAGAGGAGGCAACTTCATAGCTGCAGGGAATCTCATTGAATACATGAGACAAAAGTTTTAGTACCTGCAGGCTTGAACGTTGATTTTGGCATAAATTGTTTTTGTTCTGACCGTTAAGTTTATAATTTATGCAAACACGTCAATATGTGCATTTGTGTTGTTTATGGAGGATCAATGAGGACGCGGGTTGATGTGCAATTATAATGAATGATCATTATCTTTTTATTATCACAATTAGTTGTATGATAGTTTTTTTTATTTAATTACTGTGTGCCTTTGTGTCCATTTAAATACATGAGTTATAGTGTAATTTTTGTCCTCACCTTAGGTTTTGATAACCATTTGAGAGGTACGATATGCCTTCTTTCAGTCTTGATGGACTCCGTTACGTACACTAGTTGCACCTTGACAGATATACTTGTCACTGACCTTTTGTTTTTTTGTTACTCTAAGCCTTTGTACACACGGTCGGAGATTCCGTCGGAATGTGTCCGATCGGAGCGTTTTGTCAGATATTCCGACTGTGGGTGGTCTGCATCGGACTGTTTCTGTCGGAATATCCGTCGGACCAACTTTTCCAACTTGCCGGAAATATTTTCCGACAAAATGCTCCGATCGGACATACTCCGATCATGTGTAGCCTACTCCGACGGACAAGGTGCCATGCATGCTCACAATCAAATTCGGACACGGAAGCGCTTGCTCAGGTAAAACTACCGCTTGTAATCGATATAGCACATTCATCACGCTGCAATGGTAAAAATACTTTCATGAAGCGCATTCTCTTGTTCTTTACAATGCTGCAAGAAGGAACTTCTTTTGATGCTCATAGTCACACACACTTCTCCCGAATGTATTTCCTGACTCTTTTTTACTCAATTCAGAAATATAATTTTTTAATTCGTCACATCTACACAATTTTATTTTTATTTTTTTTGTGTGAATTTTGTTTTTTGTTCTTTCATAAACATCTCCTTTTTTGTCATTTTGCTCATCTTTCTATTTTTTGGGGTGTGTTTTGTGTGTAAACTTACCACAACAACATTATTATATTTTTTTATATTTTCTTTTTCTTTTTTAATCTACAGGAGGTTGTTTAGTGTTGGTGTCCCTTGTTATTCATTTCACTTTGTATTTTTGAAATGTACCTGCCTGCTCACAAATAAACTGGCCTTTTTGAAGTAAAACACATACGCAAGTATTTCTTAAAAAAAAAAAAACCCTTTATTTAGGTGTCAGTAACAAATAAAGAGGGAGGCGGCAATGGACAGATTGGGGAGATTAGCGAAGCCTTTGGCCCCCAGGGCACGCATCAACTATTTAAACGCAAAACTTGGTTGTGTGAGGAGTACACGTCTGAGGGAGAGAAGTCTGGTTCTGAAGTCCAAGAAACCCGGAACAGCAGCAGATGACATCTATGTTCTCAGGCTGTGGTACTACAACAGGCTGCATCTTCTGTCAGACCAGACTGAACCCAGGTCATCACTCTCTGGTCTTCATTCCACGCTTCCTTCCAGGCAGTGGCTGTGGTGCTGGAGTTGGGGCAGAAGGAGGAGGAGGAGGAGGCTGGGCATGGGCCAAATCACACAAGTGTGTTGTTTGTGTCATTTGGCCCAACAAACCCTTGTTGAAGGTGTGTATAATAACCTCCTCACACAAGAGCTGTTGCCCCTCCTCCATTTTCTCAAGCTTGCACGCAGCCAAGGCGGCAAAGGCGGCAAAGGCCTCTTGATAGGTGGGTTTGGCTTGGAGGGCCGCTGATGCCTCCCCAACCAGCCTAAGGGCCGACTCCTCCACATTCCCCCCCTTTCTCACCCTTTTTTCGTGGAAGGCGGAGGGGAGGGACCTGGCATTCTGTGAGGTTCCTCTGCCCGCCCACCGCCTGGCTGCCGCTTACCCCCGCCTCCTCCTGGCTGCCACTTTCCACAGCCACCTCCTGGCTGCTGCATTCCACACCCTCCTCCTGGCTGAGGTCTTCCTGTGTATGAAAAAGGGACATAGTTTTAGTTTTTGGTTCATCAAACACACACAATTTTCACATCAAGACTGTTGCAAATTGTTAACCATTAGAAAAGACTATCATTCTGTGCCTGGCATTTTTCTTTCTTGTCCCCAAGGTTTTGTACAACAATACTATACCTGGCTCAAGCTGGGCTCCCCCAGTTCTTCCTGAGTGGAAGGCCCAGGTTGGGCGTCGGAAGACTCAGCGGGTGTGGAATGTAGCATAGGACGCATTGGAAGGAAGAGTGATTCTCTGACCTCAGCCTGGTCTGACAGAAACTGCATCCTGTTATAATACCACAGCCTGGGGACATAAACGTCATCTGCTGAAGCTCCAGATTGCATGGACTTCAGCACCTTGGTCCTCTCCTTCAGATATGTACTCCTCAGGCCACCGATTTTCTTTTTTAAATAGTTGACGTCTGCCCTGGGGACCACCGGCTTCACAAACTCAACCAGTTTGTCCATTGCTGCCTGCCTCTTTTGTCTGTTACTATACTGAGGGTGTGTTGGTTGCCACAGGCAGGGCATCTCTCTGTATTTATCAATGAACAGAGGGAGGAAGCTATGATCATTGAACCAGTCCATAATGTCTGCAAGACACAACACAAGACAAACCCTAATGTCAGGCTAAACTCCACTAATGCAGGCCTCAATCTAGAAGCAGTATAGCATAGTGATTTTACCTTCATTTGCACGTTCGCCGCCTCAGCTTCTCCCTCTGTTCACAGATCGTACAGACGACACACGCTCGTTGCGTTTTATATACAGTGCGCATGCGTGAAACTCCGCCCGCCCCTGACGTTCTTTCTAGACTATTCCTCGCCCCTTCGCTTTCGGCGCAGTGGGGAGAGCACATGGCAGAGAGAACGCAGGTGCGCAATCAGAGTTCCACTAACAAGGAGGAGGGTGAGGAAAGCCCGGAGCCTGAAACGTCCCGATTTAAGGCCTCAAATATGTCTTTTGGAGAGATGTTGGAGATGGTGGACATATTGAACAGGACCGACTATGATGGGAAGTATGGACCTTACCCAAACCCAAATATCAGAAAGGCCAAGATCATGACTAAAGTTGTGAAGAGTCTTCATAAGAATTTTGGGGTACGCCGATCCATGGATCAACTGAGAAAACGCTGGTCAGACCTGAAACTGAGGGAGCACGAGCAGTACATAAGGATCAATCGTGTTCTTCAAAAAAGTAAGTAGTTGTCGTATGTTCATATGATTATTCTTGCTTGCATACTGCTCCATGTGCTTTGATTTCATGTTGTGCATTTTAAAATGGCCACTTTCAAGTTCATGGTTTCATTCGTTCGTAAAAAAACATCGTTCTGCCGGTAAGTATTCCAGCTTAACAAAGTGCCCACAATAATGTTCTCACCTTGGAACTCGGCCAAAAAACACAATTGTACAACACTTTCAAGCAATGTTTCATATTCCTATTTCTGCCCTCTGTGTGCTAATTTTTTTTTTTTTACATTCTCATAGGGGAGAGAAGACTCGGCAAGTATGAGGACACCAGGGACCCCACCCCTCCCAAAGAAGGCCAAATTCCAAAACCAGAAGCAGAGGAGCAGGAGGAGGAGGAAGGAGAGATCGTTGAAGTTGGACAAATTGTCACCACAACAGGTGAGTGTCAGAGAACACAGCTTCCGGTAGTAAGCTCATCAATGTATGTGACCATATTTATAATACATGGTGTGTTTTTTTGCTTTGTTTTGTAGGTGATGTGGAAGAAGAATCCCATTTTACCAGTGAAAGTGCCCAGATGCTGATTGGGGAGATAATGGAGTGCAATGGGGATTTAGAAAATATACAGCAAAACATCAATGATGTTAAAAATAAAATGAAGAACATCATTGATGTTTTGGGAAGAGTGTGAAACAGCCCAAACTAGCTAGGGTTTTATTTTTTGGATTTTAAACCACAACTTTTGTATTTTTTGAAAATCCAAATTTGGAAGATGCAGAGTGTGTAAACATGCGCTATCTCCCATCATGGGGGATCAATGTATGTGTTTTATGGAAAGTGGCTGAGATGAAGGGGTTGCAGCCCCAAAACATGTACATTGATTCCCTATGATGGGAGATAGCACATGTTGACACACTGTGTGCATCTTCCAAATTTGGATTTTCCAGGGGTGACACGCCATGTGATAAGGGCAATATCAGCCCAGTTTGTACATACTCCTGTCTGATATTGTCTTCACTTTTCAAAGTTGAACTTTGTAAGTTCCTGTGTTCTGTATGTTACGTTTTGATACATGCCTGTTTACACAAACACACAAAGTTTAAAACAAATTACCTGAAAGTCTGTTTTTGATACACACAATTTGTTGGTTTGTTGTAAAACCCTTTTCTAAACGCACATGTGAATATTCTTGGATTAAAAAGTTAAATTATCAACAATGTGTGGCTTCCTTTTTCATTGCGCAAAAGATGTATTTGGAGTAAAATTGTTGTTTTCAGTGAGAATGGGTGTTATTTACTAAAGGTAACTCCACTTTGCACTCCAAGTGCAGTTTCAGGTGTACTTTTGTAGTGCACTTGTAGTGCATAGTGGAAGTGCCTTTAGTAAAAAACACACACAGTGATGTGTTAATTTTGACAATCATGCCATTTTTCTGCCATGGTGCTGAAAATTAGGACGATTTTGGTCAGTAATGCACTACATACATTAGTTACCAAAAACAAGGTGTGTGTGTAGCAGACCCACAACATAATAAGCTTATCTGAAGAAGAGACTGTCCCCTCATCTCGCTCAGAACTTGGATTTGCACTGTTGGTGAAAAAGGCACAACAAGAAAAAAACATAAATTTACCTAGGAGACACCTAAAACCAAGTCAAGCAGTAAATGAAAACAAATCTTGGAGTTTAAAAGAAAAATGTATTCCTAAAATGCCGCTCAGACATTGTATGGCATATCAATGGCCCCCCTACCCACAAAGTAGTCCATGTATTGGGTTCTAACCTCACAGGCGCTTTGGGGGGCCAAGCCAGGACGAGTAGCTTCAAGGCCCGTGAGGTTCTCATTTTCAAGCAAGTCTGCTTCTTGGGCAACTGAGACTGCAATGTCTTTTTAGAAGATTGTGCAGAACACAGAACGCCAGCACCATGTGATTTAGTTTGTATTCCGCCATTTGGATAGGCGTTAAAAAAAGGCAGAACCGGCTGGCCAGTATTCCAAAGGTGTTCTCCACCACTCCTCGGGCTCTGGACAGGCGAAAATTAAAAATACTCTGGTCCGGGGTGAGGGTCCTCATCGGGAAAGGCAGCATCAGATGGTTCGCCAGGGCAAACGCCTCATCCGCGACGAAGACGAACGGGAGTCGTTCCTGATTCTCCTCTGGGGGTGGCAAGCCCAGACTGCCACTCTGGAGATGCCAGTAGAACTCCGTCCGTGCGAACACTCCACCATCCGACATCCGTCCATTTTGCCCCACATCCACATACAAAAATTCATAGGTTGCAGACACCACCGCCAACATCACGATACTATGAAACCCCTTGTAGTTGAAATAGTACGAATCCGAGTTGGGTGGTGGGACGATGCGGACGTGCTTCCCATCAATTGCACCTCCACAATTGGGAAAGTCCCAACGACTGGCAAAGTGGGAGGCCTCAGTCTGCCATTCCTGTGGCGTTGAAGGACACTGTGGAGTGAAACAAGACCAAAAATTTGTAATTTTTGCAAATCAACATTGCAAGCAGATTAGACACAAACATTTATGGCCAAGATTAGTATAACATTTTGGGAACTGAGTATTTAAAGCCTAAAGTATAAGGTCCCCTTATCAGAATTATCTCCCCCCCCCATCCCCCCCATCTGATGGGCCCTTGCTAAAAAATGAGGGGGGGTGTTTTGGACAGGTAACCCTCTCCCCTTGATTGAGAGCTGAATGCCTAAATAATGTGTGATACTTTGGGAAGCCCTTCCTTACTTACACTATTGGCAGCCCACCGGACAGGTAAGTAGTGTCATAATACCAAAAAAGAAAACAAAATGGAAGCACATTTTGACATTCTGCTATTACATAGCAAGATAATAATAGGGGGAAAAAAAAATATAGGGGAAAGCAATACTATGGAGCTGACAAAAGACATTGTTAAGTGACTAGACTATAGTTTTATGGGCCAAGAAGAGCATGGTGGGGAAGTTAGTGAGGCAAATATGCCTGAGGACAAAGGGGGCAGAGTATATGAATTAGAGCATAGTGCAATGATGGTAATGAGGGAATAAGGAAAGAAATGCAAGACATTAGCAATCATGAAATACATAGAATGTGATGTTAAAGGATAAAACTTACCTTCATATAGTCCTTCTGCAGGACCTGAAAGATGGCAGAACAGGTCTCTGGAATAATGATCCCCAGAGCCTGGGGGGAGATGCCTGTAGAGAACTTGAGGTCCTGAAGGCTTCTCCCAGTCGCCAAGTAGCGCAATGTGGCGATGAGCCTCTGCTCCGGAGTGATGGCTTGCCGCATGCAGGTATCCTGCCTGCTGATATAAGGGGTCAGCAAAGCCAGCAGAAAAACGGGGCCCGTCATCCGGAGATAATTCCTGAAATCATCAGGATTATTCTCCCGGATCTCACGGAGCAAAGGCATGTGCGAGAACTGGTCACGCTGGCACAACCAATTCTTGGTCCACAAACGCCTCCCCCACGTCTCTCACCAAACTTCTACTAACACGCGATACACATGAGATCAGCAGAAGGAGCCCAAAGGGTGCCAGACGTGGTGCTGAACTTCCCTTTTCTAGTCCCGCCGTACGCGGCTTACGTCACCGCGTTCTTGGCAACCGGAAATTCTGACAACTTGGTCCAACCGTGTGTATGCAACATCACTTCCGGACCTCGTCCGGAATTAATCCGTCGGAATAACGGATTTGGTCGTCGGAATCTTCGACCGTGTGTACAAGGGCTAAGTGTTAGGTCACTTCCTGGTTGTTCCTGGGAGTCAGCAGGGTTACCATGGTGATTTCTCATGTGCAATACCCCTAACAGCCTTAGGTGTCAGTCCATGATATATAAAGTGTTTATCTCACATCATTTCATCACCACTGATGAAGTCCCGCCTCTTGGTATTGTCATTGATCCTTGAGGATTTTTTTTTTCACTACCTGCCCTATTACCTTGCCCTGAGGAACAGTGCTATATTTGTAAGTGCACGTTTTTATTTTAAATAAATTCTTTTACCAAACAGAGAGCTCTATATTCTGCTGCTTCTATTCCATGTATGAATGAACTGGAGCCTATGGTCAGAGCACAAGGGATCTCACAACCATTAGTATGCACTACTCTCCAGCATTCAGCAAATCCAGTGACCCAGCCATTATACCCTTGTGAGGGAACTGTCAGTGCAACCTGTCTGATTTACCCAGGGGTCCATTTATGGAGGTGAGCTGCTAGGAATATCGCTGGTGGAGGTTGTCACACGATCACCTTGTATCTCATCCATAGAAGCACTTATTTGGACACTTGGTGGTGTTTGTTGTTCATCTTGAATGTGAACATTATGGACTCTATGATTTAATATTTTAACCGCTTCGCGCCCGCCCTATAGCCGAAAGACGGCTACAGAGCGGACGGCCTCCTGTTTACTTCCACAATGCGCGCTCCCGCGAGCGCGCATGGGGTAAGTTCTGTGCTGGCCGTGCCCCTCGGACACAGCCAGTCACAGATCGCTGTAAATGCACAATCACAGCGGCCGTTTACAGTGCGATCGGCCTAGCCAATGAGGGATGATCTCATATAAACATGTAAACATATGAGATCATCTCTCAGCGCCGCTCTCCCTGCTCACACAGACAGCGTGTGAGAAGGAACAGATGAACGGCTGCAGCGGCCGTAAGTAAAAAAAAGTGCCATCCGCCCCAGTGCCATCCGCCCCAGTGCCATCCTCGCCCAGTGCCATCCTCCCCAGTGCTACCTGCCCCCAGTGCCACCTGTTAGTGCTATCTGTCCCCAGTGCCACCTGTTAGTGCTATCTGTCCCCAGTGCCACCTGTTGTCAGTGGCACGTATAAGTGCCATCTGTCATCAGTGCCACATAGTGCCATCTGTCATCAGTGCCACATATTAGTGCCATCTGTCATCCGTGCCACGTATCAGTGCCATTTGTCATCAGTGCCACCTGTCAGTGTCACGTGCCATCTGTTGTCAGTGTCACGTGTCATCAATGCCACTTATCAGTGCCATCTGTCATCAGTGTCACGCGTCATCGGTGCCACGTATTAGTGCCATCTGTCATCGGTGCCACGTATTAGTGCCATCTGTCATCAGTGCCACGTATTAGTGCCACGTGTCATCAGTGCCACGTATAAGTGCCATTTGTCATCAGTGCCACATATTAGTGCCATCTGTCATCAGTGCCACGTATAAGTGTCATCAGTGCCACGTATCAGTGCCATCTGTCATGAGTGTCACGTGTCATTATCCTGGTGCTCCAGGGCCTTCAAAAGTGTAATAGGTAGTCAACAAGTTAGATGTGTAATTTATGCTCCTAGAACACATGATGGCACTCCCTGCATGTTGGGCATCTCTATATGGCCAGGCTGTGAAAAAGTCCCACACATGTGGTATCGTAATACTCAGGAGGAGTAGCAATTTTGTGGAAAAAAAATTTAAAAAATAAAAAATCTTAATTTTGCAAAGAATTGTGGGAATAAAATGACAACATCAGAAAGCTCACTATGCCTCTTACTAAATACCTTGGAATGTCTACTTTCCAAAAAGGGGTAATTTGGGGGGTATTTGTACTTTCCTGACTTGTTCGGGTCGCAAGAAATGAGATAGGCCACCAGTACATCAGATGTGATCAATTTTGTATGATTCGCACCACAGGTTGTAGACTCTCTAACTTTCACAAAGACCAAATAATATCCACTAATTTGGGTTATTTTTACCAAAGACATCTAGCAGTATAAATTGTGGCCAAAATTTATGAAGAAAAATTAATAATTTGCATAATTTTGTCACAGAAACAAAGAAATATGCGTTTTTTTTCAAAATTTTCGGTCTTTTTTCATTTATAGTGCAAAAAATAAAAACCCCAGAGGTGATCAAATACCACCAAAAGAAAGCTCTATTTGTGGGAAAAAAAGGACAAAAAATTAATTTGGGTACAGTGTTGCATGACTAAGTAATTGTCATTCAAAGTGTGAGAGCACCGAAAGCTAAAAATTGGTCTGGGCAGGAAGGGTGTTTAAAGCGGAGGTCCACCCTAAAGTGGAGCTTCCGCTCATTGGAACCCCCCCCCCGGCGCCACAATTGGCGCCTTTCAGGGGGGAGGGGGGTGCAGGTACCTGTACAGTACAGGTATCTGCACCCACTTCCGGCATAGATATCTGCAGAAGGTACGCCCCTTTCCGCAGAATCTACGCCCCTTTCCGAAGGTCCCCCGCTGTCTGCTGGGAAACACAGGGATCCCAGAGACAGCGGGGACCATCCTTATTGCGCAGCGCGACTCGCACATGCGCAGTAGGGAACTGGGAAATGAAGCCGCAAGGCTCCACTTCCTGATTCCCATACCCAAGATGGCGGCGGCAGCAGCACCCGAGAGACGATCAAGAGATCGGCTTCGGGTGCCGACATCGCGGGCGTGCTGGGCGGGTAAGTGTGATTATTTTAAAAGTCAGCAGCTGCAGTATTTGTAGCTGCTGGCTTTTTTTTTTTTTTTAAATGGCGGACTCCTGCTTTAAGTGCCCAGTAAGCAAGTGGTTAATATGTTATTGTATGTTTCTGAGCTGCACTGCTTTTCTACTTTTGTAACCAGAACTAGACTAGTGTTCCCATTGGAGGATTTATTCTCTACTCCTGTTCAGGTGACAACTCAAAATTTGGGATTTCTTTTCACTCTCACTCTAAACACAAATAGAGAAGGTACATTTCCCCAGAGGGGGACACAGACAATAATAAAAACTTTACAGTTTTCTAATCGTCAGTTAAACTTAATTAAAAAACTGGGAATTTTAACTTACCAGTAAATTCCATATTTTGGAGTATAGTACAGGTCAGGAAGTCATATGCCGCTACCTTCAGGTGATTGGACACTGGTGAAATCTTTGCTGGGAACACCCCCCAGTGCACTCTCATGTAAAACCACACACTCTGTGGGACTTTAGTTTTGTAGTATAGAGGGAGGAGAAACAGAGGACAGAGGGGAGGGAACCGTGCCCTATACTGTATTTCAAGATTCATGGAATTTACTAATAAGTCTAAAATTTCCATTATCTTATTTGTACAGTATATAGGACACAAGACAGGAAGTCAAAGACTATATGATGTCCCAATGCAATAAACTGAGAGGTGGTCAACAACATAGCATCTTTTCTCAGATCCCCTGTGCCCTTTTTCCCCATCATTGCTAGGTGGGTGAATCCTCTCTGGGGTACTTACAAAATAATTACAGAATAAGAAGTTATTGGATCGACTGGGAAAGGATGGCTTATGGATGTGTCTCTGGAACAGCAAGCAACTGGGAGACCAGCAAATGTGCTTCTTGCATGCATGGCAGAAATGGTGGATGGAAGTGCATAATGCAACTAAATTTAACAATTTGACCTTCAGAAGGTTTTATCCCTTCATTACCAGGGCATTTTTTGCTATTCAGCACTGTGCTACCTTAACTGCCAATTTCTTAGTCATGCAACACTGTATTTACCGTATTTATCGGCGTATAACACGCGCCGGCGTATAACACGCACCCCAAGTTTAGGAGGGAGTTTTAAGGAAAAAAACTTTTAGGAGGGAAATTTAAGGAAAAAAAATGTACATTTAAATGGCCATCAATGGGGGGCGTGGCCAAGAGCGGCACGTGAGCGGACGTGTCTCACAGAGCTCCCTATAGATATCCTGTCAACGATCCTTCTCCTGACCGACCCGGGGCTTATACTGGGCACCGGAACACACTGACGCCTCCGGGAACCCAACAGGCACCATCCAGACCCTCCGGCTGCTACGGACTCGCCATGCCGGCCCGAAAACAGCAGAAGGGAGAAGAGAGCCTCTCACAAGATAACCAAAATGGCGCCGCGTTACCCCAGCGTGCACGAGGGGACAGGAAAGATCAGGGTAAGACGCTTCCTAAAACACCCATGCCGTTAAGGCGCAGGCAGGAAATAATCCCTGGATACAATCTCCCACCCCAATCTTTCGCTATGTGATAGAAGTCACCAGTTACAAGGGTTTTATATCCAGTTCATACAATATGTTACTTAATGCATTTGTACCTGGTTTCCCCGCAAGGGTAACTGCCTCATGGGAGAGAGATGTAGGAGCATTTGAGGAGGACCAATGGGCTGAGGCCCTACAGGCAATACAGGGTTGCTCGCTGAATACGGCACAGCGATTGTCACAACCGTACATTGTAATGAGGGTGCACCGCACGCCGGCCAGACTGTACAAGATGGGGATTGGGGAGGGGGATCAATGCACCAGGTGCGCCAGGGACCGGGGAGATCTCATTCATTTACTATGGCATTGCCCCAAATTGCATATATATTGGTCGGGAGTCATTGATACTCTCAATGGGGCCTTCAGGGTAAAGGTGCCACAAGATCCAAAGGTGTGTCTCTTAGGTATAATGGACCACCTCCCATTGGAGGCGTTCTCTAAGGAGGCCATAGGTAGAGCCCTCTTTCAGGCATGTAAACTTATCCTTCAACACTGGAGTGCGAGTGACCCCCCGAGGTTGAAGGAATGGATATCCCAGATGGGGAACATGTTAAGCATGGAAAAGTACATTTATCAGCACTGGTCGGGCGGGAAGATTTGAACGGCTATGGGGTCCTTGGCTTGATGCCCCCGGGTTGTCCCCCCTGGAGCTGTTTATGGATAGACTGTTTATTTAGGAAGTGTAAGGAGAGATATACCGGGGAATATAGAGTTATAGAGAAATAACAACTGACGTGGTAAGGGCAGGCCCGGTTGCAAAGGGGCTGAGGCCCGAATGGACCATACTATTTCTTTAAATTGGTATGCTGTTTATATAGGAGAATATCTATACCAATAGTGGTACATGACATTGACAAGTGAAAAGTACCTTTCTTTGTATGCTGCATGAACATGTATGTTATGCTGATTCTGTGATTGTCATTTGTATTTTGTACCAAAAAAAAAACGTTTTGAGTTAAAAATAAAAATGGCCATCAATGCAGCCTTGTCAGTGTCATTTGCAGCCTTGTCATGCAGCCTGTCCATCATTGCAGCCTGTCCGTCATTGCAGCCTTGTTATGCAGCCTGTCCATCATGCAGCCTGTCCGTCATTGCAGCCTTGTGCATCGTTGTCCCCTCAGTGATGTCAGCTTTAATTTTTAAAAATGGCGCCGCCGAGATGTCCTGTGTATCTCGGCGGCGCCCGGTAGTTCTCGGCAGCTTTCGGCCGCCTTTGGCCGCCTTTGGCCGCCTTTGGCCGTACTTGGCGGCTTTCGGGCGGCTTTCGGGCGGCTTTCGGCCGCCTTCGGCCGTACTTGGCGGCTTTTGGCCACCTTCGGCCATACTTGGCGGCTTTCGGGCGCTCTCAGCGGTTTTCGGCCGCCGAGAAGGGTCGAAGGCCGCGAGAAAGGCCGAAGGCGGCTTAAAGCCGCCCAGAGCCCAGAAATTGCTGAGGATCGGCATATAACACGAACCCGCGATTTTCCCCTGATTTTAAGGGGAAGAAAGTGCGTGTTATACGCCGATAAATACGGTAAATGAAAATTATATAATTTTTTTCACACAAATATAACTTTCATTTGGGGGTATTAATTCACCACTGGATTTCCTATTTTTGTTTGCTATATAAATAAAAAATACCTTCCTGTTATAAAATGTGTGAAACAAATACATTTTCTTACTGTGGTAAAAAATAAACCAAATCGGTGTTTACATTTACTGCTACAGGGCAACACAGGATCATGTATAAATATAAAATACGTGATCCTGCACTTTCAGGTATCGGGTGCAAGTGCACACTCCCGGCGGCTCACTTCTGCTATGAATCTACACAGTGAGAGCTTTTCAGCGGGTCCCGTGAACCTGATGGCCATTGGCACCTGCTGATCATACTGTACACTATGTAAACAAGGCAGATTGCTGTTCTGTCAGTACAGAATGCATGGATCCTATGTTCTTTTAAAGCAGGAACACTGATCCATGTCTTCCACTAGTAAAATCACCTCCCCCACTACACTGAAACACCAACTAGACACACAGTTAACCCTTTGATTGCCCCTGATGTTCACCCCTTCCCAGCCAGTGTCATTGATATAGTGACAGTACTAGAGGTCGACCGATATATCGGCCGGCCGATATTTGCCGTTTTTTAATTAATCGACATAGGCAGATTGAGCTGATAAAACGATTTAGAACTACAGCGCGACTTGGAAATTACCTCTGTAATAGAAGTCAGTGCAAGTTGCCTGAGGCTCGGTTCACACAGGGGCGACTGCGATCCGACTTCAGGTCGCCCCTAGTCGCCTCAGGTCAGACAACATTTAAAAATCAATGTAAGTGAATGAGAGCCGTCTTAATGCACGCTACTGAAGTCGTCTCCGACTTCAAAAGAAGTTCCTGTACTACTTCAATCCGACTTGTAGGCGACTTGTATCCATTGATTTCAATGGAGGTCGCCTCCAAGTCGAATCTCTGTCTATACGGAGGAGAATTATTAGCTCTGAAGGGGGAACTCCACGCCAAATTTCTGAAAAAAATTTGGCGTGGGTTTCCCCTCCGAGAGCATACCAGGCCCTTAGGTCTGGTATGGATTCCAAGGGGAACCCCCTACGCCGAAAAAAAGGCGTGGGGGTCCCCCCCAGATCCACACCAGACCCTTATCCGAGCACGCTACCCGGCCGGCCAGGAAAGGGGGTGGGGACGAGCGGGCGCCCCCCCTCCTGAGCCGTACCAGGCCGCGTGCCCTCAACATGGGGGGGTGCCTTGGGGGAGGGGGGGCGTGCGGCCCCCCCACCCCAAAGCACCTTGTCCCCATGTTGATGAGGACAAGGGCCTCTTCCCGACAACCCTGGCCGTTGGTTGTCGGGGTCTGCGGGCGGGGGGCTTATTGGAATCCGGGAGCCCCCTTTAATAAGGGGCCCCTCGGATACCGGCCCCCCACCCTATGTGAATGAGTATGGGGTACAATGTACCCCTACCCATTCACCTGTAAAATAAAGTACAAAAAAAAAAACACAACACACAAGATAAAATCGTTTATTGCACAGCTCTGGGGGGTCTTCCGTCTTTGGGGGTCTTCTCACCAGACTCCTCCGCTATCTTCTTATAGCTCTTTTGCTAGCGGAGGAGCCCGGCATTCTTCTTCGTCGCCGCGGCCTCTTCTTCCGACTTCGGGGGTCTTGTCTCCCTCTTCGGTTCTTCTGCCGGGCCACCGCGCCTTCTTATAGCTCTTTTACAGGCGGTGGCCCGGTCTTCTGTCACCGCCGTCGCCGCTGCCGCCGCCGCCTTCCGTTCTTCTTCTCCTTCTTCTCCTGGAGATGTTGACTCGACGCTCTCTCCGGCCGCAATGCCAGGGACGTGCTGCGCGGCGACTTATATAGGGACAAGGGGCGGGGTCATCGGTTGATGTCACATGGGTGGATGTCACATGGGTGGATGTCACATGGGTTGATGTCACATGGTGACCCCGCCCCCTTACGATATCACAGTCCCGGAGGATGCTGGGACTGTCGCCATGTGACATCAACCCATGTGACATCCACCCATGTGACATCAACCGATGACCCTGCCCCTTGTCCCTATATAAGTCGCCGCGCAGCGCGTCCCTGGCATTGCGTCGAGTCAACATCTCCAGGAGAAGAAGAAGAACGGAAGGCGGCGGCGGCGGCGGCGACAGAAGACAGAAGTACTTTATTTTACAGGTGAATGGGTAGGGGTACATTGTACCCCATACTCATTCACATAGGGTGGGGGGCCGGTATCCGGGGGCCCCCTTATTAAAGGGGGCTCCCGGATTCCGATAAGCCCCCCGCCTGCAGACCCCGGCGTATCGAATGCGGATTTACTTGGTGTCCTTTCAGCTCAGCTTCCAGGCTCTTACAGAGCAGCCAGCCTCGTGCATGGCCCTCTTCTGAAGAGTCCCCCCCGGTTGCGTTTTGAGTTGCTGGGCCTCTCCAAACCTGAGACGGCACCGGACCACCTTGAAATCCTCCTTCCGGTTACTGCGCCTCGGACTAGCCAGCCCGAGACTCGGAAAATGGATGGATCCGCACCCCAGGCCATGTGAGCCTTTGGGGGCTGGTCGGGAGGACCAGGACCATGGAGTCAGAACATACTTCTGGACCGGAACCCAGAACCATGTGACCTCAGCACCTTAAGTACCCTCTCCTGGAATACACAGCGAGACAACGCACCCATTGATTGGCTCCAAGAGAGAGATTGGTACACAATGCGTCCAACCAGACTGCGCTCCAATGCCTGTCAGAGATGATACATGCATCTATGACCAGGCAGAACATAGTACAGTCCAGCCAAACTGATGCCAGAATCACAATTTAGTGAAATTAACCCAAAGACCCAACTATAGTCTTAGGAAAAAACTAAATTTACAAACATAGCACATACTCTTCTGTACCGGTGCTACATATCTTATAAATTGTAGACAAGATAACTTTAGCGCAAACCAATCAATATACGCTTATTGGCATTTTTTTTACCAACAATATGTTGCAGAATACATATTGGCTTAAATTGATGAAGAAATTAGATTTAATTTTTATTGGATATATTTTAGAGCAGAAAGTAAAAAATAATGTTTTTTTTTTTTTTTTTTTAAATTGTCCATCGTTTTTTGTTTATAGTGCAAAAAGTAAAAAAACTGTATCAAATACCACCAGAAGAAAGCTCTATTTGTGGGGAAAAAAGGACATACATTTTATTTGGGTAGAGTGTTGCATGACCAGGCAATTGTCAGTTAAAATAAAACACAGTGCCGCATCGCAAGAAATGGCCTTGTCATGAAGGGAGGTAAAACTTCCCAAGCATAAGTGGATATTATTTAGTTTGTGTGAAAGTAAAAAAAAAAAAAAAAAAAAAGACATGGAAGTGACTCATTTACTTACATAGTTACATAAGAGACACCAGTCCATCTGGCTCAACACGTGTATATATATATATATATACATGGGCCTCCGCAGCAGGGGGCAAGGGGGGCCAAGTCCCCCCCCCCTGGAATCCTCAAGGTGTTGCAGCCGGCGGCTGCATCCTCCGCTTTCTCCTCTGGATCACAGCACTGGCTGGCTCTGTGTTCGGCAGCCGCTCTGTAACACAGTCCCGCCCCCCCAGACCGGCTCATGTGATAGTAGAGAGAATCAACGTTCCGCCTATCACATGAGCCGGTCTGGGGGGGTGGGACTGTGTTACAGAGCAGCCGCCGAACACAGAGCCAGCCAGCGCTGTGATCCACAGGAGGAGATGCCCATCCGTACAGCCCGCCCTGTGTGCCACAGTGCCTGCATAGGAGGATCGAGGGGTGGGGGGGGCTGCAGTGCTCTCCTCCACCACCACACTCTCCTGCCCCCCCAGTGCTCTCCTCCACCACCACACTCTCCTGCCCCCCCCCCCAGTGCTCTCCTCCACCACCACACTCTCCTTCCCCCCCAGTGCTCTCCTCCACCACCACACTCTCCTGCCCCCCCCCCAGTGCTCTCCTCCACCACCACACTCTCCCCCCCCCAGTGCTCTCCTTCACCACCACACTCTCCTGCCCCCCCAGTGCTCTCCTCCACCACCACACTCTCCTGCCCCACCAGTGCTCTCCTCCACCACCACACTCTCCTTCCCCCCCCCCACAGTTTTCTCCTCCCCTGTTCTTGCTGCCCCCCTGCTCTCCAGCTCTCCCCATCCTTCTATAGCCACCATCCCAGTGCTCTCCCCCCCTGTCCCCCCCCCCCAGTGCTCTCCCCCCCTGTTCCCCCCCAGTGCTCTCCCCCCTGTTCCCCCAGTCCTCTCCCCCCATTCTCCCCCCAGTGCTCTCCCCCCTGTTCTTTCCCCCCCAGTGCTCTCCACTCCCTCCAGTGCTCTCCCCCCCATTGCTCTCCCCCCTGTTCTCCTCCCCCCAGTGCTCTCCCCCCCTGTCCTTTCTCCTCCCCCAGTGCTCTCCCCTCCCCCAGTGCTCTCCCCCCTGTTCTTTCCCCCCCCAAGTGCTCTTCAGCTCTCCCCATCACTCTCCAGCCCCCACCCCAGTGCTCTCCAGCCCCCCATTCTCCACACCCCTGTTATTTCTCCCCCCCCTCTGTGCTCTCCAGACCCCCCAGTGCTCAGTCTCTACCCTTTTTGGCTTCCCCCCAGCACTCTCCACTCCCCACCTCTGTACTCTCCACTCCCCTTGCATTTTGCCCCCACACATGTGCTCTCCACCCCCCATAGTGCTCTCCAGTCCCCCGTGCTTTCCACCCCTGTTCTTTCTGGCCCCCACTGGTGCTCTCAAGCTCCCTCCATTGCTCTCCACTCCCCCTTGCTCTTTGTACCCCCCAGTACTCTCCAGCCCCCGTGCTCTCCACTGTTTTCTTCCCCCTGCTGTTTTTCTGCCCCCCAGTGCTCTTTACCACCCCACACTCTTAGCCCCCCCAGTGCTCTCAGCCTACCGGGCTCTCTACCCCTGTGTTCTCCAACAACGCCAGTACTCTTTGCTCCCCCTTCTCTCCAACTCCCACCCAGTGCTCTCCAATTCCCCAGGACCAGAGGGCAGGCTGACTGGGGCCGGAAAATTAGGACGGCTGAAGGTGCAGGTGGCCAGGGACCACTCCATCTCACAGCAGACAGATCCTCTGGAAGGAGCACCGTCCCCATCCAAAACGAGAACAGACCCTGCCTGCTGCTAGCCATCATGGATATCCTGCTGGCATGCAAGGTACCGTACCAAGCATCAACAACACACCTTCCCACAGACAGGGACTGCAGACTGGGACATGGGGCACAGGATGGGCTGCAATGGTGGACACAGTGAGACTGCATTCACAGCACAGTGAGGCTGCATTTGATGGGCACAGTGAGGCTGAATTTGATGGGCACAGTGAGGCTGCATTTGGTGGGCACAGTGAGACTGGATTTGGTGGGCACAGTGAGACTGCATTGGTGGGCACAGTGAGGCTGCATTTGATGTGCATTGGTGAGGCTGCATTGAGCTCTTGCATCAAGTCTGCAGTCTCTGTCCATCTCCTGTAGCATGTCTGCAGTCTCTGAGGGAGTCTGGAGAGGAGTCAAGAGTGGGAGCACCGCCGGGATGGGGGTCATGGGAGAAGTCAGACTGTGTGGACTGTGGACAGGAGACTATAGGATAAAACCAGAGCCACCAAGCTGGAGCCGACTGACTGAGCCCTGCACAGTGCACCTGAGAGGAGGTCAGTGACAGCACCGCCAGGACAGTCGGTAACAATACGATAATGTAAGGGGCACTGATATAAAGGGTTTCCTCCTTATATTAGTAACCCACTCACCTTACCTAAGAGTATTCTTTCTGCAGAAGGTGGTCCCCCCAACATTCTGAATTTCTGGGGTCCCCCTTAATGATTGAGCACTTACCACTATTAACTGAAATTTGAATATATATATATATATATATATATATATATATATATATATACAGTATATATAGCCCTATGTGATTTCATATCTATATCTAATACTCTCTTCATCAAATGTGCTTTAAAATGAAATGTATGGTTTTCCCTTTCATGAACAAGAAAATAAGGATGTTATGCTGTTGGGCTGGTATAATAATGCTGTGAGGCTGGTATGAAATTTTTTCCAGGGCTGGTTTTTGAAAACATGGGCATCCGCAAGGTTACTCAGGTGGCTGCGTACCATGCCCATATAGCCTAGAGAATGTACATCTTTTTACATTGCAATACATCTGTTGTTGTCATATTTTTATCTTGATGAAAACAGCCTATACAGTGACAGTATGAGATCAAAATATGGCCACAACAGATGTATTGCAATGTAAAAAGATGTACATTCTCTAGGCTATATGGACATGGAACACAGCCGCCAGAGTAACTTCCAATACAAAGTGAAGATAAATTATCTGTTATATAACACATATTAAGTAAAAAAGTAACAGTACATCGCATACATAAATAATATAAGTGAATAATAAAGTGACACTCTATTAATGCATCTAAAAACAAAAGTCCATAGATACAACAAAACAACACATAGAGTTGTCAAGGAAAAGATCCGCTTGTGCAGTGTGCCTTCAATCGACAAAACAAGTGATGATGTGATTCCTTCACCAATAAGCAAGATGGACTTTCACCTCAAAATATGGACCCCTGATTTAACAGACAGGTCAGAAAACGCATGTTCCCATCATGGGTTAATCACAGCATTCAGTAGATGTAGCGGTAGTGCTCAAAGATTGAATCCTTTTCAGTATCCTCAAGTTAATATGATTCCATATAAAAACATAAAGAACAAAATCTAGTGCTCTCCGTTTAAACGAATTTATTTTAAAACAGAAATGAAAGAGATACACTCACATTCTGGTGCACTGATCTCCAGTGCTGAGTGCTGGGCATGAAAACAAATGTAGCACAACGTCCATGCATGGATCAGTATAACAGCTTGCGGATGACGTCACTGCTTAGGTCACGTGGTCCGTACGCGTTGCGTCCCCGAAAGTAGGCGGGACTTCATCAGCGGCGACGGCGTGACGTCGAACAGCTGCTTTTAAGCTGGTATACTGATAATAAGCCAATGAGAGAGAAGATAGTGCGCAAGGCAGTTTCACAGAGACAACACGCATCAAGCGTGACTCCGGAAGCCAAATTAACACTTAATCGATTACCGGAAAGAGAGAAAACATTATAAAAACTAATAAAACTAATAACAAAAAGGGGTGCATATGAATTGAACCACATCAGTAGCAACATACATACGTTACACAACCCATTGCCATCAAATAGAGCATATTAGATAGCAAGAAGAATTCCTAATAACCATAAAAAAGCAGTATTATAGCGCCGATGTGGGGACACATAAGTGTCTCTCAGCCCATCGTTGCACCCCTGCAGAACATAAAATAAAACCACAAAGCCGCCGACGCCATCAGCAAGCAACACTGATCCATGCATGGAAAAAACAATTAATACAAAAATAATGAATTACATAATGAAAATGAATCCCAAAATAAATATCTAAATAAAATAAAAATAAATAAATATAAAAATAAAATAAAAATAAAATTGAAAATAAAAATAAATAAAAATAAAAATAAAAATAAAAATAAAATAAAAATAAAAATAATAAAAATAAAAATAAATGTGAAAATAAAAATAAAAATAAAAATAAAAATAAAGATGGTACATACATGTATAAAGTTAGCAAAATCATCTGTCCGAAATGAAGCAGTTTAAATCAAAATCAACGTTCAAGCCGCTCGGGGCAAGAACCCTTGTTTCATGAATCCAATGCGACTCACGTCTGCTCAGTTGGCGTATGAAGTTACCCCCACGCCAATGTTTCGTAACCTTCTCTATCCCCCAGAAACTCAAACTTTTGGGATTCTGAGCATGTACCAATTTAAAGTGTCGAGATACATTGTGTGTCCTCAGACCCTTCTTGATATTATTTACATGCTCACCTAATCTCACATGGAGAGGCCTGGACGTCCTGCCAATATATTGGAGGCCACATCCACATTGTAACATATATACCACCCCTACCGTAGAGCAAGTGATCAATTGATCGATCTTGTACTCCCTATTGTTACTAGTAGCAACAAAGGATTTCCTCTTTATTACATTACATCATGTTCCTCCCTCCCCTCTCTGTACCGATCGGTACAGCGGAGGGGAAAGAGATCAGTGTCAGCAGCGATGTGGGCTGCATCTGCAGTGCCCACATCGCTGCTCACTGAATTTAACCCCTCAATTCCCTGCCAATACTCTGCAATACCAGTGCATACTCTGCAGTACCCTGCCATTACTCTGCAGTACCCCGCCATTACTCTGCAGTACCCCGCCATTACTCTGCAGTGCAGTACCCTGCCATTACTCTGCAGTACCCGCCATTACTCTGCAGTACCCCGCCATTACTCTGCAGTACCCCGTCATTACTCTGCAGTGCAATACCCTGCCATTACTCTGCAGTAGCCGCCATTACTCTGCAGTACCCCGCCATTACTCTGCAGTGCAGTACCCTGCCATTACTCTGCAGTACCCGCCATTACTCTGCAGTACCCCGCCATTACTCTGCAGTACCCCGCCATTACTCTGCAGTGCAGTACCCTGCCATTACTCTGCAGTACCCGCCATTACTCTGCAGTACCCCGCCATTACTCTGCAGTGCAGTACCCTGCCATTACTCTGCAGTACCCTGCCATTACTCTGCAGTACCCCCCATTACTCTGCAGTAACCCCCATTACTCTGCAGTACCCTGCCATTACTCTGGAGTACCCCCCAATACTCTGCAGTACCCTGCTATTACTCTGTAGTACCCCGCCAATACTCTGCAATACCCTGCCATAAATTGCCATACCCAGCTATACTCGGAGATACCCAGCCATACTCGGTGATACCCTGAAATACCCAGCCATAGACGCCCCCCACCCCTCACCGCCCTCCGGTGCTTCTACCAACTCGCCAGTACGATCAAAGCCAGAATCTTTTTTTTATTTTTTATTTCAGGCTTCCCAGCCTAGAGGTGAGATGTGGGGTCATATTGACCCCCAGATTTCACTGTAAAGAGGACCTGTCACCCCATATTCCTATTACAAGGGATGTTTACATTCCTTGTAATAGGAATAAAAGTGATCAAAAATATATTTTTGGGGAAAAAAAATTCAAACTAAAATAAATAAAGTAAAATGAACAATAAAAAATAAAAATAAAAATTAAAGCGCCCATGTCCCCATGTGCTCGCATGCAGAAGCTAACGCATGCGTAAGCCCCGCCCACATATGAAAACGGTGTTCAAACCACACATGTGAGGTATCGCCGAGAACGTTAGAGCGAGAGCAATAATTCTAGTCCTAGACCTCCTCTGCAACTCAAAACATGTAATCAGTAAAAAAAAAATTAAAGCGTCGCCTATGGGGATTTTTTAAGTAGCGACGTTTGGCGCCATTCCACGGGCATGTGCAATTTTGAAGAGTGACATGTTTGATATCTATTTACTCAGCATAACTTCATCTTTCACTTTATGCAAACATTACGCTAACTTTACTGTTTTTTTTTGTTTGTTTTTTAAGCACAAAACAGTTTTTTCCCCCCCAAAAAACGCGTTTGAAAAATTGCTGTGCAAATACCGTGTGAGATAAAAATTTGCAACGACCACCATTGTATTCTCCAGGGTCCTTTGGTATGCATATGCTGTGTGTGTGAAATAACCTGATAATATGACAATTTTGTGGGAAAAAAAAAAAAAAAGGAAATAGGCCGTCAGTACTTCAGGTGTGATCAATTTTCAGATATTGGCACCATAGCTTGTGGACTCTATAACTTTCACAAAGACCAAATAATATCCACCAATTTGTACTTATTTTTACCAAAGATATGTAGTAGTATGAATTTTGGCCAAAATTTATGAAGAAAAAATTACTAATCTGCTAAATTTTATAACAGAAACGAAGAAAAATTCATTTTTTCGCAGAATTTTCGGTCTTTTTTCTTTTATAGCACAAAAAATAAAAAACTGAGAGGTGATTAAATACCACCAAAAGAAAGCTCTATTTGTGTGAAAAAAAGGACAAACATTTCCTATAGGTCCAGTGTTGCATGACTGAGTATTAGTCATTCAAAATGTGAGGGCACCGAAAGCTGAAAATTGGTCTGGTTATTAAGGGTGTTTAAGTGCCCAGTGGTCAAGTGGTTAATAATAGAGCTTGCAGTCAGTAGTGTTAGGAGATACTGCGTGCTGTCTGCATGCTCTGTACCCAGTACATACCGCTATAATATAGGGCAGGCCCCTACTTTCAAACATCCAACTTACAAACATCTCCTACTTGCAAACCCAAGGAGACAGCAGCAAGTGAGATGAAAAAAGATGGACGACAAAACAAATTATACAGGGGTGATAACCCTTACCTATGTTTTCCAAAAAGCTTAAAAATAGTTTGTTTGACTGGAGCTACACTTTAAAAATGTACCGGTTGAAAATAACAAACAGATTCAACTTAACACAACAAACCTACACAGTCCCTGTCTTGTTTGCACCGCCTGTATACTGCTGTTCTGAGTATATAGGGCCTGGGGGCCACACGCATTTCCTTTTTTTAATATGGGTACGGGGTTCCCCTTAATATGCGTACAAGACCCAAATAGGCTGGTAATGGGCAGGGAGGGCTACCCATGCCATTTTTCTCAATGATTTTCAACCATATTGCAGGAACCAGATATAACATTAAAACCGCAAGCAGTTTTAAATGGTGTTATTTCTGTTTAATGTCATTTTGTGCAGGGACTGTTCCAAACACGGGAAACACGTGGCACTTCACAGGCATACTACAGACACCCCCCAGGCACCATATTTAAAGGAATATTTCACCTTTTTTTTTTCACTTTAATCGTCATTAAAATCAGTGCTCCCGCCAAAACGGCAGTTTTTAAAACTTTTTTTTGCAGTGAACCATGTCCCCTGAGGCAGGAGGCAGGTCCCCAAACCCTTTTTAGGACACTATCTTGCATATTAGCCTTTAAAATTAGCACTTTCCATTTCGAACGTTCGAGTCCCATAGACTTCAATGGGGTTCTAACGTTCGTTTCGAACGCGGGGGTCGTTCGCAAGTTCTGGTGCGAACCGAACCGGGGGGTGTTCGGCTCATCCCTACACTCTATTAATGCATCTAAAAACAAAAGTCCATAGATACAACAAAACAACACATAGAGTTGTCAAGGAAAAGATCCGCTTGTGCAGTGTGCCTTCAATCGACAAAACAAGTGATGATGTGATTCCTTCACCAATAAGCAAGATGGACTCTCACCTCACAGCATTCAGTAGATGTAGCGGTAGTGCTCAAAGATTGAATCCTTTTCAGTATCCTCAAGTTAATATGATTCCATATAAAAACATAAAGAACAAAATCTAGTGCTCTCCGTTTAAACGAATTTATTTTAAAACAGAAATGAAAGAGATACACTCACATTCTGGTGCACTGATCTCCAGTGCTGAGTGCTGGGCATGAAAACAAATGTAGCACAGCGTCCATGCATGGATCAGTATAACAGCTTGCGGATGACGTCACGGCTTAGGTCACGTGGTCCGTACGCGTTGCGTCCCCGATAGAGAAGGTTACGAAACATTGGCGTGGGGGTAACTTCATACGCCAACTGAGCAGACGTGAGTCGCATTGGAGTCATGAAACAAGGGTTCTTGCCCCGAGCGGCTTGAACGTTGATTTTGATTTAAACTGCTTCATTTCGGACAGATGATTTTGCTAACTTTATACATGTATGTACCATCTTTATTTTTATTTTTATTTTTATTTTCACATTTATTTTTATTTTTATTTTTATTTATTTTTATTTTCATTTTTATTTTAATTTTATTTTTATTTTTATTTATTTTTATTTTATTTAGATATTTATTTTGGGATTCATTTTCATTATGTAATTCATTATTTTTGTATTAATTGTTTTTCCATGCATGGATCAGTGTTGCTTGCTGATGGCGTCGGCGGCTTTGTGGTTTTATTTTATGTTCTGCAGGGGTGCAACGATGGACTGAGAGACACTTATGTGTCCCCACATCGGCGCTATAATACTGCTTTTTTATGGTTATTAGGAATTCTTCTTGCTATCTAATATGCTCTATTTGATGGCAATGGGTTGTGTAACGTAGGTATGTTGCTACTGATGTGGTTCAATTCATATGCACCCCTTTTTGTTATTAGTTTTATTAGTTTTTATAATGTTTTCTCTCTTTCCGGTAATCGATTAAGTGTTAATTTGGCTTCCGGAGTCACGCTTGATGCGTGTTGTCTCTGTGAAACTGCCTTGCGCACTATCTTCTCTCTCATTGGCTTATTATCAGTATACCAGCTTAACCAGTTGCCGACCGCCGCACGACGATGTACGTCGATAGCATGGCACGGGCAGGCATATTGGCGTACATGTACGTCCCTTGCCTCCCGCGGGTCGGGGGCCCGATCGGGCCCCCGCCCAGTGCCTGCGGCGGTCGGTATTCGTGCGGGAGCGATCCCGGACGAGGGGACGGCCATTCGTTCATGGCCACCCCCTCGCGATCGCTCCCGACGAATAGGAATCCCCCGTGACATCACTTCCTCTCCTGTAATGTAAACACAGGAGAGGAAGTGATGTATTCTCTCCTCCGTGTCGGTATTTTTCGTTCCGACACGGAGGAGAGCGGATCGGTGAGTTGCACCAACACTCTACACACACAGTAGAACATGCCAGGCACACTCACACCCCCCCTTTACCCCCCGATCACCCCCCCAATTACCCCTGCCCCCCAGTCACAGTGACACCAATGTCATTTTTTTTTTTTTTTTTTTTTTTTTTTTGCATTGGTGTCATTTGTGACTGTAATAACTGTTAGGGCAGTTAGAGTAATGCCCCGTACACACGAGCGGACTTTTCGACATCCAAACTCCGACGGACTGAGTCCGTCAGACTATCCGATCGTGTGTGGGCTGCAACGGACTTTAGCTTCGCTAAAGTCTGACGGACTTTAGAAATGAAGCATGCTTCAAATTTTCCCGACGGAACTCCGCCGGACCCGGTCCCCTTCGAAAAATTCGCTCGTGTGTGTGCTACTCCGACGGACTAAAACCGACGCTAGGGCAGCTATTGGCTACTGTCTATGAACTTCCTACGTCGAATCCAGTCGTACGTCATCACGTTCGACTCCGTCGGAGTTTGGTGTGATGGTGTGTGGTCAAGTCCGTTCGGTCGAAAAGTCCGCCAGAACTCCGTCGGAACTCCGGCGGAACTCCTTTGGAGGTCTGTCGGAATTAAGTCCTCTCGTGTGTACGGGGCATTAGCCCCCTTTAGTTCTAATGTACCCCCCTAACCCCCCCAATAAAGGTTTAACCCCGTGATCACCCCCCGTCGCCAGTGTCACTAAGGCTGGGTTCACATTGCAGCGGTTTATGAGAACGAATGTGATTCGCACCGCACTGCAGTGCAAATCACATCCGATCTCTGTGCGATTCGAGTTCAGCCATTCGCCGCACCCGCCGCACCCGCCACACCTGCCGCACCCACCGCAAATTCGCACGGGACCCTTTTTTTGGCTCGCAGCAGAATCGGATCGCATGGGTGTTCACACCATGCGATCCGAGTTTGCAGATCGCACTGCGATATGCGAACTGATCTGGGGGTGTCAGTAACATTTCACTGACACTCCCAGCAGTTCGCATAGGGCAGTGTGAACTGCCGCCGGGAGGCATGCGATGCGGGAACCCGCCGCGGATTTGCGGCGTTTCCGCATCGCTCCAGTGTGAACCCAGCCTAATAAGCGATCATTTTTCTGATCGCCGTATTAGTGTCACAGGTGACGCTAGTTAGGCAGGTAGGTATTTAGGTTCGCCGCAGCTTTTTATAGCCCCGGGGACCCCCATATACTACCGCATAAAGCCCCCTGATTGCCCCCTAGTTAACCCTTTCACCAGTGATCACCATATAACTGTTACAGGTGACGCTGGTTGGTTAGTTATTTTTTATAGTTTCAGGGCACCCGCCATTTATTACCTAATAAAGGTTTAACCCCCTGATCACCCGGCGGGTGTCATTTGTGACTAATAACTGTTAGGGCAGTTAGGGTTAGCCCCCTTTAGTTCTAAGGTACCCCCCTAACCCCCCCAATAAAGGTTTAACCCCGTGATCACCCCCCGTCGCCAGTGTCACTAAGGCTGGGTTCACATTGCAGCGGTTTATGAGAACGGATGTGATTCGCACCGCACTGCAGTGCAAATCACATCCGATCTCTGTGCGATTCGAGTTCAGCCATTCGCCGCACCCGCCACACCCGCCGCACCCGCCGCAAATTCGCACGGGACCCTTTTTTTGGCCCGCAGCAGAATCGGATCGCATGGGTGTTCACACCATGCGATCCGAGTTTGCAGATCGCACTGCGATATGCGAACTGATCTGGGGGTGTCAGTAACATTTCACTGACACTCCCAGCAGTTCGCATAGGGCAGTGTGAACTGCCGCCGGGAGGCATGCGATGCGGGAACCCGCCGCGCATTCGTGGCGTTCCCGCATCGCTCCAGTGTGAACCCAGCCTAATAAGCGATCGTTTTTCTGATCGCTGTATTAGTGTCACAGGTGACGCTAGTTAGGCAGGTAGGTATTTAGGTTCGCCGCAGCTTTTTATAGCGCCAGGGACCCCCATATACTACCGCATAAAGCCCCCTGATTGCCCCCTAGTTAACCCTTTCACCAGTGATCACCATATAACTGTTACAGGTGACGCTGGTTGGTTAGTTATTTTTTTATAGTTTCAGGGCACCCGCCATTTATTACCTAGTCTCACTAGTGTACCCCTAAATTTAGGGGTGTCTACTTTCCAAAATGGGGTCATTTGGGGGGGGTTTGTGCCATCTTGGCATTTTATGGCCTTCAAAACTGTAACGCCCTTAGAAAGCCTGAAGGCGGTGCTTGGTTTTCGGGGCCCCGTACGCGGCTAGGCTCCCAAAAAGTCCCACATATGTGGTATCCCCGTACTCAGGAGAAGCAGCAGAATTTATTTTGGGGTGTCATTTCACATATGCCCATGGCATGCGTGAGCAATATATCATTTAGTGACAACTTTGTGAAAAAAAAAAAAAAAAAAAAAAAGTTTGTAATTTTCCCGCAACTTGTGGCAAAATATAAAATATTCCATGGACTCAACATGCCTCTCAGCAAATAGCTTGGGGTGTCTACTTTCTAAAATGGGGTCATTTGTGGGGGTTTTGTGCCATCTTGGCATTTTATGGCCTTCAAAACTGTAATAGGTAGTGAGAAGTGAACTCAAAAATGTATGCCCTTAGAAAGCCTGAAGGCGGTGCTTGGTTTTCGGGGCCCCGTACGCGGCTAGGCTCCCAAAAAGTCCCACATATGTGGTATCCCCGTACTCAGGAGAAGCAGCAGAATTTATTTTGGGGTGTCATTTCACATATGCCCATGGCATGTGTGAGCAATATATCATTTAGTGACAACTTTGTGAAAAAAAAAAAAAAAAAAAAAAGTTTGTAATTTTCCCGCAACTTGTGGCAAAATATAAAATATTCCATGAACTCAACATGCCTCTCAGCAAATAGCTTGGGGTGTCTACTTTCTAAAATGGGGTCATTTGTGGGGGTTTTGTGCCATCTTGGCATTTTATGGCCTTCAAAACTGTAATAGGTAGTGAGAAGTGAACTCAAAAATTTACGCCCTTAGAAAGCCTGAAGGCGGTGCTTGGTTTTCGGGGCCCCGTACGCGGCTAGGCTCCCAAAAAGTCCCACATATGTGGTATCCCCGTACTCAGGAGAAGCAGCAGAATTTATTTTGGGGTGTTATTTCACATACGCCCATAGCATGTGTGAGCAATATATCATTTAGTGACAACTTTGTGTAAAAAAAAAAAAAAAATTTTTTTTTTTGTCATTATTCAATCGCTTGAGGCAAAAAAATAAAATATTCAATGGGCTCAACATGCCTCTTATCAATTTCCTTAGGGGGTCTACTTTCCAAAATGGGGTCATTTGGGGGGGTTTTGTACTGCCCTGCCATTTTAGCACCTCAAGAAATGAGATAGGCAGTCGTAAACTAAAAGCTGCGTAAATTGCAGAAAACGTACCTTAGTTTGTAGATGTGACAACTTTTGCGCAAACCAATAAATATACAATTATTGACTTTTTTTTTACCAAAGACATGTGGCTGAATACATTTTGGCCTAAATGTATGACTAAAATTGAGTTTATTGGATTTTTCTAATAACAAAAAGTAGAAAATATCATTTTTTTTCAAAATTTGCGGTCTTTTTACGTTTATATCGCAAAAAATAAAAATCGCAGAGGCAATCAAATACCATCAAAAGAAAGCTCTATTTGTGGGAAGAAAAGGACGCAAATTTTGTTTGGGTACAACATTGCATGACCGCGCAATTACCAGTTAAAGCAGCGCAGTGCCAAAGTGTAAAAAGACCTCTGGTCATTTACCAGCAAAATGGTCCGGTCTGAAAGTGGTTAAAAGCGGCTGTTCGACGTCACGCCGTCGCCGCTGATAAAGTCCCGCCTACTTTCGGGGACGCAACGCGTACGGACCACGTGACCTAAGCCGTGACGTCATCTGCAAGCTGTTATACTGATCCATGCATGGATGCTGTGCTACATTTGTTTTCATGCCCAGCACTCAGCACTGGAGATCAGTGCACCAGAATGTGAGTGTATCTCTTTCATTTCTGTTTTAAAATAAATTCGTTTAAACGGAGAGCACTAGATTTTGTTCTTTATGTTTTTATATGGAATCATATTAACTTGAGGATACTGAAAAGGATTCAATCTTTGAGCACTACCGCTACATCTACTGAATGCTGTGATTAACCCATGATGGGAACATGCGTTTTCTGACCTGTCTGTTAAATCAGGGGTCCATATTTTGAGGTGAGAGTCCATCTTGCTTATTGGTGAAGGAATCACATCATCACTTGTTTTGTCGATTGAAGGCACACTGCACAAACGGATCTTTTCCTTGACAACTCTATGTGTTGTTTTGTTGTATCTATGGACTTTTGTTTTTAGATGCATTAATAGAGTGTCACTTTATTATTCACTTATATTATTTATGTATGCGCTGTACTGTTACTTTTTTACTTTGTATTGTGGGATTTGGTATTTTGACCTATAGTATTCTAGCTGCATATTGTTTATCATTTCATTTATTTGTTGTGTTCAGCGCTGATTGATTTTTCGTTTTATATAACACATATGTATTACCAGTGGAAAGATTTTCATGAGATTGTCGAAAAGGGGCGGAGCATGAGTGGCCTTAACCACTTGAGATCCGCGCTATAGTCAATTGACGGCTACAGCGCAGATCTCCTTTTCCGGGGCTACGTCTATTGACGTAGTCCCGTGCACGAGCGGCCTGCGCGCCCCCTGAGGGGCGCGCGCCGCGCGCTCTGTGATCGGCGAGTCTACGAGACTCGCCTCATCACCGATCCATGCAAGGGGTCGATCCCGACCCCTTATCACGTGATCAGCTGTCAGCCAATGACAGCTGATCATGTGATATAACGGAGCCGGTAATCGGCTATTATTCCTCCTTGCGCTGTCAGCGCGAGGAGAAAAAAAAAAGCCGATCACCGGCGGCCGTGATCGGGACATCAGTCCCGATCATGGCCAGCACTGCTAGTGCCCACCTGCAACCCTGTCAGTGCCCACCTGCCCCCTGCCAGTGCAACAATAAAAAAAGTAAGTGCCACCCAGCAGTGCCCATAGTGCCACCCAGCAGTGCCCACAGTGCCACCCAGCAGTGCCCACAGTGCCACCCAGCAGTGCCACCCAGCAGTGCCCACAGTGCCACCCAGCAGTGCCCACAATCTGCCTTAACAAAGGTGCTACACCCGTGCCACATATCCGTGCCCATCAATGTCATCTACCAGTGCCCAGCAGTGCCGCCCATCAGTGCCCAGCAGTGCCACCTATCACAGCCAACTATCAGTGCCACCTATCAGTGCCCATCAGTCCCATCTATCAGTGGTACCTATCAGTGCCCATCCGTGCCACCCATCCGTGCCACCCATCTGTGCCACCCATCCGTGCCATCTTATGTGCCCATCTTTGCCCATCAGTGCCGCCTTATCTGTGCCCATCGGTGCTGCCTTATCTGTGCCTATTTGTGCCGCCTTAACTATGCCTATCAGTGCCCACCAGTGCAGCCTATCAGTGCCCACCAATGCAGCCTATCAGTGCCCACCAATGCAGCCCATCAGTGCCCACCAGTGCAGCCTATCAGTGCCGCCTCATCAGCGCACTTCAATGAAGGAGAAAAATGACCCGTTTGCAAAATTTTATAACAAACTTTTAAACATGATTTTTTTTATTTGCATCTTTTTTTGTTTGTTTAGCAAAAAATAAAACTCCGAGCTGTAATTAAATACCACCAAAAGAAAGCTCTATTTGTGGGAAAAAAATGATAACAATTTCATTTGGGTACAGTGTTGTATGACCGCACAATTGTCATTCAAAGTGCATCAGCGCTGAAAGCTGAAAATTGCTCTGGGACTGAGGGGGGTTTAAGTGCCCAGTAAGCAAGTGGTTAAAATGATGCACCCCTTGGAAAAAGTTCTGCGGACGCCCATGTATATATGTAAGAAGGCCAGTATGGTGGCCTGAATTTATGGGAGGAGCCCGGGGGGTATTTAACCAGCCCACTCGCCTGTGGTCTTTGTCGGTTTCCTGTGCGCAATACTACGTCACTAGGCTGACTGCTCGAGTTTCGTTGCCATTCAGATAACTTCTCTCTACTAGAAGTCTCGTGGTTTTCGTTCCCGTTCGTGTTTTGTACAACGTCTCTGGCTCGACTGCCGCAGGTAAGGGTCTCGATTGACCTTCCTTTACTAGAAACATTTCTATTTTTGAGTATCGTTAAAACCTGAAAATCTCGAGTCATTTGTTACGAAACCGGGTTGTTATCACTCAAAACGCACCATTTTCGCAGCGCCCTTCATTTCACGGGCCTCATTTCAGTAGAAATTGCTTGAAGGAAAAACTGCACTGTTTTCGTAACTTGTTATGTTGTCTGCCTCATCACCGTGTTCCACAGACAAATCGTTACCAGTCGCATCACACGGCACAACGATTCGTACCTCTGCCACAGCTGGCTCACGTAGGTCATTTCATCATTTCACTCATTTCTGTCACACACTGCGCTCCGATTCGAATCCAGTCGTTCCGGTGTGCCCCTAGTTGCTCGGCCTCATTTCGGTACATGCTCCAGAGCCCACTCGTTGCTAATCGATCCGGGTCTCTGTCATGGGAATCATTTCACTGTCACCTATTACGTTCCGAATCGAAACCAGTCGCATTCTCAACGCACAGGTTCGATCGACGTGTCCCAGTTGCGTTGGCCTCATTTCAGTACATGCTCTAGAGCCCGCTCGTTGACGGTCGCAGGCTGCGTCCTCTCCGATTCGTAGCTCTATCATGGGAAACATTTAATTGTCACGTAGTGCGTTCAGTTCGAATCCGGTTGCATCCCTGTGCATCGATTCATCCGGACGGCCCCAGGTATTTTTTCAGCCTCATTTCAGTGCATGCTCCAGAGACCGGTTCGGTTCCAGTCTCAGTTCGCGGCCGGCCGATCCAGGCCTCTGTCATGACAGAAGTTGTTCATTTCATTTCACTGTCACGCTCCGCGCTCCGGTTCGAATCCAGTCGCACCTTCACATGCACCGATTCGTTCCGGTTCGCCCCAGGTTATTTTCCACATTTCAGTACATGCTCCAGAGTCCGCTTTGTTGTCAGTCGCACTTGCGACACGACCATTTCGTGCCTCTGTCATGGCAATCATACTTCATTTCACTGTCACTTACAGCGCTCCGACTCGAATCCAGTAGCATCCGTGATGCATTGATTCGGTTCGGTGTGCCCCAGAGGGAATGGCCACATTTCACTTTCTCCACAGGTTGCCTTATTGTACGGTCACAAATTCAGCACTTATTTACGCTCCCGCATTGGACACAGGTCATCCCACACTTTATCCTTTACGCAAATGATACGTCGGATTGGGACAGCAAAAAAAAAAAAAAAAAAGGAAAATGATGAACAAATGGTGGTGATAATGAAAGGAATTATGACGAAACTGTCTACTCACCGGTGCACCTCGCTCGTATTAGCCAACCGTTTGTGTCACTCTTCAGTTTACTTGTTAGGCTCCTGACCAGTTTGTCATCTGTTATTTCTCTCTCCAGGTCAGTCAAGTTCAGTAGGTCTACCCTGCACCAGCTTGGACGTTATCTTCCCAGGTTTCGGTCGTCCATCCTTCGTCCCCAGAGAGATAGGACATCACTCCTAGGGCACGATTCACCTGGAGCCATGTCCCAAGTCGGCAGCGAAGACCTTACCGCCCCCTTGTCTCCTCGCCCGCCTTCAGTGAGCGACAGCATACAGTCCTACAGGGGTTGGACTATCCCCAGGCTGACAGCAGAGCTGAGACGCAAGGGCATTCCCTTCCCCGCTACCACTAGGAAGGCAGAGCTTTTCAGGCTCCTCTCTACCCCGCCAGCTACAGCCGGGCCCAGTACCCCACCTCAGGCTTCTCTCCAGTCAATCTCAGCGGCTATTTCTCAACTGCACTCAATGGTGTCGTCCTTAAACAATGCGGTCACGGACGTCCAGACCAGAGTGGCGCTTCTAGAGGCTCACCCAGCCACAACCACCCCTGTTCCAGTTTCGGTCCCGCTACCACTGCCGACAGGTAACGCAGGGACATGTCCTGTTGTCCACCCAGCACATCTGGTGCCGGCCGGCATAAGGAAGGACATCTTGGACGGCAAGGATATCAACCTTGCCTCCCTGCTTATCTCAGTCCACGACCTTGCAGAAAACAAGGCCTACACATGGGGAGACGTCTCCGTAGTCCTCAAAGCTAAGGATCCTAGGCTGAACCGCAAACTCTCCATCCCAGAGTTTGCCCTAGCCTTTGGGATGCTTAAAGACGTCATTTGTTCAGCATCCCCCGCCAGAAGGGAAGAGCTGGACTTGTACCTCCACACAGTGGTGGACCTAGGTTACAAATAAGGAGGCTTCGCCTTCTACGATTACCATCATTCCTTCTCCGCCAAAGTAGCCGCTAAACTGGCACAGTTCCAATCACCCACGGACTGGAGCCTTATGGACACCGAATTGTTCTGCCGGCATTTTGCCAGCCTTCGTTCACCTCTGTGTGCCATCTGCCAGTCCTCCACCCATACCGCCTCCTGGTGCGCCAACGTCACGGCTAGCCACCCAGTAGAGTTCCCCTCCACCTCTGGCACAGGCCAAGGCTCATCAGGCCCTACACCAAAGGCTCAAGTGGACAAGTTTGGACGTTCGGTCCGAACCATGGGGGGTGCGGCCATTTGCAATAATTACAACTATGGCTCATGTAATTTTAGCCAGTGCCGCCTATTGCACGTCTGTGTCATATGTCACAGAGCGCACCCCAGAAACCTGTGTGAGGTTAAAGCTCGCAAGGGCTCATGACTGAGCTGCATAGACGTCCTATGCTTGGGCTTCTACCTCACCATGCACCCCACTCCTTCACTAGCCACCTTCCTCATCGCTGGCTTCACAACAGCCTTCCACACCGGCCTCATCTCCCTGCCCCACACAACCTACGAGTGCGGAAACCTCCGCTCAGCAGCTTCCGACGAGCAGGCCATTGACCAGTTGCTGCAAACCGAGGTGGAACGAGGCTTCGTCATAGGCCCCTTCACACAGCCCCCCTTCAATATGTGGAGAGTTAGCCCTATTGGGCTTGTCAAGGGCAAGTTTTCAAATAAAAATCGTTTGGTGTACGACCTGTCTGCGCCTCATTCTTCCCACATTCCCAGCCTAAATTCCCTGATTCCTTCAGAAGAATTTTCGTTAAAATACGCCTCTGTGGACATGGCGATTCAGGCCATCCTTGAAGTAGGCACAGGTGCGTGGCTGTCCAAAGCCGACATATCCGATGCCTTTAAGCTGTTGCCTATTCACCCATCCCTCTGGTGCTGGCACGGCATTAAATGGAGAGACCAATATTATTTCGCCACTAAATTAACATTTGGCTCCAAGAGCAGCCCCTGGCTGTTTGACACGTTCGCACAGTCTCTTGCTTGGATCCTTCGGCACAAGGCCTGTTGTCAGCAAGTTATCCATTACCTGGATGACTTTCTATTGATTGAACAGCCGGGCATACCTCCAAGGGACCTTGGTAAGTTAAGGACCGTCTTTGGGAATCTCAACGTCCCCATCGCCGAACATAAGGTTGACGGGCCCGCACAATTTATCACCTTCCTCGCAGTCAATCTCGACACCAGCACCATGCAGGCCAGCCTGCCCCTCGACAAACTGACCCGCATCAGGGCAGTCCTCCACGAATTCACCTGCACCAGGGGATGTACAAAGAGGCAGCTACAGGCGCTATTAGGCATGCTCAACTTTGCCATGCGAATAATTCCACAAGGTCGCTCCTTTATCTCACGCCTGTTGGTCTGCCTTTCTCAGGCACAAGACACGGATCAAGTCCTTAGCCTGGACATCGCAGCCATAGCAGACTTATCAATGCGGGACGAGTTCCTGTCCACCTGGAACGGTATCTCCCTGTTCATCCCGTCCATCTCACCTCTCTCGCCACAGGTAGTAACAGATGCCGCAGCCTCCACAGGATTTGCGGCTATTTTTGGCCACCATTGGTTCGCCGGACCCTGGCCTTCTCAAATACTCTTGATCCCTGGGTTTAGTCAGTCTTCATCCCTTTTCGAGCTCTACCCCATTGTAGCAGCCGCCCAGCTCTGGGGTCATACCTGGACAGGACAAACCGTAGGTTTTACCACTGATAACCAGGCCACAGCCGAAATTATCAACAAAGGCAGGTCTAAGTCTCTCTCCGTGATGTCCTTCCTTCGCAGGCTGGTGCAGCTGTCTCTGCGACATCAGTTTAATGTATACTGCACATTTATCCCAGGAAAGTACAACCTTGCAGCTGACGCACTGTCTCGTTTTAATCTCCTGTCCTTCTTCCGGCAGGTTCCCGGAGCAGATACGGTGTCAGCTCCTATCCCACATTGGTCTCAGTTGACCCTGGACTAGAGCCGCATCTACATGGAGCCACTCGGCTCATCAACCGATCACTCACAGACAACACTCTGAAAGCCTACCAGGTAGCCTGGAAAGAATACATTTCTGGTTGCCTCCTCAGTAGGCACCCCAACAGATGCCAGGCATATACTAGCCTTCACCTCGTACTGCCATAGTCAACTGGCCTTGTCCTTCAACACCATCCGGTTATACTTAGCTGGCATACAGCACTACCTCTCATTACAGGATCCTACCAAACCATCCATCTTCTCGTCTCACGCTATCCGAGCCGTCCTGCGCGGCATTCAGAAACAGCAACCACCAGACAAGGTCAAACGGCTCCCCATCACCAGTTCCATCTTCAGGGACATGTCCACCATGCTTATCAGCTACCCCTTTGGTGTTCTCCCCAGTCTAGTCATACAGGCGGCCATTCATCTAGCCTACTATGGCTTTCTACGGCCCAGCGAGTTCACCCATAACAGCACACACAGTCCAGTCCTTTTCGCAGACGTCATCTGATCCATCACCAGGACCACTTCATTCTCCACCTCTCGGTAACCAAGACTCAGCAGGCAGGCACCGGCGTAGATATCCACCTCTACAAAACCAACAACGCCTGGTGCCCGGTCGCTGTACTTTCGCAGTTACTCTCTCTACTACCCGAGCTCCCGGACTCTAGTCCTCTGTTGCCCTTCCCGGTCAAACCATTAACGAACCGCCAGTTCATTAAGCATGTCAGGATTCTCCTCCGCAATTTGCTCCTCAATCCCGGTGAGTACTCCGGCCATTCCTTCCGCATCGGAGCAGCTTCATCCGCATCCCGGCACGGGGTCCCGGACCACGTCATCAAAAGATTGGGCAGGTGGAAATCGGCCTGCTTCGCTCGATACATCCCTACCCCACAGCTAGAAATGTCTCGGGCATTCACCCAACTGGCTCAATAAAGATAAAGCTGAAAACAATAAAACTCTCTTACCCCTACCTAAGTGTTTTTGCCCCCTTATTTTGGTATACCGTCCATTAGACCAGGGCACACTTTCAGGTCCATTTCATATAGGGTATCTTATGATAAACTAGTATTGTTCAGATACGTATCGGCCATAGGGCTTCGGCCATAAATATATATATATATGTATGTGTATGTGCCAATAGTAAATTCTATATCCCCTGTATGGTGTGATTGTTAGAATGCCCATCTAATAGTTTTTTAAAACTATTGACGCTCCCTGCTGATACCACTGCTTGTGCAAGAGAATTCCACATCCTTACCTCTCTGACAGTAAAGAACAATTTCAGTGAAAGGCCACATGTTTTTTTAAACTCCCTTCCACTGTAAAGTTTTTTTTTTCCTATGCTGGGGTCACCAGTAATGTATTTGTTTATCGCTATCATATCTCCTCTCAAGTGTCTCTACTCCACAGAGAATAAGTTCAATGCTCGTAGCCTTTCCCCATAGCTAAGGTCCTCCAGTGCCTTTATTAGCTTTGTTACTCTTCTCTGAACTATTTTCAGTTCCAGCACGTCTTTCTTGAGGACTGGAGCCGAGAACTGGAGGGCATATTTCGAGTCTTATAGTGGAAGAATTATCGTTTTATCTCTGTAATAAATCCCCTTTTTAAATCATGCTAATATGCATTCCATTGCTGAGCAAGTCATCTACTAGGACCCCAGATCTTTTTCCATCCTGGATTCCTCCAGAGGTTCTCCCCCTAACGAGTAACTTTTTAAGCACCCAAATGCATTGCCTTACATTTTTCAACATTAAAACTCATTTGCTATGTAGTTGCCCACCCCATTATTTTACTTAGGTTGTCTTGTAAAGTTTCCATACCCTGCACAGAAGTTGCTGCCCTGCTTAGCCTTGTATCATCCACAAATACTGAGATTGAGCTATTTATCCCATCCACTATATCATTTATAAATAAATTAAACAGAATTGGTCCCAGGACAGATCTTTGGGGGATCCCACTTACCACCCCGGGCCATTCGGAGTACTCGCTATTTATCACAACCCTTTGGACCCGCCCTTGTAGCCAGTTTTTAATCCAGGTAAGGTACATACCCTATGGTCCATACCAAAAACCAAACCTCAGTTTGTAAAGTAAAAGTTTGTAGGAAACTATATCAAATGTCTTCCACAGCTACAGGCCTTCCTTTATCAGGATGGCAGCTCATTTTCTCATAGACTGTTAATAAATTGGTCTGGCAAGAAAGATCATTCATAAATCCATGCTGATTATTACCGTTTTCATTACTAAAATCTTGATTATAGGCCATTATCCCCTCCAATAGCTTACAGACTATTGATGTTAGGCTGACTGGCCTGTAGTTTCCTAGGATATATCTCAGCCCTTTTCTTATGAGTTCTTAAGAGTTTTTTAAGGACCTTTGTACCCTGCTGATTTATTTGTGTCAGGTTTTTTTAAAGTCTATTTCTAATACCTTTGTGAAAACTGAGGAAAAGAATGCATTTAAACCTTTGCCTTGTCCTTTTCTTTCGTAAAAAAATCCCCTGATCATCTCTCACGGGCGAATATGCTCTGGCCTCACTTTCTTACTGTTAATATATTTAAAAAAAAGTCTTTGGATTTTTTTTATTCTCCTCCGCTATGTACCTTTTGTGGTCTATTTTAGCTGCTCTGATTGCGCTGTTAATTTTTTTATTGCATTTTTGCATTGTTGCAATGCTGACAATATTTTTTGAAGCCCTTTTCTTTTGCCTTTATGTGCATTTTTACGTTAGCGTTTAGCCACCCTGGTTTAATTTTAGCTCTTTTATACTTATTACCCATTGGAATGCACTGGCTAATAAATGTAGTGCTCTTAAAGCACTCCCATTTTTTCTCATTGTTCCTTGTTCCTAGGATTTTATCCCATTTAATATCATGTAGCAAAGAGAAGTTGGAGAAGTTGGCTCTTTTAAAATTCAGTTTACTTGTATTAGCTTTGTGCTTCTTATTTCTGTGATTTATGCTGAATTGACCTGTGGTCGCTGTTTCCTAAGTTGCCCTGTATTTCCACACCCACAATCAGGTCTGTGTTGTTTGTAGGGATGAGACAAATTCCTCCCTGATTGGGTTGACAGGCAAAAAGTTTTAGTAAACATTCAAACCCTATTAACTACTTCAGCCCGGGAAGGATTTGCCCCCTTAATGACCAGTCCATTTTTTGTGATACAGCACTGCACCGATTTAACTGACAATTGCACTGTTGTGCAATGTTATACCCAAACAAAATTGACGTCCTTTTTTCCCACAAATAGAGATTTCTTTTGGTGGTATTTGATCACCTCTGTGGTTTTTAATTTTTGCACTATAAACAAAGAACGACAATTTTGAAAAAAATATTTTTTTTTTACTTTTTGCTATAATACATATCCCCCAAAACATATATATAAAAAAAACTAATTTATTCATCACTTTAGGCCAATATATAATCTTTGTAAAAAAAAAAAATTGCAATAGGCGTATACTGATTGGTTTGTGCAAAAGTTATACCGTCTACAAAATAGGGGATAGATGGCATTTTTATTATTATTATTATTATTATTATTATTATATTTTTTACTAGTAATAGCGGTGATCTGCAATATTTTAATGGGACTGCGACATTACAGATCGGACACTTGACACTTTTTTGGGACCATTGACATTTATACAGTGATCAGTGCTATGAATAGCCACTGATTACAGTATAAATGTCACTGGCAGGGAAGGGGTTAACACTAGGGGCGATCAAGGGGTTAAATTCTAACTGTAGGGGGGATGAGCTTACTGGAACATGACAGAGATCCCTGTTCCCGATCACTGGGAACAGAAGATCCCTGTCATGTCACCTGACAGAAAGTGTAATCATCTTGTTTACCAAGGAAGTTCCCCATTCTGCCCCTGTAATAGGCAATCACAGGTCGCCGGCAGACATAGAGTCTGCCCGACCCACAGGCAAGTTCCTGCAGTGTGCAGCAGGCATGAGTGTGCGCATCCGAGCCGCCGTACAGCTACTGCAACTTGTGTAGGAGAGCCGACCTGCCACCATATAACGACATCTGATTGGCAAGCGGTTAAAGTCTATGGGACACGAACATGAAAAATCAAAAGTGCTCATTTTAAAGGCTTATATGTAAGTTATTGCCATAAAAAGTGTATGGGGGCCCGGGTACTGCCTCAAGGGACATGTATGAAGGCCAAAATAGTTTTTAAAACAACCGTTTTTTCAGGAGAAGTGATTTTAATAATGCTGAAAGTGAAACAATAAAAATGAAATATTCCTTTAAATATCGTGCCTGGGAGTCCCCTTAGTCTGCCTGTAAAGTGGTGTATCTGTGCAATGTGTAGAATAGTGTCGCAGCAAAATAACATTTCTAAAGGAAAAAAACGTAATTTAAAACTTGCTTGCGGCTGTAATGTATTGCCAGCTACTGGCAATATAGATTAAAAATCAAGGGAAAAAATCAGGGTAGGTTCCAGTTCATACAAGGCCCTTTGGGTCTGGTATGGATTTTAAGGGGAACTCCACACCAACATTTTTTAAAAATTGGCATGGGTTACCCCCCCAAAAAATTGGCATGGGTTACCCCCCAAAATATGACAGCTGTTACAGCCAAGAGACAGCAGATGCCTGGAGGCCTCCCATCGAAACGTAGTCTTTTTTTCTACTTTTCGGGTCCGTCGGGCGGCGTGATTGAAGAAGTGTTTTTTAATGAAGAATGTCAAAAACTATGGTTTTATTTTATTTTTTTACACTTTTTTGGTGAATGGGTACTGGTACAATGTACCTGATTGTTAACAGGGGCTTCCAATTCCAATAAGCCCCCTGCCTGCAGACCCCTGACAACCAATGGCTAGGGTTCTCGGGCAGAGGTCCTTGTCCCCATCAACATGGGATTAAGGTGCTTTGGGGGGAAAGTGGCCCTTGTATGGTTTAGAAGGGAAGGCTCACTCATCCCCCCCCCCCTTTCCTGGCCTGCCAGGCTGCTTGCTCAGATAAGGATCTGGTACGGATTGTGGGGCGACCCCATGCCAATTTTTTTTTTTCGCGTGGAGTTCCCCTAAAAATCTATGCCAGACCTGAAGGGCCTGGTATGGATTTTGTGGGAACCCCATGATGTTTTTTTTTTTTTTATTCTGACATAGGGTTCCCCTTAACGACTTCAGTGCACTGTATTATATACTTTGCACTGTGTGTGTGTGTGTTTGTGTGATATATATACAGTATCTCACAAAAGTGCACTCCCATTTTTGTAAATATTTTCATGTGACGACACTGAAGAAATTACACTTTGCTACAATGTAAAGTAGTGAGTAGACAGCTTATATAACAGTATAAATTTACTGTCCCCTCAAAATAACTCAACACATAGCCATTAATCTTTAAACCGCTGGCAACAAAAGTGAGTACACCCCTAAGTTAAAATGTCCAAATTGGGCCCAAAGTGTCAATATTTTGTGTGGCCACCATTATTTTCCAACACTGCCTTAACCCTCTTGGGCACGGAGTTCACCAGAGCTTCACAGGTTGCCACTGGAGTCCTCTTCCACTCCTCCATGACGACATCACAAAGCTGGTGGATGTTAGAGACCTTGCACTCCTCCATCTTCCATTTGGGGATGCCCCACAGATGCTCAATAGGGTTTAGGTCATGCTTGGCCAGTCCATGACCTTTACCCTCAGCTTCTTTAGCAAGGCAGTGGTCGTCTTGGAGGTGTGTTTGGGGTCATTATGTTGGAATACTGCCCTGCGGCCCAGTTTCCGAATGGAGGGGATCATGCTCTGCTTCAGTATGTCACAGTATATGTTGGCATTCATGGTTCCCTCAATGAACTGCAGCTCCCCAGTGCCCACAGCATTCATGCAGCCCCAGACCATGACACTTCTACAACCGTACTTGAGTATAGACAAGACACACTTGTCTTTGTACTCCTCCCCTGGTTGCCGCCACTCATGCTTGACAACACCAGAAAATAAGTTTATCTTTGTTTCATCAGACCACAGGACATGGTTCCAGTAATCCATATCCTTAGTCTGTCTTCAAACTATTTTCAGGCTTTCTTGTGCATCATCTTTAGAAGAGGCTTCCTTCTGGGACGACAGCCATGCAGACCAATTTGATGCAGTGTGCGGTGTATGGTCTCAGTACTGACAGGCTGACCCCCCACCCCTTCAACCTCTGCAGCAATGCTGGCAGCATTCATACGTCTATTTCCCAAAGACAACCTCTGGATAGGATGCTGAGCACGTGCACTCAACTTCTTTGGTTGACCATGGCAAGGCCTGTTCTGAGTGGAACCTTTCCTGGTAAACTGCTGTTTGGTCTTGACAATCTTCTTTCTTATTGCTTAGGCCTCCTTTTTCTAGAGCAACAATTCTTTGTTTCCGTTTCTCAGAGAGTTCTTTGCCACGAGGTGCCATGTTGAGCTTCCAGTGACCAGCATAAGAGAGCGAGAGCGATAACACCAAATTTAACACACCTGCTCCCCATTCACACCTGAGACCTTGTAACACTGAGTCACATGACATGGGGGAAGGAAAATGGCTAATTGTGCCTAATTTGGACATTTTCACTTGGGGTGTACTCACATTTGTTGCCAGCGGTATAGAAATGAATGGCTGTGTGTTGAGTTATTTTGAGAGGACAGCAAACCTACACTGTTGTATACTCACTACTTTACATTGTAGCAAAGTCATTTCTTCAGTGTTGTCACATGAAAAGATAAAATAAAATATTTACAAAAATGTGAGGGGTGTACTCTTTTTTGTGAGATACTGTGTGTGTTTGTAATAAATATATATATATATATATATATATATATATATATATATATACATATATATCCACAATGTGGGTGTTAGATAGGAGAACATAAAGACTGAAGGGTTTTCTGCTTGCACAATAATAAGTATATCTCCTTTTCATATATACATGTGACTGTTGAAGCATTTGAGGAAGCTGCTATATGTAATACTGTACATTCATCTTTTGGCAAAAGAACTTTCCATTCATATGGATAATCCACTATATGCTATCTATCACTAATCAATCGCACTTATCCATAGTGTGAGGAAGGTTTTCCCAAGTTACAACCATCTTCACTGGGAACATACTAGCACCTCCTTTGGACCACCATAGATCCTGCCATTATCTACATGGGCTCTTTTTCAGATGGTCAGCATAAGGACTGAAGGATTTAGCTTGTACAATGACTGATGACTGATGAGTAGATTTCCTTTCCACATATATGTGACTGTTGAAGCATTTGAGGGAGCTGCTATATGCTGTATATTCATCTTTTGGTGAAAGGACTACCTATTCATATGGATAATCCACTATATGCTATCCATTACTAATTAATCGCACTTAACTATGGTGTGAGGGAGTTTTTTTTTCCAAGTTACAACCATCTTCACTGGGAACACTTGTAGCTCCACTGGACCACCAAAGATCCTGCCCTTATCTACTTGGGCTCTTTTACTGGACATCACAGGATTTAGTCACTACTACACTTTAGTGTTTTTTGACTTAAAGTGGAGGGCCACCCTAAAAAAAAAAAAAAAAAGCATTAATATTCTTTAAAAAAAATGTGAAATTTTTTTTTTTTTTACCTAGCCTGAAATCCCTGTTGCCAGGCAATCTTCCTAATCTGCCTTCTTCCTGCTCCTCGGTGATCTTCATCTTCTACCCTCCTTCGCGTTGTCTTCTGGGTAACGGGGCGCGCTGCGTTCTGGGAATTGTGTGTTCCGTAACACAGCGCGTCCCATTCACAAAGCGCAGCGCGACTCACGCATGCGCAGTAGGAAACGGGCAGTGAAGCCGCAAGGCTCCACTGCCTGTTTCCCTTAGTGAGGATGGCAGCGCTGGGAACCGAGAGCCGAGGGACATGTCAGCCTTGGCGGCCAACATCGGAAAGGTAAGTCTGGAAAGGTAAGTCTCCTTATTAAAAGTCAGCAGCTACTTTTGTTTCAGCTGCTGACTTTTAAAAACATTTTTTTAGGGCTGAAACACCGCTTTAAATGCTGGTCTGTTGCAGATTGCACTCGTGATATATAAATCTCTTAGGCCGCGTACACACGGGCGGACTGTTCGCCCAACCTTGTCCCCTGAACAGTGTTTGGGCGGACAGTCCGCTCGTGTGTGGGCTTTCAGCGGACAGTTTCAGCGGACAGTTGGACGGACAAAGTCTTTCGGAAATTCCGAAAAACTGTCCGCTGAAACTGTGTTTGAGCGAACAGTCCGCCCGTGTGTGGGCTTGTCCGCTGTACTTTCGAAATGAGCGGACTGTTCCCGCTCGGAAAGTCCGCCCATTTCGAGCGCGTGTACAGGTAGGCGGGGCCCGCGAAGGAGACGTCGCGGGCTCCGCCGCCTGGAATGGGCTTAAAGGGGAACCCCAACGCCGAAAAAAATCGGCGTGGGGGTTCCCCCCAAGTCCACACCAGACCCTTGTCCGAGCACGCTACCCGGCCGGCCAGGAAAGGGGGGCGAGCGAGCGCGCCCCCCCTCCTGAGCCGTACCAGGCCGCGTGCCCTCAACATGGGGGGTGCCTTGGGGAAGGGGGGGGCCGCGCGGCCCCCCCACCCCAAAGCACCTTGTCCCCATGTTGATGAGGACAAGGGCCTCTTCCCGACAACCCTGGCCGTTGGTTGTCGGGGTCTGCGGGCGGGGGGCTTATCGGAATCCGGGAGCCCCCTTTAAGAAGGGGGCCCCCGGATACCGGCCCCCCACCCTATGTGAATGAGTATGGGGTACAATGTACCCCTACCCATTCACCTGTGAAATAAAGTACAAATAAAAACACAACACAGGGGGAAAAAATATTTTATTGCACAGCCGGGGGTCTTCCGTCTTCGGGGGTCTTCTCGCCGGACTCCTCCGCTATGTGTGTGTAGCTCTTTTGCCAGCGGAGGAGTCCGGCTTTCTTCCTCCCCGCCGCCGGCCTCTTCTCCCGACTTCGGGGGTCTTGTCCCCCTCTTCGGTTCTTCTGCCGGGCCACCGCGCCTGGTCCGGTGGCCCGGTCTTCTGTCGCCGTCTTCCGTTCTTCTGTCGCCGCCTTCGGTTCTTCTGCCGGGCCACCGCGCCTTCTTGTAGCTCTTTTACAGGCGGTGGCCCGGTCTTCTGTCGCCGTCGCCGCCTTCCGTTCGTGTTCTTCTTCTTGTTCTTCTTGTTCTTCTCCTGGAGATGTTGACTCGACGAGCTCTCCGGCCGGAATGCCGGGGACGCGCTGTGCGGTCACTTATATAGTGACAATGGGGCGGGGTCACATGGTATATGTCACATGGGTTGGTCACATGGGTTGATGTCACATGGGGACTATGACATCGTAAGGGGGCGGGGTCACCATGTGACATCAACCCATGTGACATATACCATGTGACCCCGCCCCATTGTCACTATATAAGTCACAGCGCAGGGCGGCTCTGGCATTCCGGCCGGAGGGAGCGACGTGTCAACATCGCCTGGAGAAGAACAAGAAGAACAAGAAGAAGAACACGAACGGAAGGCGGCGACGGCGACAGAAGACCGGGCCACCGCCTGTAAAAGAGCTACAAGAAGGCGCGGTGGCCCGGCAGAAGAACCGAAGGCGGCGACAGAAGAACGGAAGACGGCGACAGAAGACCGGGCCACCGGACCAGGCGCGGTGGCCCGGCAGAAGAACCGAAGAGGGGGACAAGACCCCCGAAGTCGGGAGAAGAGGCCGGCGGCGGGGAGGAAGAAAGCCGGACTCCTCCGCTGGCAAAAGAGCTACACACACATAGCGGAGGAGTCCGGCGAGAAGACCCCCGAAGACGGAAGACCCCCGGCTGTGCAATAAAATATTTTTTCCCCCTGTGTTGTGTTTTTATTTGTACTTTATTTCACAGGTGAATGGGTAGGGGTACATTGTACCCCATACTCATTCACATAGGGTGGGGGGCCGGTATCCGGGGGCCCCCTTCTTAAAGGGGGCTCCCGGATTCCGATAAGCCCCCCGCCCGCAGACCCCGACAACCAACGGCCAGGGTTGTCGGGAAGAGGCCCTTGTCCTCATCAACATGGGGACAAGGTGCTTTGGGGTGGGGGGGCCGCGCGGCCCCCCCCTTCCCCAAGGCACCCCCCCATGTTGAGGGCACGCGGCCTGGTACGGCTCAGGAGGGGGGGCGCGCTCGCTCGCCCCCCTTTCCTGGCCGGCCGGGTAGCGTGCTCGGACAAGGGTCTGGTGTGGACTTGGGGGGAACCCCCACGCCGATTTTTTTCGGCGTTGGGGTTCCCCTTTAAGCCCATTCCAGGCGGCGGAGCCCGCGACGTCTCCTTCGCGGGCCCCGCCTACCTGTACACGCGCTCGAAATGGGCGGATTTGCCTCCTCCTTACGTGGGCGAGTCCGTTCATTTCAAAAGTTGAGCGAACTGTTTGCCCAACCTTGTTCGTCAAACAGTCCGCTCGTGTGTGGGCAAGTCCGCTCATGCAAATTTTGAGCGGACTGTTTGACAAACTGTTTGCCGAACAAGATTGGGCGAACAGTCCGCGCGTGTGTACGCGGCCTTAGTCCCATCAATTGCCTTTTTGCTTTTTTCCTTCCCACCTTATTGTATCATTAAGGACAGCTGTTCTATCCAAACACCCACATTGTGGCCTTGTATGAATATGTATATACAGTGCCTTGCGAAAGTATTCGGCCCCCTTGAACTTTTCAACCTTTTCAGGCTTCAAACATAAAGATATAAAATTTAAATTTTTTACTGAAGAATCACCAACAAGTGGGACACAATTGTGAAGTGGAACGAAATCTATTGGATATTTTAAACTTTTTTAGCAAATAAAAAACTGAAAAGTGGTGCGTGCAAAATTATTTGGCCCCTTTACTTTCAGTGCAGCAAACTCACTCCAGAAGTTCAGTGAGGATCTCTGAATGATCCAATGTTGTCCTAAATGACTGATGGTGATAAATAGAATCCACCTGTGTGTAATCAAGTCTCTGTATAAATGTGCCTGCTCTGTGATAGTCTCAGGGTTCTGTTGCAGAGAGCATCATGAAGACCAAGGAACACACCAGGCAGGCCCGTAATACTGTTGTGGAGAAGTTTAAAGCTGGATTTGGATACAAAAAGATTTCCCAAGCTTTAAACATCCCAAGGAGCACTGTGCAAGTGATCATTTTGAAATGGAAGGAGTATCAGACCACTGCAAATCTACCAAGACCTGGCCGTCCCTCTAAACTTTCAGCTCAGACAAGGAGAAGACTGATCAGAGATGCAGCCAAGAGGCCCATGATCACTCTGGATGAACTGCAGAGAACTACAGCTGAGGTGGTAGAGTCTGTCCATAGGACAACAATCAGTCGTACACTGCACAAATCTGGCCTTTATGGAAGAGTGGCAAGAAGAAAGTAATTTCTCAAAGATATCCATAAAAAGTCTCGTCTAAAGTTTGCCACAAGCCACCTGGGAGACACACCAAACATGTGGAAGAAGGTGCTCTGGTCAGATGAAACCAAAATCGAACTTTTTGCCCACAATGCAAAACGATATGTTTGGCGTAAAAGCAACACAGCTCATCACCCTCAACACACCATCCCCACTGTCAAACATGGTGGTGGCAGCATCATGGTTTGGGCCTGCTTTTCTTCAGCAGGGAAGATGGTTAAAATTGAGGGGAAGATGGATGCAGCCAAATACAGGACCATTCTGGATGAAAACCTGTTGGAGTCTGCAAAAGACCTGAAACTGGGACGGAGATTTATAACAAGACAATGATCCCAAACATACAGCAAAATCTACAAAGGAATGGTTCACAAATAAACGTATCCAGGTGTTAGAATGGCCAAGTCAAAGTCCAGACCTGAATCCAATCGAGAATCTGTGGAAAGAGCTGAAAACTGCTGTTCACAAACGCTCTCCATCCAACCTCACTGAGCTCGAGCTGTTTTGCAAGGAAGAATGGGCAAGAATTTCAGTCTCTCGATGTGAAACATTGATAGAGACATACCCCAAGCGACTTGCAGCTGTAATCGCAGCAAAAGGTGGCTCTACAAAGTATTAACGCAAGGGGGCCGAATAATTTTGCACGCCCCACTTTTCAGTTTTTTTATTTGCTAAAAAAGTTTAAAATATCCAATAGATATCGTTCCACTTCACAATTGTGTCCCACTTGTTGGTGATTCTGAAATGTGGCAAAAGGTTGAAAAGTTCAAGGGGGCCGAATACTTTCGCAAGGCACTGTGTATATATATATATATATATATATATATATATATATATATATATAATACACACACACACACACATATATATATATATATATATATATATATATATATATATATATACCCTGTTTCCCCGAAAATAAGACCTAGCGTGATTTTCGGTCACTGTATATATACATCATATATGGAATTGTATTGTGGATTGTTTTTTAATTGCACATTTTGTGTAGTTTGTCTAGTATGGTACCATTGTATATTTTAAGATTTTCTACTTGACATTAATAAATACTATTTTAATTGATCCAACAAGTTCATATAACTTTCACAGGGATGGCTGAACTCAATTCAGGTCTTTTATTTCATTTTTTTCATATATCATTTTCCCGAAAGCTCCCGTTCTTTTTTGCTTGTCTGTCTTTTTGAAGCAGACATTGTGTGTGTTAATTATATGGACAAAGGTGTCGGTGTCTGGAGGACCCAACTCCCCTGTAGTATGGGTATCAAATTTAGAAACTCACATTGCGGTATTCTATATACTGTTTAACAAATTAAAAATGGCCTATCTTCCATACCATTTTTTTAAGCTTTATTATAAAATATAAAAATAAAAAATATGAATAAAACATCTGCAATGATTTTGTTTCCAAATTGCTACAATCAGATCAAACTCACTGCAGTAGGGCTAAGCACATTCAATGCTTACTTTAATTTTATAGGAACTGTGTAATATAATGTTCTTCTTACATGGTAATGAAATGTTTAATCACATAACAGGGATCAATTACTTTGTTTTTTTCAATTACAGATACTTAACATTGTGCATTTTGAACTGGAGGACAGTGGTGAAAATGAAGCCAATCATATACCAGAGAAAAATAAAGGCCAGGAGCCTCTAGAAGTAAATGTCAACAAACCCTTCATTCTTGTCTTTTTTGAAGGGACCACAAAAGCGTTGATACTACTTGGAAGAATTGTAAATCCACTTACCATCATTTAATATTTGTTATGTGTGTGTTAAAAGACAGATTTGCTAACCATTTTTGTTATTCATATACATTTTTTTTTTAATTAAAGCCTATCTACACTCAAAAATAAATATGTAATATATTGCACCATACACGTTTTAAAATGTGGTGGCTCTATTAGTATTCTTTTGCTTTTTTAACCTGGTAATCCTGTGAATAACGAACCTGTCCCTTTGGAGGGAGCAGTGGTTGCCACCCAGGCTGGATTTCAATAACGTCTGTCTTTGTACATACATGGGGATTAGAGTTGCCGTCTGCTATCCAGCTAACAGGAAGTGACAAGTGTTGTGATTAAAATGGTATTTCTATATACCTGACAAAGACCAGCTAGAGGTATAAATAACGCAATTACAATACTCACGAAACCCTTTACTTAACACTGCAGTATAGGAGACAACAAAAAGGGACGAGTCAAGATTATAGTTCAGCAGTTGTCTGGTGTATTGTGGGAGGGGCTGCATTTTATATGCACCCTTATCAGCCAATCATTGTATAGAACATGGGTGTGGTTAATACAGAGGCGTACATTACATATCATCATTACATATCATCATTACATATCATTAATTATGTCATCTGCTTCTGAATCACAGTCATGGGATATGTGGCCCAGACATATTGTGACACAATTTCTTTATTTAGACAGTACAGAATAAAACTGCCTATGCAAGCTATATTTTCTTATATGCATGTCCACAGAAAACCTGCCATAGTCTGCAGATACAGAGTCTAAGCTAACTAATAGGTTAACCCCAGTTAATCGTATGTGAATTTATAAAGATGGAGTCACTCTGGTTCAGCCATATCACAACAATCCCCTCTAAGTCATGAAATCAAACCATGAACATGACTTACTTCTTCTCACTGTGACATACTCATCCCGGTGGCCATAGTAAAAGTTAAGATATATCCTATTAGCTGCAGCTGGGTTGGAAGGTCAAGTACCTCGGAAACCATGCACATACTAAACTTGAAGCAGGCATATAAAAGTAATACCATAAGCAAAATCAGTACAACACACATTGCAATATCCCTAATCCAGGATTAATCCAGGATTCAGCATTGAGACCAAACCCCCCATGTTACCCAGGGGGCTCCCAAGCAATTATTTTGCTTTTTCATCATGTCAATATCCCCCTAGGCTCCTGAGAGGAACCATGCCCAGGTCATGTTCTTTTCCAGAAACAATGACCCAGCATAACGGTGTTTGAGGGGGCACCCAGGATGAACACCAGCCTTGAGCAAGTGACGTTCCTCACTGTCCCCGAGAATCACCACCATCGGAACCAATGAGGCCAAGTAATATTATCCCTTGGAATCATTCAGAATCTATGGATAGCATGTTCTTCCACAACAAATGTACGTGCTGTTGTCCAAGGCCAGTGGCTGTCTGCTTAAGGACCTGTTGGGCGCCTTCAGAGAATCCTGCAAAAGCAAGCTGTGAAAGTAGCTTGGCCATCTCAGTATGGGGGTCAGAGGCATGCATGAAGTGTGATGTAGGGCACGATCTAAGGTGTCAAGCACTGTGGAGTTCCTATAGACTCTGAATGCACATCCCCTCTATGTCCAAGGAGTGTGTTACTACTGATTTTGTCGGGTAGGCCACATATAACCTTAAGGCTCCCCCCTAGAACACAGAGGCTGGTAGATGACGTGTGAACCAATACATATATAATACAGTGCCTATGCCAGCATCCCTTCAAACAGTATATACACTGAAATGGTCAAGCATGTCCTGGGCACACTACAACAACAATCCCAATATGCCCCCCGACCCTCACCCGGACCACCTTCTAAGCATGCAAAAATAGAAAAACAACAAACATGTAATCTCAGCTGTATAGCAATTGTCCATGGAATGCAAAAGGGAGGAAGGGGCATGACAGTCCATAGAAAAAAGTGGGAGGGGCATGACAGCCTTTAGGCCAAATGAGAATAGCCCCAAAGGAAAACTCAAAAAGAAAAGTCTCTTGGATGGCTTCTGAATGTCCATTACATTCGCAGAAAAGGAAGGAAAAGGAAATGTCCACATTAGAACTCTCATTCTGCTCAACTTTTCCCAAAACCTTTTGGTTCAATTCTGTGATCACTCATATGTACAGACATGAATTCTCTACCCCAAAACACTGCCTCTTTGTAAGGACAGAACTTGATATCCACAGACAGACTGGAACTGATGCGTTGGGCGAGACTGGGGACTTTCGGCTGGCACATCTTAATCTTTTTCATGTGGTGCTAACGGGAATTTTGTACCCCAGGTTTGCGTCATGTGGCTCCCCTTTGAGGTATCATTCGCAGGAACATTTTCCAGCCGGAGTCCGCCTTTAGTCATCTGCGCACCTCCTATGGTATTTGAACAACAAAGATGAACAACAAAGATTTCCATGTTAAAGCTGTAGTCGTCACTTCATCTGGATAGGATATAGGGCAGGGTATGGATGGGGTGTAGAGTATGACTGGGGTGGGCATTTCTTCATGTGAATAGGGCTGTGGGTGAATGCAGGCTGGCTGGGGCAGATACTCCTCATCTGACATGAGTAGTCACAGAATCTACCTGATCAATTCAGGCCTTAACCATTGGAGATATTAAAAATAATATTCTTAATTGACTCAAACATAAGTAAAACATGCAGGAATGAAGATGTTTCTCAGCAAGGGTTTTCATTTTATAGATTCAATATATTTAACTAAACATTTTTCCAAATCCAGTATTATAGCAGAACTTCGACAAAACGTAAACCTCTTTAGTTTATTCTATTCCCGGGATCCAAGTGGACCCAAAGGACTTAGGACAGAACATTTTACCCAAACACATATTCTGACTCAGAAGTCTCCCGACTTCGCAAATATGTCTGATCATCAGCAACAAACAAAACTTTGATGGATAAACAACATTTCATCACCAACACTTCATGACTGACACCCTGGGAATTCAGAAGGTAAATATCCAGAATAGTCATTCTGATTGCTTATTTCAAATAAATCCTTCCCATCACATCTTAGTACCCCATGGACTCAATATATGCAGCAATGTATCTTGATTACCAAAATCCCTTTATAATTTTTTTTCATTTAACTCCAAACTTTTAGGGAAAATATAACATGGGCCTAAACACAATATGAGACACCCTGTTGTGCACATTCCAGACACACACTTAAAATATTTCTAATCAAAATGATACCCTGTGTGTTTATTAGACACAATACAACAACTCTCTCATCCCACATTCATTTGGCCATTCCATTCTTCCTTCATTTGTCCATAACACCTTCAAACCTTAATATTTTTCTCTCTAGTGTCCGGAATTACACAACACAGTTACTTCTCTTTTTCTTTACCAACCACAATTCCTCTGGCGTAGCGCCTGGAATATACAACTTCCTTTTATTTACTTTTGAATTCTGGACTCTTAATTATAATATTCTCAACCCTGTCAAAATCAATATTTTAAAAATCATTGTTAATACAGCTTAAACACTATTAAAACAATTTGCACAAATATAGCACATATGCTATTATCAGAAAAAAAAAACACCTTTTAACTTTAATAATGTAAGGATAGGCAACCATACCCAAAATAGTCTTAAAAGTCAGACTCTAAAAATTTGTATCTGATCAGATTCCTTTAAAAAACATTTGGTACCAGCGCATACATATAATTTTATCAGTGACATGACACATTCCCCTTTTAATGTTCCCAATTTACTATGGAGTGGATATGGGCTTAATATGTGCCCAACACATTTCATGAATAGACTGACACTAGTTGCAACATTTTAACAATAAACATGTACCTTTTATAGATAACTTTTCTGAATCAGATCCTTCTTTAACATTCATTTTCCACCTCAGCAAGTCTCTGACTCGCTGACTATGGAATGCAAATGTAGAAGTATGCTCCCTACACAAAAACCGTGGTAAAAGTATGGTTGATGGTTTGTTCCCCTCTTCCACCCGAAACAAAATAGCAGATCTCTGCACTGTGCTAAACAGTATTTTGGACAGGAGCAATCACTCAAATAGTAATCCGTCCTTGTCCAAATCTGCGATTCAATCCTCTTAAAGCACCACATACAGATGAGTACCTTACTCTGTCCCTTTCACCTGCCCACTTTAGCAATGCTCTCTGTCTTGGCAGGATCATAGGACATATATCAACTACCCAACAATTTATCTGAATTCAGAAAACAAAAACAATCTTATACTCTAAATTGGAATTTCAAGACAAGACAAAAATTCACATACACATAAAATTAAGCATTTCTCTCTATTAACCAGTTTCCTCTACCCAGGTGTCTGTCTTATGAAACTGCGAACAGGGCGACCCAAGGACTGCCACTGACCATAGTCCACAAACAGTCCATGAAACAGAGACAGTCGTGGGAGAAGTGTTTAAACATGTTCTCCCTCCGATGATCGCTGCACTCTGAGAATCCTCACTGATCAACACAGAAACAGTCAGTCCATGAAGCTACGACCCTAGCGCCTCACCGGAGATCCGTGTCAGAATTCACACCCCCAAAGCCATCAGCTCAGAGGTGGAGAATCCGGGATCGATGAGGGAATCTGGGGGAATTCGAGGGGGAAGGAGGAAGATTCATAATCTCCCTCTACCTCATTCAGACCCCCCAAAACAGTGACCATGTCCCCCTGTCAGTGCATCCAGCAGCAATTTAATCACTGCCCAATAAACCAACATTTTGCTGTCTCCATGAATCTCCAGTACCGTAATCCCGCAAAAGTCTCACGAGACCCCAGCACCAGGGCTGCTCATTTCACGACGTGGGGTGCTTTCAACAAGGTTTCTAGCCTCCCCACCAGCTCTCTCTCTTTTTACCCTTGGTTGACCCTTTTTCCTGTGCCCGTTGCCAAACAGTGATCTGCACTTCTCTGCACATTCTACCAACCCACCTGTACCGGCTCATTATAACTTCAGCAAACAACAATAAACAAATAATCAACAAACAGACAAACAAACAAAAAGACAAACAAGGTAACAGGGTAAGTCTACAGTAAAAAATCCCTATTTTAACAACACCTTTTATCTGATAATCCAAATGAAACTAGCTGTGACACTTTAAAAATCCTTATTCTAAACAAAACTCTCTCTGTGTTCATTTCCTTACCTGCCCAAAACCTCCTATCCCGGCTGTCCTTTAAAATCGTTTCCTCAACGCAAGTAAAATGTCCCCTTTAAATCTCAAAACAAACTCTGCTAACTTCCCCTTTTTAAATGTACTTTCTATTCACTTATTTTTCCTTTCTCTGTGTCAATTCTAAAATGGCTTTGAAACCTGCTTGTCTAAAAAGAACAATGCATTGAAAAACCTTGCAAAATGCACAGCTTCCTTTAATAAATAACTCAAATCTCTCCTTTACCTTCTTACTTCACTTGCTTTACCCTCAACAATTGTAGGATGCTCTTAATTAACACCTTACTCACTTACTTAAATCTCATCACTCCTGAGCATACCAAATACCCACCTGTCAAATCAACCACCTGTCTTCCTAACACATATCTTTTACAACCTGCAAAAAATACCATTCCGATACCCTTCCAAGAGTTACCAAAACACATGTTAAACATGCCCAAACATATTATGCACTTTTCAAGCAGAATCAAGCACCTATCATTCCAGAGCTCTATAACCAACATACTAGCAAATGGGAGAAGTCATATTATTCATATACTATACCATTGTCTCTTCAAAGAATACCATAGCAAACTTATATGAACATGCATATAACAGTACTCACCCTTTCCACGATACCTAAACATAACAAGGGAAATTTACTTCACTCTAATCTAATTTTCCCCTTTTGGGACATCATATAACAGTGAAAACAGGGGCTGCCTTACCTCACAACCATGTTTCAAACAACAAATATCATATTACTTTAATGCAAATGCGATAGACAAGAAAAGCCAGATAGAGCAAAAGTTTTGTGGGTTCCGGTAGTAATTGGTAATTGTCCTATTACCCTTTTCTTATTCTCTTTCCCAAAAAGAGCGTAATATTACGTTTTACACACAGTCCCACAGGACACAGGCTTCCCAAGAGCCTCTTCTTAATAGCCTGGTCCGTCTCACAATTCTCGTCTTAACTAAAATTTATCTGGCCAGGGTTGTGTCTGTCAAAGCTTCAACGTTTGACCACACCCTGCCAAGTCCTAAATTCCTAAATCCCTAAATTCCAAAATCTCAGCGAGTGCCTCCATTCTGTTGTGATTAAAATGGTATTTCTATATACCTGACAAAGACCAGCTAGAGGTATAACTAACGCAATTACAATACTCATGAAACCCTTTACTTAACACTGCAGTATTAAGGAGACAACAAGAAGGGATGAGTCAAGATTATAGTTCAGCAGTTGTCTGGTGTATTGTGGGAGGGGCTGTATTTTATATGCACCCTTATCAGCCAATCATTACATAGAACATGGGTGTGGTTAATACAGAGGCGTACATTACATATCATCATTACATATCATTAATTATGTCATCTGCTTCTGAATCACAGTCATGGGATATGTGGCCCAGACATATTGTGACTAGTGATGGACGAACTTCCGACGGGACGTTTCGCGAGCGCGGACCGCGAACGCGGCCGATAGTTCGCGAAACGTAACGTTCGCGGCGGGCCCCATTGACTTCAATGGGAGGCGAACTTTGCAAACCTACAGGTCAAATTTTCAGCCACAAAATAATTACTAGCTGTGCAAACATAGTCCCACCACAGGGCCAATGACATAACACATGTATGAGGTGAATCTGGGATCGACAACTACAAGCATTCTTTTTTTATATGTGAAATTGTTGTGACAATTCAGGACTATGGAGCGCATGAAGGCAATGGAGGAGAGGGAAGGTCAGGGTAGGCAAAGAAGAGGGTGTAGGAGATGATCACCAGCAGCGTGACATACAGCAATGACACCTGCACCGTGATAGAGTGATCTGACACCAGCACCGTGATAGAGAGCACTGACATCATCAGCGTGACATAAAGCACTGACACCAGCACCGTGATATACAGCACTGACACCAGCACCGTGATATACAGCACTGACATCAGCAGCGTGACATACAGCAATGACACCTGCACCGTGATAGAGTGATCTGACACCAGCACCGTGATAGAGAGCACTGACATCAGTGTGACATAAAGCACTGACACCAGCACCGTGATATACAGCACTGACACCAGCACCGTGATAGAGAGCACTGACACCTGCACCGTAAGCAGCCCCAGGAGGAAGTCAGCATAGCACAGGGATGGTGGGAGCCCCTCATAATGAGCATAGCACAGGGATGGTGGGAGCTCCTCATAATATGCACAGCAGAGGTACAGCCCCAGGAGGAAGTCAGCACAGCACAGGGATGGTGGGAGCCCCTCATAATAAGCAGCCCCAGGAGGAAGTCAGCACAGCACAGGGATGGTGGGAGCCCCTCATAATGAGCATAGCACAGGGATGGTGGGAGCCCCTCATAATATGCACAGCAGAGGTACAGCCCCAGGAGGAAGTCAGCACAGCACAGGGATGGTGGGAGCCCCTCATAATAAGCAGCCCCAGGAGGAAGTCAGCACAGCACAAGGATGGTGGGAGCCCCTCATAATAAGCAGCCCCAGTAGAAATATGACACCGCTCAACCTCTTCAAAGAGGAGGGTACGGGCATATAGTACGGTGTGCTTTTTTTGGACAAGGAAGTGAGCCAAATGAAGAAAGAAGGTCTGTGTGCTCGATTAAAAAAATCGTTTATAGACATATACATGGTCTACTGGTCACATGTGTTGAATTCCTCCGAGATCCATGCCTCATTAATTTTTAGAAATGTGAGGTAGTTAACACTGTCATGAGCTAGGCGAGTACGCTTATCGGTCACGATCCTCCCTGCTGCGCTGAACATCCTTTCGGACAGGACACTGGACGAGGGGCAAGCCAACAGTTCGATTGCAAATTGGGCAAGCTCTGGCCAGAGGTCAAGCCTGCCCACCCAGTAGTCCAAGGGTTCATCACTCCTCAGAGCGTCCACATCAGCCGTTAACCCGATGTAGTCAGACACCTGACGGTCTAGGCGTTCCCTGATGCTGGATCCGGATGACACCTGTCGATGGGTCGGCTGAAATAATGACCTCATATCCGAAGTCACCAACACATCTTCGAACCGGCCTCTTCTTGCAGCCAGCGTACGCAAAAGCAGAATGCAGCATTTCTCGAAGCAAGGCCTGGAAGTGCTCCATCCTGACAGCCCTCTGTGACAGCGGTAACATTTCCGCCATTTTGTGTTGGTACCGGGGGTCTAAGTACATTGCCACCCAGTACTGGTCCTTGACCCTTATGCTTTTTATACGGGGGTCCCTATTAAAACACTGGAGCACGAAGGCCCCCATTTGCACTAAACTGGAAGCGGTGTGGTGGCCTGGCTCCTGCTCATCATCCAGGATAATGTCGTCCTCTTCATTCTCCTCTTCCCATCCACGCACAACAACAGGGATCCCAGAAAGGTTTAAAGCATGCTCTTCTTGCTCCTCCTCATCCGCCCCGGCACCATCCTCCTCTGACTCCTCTTCAGACTCCTGTTGTTGACTTGTCTCAGATAGAGTAGCCCCCCCTGGGAATTCATCCAGCATTGTGACTTCCTCATCTTCCCGCTCTTGCTCCTCCACAGCTTGATCAATGACACGACGCAATGCACACTCCATAAAGAAGGCATAAGGTACCATGTCACTGATGGCACCATGGCTGCGACTGACCAGTTTGGTGATCTCCTCAAATGGGTGCAGAAGTCTGCATGCGTCGCGCATGAGCAGCCACTGGCGCGGTGAAAAAAACCCCAGCTCCCAGAACCTGTTCTGCCGCAGAGTTCATACAGGTAGACGTTAACTGCACGTTTCTGCTGGAGCAGCCTATCAAGCATATAGAAGGTTGAGTTCCATCGCGTCGGGCAATCGCAAATAAGACGTCTGACCGGCAGATTGTGTCGCTACTGAATGTCAGCAAGGCGAGCCATGGCCGTGTAAGATCTTCTGAAATGGGCCGAGATTTTCCTTGCCTGCCGCAAGATGTCCTGGACCCCAGGGTATTTGACAAAACGAATCGCTGCACGACCAAGTTTAAGACGTGTGCCATGCATGGCACGTGCGTCATTTTGCCCTGTTTTAATGCGCTAAGCAGATTGGCACCGTTGTCACACACCACTTTACCAACTGTCAAATTGAGCGGTGTTAGCCACTGATCTGCCTGTGAACGCAAAGCTGAAAGGAGTGCCGGGCCAGTGTGGCTCTTGGCTTCCAGGCACAACAGACGCAGCACGGCATGGTAACGTCTCACCTGGCATGTCGAATAGGTTCTGGGGAGCTTGGGCGGCGCAGCGGAAGAGACGCTAGCAGCTGAAAAGGAGGAGTCAGCCGAGGAGGAGAGGGAGGAGGATGGAGTAGGAGGAGGAGGAGGAGAAGAAGAACCAGGCCTGCATGCAATCCATGGCGGTAAAACCAAATCTACACGGGTGCCACGGGTTACATGCTTGACGGCCGTCAGAAGGTTCACCCAGTGGGCAGTAAAAGTGATATACCTTCCCTGCCCATGTTTGCTAGACCATGTGTCTGTGGTCAGATGTATCTTGGCACTGACACTGTGTGCCAGAGATACATTCACTTGCCGCTGAACATGGCCATATAGCTCTGGGATGCCCTTCTCTGAGAAATACTTCCTTCCTGGGACCTTCCATTGTGGTGTTCCAATGGCCACAAATTTTTGAAAGGCCTCCGAGTCCACCAGTTTATATGGCAGTAGTTGGCGGGCTATCAGTTCTGACAAGCCAGCCGTCAACCGTTGGGCAAGAGGGTTATCCGGCGTCATCATTTTTTTACGCTCGAACATTAGGCCCACGGAAGCCTGCCTTTTTGCAGAAAAACGTGAGCTTGGCGTGATGGAAGGTGGAGTGGAGGACAATTGTGAGGAGAGAGGAGAAGGAGAAGTAGGAGACGAGGCTGGACGGTGAGAGCCTGGAGTGTGGCTTTGTGTGTTCCATTCATCCCACTGGGCTCGGTGATGGCTGCTCATGTGCCTTCTTAAGGCGGTCGTCCCTAGGTGAGTGTTAGGCTTACCGCGACGAATGCGTTGACTGCAAAGATTGCAGATGGCAACGCTATTGTCAGCAGCGGACACGTTAAAAAAAGCCCACACTGCGGAGCCATGTGCCGGCATCCTGGGAGCACCAGATGTGACCGTACATGGTCGATGACTCGCTCCTGATACATTAGCAGTCTGCTTTGTCCCTCCTGTGCAATGTAAGTTATTCCTGCTTCTCCTCCCTATCTGCTGGTCCATATCTCCCTCTGAACTCCCCTCCTCTTCCTCTCTTGTGGGCACCCACGTGACATCACTAGACACGTCATCATCGACGTCACCTTCCCCACCGCTATAAGTAGAGATCTCGGAGTAGGCAGCAACACCGGGGACCAACCTCCTCCTTGGGCTGATCTGGGTACTGTCGTCAGACTGCTGAGTGGCGGTTCTTGCTACCGCCTCTTCCTGATCCAATGCCAAGAGTGGCTGCGCATCAGAAATGTCTTGATATGGATCGGAAAATAATTCCTGTGACTCAAGCGGAAGGTATGTGGTGGTGGTGGTGTTGTTGGTGGTAGTGTCTTTGGGGGTGCACATAGCAGAGAATGAAGAAGAGGGTGCAGATCGAGAGGATGAGGAGGGTGCAGAAGAGTAAGGCTGAGTGAGCCACTCAACCAAGTCTGGTGTGTCCTTTAAAGTAATTGAACCCACCTGCTGCAACTTCCCACTTTGGCTCAAGCCTGTTGCTCCTGCCCTACCCCTACCACCCCTGCGGAAGGGCCTGCCTCTTCCTCTGCCTGTCATTTTTTAAATGACCCTGTGACAAAACTCTCAGTCCCTATACTGATAAAGGACTGCTGCAGAATAGGGCAGCAGTCAGCAGTAGTGCACCTCAACCCTATATATTGTGGACCTATACCAGTCCTTAAGGAATAGCAGACTGTACCTCACTCAACCCTATGTACTGTAGTACCCTATACCTTACCAGTCCTTATAAGGACCTTTGTGGAACTAGTAGGTTGTGAATGATTAGCAGACTGTACCTCAGTCCCTATACTGATAAAGGACTACTGCAGCAGAAGGGCAGCAGTCAAGTATAATATTCTTTCTATATTTGGAAGAAAGAATATTATACGTGTACAAGCCTATTACCATACCAGTCCTGAAAAGAACCTTTGTGGACCTAATAGTAACAGCTACTGATTAAACTGACTGTCCTTCACTGCCACACACAGCTTCCTGCCTGTCCCTATTTAAACTGACAAAACACAGGCTGCTGGAACAATAACTTGAATAGCACTCAAAACTATATCCTGTACTACTTTACCATACCAGTCCTGAAAAGGACTTTTGTGGACCTAATAGTAACAGCTAATGATTAAACTGACTGTCCCTGCTGCACACAGCGTCCTGTCCCTCTCTCTACACTGACAAAAGACAGGCTGCTGCAACAATCACTAGCACAGCGGTGCCTCAAACCTATATCCTGAACTACACCTAACACCTATACCATACCAGGACAGGACAATACAGGACAATTTTATGGTACAGTTTATTGAGGCCCCAACTAGGAATGATGCTCTGTTGGACCTGGTAATCTCAAACCATGCAGAACGTATTACTAATGTTCAGATAAAGGAACATCTGGGTAGCAGTGACCATAACATGATTTCATTTGATGTTAGCTGTAAGCAAAAATCACATACGGGAAAGATAAAAACACTTAATTTCAAGAGAGCAAATTTTCCAAGGATGAGGGCTGCTCTCCAGGACTTAGACTGGGAGAGAATATTGGCACCAATGGGCACAGAACAGAAATGGGAATTCTTCAAAAAGATTGTTTGTGATCTCACGGCAAAGTATATTCCCATGGGCAATAAGTTTAAAAGGTTAAAAATAAAGCCGATGTGGCTCACGGCCAAAGTTAAAAAAGCTATAAACTATAAAAAAAAGAGCTTTCAAAAAATATAAAAATGAAGGAACACTAGTGTCATTTAAATGTTACAAGGAATTTAACAGAATATGTAAAAAGGAAATCAAGGATGCAAAAATTCAAAATGAAAGACAAATTGCAAAAGACAGTAGGACAAACCCCCAAAAATTCTTCAAATATATTAATAGTAAAAAGGTTAAGCCTGAGCATGTAGGCCCTTTGCTAAATAATCTGGAGTGGGTGACTGGGGACAAAGAGAAGGCTAACTTATTAAATACTTTCTTCAGCTCTGTGTATACAAAGGAGCATGGGGGAGCTCATGTCCACAATGGGGGTGGTACTGACGCAGCCCCTAATCCACAATGGCTCATAAGTGATATGGTCCAGAAATATTTGGACAGAATAAAGGTGGAGAAAGCACCTGGACCTGATGGCATCCACCCACGGATCCTAAAAGAATTGAGCTCTGTAATTTCAAAGCCATTGTATCTAATTTTTAGGGACTCATTAATGACAGGAATAGTACCACTGGATTGGCGCAGGGCCAATGTGGTGCCTATATTTAAAAAGGGAACAAAGTCTTTACCAAGTAATTATAGACCCGTTAGTTTAACTTCTATAGTTGGGAAGATACTGGAGGGATTAATAAAAGACCACATAGATAAGTTCTTGCAGGAAAAAAATATTTTGAGCAACAGACAGCATGGATTCATGAAAGACAGGAGTTGTCAGACAAACCTGATTTCTTTTTATGAGGTGGTAAGTAAAACCTTGGACAGAGGGGTGGCGGTGGACGTGATATATTTGGATTTTGCAAAAGCATTCGATACTGTTCCGCACACACGGCTCATGTGTAAGGTAAAGTCTACAGGTTTGGAAACATCAGTTTGTAGATGGATAGAAAACTGGCTAAAAGACAGAATTCAGAGAGTAGTGGTTAATGATTCTTACTCTGAATGGTCTAAGGTTATGAGTGGTGTACCCCAAGGTTCAGTGCTGGGACCCTTACTTTTTAATATCTTTATAAATGATATTGGGTCTGGGATCAAGAGTAACATTTCCGTCTTTGCAGATGACACCAAGCTATGTGGTGCAATAACGTCCTTACAGGATGTCACCAATTTACAAGCAGACCTCAATGCTCTGTCTAATTGGGCGACTATGTGGCAGATGAGGTTTAATGTTGAGAAATGTAAGGTTATGCACTTGGGGGCTAAGAATATGCATGCATCATACACGCTAGGGGGAGTACAACTGGGGGAATCCATAGTGGAGAAGGATCTGGGGGTTTTGGTAGATCATAAGCTCAATAATAGCATGCAATGCCAAGCTGCGGTTTCCAAAGCGAGCAAAGTCCTTTCTTGTATTAAGAGAGGTATGTACTCCAGAGAGAGAGATATCATTTTGCCCCTGTTCAAATCATTAGTAAGACCTCATCTGGAATATGCCGTTCAGTTTTGGGCACCAGTTCTCAAAAAGGATATCGGGGAACTGGAGAAAGTGCAGAGAAGGGCAACCAAACTGATAAGAGGCATGGAGCAACTCAGCTATGAGGAAAGATTAGAGGAACTGAATTTATTCACTCTTGATAAGAGGAGATTAAGGGGGGATTTGATCAACATGTACAAATATATAAGGGGTCCATATAGGGAACTTGGTGTCGAGTTATTCACTTTAAAGTCAACAAAGAGGACAAGGGGGCACTCTTTACGTCTAGAGGAGAGGAGATTTCATCTCCAAATACGGAAAGGTTTCTTCACAGTAAGAGCTGTGAAAATGTGGAATAGACTCCCTGCAGAGGTGGTTATGGCCAGCTCAGTGGATTGCTTTAAGAAAGGCCTGGATTATTTCCTAAGTGTACGTAATATAACTGGGTACTAAAATTTATAGGTAAAGTTGATCCGGGGAAAATCCGATTGCCTCTCGGGGGATCAGGAAGGAATTTTTTCCCCTGCTTTAGCAAATTGGATCATGCTCTGCTGGGATTTTTTGCCTTCCTCTGGATCAACTGTGGGTATAGAATTGGGTATATGGGCTGGTATATGTATGTGTGTATATATATATATATATATATATATATATATATATATATATATATATATATATATATATATATATATATATATATATATATATGTGTGTATATATATATATATGTATATTTTATTTTATTTATTTTTATTTTATTTTTTTTGGTTGAACTGGATGGACTTGTGTCTTTTTTCAACCTAACTATGTAACTATGTAACTATGTAACTATACCAGTTCTGAAAAGAACATTTGTGGACCTAATAGCTAGCGATTTGGGTCACTGAAGTCTCTCCCTGCTCCACACAGCAACCTCTCCCTATAGTGACATATGAAAGAATGTAAAATGGCCGCCGGATCGGGTCTATTTATAAGTTAGGGGGAATGTTCAAGTGTCCATGTGCTGTAATGTCTCAATTGGCTGTCCTGTACCCCATGATGGATGTGTCATCATAGGTCAAAGTTCTTTTACACAGTAAACACGGAAGTCCGCCGGGCGAACGGCAGCAATAGTCCGCCGATCAGGCGGACGGCGAACAGCCGAAATTCGCCGCGAAACAACCGCCGGGCGAACCGTTTGGCCATCCCTAATTGTGACACAATTTCTTTATTTAGACAGTACAGAATAAAACTGCCTATGCAAGCTATATTTTCTTATATGCATGTCCACAGAAAACCTGCCATAGTCGGCAGATACAGAGTCTAAGCTAACTAATAGGTTAACCCCAGTTAATCTTATGTGAACTTATAAAGATGGAGTCACTCTGGTTCAGCCATATCACATCAACAAGGACACTGCATTTTGGCAAGATTAACAGGTATTTTTCTGTACTTGCTGAAAAGTGAAAACTAATGTACACCACATCTAAGAATTAGTAAGGTGTAAGAAATAACATTTTTCTTCTTGGGCAAGTTATACTTTAAGTAGTTTTAGTCATTAATCAAACAACCTACTTTTTGTACAAAAGTTGTGTAACCAAAATAGTATTTTCTATACCTAAACAGGAAAACTGTGCTTAAATAGTTTCATCAGGGTTTTAGGTAAAATAAGTACCCAAATATATTTCTGGCTGGAGAATTATCATGAAAAATAATGAAAAAACTGGGTAGTGGTGAGCAATTATCTATAGTTTAAACAGTGTAACCTCTAAGGCCGCGTACACACGCGGGGACTGTTCGCCCAACTTTGTCCGCTGAACAGTGTTTCGGCGGACAGTCCGCCCGTGTGTGGGCTTTCAGCGGACAGTTTCAGCGAACAGTCCGCTGAACAAGGTTTTTCGGAATTTCCGAAAAACTGTCCGCTGAAACTTTGTTTCAGCGAACAGTCCCCTCGTGTGTAGGCTTGTTCGTCAAACTAAGTTCCGCGCATACTCAGAAAGAATTTACAGGGCGGAAGCGCTCGGTCTTGTAAAACTAGTGTTCGTATTGAAGCTAGCATATTCGTCATGCTGCTAATTTTGTGTTTTTTTTAATATAGCCCGTTCTTTTCTTCTTCGTAATGCAAGAAAAGTGAAGTAGCTTTGCTGCTTATATTCACACAGAGTTATACTACATGTTTTTATTCATCCTCATCCTATGATTAATCTTCCAATTATAGCAAAAATATATTCCCAATTTATATAAAAAAACAAAACAAACCAACCCAAAAAATAAAATAAATATATATATATATATATATATATATATATATATATATATATATATATATATAGAAAGGCCAGTATAGTGGCCTGAAATTATGGGAGGAGCCCGGTGGAGTATATAACCAGCCCGTTCGCCTGTCTTCCTCGTCGGTTCCGGTGCGCGATATCTGATACGTCAGACATCAAGGGCCGACTATCCAGACCAGATGCAGTGAGCCTGTTCGTGAGTTCCCGCGTTATTCGTTCCGTCTTGACAACTCGTCTTCCCGTACATCAGCGTCCGTGGGTTTCGCCGTCGGAGTGTCGTCGTACCCATCGAATTTGTCGTTTCACGTTGGGCCGGCTGTCGCAGGTTTGGCTTCGGCACCCCCTTTTCAATTATGTATTTCGATGTACCATCAACATTCCCTGTACTCTCGACCCGCTCGCTTCTTTTAAATCGAATGTTTTACTGTGGCCCTCGTACGCATGTCACTATTTTCTATTTTCGATGTAGTCGTTATCACTTTTCGACACGTTCGATTACGCCACGTCAGGCGATTCATTCGCAGGTACGGCATTCGAAACCATTCGTGCATTTCTATTAGTATCGGTCGAATCGTTCGACTCACAGCCGACTGCTTGTTACGACAAGGCAAGCAGTCCACACGTTTTGCTTTGTCTGCTCCAGTTCGAATACATGTCTCTTCATTCATGCAGTTATGTTATGTATCTTATTTTATCTCATGTCAAATCATTTCACTCCCAGTCATTTCTACCGTTTCAAATCATTTCTGTCACTAGTCGCGCTCCGGCGCGAATCTTGTCGCACCTCTGGTGCACCGATTCGCTTTGAAGTGCCCCAGGGTTCGGCCTCATTTCTGTACATGCTCCAGAGACTGAATCACTCGCAGGTTCACGCACTGATTCTCGTCTCTGTCATGGCATACCATTTCTGTCACTTATTACGCTCCAAATTCGAATCCTGTCGCATTCCTCTATGCACCGATTCGTCCTGGTGTGCCCAGCGGCTACGCCTCATTTCGGTACATGCTCCAGAGACGGATTCTTTGTAACCTACAGTCCAGTCGTTGAATCCTGTCTCTGTCATGGGACATCATTTCTGTCACTTATTACACTCCAATTCAAATCCTGTCGCATTTTTTATGCACCGATTCGTTCTGGTGTGCCCAGCTGCTACGCCTCATTTCAGTACATGCTCCAGAGACGGGTTCTTTATTGCTACCATCAGTCCAGTCGTTGAATCTTGTCTCTGTCATGGGATATCATTTCTGTCACTTATTACGCTCCGATTCGAATCCTGTTGCGTTTATTTATGCTCCGATTCGTCCCGGTGTGCCCAGCTGCTACGCCTCATTTCAGTACATGCTCCAGAGACGGATTCTTTGTTGTAACCATCAGTCCAGTCGTTGAATCTTGTCTCTGTCATGGCATATAATTTCTGTCACTTATTACGCGCCAATTCGAATCCTGTCGCATTCCTTATGCACCGATTCGTTCTGGTGTGCCCAGCTGCTACGCCTCATTTCAGTACATGCTCCAAAGACAGGATTCATCTGTTTGGTTCAAAGGCTCGTCCTCTGATTCTTGTCTTTGTCATGGGTTTTTCATTTCATTTCACCTATCACGTTCCGGTACGAATAGTCACATCGGTGTACCAAATTCGTCTCGGCGTGCCCCAGGAATGGCCTCATTTCAGTACATGCTCCAGAATCCGTTTCGTGCTCGGTCGCAAGTTGTGGCATGGCGATCCGGATCTCTGTCATGGCAGGTTCTCTCATTTCACTGTCACATACCGCTTCCCGGCTTGGGTCCAGTTGATTCTTCAATGTTTGGATGCCTGCCGGGGGGCCTTGCTCCTCGGCCTCATTTCATTATAGATTGCCTTCAAAAGGGAAACACAGCTTCGTTTAGGCGTGTCTCGCTGTTTTCTCCACATACAAGCGCAGACTTCGTGCAATCGTTGCAAACACACATCCAAGCGTAGACTTCTTGCAATCGTTGCAAGCACGCATCCAGACATAGACTTCTCGCAATCGTTACAAGCACGCATTCGTGCATAGATCTCTCGCACTTATTACTAGCACGCATTCGAGCATAGACCTCTTGCAATCGTTGCAAGCACGCATTCGGGCATAGACCTCTTGCAATCGCTGCAAGCACGCATTCGAGCATAGACCTCTCGCGGTCATTACAAGCACGCATTCGAGCATAGACCTCTTGCTATCGTTGCAAGCACGCAGTCGAGCATAGACCTTTTGCATTCATTACAAGCACGCACTCGGGCATAGACCTCTTGCAATCGCTGCAAGCACGCATTCGAGCATAGACCTCTCGCGGTCATTACAAGCACGCATTCGAGCATAGACCTCTTGCAATCGTTGCAAGCACGCATTCGAGCACAGACCTTTTTGCATTCATTACAAGCACGCATTCGGGCATAGACCTCTTGCAATCGCTGCAAGCACGCATTCGAGCATAGACCTCTCGCGGTCATTACAATTACGCATTCGAGCTTAGACCTCTTACACTCATTACAAGCATGCATTCTAGCATAGACCTCTTGCAATCGTTGCATGCAGGCATTCGAGCATAGACCTCTGGCGATCATTGCAAGCACGCATTCGAGCATAGACCTCTTGCACTCATTACAAGCACGCATTCAAGCATAGTTCTCTTGCAATCATGGCAAGCACGCATTTGAGCATAGACCTCTTGCAATCGTTGCAAGCAGGTGTCCAGGCACAACTTGTTGCAATCATTGCTGGCAGGCACTTCTGGCTTGCTCAATAGATTGCTTTAGGGAAGACCTGGATACCTTCCTAAATGTACGTTGTATTACGGGGTACTTATATTTATAGGTGTAGTTGATCCAGGGAAAAATCCGATTGCCTCTCGAGGGGTCAGGAAGGAATTTTCCCCGGCTGTAGCAAATTGGCCTATGCTCTGTCGGGGGTTTTTTGCCTTCCTCTGGATCAGCTGCGGGCGTAGAATTGGGTGTCGGGTTGTGTGATACCTTATTTATTTTGATTTGGTTGGACCGATGGACTTCTGTCTTTTCCGGCCTGGCTACCCATGAAGCCTACCATAATTCCTTGCAGTCGTTGCAGGCACAAGTCCTGGCACAACTCCTTGCATTAGTTGCAGGCACGCATCCTAGCATAACATCTTGCAGTCATGGCAAGCACGCATCCTGGGTAACATCTTGCAATTATCGCAAGCACGCATCCAAACATGCGTTCAAGCACAACTCCTGTAGTCTTCGCAGTGCACATGCGGTAACACGAATGGCTCACAGTCACTACGTATACATCTCCAGTGACAAACTCCCGGGCAATTGTCGCAAGCACATGTTTAAACACAACTTAGTCACGCCAAGGCTCATGACTTAGCATAACTTCTTGCAATCATTCATTGGCAAGCACGTTCTCAGTGGCACACAAACTGGCTACACGTCATTTTCAGCAGCACTTAATTGGCCTCTCGTCTCCCGTGGCTTTCTTACAAACCATTCACTGTTGTCTGTCTATCCGTCTCTTCCTTAGGACAGTTGAGTTCAGCTTCCGTCCCGCACCAGGATCATGTTGTCACACGCAACTGGCTTCTTCCTGTAGCACGCCCAGGCTATTTCTAGCCAGCGTTCAACATTTCTTATCCTTACAGGGCACGGAGAGCCATCTGTCGTTACGGCCCATACAGCAAGATCCCCACCTCGGGGCATCCAGAGGCATCAGCCCATAGCCAACGGCAAACGCTCGCCATCACAACTACCATCTTTAGGGGCATATTATATCCTCGCATGTTCTCCAGTCTAGTCGTCCAAAGACACCTACAGTCCCTACACGGCATGTTGAGTTCGCTATGCGCATCATCCCTCAGGGTCGCGCCTTGTGTCACACTTATTGGTTTTACTGTCCCTCTCACAGGATCCAGAGCAAGTCCTCAGCCTGGATCCCGCGGCAATAGCAGTCCTTGCTATGCGGGAGGAATTCCTATCGTCTGGGAATGGCGTCTCCCTGTTCATTCCCTCCGTGTCTTCCCTTTCGCCCCAGGTGATGACCGACGCAGCGGCCTCCACGGGCTTGCGGCTGTTTTTGGCCACCTCTGGCTCGCAGCTCCCTGGCCTCCCCAGTTACTGGCAATTCCTGGCTGCGCCAAGGCGCCCTCTCTGTTGGTTATGTCCTTCCTACGTCGACTGGTCCAGCTCTTGTTGTTGTTTCAGTTCAACATCCATTCTTCCTTTATCCCCGGTAAAGTCAATCAGGCAGCGGACGCCCTCTCCCGCTTTTAACCTTGTCTCGTTTTCGTTCAGGTACCCGGAGCCGGACTAACATCAGCAGCTATCCCGGACTGGTCTCAACTGACCCTGGATTAGCCCCTCACCTCCTAGCGGCTACCCAACTCATTTGATCACTCCCTTTCCCGCAATACCCTCAAAGCCTATCAATCAGCCTGGAGGGCCTTTAACCAACTTCATCACGTATCACAGTACAGAGACGTCCCGTGTCAAGCAAGTCATAGCCTTCATTGCCTACTGCCACTCGCAGTTGGCGTTATCCTTTAATACGATCCGGCTATACCTGACCGGTGTACAACATTTCACGTCCCTCCAGGACCCTACCGTACCCTTCCTATTTTACCACGCCGTTCGGGCTGTTATGCGCGGTATCCAGAAAGCGCCAGCCAATGGCCGGCACCAAAACGACTGCCTGTCACAGGAGACGTTTAGAAATATGTCAGATTTCCTGGCCACTTCACCTTTTCGGTCTCCACATTAGTGTCATTTACAAGCAGCCATACACCTGGCCTTCTACGGCTTCTTACGGCCAAGCGAGTTTTATTTGTTGTAGCCTCACAGCACGCATGCTGTGCGAGCACCACCTGGTCCGATACGAAAACCATTTCGTCTTACACTTAGCAGTCTCCAAGACGCAGCAGCTTGGCTCGGGTTCGGACATACACCTCTATAAGTCCAACAACCGCTGGTACCCGGTCGCCATTCTCACGCGCCTGTCGGCCCTTTTTGGCTGATCAACCAGGAGTTAGTCCTCTTCTGCCATTTCTCACTAAACCTCTGAACGCTGCCCGGTGGAACGTGTCAGGATACTCCCGGGTATCCTTCACCTCTGTCCTACTCACATTATCAAGAAGTTGGGCAGATGGAGGTCCACCTGTTTCGCCCGCTACATACCCAATCCGCAAGCGGAGATGACCCAGGCCTTTGTCGAGCTCACCCAGTAACAAACTTGGATCAATAAAATGCAACCCCTACCTGAATGTTTTTGCCCCCTTATTTTGGTATACCGTACGTCAGACCAGGGCACACTTTCAGGTCCATTTCAAGTAAGCGAGTTTATGTTAACCTTGTTTGTCATCCTTAACCGTATCGGTCAGAGGGCTCCACACCATAAATATATATATATATATCTCTATATATATATATATATATATATATATATATATATATATATATATATATATATATATATATATTTCAGAAAAAAAAAAGAATTTATCTATTACTATATATTTTTGGAACTACCATTGTCAAATTTTTTTTTTTTTTTTAAGATAGACACATTATATATATATATATATATATATATATATATATATATTTTTTTTTTTTTAATTTATATATATATATATATATATATATATATATATTTATTTATTTATTTCAGAAAAAAAAAAATATCTATTACTATATATTTTTGGAACTACTATTGTTTTTTTTTTATTTTTATTTTTTTGGGTGGGGGGTTTGAAACAAGATGGACTTGCATTTTTTTGGGCCAAGCAGGACTATGCAAGTAGAGATAGATAGATAGATAGATAGATAGATAGATAGATAGATAGATAGATAGATAGATAGATAGATAGATAGATAGATAGATAGATAGATAGATAGATACCCAAACCAGCATTTTAGCCTACACATGATTGCATGTTCAAAATCAGCAGAGCTTCCCCTCATTTCAAATGTTAAGCCTCAAATTTACAGCGAATGCACTTCCAAGTGCACTTGCAGTGCTTTAAAAATTGCACTTGAAGTTAGCATATTTACATGAACATGTGTTTTGTAAATAACCCCCAGAGTCTTTTGACATGTATCTGCCTACTCACAAATAAACTTTGTTTTTTTAACCCAAAATTATACAAAAATATTGATTAAAAAAAAAAAAAAAAGAAAACATACAAGATTTTTTTGAAATAATAAATTTTTATTTTTCCTCAGAACCAAAAAAACAAAACAAAAGGGAGGCAACACTGGAGACAATTTTGATGTTTGTGAAGCCTTTTGTCCCCCAGGCACACATCAAGTGAGTGGACACCAAAATTCCGAACCTGCGTAGCATGTACATAGGGAGCACAACCAGGTCCTAGAATTCCAAAGACCAGGAACAGCAGCAGATGAGATCTATGTCCCCAGACTGTGGTACTACAACAGCCTGCGTCTTCTTTCAGAGCAGACTGAAGCCAGGCAGTCACTTGCGACTCTTCCGTCTAGCCTTCCCTCCACGCTTCGCTGGAGGCTGTGCCTCTGGTGGTGGAGTTGTGGTAGGAGGAGGAGGAGGAGGAGGAGGAGGAGGAGGAGGAGGAGCAGTAGGGTCTGTTTTGTAGAGCTTAGTGGTGGGTGTGAGCTCACCCTTCAGACCCAGTTGTATGGCATCAAAAAAGATTGCCTCACACATGTTTCTTTGGGGTTTGTCCATTTCTTGGAGCTTGCTAGCCAGATAAGTGGCATAGGCCTCCTCAGGATTGGGGGGTTTGGACAAAATCTGTGTGGCTCGCTGTATCAGCACCAAGGACTCCTCCTCTGTACGGCCCATCCTCCTGGGCCTTTTGCTGGCTAGGCGGAGGGGAGGGACCTGGCTCTCAGTCCTACTCCTGCAGGGCCCAGCTAGCTCCTGCGTGTGGCTGGTCCCGGCCTCCTCCTCCATACCACTGGTCCCGGCCTCCTCCTGGGTGAGCTCATCCTGTGTAAAAAAACATATTTAGAAATCATCAATCACTAACAATTTTACAGTTCTCACTTGCAAATACATTTGTCTTGAAATACAAAAGGCTATCATTTTGACACCATCATTTTTCCATCAGTTCATTAAGATTTGAGCCACATTTGTGTAAACTACTGTATCCTTCTATCTAATTTAATTTGTGATGAAATCCTAGATTTGGAAGCAATTCAAACATTGAACTTGACATCATTAATATTTGAGCAATCCAAACGTTAGAAACTAAAATATACCTGGCTCCAGCTGGGCGCATCAACCTCGTCCAGCAAGGAAGGGTCTGGATCTTCCAGGGATGGCTCACCTGAGGCGGAGGGAAGGGTGGAGGGACGGGTAGACGGAAGAGTCGAAAGTGACGGCCTGGCTTCTGACGTGTCATCCAGAAAACGCAGCCTGTCATAATACCACAGCTTAGGTACATAGACCTGACCTGCTGCTGATCCTGATGTTTGGGACTCTAGGATCTTTCTTTGCTCCCGCCTATACGCGCTACGCAGGTTCTTAATTTTGTTGTTCACAAAATCAGTGTCTGCCTGGGGGACTCGGGTTTTCACAAACGCCAAAACTGTCTCCAGTGTCTTCTTCCGGGCAGCACGGATTGGATATTGGGGGTGTTTTGTATCCCACAGATTGCTGTGGGACTCCACTAAATCTAGAAAGGTGGAGAGGAAGGCCTCCTCTTTAAAGGGGTCTGCAGTATACTTTTGCATTTTCTGAAAAAAAAAAAAAAAAAAAAAAATAAAACCAACAAAAAAAAAAAAAAAGTCAGACCAAATGCACACTATATTGTGACAATGTAGGCGAGACACACACTACTACACACGCTACCCCCCCCCCCCACACACACACACACACTACCCCTCCCACATACACACTACCCCTCCCACACACACACACAAACACTCCCCCCCCCACACACACACTCTACACACACTACTGCCCCCCCCCCCCCCCCACACACACACACACACACACACACACACACACACACACACACACACACACACACACACACACACACACACACACACTAGCCCCACCCCCTATACACCCACCCCCACACTACCACACAAAACACCAAGCCCACTCAACCACCAACCCACATAGAAATCAATTAAACATCAATAAGAATAAAATTCAATATGCATATCCCTAACGCAGGCTTTAAATTAACCGAAAATAAAATGATAACTATCTTACCGTCGCGTGTAGCACTCGCTGCTCCCGTTCGGACAAGCGTACGGCCTCGTGGTAACGCTTTATATACGGCGCATGCGCTCAGGCTCCGCCTGCGTCGCCCGCCCCTGACGTTCCTTGCGACCGTGTTTCCCCGCCCCTTTTACCCTCCTTCCGCTGTGGGTGTATGAGAGTAAAAAATGGCGGATGCAAGTTCAATTAGCAGCGTGAGCAGCGCGGAGGAAAGCCATGGGCCCCATGCTTCAGGAGCAAGGAGGAGATACAAGGCCACCAATATGGCCTTCGAAGAGATGGTGGAGATGGTGGCTATCCTTAAAAGGGAGGACTATGATGGGGAACATGGTCCTTACCCAAAACCGAATATCAGGAAAAGCGCCATCTTGGACGAGGTGGTCACAGCCTTGGAGACAAAATTTGGGGTACGAAGAGGAAAGGACCAGCTGCGGAAAAGATGGTCGGACATCAAGTCCAGGGAGCCGGACCAATATGACCACATCAAAAAGGTCCTGAAAAAAAGTGAGTAAACTCCGCGTTTCTCGTGACTGTCGGACATAATCGTTTGATTTGATCGTAATCGTTCGTGTAGATAGTGTATGTAAAACTGGCGGATTTGATCGTAATCGTTCATGTAGATAGTGACTGAAACTGGCGGATTTATATTAATCGTTCGTGTAGGCGGTGTAAATCTGGCGGATTAGATCGTAATCGTTCGTGTAGATAGTGTATGTAGAACTGGCGGATTTGATCGTAATCGTACGTATAGATAATGTATGTAAAACTGGCGGATTTGATCGTAATCGTTCATGTAGATAGTGACTGAAACTGGCGGATTTATATTAATCGTTCGTGTAGGCGGTGTAAATCTGGCGGATTAGATCGTAATCGTTCGTGTAGGTAGTTTATGAAAATATGGCGCATATGGTTGTTCGTATATGTGGGCGTAAATAGCATGAATTTGTGTATGGTGTAAATTTATCTGGTGTTGGATTAGATTTTAATTAGTTATTTTTTTATTTTTTTTGTATTGTTCATGATAAACTGAATTGTCACGCTCAGTTTATAGGATATACATTTTTAATAAAGTTTCATAAATTTATTCAGTGCAATGTAGACTCAATTAAAAAAATGAGATAGATAGATAGATAAAATGCTGGTTCAACATCTGGACTAGGAAACATTTATAAGTGTAGTTTGGGCCTTCATAGAACATTTTTGACATAATCACACACAGGTACTCCAGGCGTTGATTCGAGTGTGTCCGTCTGTGAAACTTGGACAAAAGATATACAGTATCACAGTTTGGTTAAAGGCTAGGTTCACATTGCTGCAATGTACGAGATCAAATGTGATTTGCACCGCACTGCAGTGCAAATCACATGTGATCTCTGTGTGATGCGATTTCAGCCATGCATGTAGTATGGCTGAATTTACATTGCATCCGGACCAAACTTGTACATGGCCCTTTTTTTAGTCCACAGCCAAATCGGATCACATGGGTGTTCACACCATGTGGTCCGATTCCTGTCCGAGTTTAAAGATTGCACTGTGAAATGAGAACTAATTTGGAGGTGTCAATAAAACTTTACACTGATACTCCCAGCAGGTCACATAGGGCAGTGCGAACTCCGCATGCGATGCGTGAAACCACAGTAGATTTGCAGCGTTCACACATCGCAGCAGTCTGAACACAGCCTAACTAAAAAAAAAGTCATTTTAAGGATGTATTAAACTAGGATCTTGTAATAACCAGCTAATAATTTTACACCACTTCAAACCAATGTTTCATATTCAAATTTCTGAACTCAAATATCACTATGCTTAAAAGTATTTTTTTTTTTTTTTTTTTTTCATTCTCATAGGGAAACAAAGACTCAGACAAGAGGCGGAGCAGCCCAGGACCCCCCGACCTCGCCAGCCTGATTGGGCAATTAGCCCCAGCCCCAGCCCCAGCCCCAGCCCCGTGTCAGTGATGGAGCCATCCAGCCCCGCGTCAGTATTGGAGCTGCCCAGCCCAGTGTCCTCGAGGGAGCAGCCAAGCTCGGTATCCTCCGCTGGACCAAGCTCCGTAGCTCCACTGGATGAGCCCAGCCCAGGGCTAGATGTGGAGGAGGAAGAGCAGGTGGAGTTACACACCCCACAAAGTGAAAGTGAGTGTCTGACAACCCAGCTTAAGGTAAACAATTAATGGCTGTATATTTTAACCAATTTTTTATCTACACATGTTTTTAGGTGATGATCTGGTGGTGGTAGGAGAAGCTGCGGAGCCCTTTTCAGCGGACAGTGCCCAGAGGCTGATAGGGCAGATCATGGCCTGGAATGCCAGGATCGACTTAATGGAGAGCAACATCCAGGCCATGCAACAACAAATCCTGGCCACGCAACAACGAATCCAGGGCATTCAACAACAACTGGTCCCTATGAGGCAGGAAATGAAGGACATGATCGATGTTTTAGGGAGAACATAAGCCCCTTTTCCCCTAAAACACAATCGATCATGTCCTTCATTTCCTTGCCAAAAAGTTTTTAAGGTTTTTAGTTGATTTTTAGAGGCCAAATTTTGAAGATGCACATGGTGTGTCAACATGTGCTATGTGCCATCAGAGGATCGCAATGGACGCATTTGGTGTTTGCAAACCCTTCCTCCTTCTAGTATGAGAGAGGAAGGGATTGCACACACCAAACACGTCCATTGATCACTCATGATGGTACATAGCACATGTTGACATTACCAATTTTTGGTGTGCATCTTCAAAATTTGGCTTTACCCCTTGTTTTATGTAAATAGTTAAAAATCGGATTTTATTATTTTACATTTTTGTGATAATTGCATTTTTGATATATTTATATATTTCTATGTTTACCAAAAAAAAAAAAAAAAAAGAAAAAAAAAATAATAATTTATAAAAACAAAAAAAAAATATAAAAAAAATTATTTTTTAAAAACCAATTTCACAAAAAAAAAAAAAAAAAAAGAATTTAAAAAAAAAAAACACAAAAAAAAAGATCTAAATAAGAGGCACTGGTTGGAATGTGCACTATTAAAAAATCAAAAAAAAAAATATGTGTGTGTCTACTTCTTTCAATACTCAATACCAGTTTGGAAAGTCATTTTGTGTTTTCTGTCACAAAGGGCCTTATTTCCTATTGTCAAAAACCACTTTGCTATACAAATGCACTAGGACAGGAATATGCAATTAGTGGAAATCCAGCTGTTGCAGAACTACAAGTCCCATGAAGCATAGCAAGACTGACAGCCACAAGCATGAGACCCAGAGGCATGATTGACTTGTAGTTTTGCACCAGCCGGAGGTTGGCCAATTGCATATCCCTGAATTAGGTCAATGTAGGATACAAGCAACGTGAAAAGCAAACAAGAACCAAACTTAAAAATTTGAACAGACAAGACATATTTCAAGAAAAAAAAATTTTTTATTGGTCAGCTGGCATTGGAATAGCCCCCCTACCATTAAAATAGCTGACATAGCGGTCACGCACCTCACGTGCTGTTTGGGGGGCTAAGCCAGGAAGGGCATGATCCAGCCCTGTCAGTTCTGGAAGCCTGAGTCCGGCCTCAGGCCCAATAGGCTGCAGGTACTGGTTACCAGAAAATTTCCTTAAAAAATTGTGAAGAATGCAGCAGCACAGAATAACATAGTTGAGTTTATATTCTGCCAGGTTGATGGCTGTCAGCAACAGACGGAACCGGCTGGCCATAATGCCAAAGGCACTCTCCACAACCCTTCTTGCTCTGGCCAGCCGGTAATTAAAAATCCTCCTCTCCGGGGTGAGGGTCCTTTGGGGGAAGGGTCTCATGAGATGTTCACTCAGACCAAACGCTTCATCAGCCAGAAAAACAAACGGGAGCCCCTCCACATTTTCGGCATCTGGTGGCAAGTCCAGGCCACCAGTGGTAAGACGGTGGCAGAACTCGGTCTGCCTAAAGACTCCTCCGTCAGACATCCGGCCGTTCTTCCCCACATCCACATAAAGGAAGTCACATTGTGCCGACACCACCGCCATTAGCACCACACTATGGAACCCCTTATAATTCCAATAGTAGGACCCCGAATGGGGTGGGGGCACAATCCTCACATGTTTCCCGTCGATGGCCCCTCCGCAGTTGGGGAAGTCCCAACGGGCAGCGAACTGGGAAGCCACAGTCTGCCATTCCTGTGGCGTTGAAGGAAGCTGAAACAAAAAAAAAAAAATTAGTCATTAAATAAAAACAATTCATAACAAAGAAAATTCAAAAACATTTTGGAACAACAGTTAAACAGAAATCTTGCTAATTTGTTTTCTGCCAAGAAAAAAAAAAAAAGTAGGCGGACCAATTCACAGATTAATCAGCCCTCTGATGGACCAGGGGACATAAATTAGGTGGGTAAGTGGGGTGGGGGGGGGGACTAATTACTAAGTATACAACACATGAACCAAATTTGAGTGGGGTGGGGACTAATTACTAAGTATACAACACATGAACCAAATTTGAGTGGGGTGGGGACTAATTACTAAGTATACAACACATGAACCTAATTTGAGTGGGGTGGGGACTAATTACTAAGTATACAACACATGAACCAAATTTGAGTGGGGTGGGGACTAATTACTAAGTATACAACACATGAACCAAATTTGAGTGGGGTGGGGACTAATTACTAAGTATACAACACATGAACCAAATTTGAGTGGGGGGAATAATTAATGAGTTGACAATCCATATCTCTCTCTATATATCTCTCTCTATATATCTCTCTCTCTATATCTCTCTCTCTATATCTCTCTCTCTATATCTCTCTCTATATATCTCTCTCTCTCTCTCTCTCTCTCTCTCTCTCTCTCTCCCCACACACAGGATGTATACACAAAAAAGGTAAAAAGCTAAAAAAAATGACACAAAAAAAAAAAAAAAACATTTAAAGAAAAAAAATGACACCAAAAAAAAAAAAAAACATTTAAAGAAAAAAAATGACACCAAAAAAAAAAAAAAAAAAGTGCATGCATTCATATAAAGGGGACATTCACATCATATTCCTGTCATGGATATTAAAAGTCATGATGAAATTAATACAAACATACAATGCAATATTAAAATAACAAACTTACCTTAATATATTCCTTCTGCAGGACCCGAATAATGGCAGAACAGGTCTCTGGAATAATGATCCCCAGAGCCTGGGGGGAGATGCCTGTCGAGAACTTGAGGTCCTGAAGGCTTCTCCCTGTCGCCAAGTAGCGCAACGTGGCGACGAGCCTCTGCTCGGGAGTGATGGCTTGCCGCATGCAGGTATCCTGCCTGCTGATATAAGGGGTCAGCAAAGCCAGCAGACGGTGAAAAACGGGGTCCGTCATCCTGAGATAATTCCTGAAATCATCAGGATTATTCTCACGGATCTCACGGAGTAAAGACATATGAGAGAATTGGTCACGCTGGCGCAACCAATTCTTTGTCCATGAACTCCTCCTCACCCTGTTCACAGACTGGGCTCGGGTCAAAGTATTAACCCCAACACCAAGCCCCCATATAGCACGAACTCGTTCCCGAGTACGTCCACACTCCATGGCTTTGAAACGGTCGGCTGGACAGACAAGCTCAACTGAACGCACTGAAGAACAGCCAGACCTATGAAGAACGACCTGAAATCCAGAAACGAGCGGACCAGAAGCGCCTAATAACAGGTACAACTGATCCACGCGTACCGAAAGACAGATACAAACCTCACAGGTAGACTGCGCCGCAGTGAACGGACAAATTAAGCTGGAGTCTGAAAAGCGCGAATCGTCTCTAACCAAACTTCTACTAACGCAAAGTCAGCAGAAGGAGCCCAAAGGGTGCTTTGCTGTGCCTTGGACCTCCTATTTCTAGTCCCGTCGTACGTGACATACGTCATCGCGCACGGTTTCAGCAAACTGTTCGTTCGTCGTGTGTGGCCATGTCCGTCCATGCTAATTTTCAGCGGACTGTTCGCTGAAACTGTTTGACGGACAAAGTTGGGCGAACAGTCCCCGCGTGTGTACGCGGCCTAAGAAAAAATTGGCATAAAAAATAAAAGTGGATAAAGGGAGTACATGCAAAATATCAAAATAGTTGCTGGATGTCCTAGAATCATTGGCACCACATTCCTTAACCACCTCAATACAGTGCACTTACACCCCCCTTCCTGACCAGACCAGTTTTCAGCTTTCAGCGCTCTCACAGTTTGAATAAAAATTACTCAGTCATGCAACACTTTAACCATATGAAACTTCCATCCTTTTTTCCACACAAATAGAGCTTTCCTGACAGACTCCATGGCAGCAACGTGTGGGTTAAGTCCCGCCTCCACTACCCTATAGGACACTACTCCCATAAATCTTTGCTCCCTGCCCCTGGCCGTGTTCTTTTTTTGTCCTCCCCCAAAGGACCCAGAGGTGGTCTTTCTACCTGAAGATCTATCATCCCCACGATTGAGGTCGGCCTGTCTGCGACTCATAGTTACATAGTTACATAGTTACATAGTTAGTCAGGTTGAAAAAAGACACAAGTCCATCCAGTTCAACCTTAAAAACAAATAAATAAAATAAAAAATAATCCTACAATCCAAATACCCAATTTTATTCCCACAATTGATCCAGAGGAAGGCGAAAAAAACCCCCAGCAGAGCATGCTCCAATTTTCTACAGCAGGGGAAAACAATTCCTTCCTGATCCCCCAAGAGGCAATCAGATTTTCCCTGGATCAACTTTACCTATGTTAGTACCCAGTTATATTATGTACATTCAGGAAAGTATCCAGGCCTTTCTTAAAGCAATCTACTGAGCTGGCCAGAACCACCTCTGGCGGGAGTCTATTCCACATTTTCACAGCTCTAACTGTGAAGAAACCTTTCCGTACTTGAAGATGAAATCTCTTTTCCTCTAGATGTAAAGAGTGCCCCCTTGTCCTCTGGGTTGACCGTATAGAGAACAACTCAACACCAAGTTCACTATATGGACCCCTAATATATTTGAACATGTTGATCATATCCCCCCTTATTCTCCTCTTCTCAAGAGTGAATAAATTTAGTTCCTCTAATCTTTCCTCATAGCTGAGTTCCTTCATACCTCTTATCAGTTCGGTTGCACTTCTCTGCACTTTCTCCAGTTCCCCGATATCCTTTTTGAGAACTGGTGCCCAAAACTGAACTGCATATTCCAGGTGAGGTCTTACTAATGACTGGGTCTGGAAAGTCGCATTACTCTGCTAAGCTATTAGCAGGGTATGGAGTGGGCAGTGGAAGAGGCGCTGTGAAGAAGCCCATGTCCTGGCCACTGGCAGGCAGGCTGCGCATTGGTCGGATAGCCAGCTATTAGCAGGTGACCTGTTTTGCCCCCTGGAAAGTCCGGTGTCATCTTACCTTACCTTCGGCCGAGTGATCGATCGTGGTGGGAGTGGTGAGAGGTTCTATAGTTCATTATGGCAGCAGTTTGTGTATCTTTTATCTGTCCTCGTTTTTTCTGTTTGTTTGTACGTGCAGGCATGGCGGCTGGTTCTTCCGCGTTCCAGCCGCCGTTCTACTTCCGGGTTTGTGTTCTCGGCCGTACTGCGCATGCGCGAGTGCGGTTTGAGATCAAGGCTTGGTTTCGCGCATGCGCGATAGCGGCAAATTTTCGCTATTTCGCGCATGCGCACAGGCACGGCGGTGACATCACTGGGGCGGGCTATTTAAACAGGGAATTAGTCTGCAAGCTTTGGGAATGCTTGCAGGCTGTTGCGGTGACTTCCCCCTGCCTCTGTGTTGCATCTGTTGGTAAGTGGCATTCTGGGATAGGGTGGCTATCCCTTCCCTGTCCCTTGCACTGATCCCTTGTCATCTTTTCAGCGCGTATGGATATCGCTGAGGACATGGATTCTCTACCGCCTGTCTGTGGCCAGCCCTCTCATAAAAGGTATTTTTAATGATCACCTGAAGGTCTGGTGGGGGAGGGGTATGTATCTGTTAGCTCTGTCCTGATATCTTGTCTCTTGTGGTTTCTTGTCTTGTTCCTGTTTTCAGCCCTTCCAGGTCAGAACAGCATCGCAGCTCTCACAGAGGGAGCAACTCTTCCAAGTCGCATCACCGGCACTCCTCTTCCAAATCAAAACATTATGGTTCCTCCTCAAGATCAGGACACCGTAGTGAGGAACGGTCGCATTCCTCGAGGACTCAATCTAGTCACTCAGCTAGTGCCTGCTGGGGGTGCAGAGCTCTTGTACCGGCAGGAAAATCTTTGTGCGATCCTTGCTACGCCAAGGCTTCCAATGAAAGGGGTGATGCGGATCAACAACTTAAAACCCTGGTGGAAAAAGTTGTTAAGGAGTCCCTCAGAAATATTGAGGGCCAGTCCTATGTTCCCCCGGCAGAGCCGCCACTTTCTCCAGGAAGGGAGACTCAGCTGCAGGATACTTGGGAATCCTCTGCGCATAGCCACCCCTCAGCTGCCATATCTGACAGTGACTCTGATGAAAGTGATCCCTGTGTGGGTTTTGATTTTGCTCTACTTCCTCCTCTGGTCAGAGCTGTTAGAGAGACACTGAACTGGGAAGATTCTGTGGCTGCTCCTTCCAAACAGAGAAAATTCTTTAAGCAATTAAAGAAGGAACGGATTAATTTTCCTTTTATCTCTGAGCTAGGTGAGATTATCACAGATGAATGGGGCAAGGTGAGAAAGAAAAATTCCATGCTATCTAAGGTTTCGAAACTCTATCCTTTCAATGAAGAAGAGGTGAAGCATTTGGAGTCAGCGCCATTGGTAGACGCAGCAGTCATGAGGCTGGTGAAACATGTCACACTTCTCTTAGAGGATACTGTTTCTTTTAAGGATGTTCTGGACAGACGGATTGATGCCGATTTGAAGAGAGTGTATCTCACAGCAGGAATGGCCTGTAATGCCGCGTACACACGATCATACAAGCGGATGGAAAAGTCCCCCCGTGTGTAGCCTCCGGCATACTTTTTTGACCCGAAAGTACGGCGGACTTAGAAAGTAGTTTTGCACTCCAATCTTCCCGTCGGACTCACATTTCGGAGGACAATCCGGCCGTGTGCGTGCCAGTCCGCTGTACTTTTGAAATGAGCGGATTTTTCCCGCCCGGAGAAAAGTCCGCTCATTTCGAGCGGGTCTCCAGGTAGGCGGAGCCCATAAAGGAGACGTCGCTGGCCCCGCCACCTGGTATGGACTTAAAGGGGAACCCCAACGCCGAAAAAAATCGGCGTGGGGGTCCCCCCCAGGTCCACATCAGACCCTTGTCCGAGCACGCTACCCAGTCGGCCAGGAAAGGGGGGGACGAGCGAGCGCCCCCCCCCCCCTCCTGAGCCGTACCAGGCCGTGTGCCCTCAACATGGAGGATGCCTTGGGGAAGGGGGGCCGCGCGGCCCCCCCCCAAAACACCTTGTCCTCATGTTGATGAGGACAAGGGCCTCTTCCCGACAACCCTGGCCGTTGGTTGTCGGGGTCTGCGGGCGAGGGGCTTATCGGAATCCGGGAGCCCCCTTTAATAAGGGGGCCCCCGGATACCGGCCCCCCACCCTATGTGAATGCCCCTCGCCCGCAGACCTCGACAACCAATGGCCAGGGTTGTCGGGAAGAGGCCCTTGTCCTCATCAACATGGGGACAAGGTGCTTTGGGGTGGGGGGGCTGCGCGACCTCCCCTTCCCCAAGGCACCCCCCATGTTGAGGGCATGCGGCCTGGTAGGGCTCAGGAGGGGGGGGCGCTCGTTCGTCCCCCCTTTCCTGGCCGACCGGGTAGCGTGCTCGGACAAGAGTCTGATGTGGACCTGGGGGGGACCCACACGCCGATTTTTTTCAGCGTTGGGGTTCCCCTTTAAGTCCATACCAGGTGGAGGGGCCAGCGACGTCTCCTTCGCGGGCTCCGCCTACCTGGAGACGCGCTCGAAATGAGCGGACTTTCCTCCACGTGCGTGGGCGAGTCCGTTCATTTCAAAAGTAGGGCGGATAGTACGGCGGACTTAGTGCGCCGTATTAGTCTGCTGAAAAAGTGCCGTGTGTGGGCAAGTAGCCCATTCGGAAAGTCCGACAGACAGTCTGGCGGGAAGTCTGCCAGACTAAGTCCGCCGGATAGTCCGCTACGTGTGTACGTGGCATAAGCCAGCGTTAGCTCTGGCCGCTATGTCCAAAGCAATGGAGATATGGACGGATAGTGTAGATGAGACACTTAGAAATATCTCTGAAGATACGGCTAAGAGCTTGCCTATCCAAGAACTTAAGCTGGCCTCCGCCTTTCTTGGGGAGGCCCCTATCGACATCAAAAGCCTGGTGGAACGGGTGTGAATTTTCCAGGTCCTGGAAATCAAGACAATCCTCTTTTAAAAAATCTACAAAAAGTGATTTGAAGGGAGAGAGGGAACCGACTAAATCCTTTTGAGGTTGGGCCCGTTCAGACAGGGCAGGTGGGGGCTCGTCTTTTCCACTTTCGCCATGTCTGGGCGGCCTCGATCCAAGACTTCTGGACCGTCAAGACTGTCTCCTCAGGTCATGTTTGGACCTTCAAGGAATCTCCCAGGCTCAGATGGGTCCCCACCTCTCTTCCGGCTTCAGACGAAAAAGGGCTAATTCTTCTAGCCTATGTGGAATCTTTGTTGGCTCAAGGCGCCGTTATCCATGTTCCCGTCATTCAGCAAGGCATGGGAATCTACTCTCCTCTATTTATGGTCCAGAAAAAGAGCGGGGCCTGGAGGCCAATCATAGATCTAACTCACTTGAACAGTTTTATCAAAAAAGAAAAATTCAAGATGGAGACATTATCCACAATTCAACAATCTGTTTAAGCAGGGGACTGTATGGTCTCGATAGATCTCAAGGACGCCTATTTTCACGTCCCAGCTGCAGAAAATTACCAGCAGTATCTCTGCTTCTCCGTGGGCGAAAGCCATTTTAAATTCACATGCCTTCCCTTCGGGCTATCAACTTCTCCTCGTGTATTTTCAAAAGTACTGTTGGCAGTGGTGGCTCTTCTGAGAACCAAAGGGATTCGTCTACATCACTACCTAGACGACCTTCTGTTGTTGGCTCAAGACAAGGATCAACTTCTGGTACACAGAGAGCAGGTCATCTCCACCCTACAGGAGTTTGGGTGGATTTTGAACTTGGAGAAGAGTCAGCTGGACCCATCTCAGCGGCTGGTGTTCTTAGGGGCCCTATTCAACACTGTCAGAGGCACCATCTCATTACCAGAAGAGAAGTTGTCAGTGGTCAGGGACAGAATCCGAAACCCGAAACCTTCTGTCTCAAGGGTCAAGATTACATCCTTGCCCGGATCACCTGCGCCTAAAGGCTTGGTTTTTGAAAGGGGACGGTTGAAGGCTTTAGGCTGTCCTGAAGAAGTCATTCCCACTCTTCTTAGTGCACGAAGAAGTAGTACTAACCGGGTATATGAGAGAATTTGGGCGAAGTTTACAGATCACTTGTTTTCAAGGTCCAGTTCCTGTAATACCCTGACAGTCCGGGACGTTTTAAGCTTTTTACAATCAGGATTGGATATCTCCCTTTCGGTTAGTTCTCTCCGGGTCCAGGTATCAGCAATTTCAGCTTTTTCTGGAGTCGCATGGGCCAATCATCCCTTGGTCCAACAATTTTTCAAAGGAGCAGTCAGGCTTAGGCCACAAAGGAAGGCTAGATTCCCTAAATGGGACCTTCCATTGGTTCTAGATTTCTTCTCTCAACTTGACAAAACGCTCTCAATCAAGGAATTAACCCTTAAAACCTCTTTTCTGGTAGCCATAACTTAGGCGAAGAGAATCTCCGAAATTCAGTCTCTAGGTGCAAAAGAACCTTTTCTCACCTTCTTTCCAGATAGGGTAGTCCTAATTCCAATGTTGGGGACAAATCCCAAGGTTACCTCTGTTTTCCATGAAAACCAGGAAATCACTCTTCCTACCTTCAATTCTGATGGAAGTCCGGATCCACATCCACTCGATTTGGGAGTTACTCTAAAACAATATCTGGATGTTACAGCTTCTTTTCATCAATCTGACTTCCTCTTCGTGTTATTTAACGGGAAAAATAAAGGCGCTAAGGCCTTCATTGCTGCTTGGGTGGTCCAGGCAATCCAATGGGCTTATAGAGAGAAGGGCTTGGCTCCTCCTGAGGCGGTTACAGCTCACTCTACCAGAAGTCTATCAACCTCATGGGCAGCTTTGCGTCATGTTGCGCCTGATGTAATCTGCAGAGCGGCTTCCTGGTCTTCAATTCATACCTTCATGTCTCACTATTGTGTTGAGCCAGCATCTTTATCCTCTGTTGATTCTGGTTTGAAAGTCCTGTCGGCTGACAGTGTTAAATAAATCTTATGTTCAGCATTTTGCCCACCCGGGTGTGTTTGGCGAGTTATTTCCCACACGTTGCTGCCATGGAGTCTGTCAGGAAAATAGAAAATTCCTATCAAACTACTTACCGTAATTTTCCTTTCCTGATGGACTCCATGGCAGCAGGAGTTCCCTCCCAAATGGCTGGAGTAGGCTAGTTACCGAACACGGCCAGGGGCAGGGAGCAAAGATTTATGGGAGCAGTGTCCTATAGGGTAGTGGAGGCGGGACTTAACCCACACGTTGCTGCCATGGAGTCCATCAGTAAAGGAAAATTACGGTAAGTATTTTGATAGGAATTTTCCATTTTCTTTTAGTGGTATTTAATCACTAGTGGATTTTTTATTTTTTGTGCTATAAATAAAATAAAACGTAAATTTTGTGAAAAAAATGCCCTTTTCTTTGTTTCTGTCATAAATTTTTGCTAATTAGTAATTTTTCTTCATAGATTTTGGCCAAAATTTATACTGCTACATATCTTTGGTAAAAATAACCCACATTAGTGTATATTATTTGGTCTTTGTGAAAGTTATAGAGTCTACAAACTATGGTGCCAATCGCTGAAAATTGATCACATCTGATCAGGCCTTCAGTACATCAGGTGTATCTAATTTCTTGAGACACTAACAAGTCAGGAAAGTACAAACACCCCCCAAATGACCCCTTTTTACAAAGTAGACATTCCAAGGTATTAAGTAAGTAGCATGGTGAGTTTTTTTAAGTTGTCATTTTTTCCCACAATTATTTGCAAAATTAAGATTTTTTTTTTTTTACAAAATTGTCATATTATCAGGTTATTTCTCACACACAGCATATTCATACAACAATTTACACCCCAAAATACATTCTGCTACTCTTCTCGAGTATAGTGATACCACATGTGTGAGACTTTCACACAGCCTGGCCACATACAGAGCACCAACATTGATGTAGTACCTTCAGACATTCTACGAGCAAAAATGACGCATCTCATTTCTCAACCACCTATTATACTTTTGAAGGCCCTGGCGTACCAGGACAATGGAATTTCCCAAAAAATTACCCCATTTTGGAAAGCAAACATCCCAACGTATAATCTGTGAGGCATGATGAGTCTTTTGAAGGGTTCATTTTTTTCCAGAAGTTTTTGGAATATGTGGAAAAAAATGAAAACGCATTTTTTTTACACAAAGTTGTCAATTTATAAGATATTTCTAACACATAGCATGTATAAAGCAAAAATTACACCCCAAAACACATTCTGCTACTCCTACCGAGTATGGCGATACCACATGTGTGTTTTACACAGCCTGGTCACATAGAGAGGCCGAACATTGAAGTAGGACGTTCAGGCGTTCTAGGAGCATAAATGACACATCTCATTTCATTCCTACCCATCACACTTTTGAAGGTCCACCAGGACAGGGAAATTACCCACAAAATGGCCCCATTTTGGAAAGCAAACACCCCAACGTATATTCTATGAGACATGGGCTGCAAATAGATACTCTGGTACTCTGATGGGCTGGAAATAGGTACTCGGGTACTCTGATGGCCTGGTGACAGGTACTTGGGTACTCTGATGGCCTGGTGACAGGTACTCGGGTACTCTGATGGCCTGGTGACAGGTACTCGGGTACTCTGATGGCCTGGCAATAGGTATTTGGGTACTCATATGGACTGTGACAGGTACTCGGGTACTAAGATGAACTGTGACAGGTACTCAGGTACTCAGATGAACTGTGACGGGTACTCAGATGGACTGGGACAGGTACTCAGGTACTCAGATGAACTGTGACAGGTACTCGGGTACTCAGATGGACTGGGACAGGTAGTCGGGTACTCTGATGGGCTGTGACAGGTACCCGGGTACTCGGATGAACCGTGACAGGTACTCGGGTACTTTGATGGGCTGTGACAGCTACTCGGGTACTCGGATGAACCATGACAGGTACTCGGGTACTTTGATGGGCTGTGACAGGTACTCGGGTACTTTGATGGACCGTGACAGGTACTCGGGTACCCTGATGGACCGTCACAGGTACTCGGGTACTCTGATGGACCGTGACAGTTACTCAGGTACTCTGATGTGCCGTGACAGATACTCGGGTACTCTGATGGACTGTGACAGATACTCGGGTACTCTGATGGACTGTGACAGGTACTCGGGTCTTCTGATGGACTGTGACCGGTACTCGGGTACTCTGATGGCCTGTGACAGGTACTCTGGTACTCTGATGGACTGTGACAGGTTCTCTGGTACTCTGATGGACTGTGACAGGTACTCGAATATTCTGATGGACTGTGACAGGTACTCAAATACTCTGATGGACTGTGATTGACAGGTACCATGAGGGTTGGTGACAGGTCCTCTTTATTGGGGGGGTAATCAGTATGATTGGTGTACACTGAGCGGTAACGAGATGTTACCGCAATCTCCTCCTCACACACGATCGGTGTGTGAGGAGGAGAATCCGATAACATCTCGTTACCGCGGTTTGTTTACATTTTAGTGATCGGCTGTGAAAGGATCACAGCCGATCACGTGGGTAAACAGCCGGCCAATGGCTGTTTACCAGCGTCGGTGACGAGCAGTGTTCCTGGGGAACACGCCACCACCGACGTGCGGTCGCGCACATGCGCCGTGCACAGTGGGGGTGTGACCATCTGTGATCGGCCGTGACTTCATCACGGCCGATCACGTGGTAAACAGCCATAACCAATGGCTGTTCACCCCCTTTGGTGGCGAGAGGTGTCTCCGTGACACGCCGCCATCGAAGAAACAGGGATGCGCGTGCACAATCGCGCGCATTCCCTGTTTAAACGGGAGGCCATCATATGACGGCCTCCGGCCACAATAGGTGTGCCGCCTGGCCATCATTTGACTGCCGGCGGTCAGCAAGTAATTAATTAATGAAGTTATAGCAATGAAAACAAGTGTGGGATTTTAAAAAGGTGTCAAAAAACACAACATAGATATAGAAACTATCAAAATTTTACTGAAAACATTTAAAAATCGCCATAATGCTATTATACAATATCCATACAATAACGGAAAAATCCTGTAAATTCCAGCTCTAACCTGCCAGTCTGCCACTATACCACTCTAGCCTGCCACTATACCACCCTATACTACTCTAACCTGCCACTATACCACCCTAACCTGCCCTATACCACACTAACCTGCCACTATAACACCTGATACTAACAGTTACATGGGCCGGTTTGGGGTGTATCCCGTGACCGTGCACTGCCTGCAGGGCGCTGGGCAGCCTAGACAGAAGGGGGGGTGACACCATGTTTTACCGCACCAGGTGACGCACTGCATATGTATAAGCTTGTACATTATTCCAGGGTTTCCCTTACCTTAATACTGATGAATCGCTTAAAAACCAATACGATTGGGCTCCAAAATCACAAGGGCAGATAGAAAGATAATTGGTGAAGCCACAGAGGAAGGCATATTGATACCAGAAAAAAACTGTCTGAAAGGGAAATTCAATATAAATACACCTTATAATAATTTAAATATAGATTGACCTGATATTACTAGATAGATTTATTACCCACCAATATGACCAACAACAATGGGTCACTAAATTTCCAATTTTCAAAGCTGACACAGGGAACATGCAAGTTCTACTGACCATGCATGAGTACTTGGATTGAATATTTGCACATACGATTAAATTTAGCATATTTGTCTATTATCCTAAAGCCCAACTCCATGAAAATAGAAAAAAAAAAAAAAAAAGAAAAATCATCACTATTGCAGCAAGAGCCCCTCTGCACTGCAAGGGTTAATTGCTCATTCAGTCTAGGGGCAGAGGATTAAGGAGAAAATACTTACCTTAATCCTCATTCCAGCAAGGTCACTCCAGTGGTTGTATAAATTGTGACCTGCTCCAGTCACAATCAAGCCTCCAAAATGTACAATACGGGGTTAATATTCTTGCACTGTATGTGATGACACAGAGGATAAGCCTACAGTTCAAAGCTGGCCGGTGTCCGATCAGATAGTGTCCCCCATCACATAGTGTCCGCCCTGTACTGCGCTTGTGCAGTATGGGGGACAAGGAGAAGCCGAACATCTCCGAAGATGAATGGCGCCTGCGCACTGTGTCCAGGTTCAAGCCCCACCATCCAAGTGGAATTAGAATATAAAAGAGCCAAACAAAGCGAGGCCATGCCCAAAGCGTGGCGAGCAAAGCCAGACCATGAGGGTCCCTTTCCCACTGACGGATGAACGCTGGGGGGGGCCCGTCATCCATTGAGGTCAAGAGATTGTACAGTAGAGAGAGAGTATGTCGTATAGGCTCAGTCTTATGGCAGATGGTCTCAAACGAGGTCATGGCCCTCGGTGTGTAGGGGGCCCGCCGAACCGCCAATAAGAAATGATGAAGCTGGTAAGCGCTGAAAACGTCAAGTGGCGGCTCCGCCAGCCGCCCCACAGCCTGTAGACTTGGGAATGTCCCAGAAGGCCACACCTCCCCTAGTCTGTGCCTGCCCATTCCCACCAGTCGTCGAAGTCTAGCGTTAGTGAACCCTGGGGGAAAGTTTGGATTCCCGATTATCTGGGTCATGGGGGAGGGAAGAGGTGAGAGATCTGTGGTGCTGAATAGCCTCCTTGTCTCGGACAATGTTGCCCCAATAAGCGGGTGATCCCGCATGTCTTTTGGCAAGGACGTCAGGAGCCACGGGGAGGTCAACAGAGGGAGAGATGCGTCCTCAATTTCCATCTCCACCCACTGTTTGTGTGATTTATTACAGTGATAGTCCACGATTCTGGTCAGAAGGGTCGCCCTATAGTACCTACGCATGTCGGGCAGACCCACGCCTCCCTGGTCCTTGGGTATGGTAAGGGTCTGTAACTTAGTCCTAGGTGGTCTCTGCACCCATATGAATTTCCTAAGGAGGGACTTCAATTGCATAAAAAATTTCAGAGGGACGCGGATCGGTAGGGCCTGGTAGACATATAGAATCCTCGGCAGTGCCGTCATTTTAAAGGCGTTGCAGCGCCCAAACCAAGTCAATGACAGGTCTATTTTTAGTTTCTGTAACAGAGGAACATATTTGTGCAGATACAACTGCGCCAGGTCCACGGTGAGATTAATGCCCAGGTATCTAATGGAGTCAGCTGCCCAGTGGAATGCAAAAGCCGAGCGCAGGCCCTGGACCTCGACCTCCGGGACAGAGACATTTAAAACCGCGGACTTGGCGCAATTGACCTTATAATTTGAGAGGGCCCCATAGACTCGCAGCACCTCTAAGATATTTGGGAGGGAGACGGCGGGGTTGGAGACGAAAAAAATAAGATCGTCCGCATAGGCCGCGAGCTTGTGATGAGCTGAAGATTTCCGAAGGCCCGTTATATTGGGGTCTTTGCGTACATGACACATGAAGGGTTCCAGCGTCAGGATAAAGATTAAAGGGGACAGGGGACACCCCTGCCGTGTCCCGTTAGTGATCGAAAAGTAGTCCGAGCGCCAGTCGTTCACCCGCACCGCTACCGAAGGTTTAGAATACAACGCCAATATCCAACTCTGCATGCTGAGACCTAGACCCACATGTGCCAGGGTGGCCTTCAAAAAATGCCAGGCTACCCTGTCAAAGGCCTTTTCTGCGTCCGTGGAGAGAAGGAGAAAAGGCCTCCCCTCCCCACGGGCAGCATGAATCAGATTAAGAACTCGGGTCGTATTATCCCGTGCCTCCCGCATGGGGACAAACCCCACTTGATCAAGATGTATCAAGCTTGGGATATGTGACACTAATCTGTTCGAAAGAATCTTAGCAAAGAGTTTCAGATCCACATTCAAAAGTGCAATTGGGTGGAAATTCCCGCATTGTGAGAGGTCTTTCCCCTCCTTAGATATTAATGATAAGAACACCCGTAGCGAGTCAGCCTGCAGGTCACCCCCCTCTTTCACCGTATTAAATGCTTTAAGAAGGTGCTGCGTCAGTTGCTTTGTGTAAGTACGGTAGTAAGTCAAGGTGAAGCCATCAGGCCCGCTGCCTTCCGTGGTTCCATTTGGGCAAGGGCCACCTGGAATTCTTCAGCTGTAATGTCTGCTTCCAAGGAGTCGCGGACCTCTACAGACAAAGTAGGCATACCAGAAGCCCTGATGTATTCCCCCGCCGCCGCTTTCCTAGACGCTATGGTCTCCGTGTCTGCCCCTGGTTGGAGGTTGTAAAGTTTATGATAGTAACGAAGGAATTCCTGCGCTACTTCTATTGACGTGTTGGCTCTGGAGCCCTGTCTAGTGGTGATAAATGGAATGAAGGTGCGCTGTCTCAGACCCCCCAGGGCCCTCGCTAACATCGCTCCAGGCTTGTTTGAGAATTCAAAGAACGAACGCTTCACCCAGGCAAGGCATTGGACCGTCTTCTAGCAGGTCTCGCAGCCTCCCCCTGGCGCCAACTAGTGCTTCCAGGTTAGATGCTGCAAGGGATCTTTTGTGGCGGAGTTCGAGCGAGCGCACCTCCTGCACCAATGCTTCAATCTGCCTGTCTCTCTCTCGCTTCCTCTGCGACCCAATTCGGATCAATGTCCCTCTCACCACACACTTGTGGGCCTCCCAGACACACGAGGGGCTGAGGGCTGGATCCAAATTGTCCCTGAAGTAGAGCCTGAACGCCTCCCCCACCTCCCTTTGGACCTCAGGGTCCTGCAGGAGGGATTCATTAAGCCTCCACGTGGGGGGCGAGCGGGAGTCTAAATCCCAGGTCAGCGTCAAGTGGATTGGGGCATGGTCAGAAAAAGAGATGTGGTCAATTTGAGCCGAGGTCACCCTGGGGAGATCCCTGTGTTGGAGTTGAAAGAAGTCAATCCTGGAGTAAGTACGGTGGACCGGGGAAAAGTACATAAAGTCCTTCTCCTCCGGATTCAGGACCCTCCAGGGATCGACCAGATTCAAGCCATGCAGTTCCGCCTTCAGGTTTTTAAGGCAGGAGTACGTGAGGTGAGACGCTCCTCTTGATACGTTCCAGTATTGGTTCTTGGGCATAATTGAAGTCTCCCCCCACCAAAAGGACCCCCTCGCCCACTTCCATGAGATAGGGGTCAGGGTTCTCATGAAATCGAAATGACCCGTGTTCGGGAAGTACATGTTCAGCATAGTTATAATGTTGTTCCTGAGCCTGCCCTTGACCAGCAAGTAGCGACCCTGCGGGTCTGCTCTCATCTCCAGTAAGGTCCATGGCACAGATTTCGCTATTAAGATGCTGACCCCTTTGGATTTTGAAATAGGGGAGGGAGCGTGGTACACTGTAGGAAAGCCGCGGTTACCAAGCCTGGGGACTGTCTGCTGCCTAAAATACGTCTCTTGTAAGAACGCGATCTGGGTGTTTGACTTTTTAAGATCGGAGAGGAGCCTGGACCTCTTTTCGGGGTGGAAAGGCCCTGTACATTCAAGGAGGTGAATTTGACCCCCGTGGGGGTCCGCCCACTGTGGGATGTGTCACTGATGACATGTTGTTGCGAAAAGGACGGGGGAGTTGAGCTCGGTAGGGGGCGGGTAGAAGAGAGGAAAAAAAAGGGAGGGGGGGGAGACGGAGTGCAGGTAAAGGAGAAGAAAAGGGGAAGAAAAGAGTGAGAGAATGGCAACAAAGAAGTGCAGTGGCAAGTGCTACCGCCTTACTAAATCACTAGTGTTCAAGCGCAAGTTAGCACAACCTATAGATGGAACGTGAAAGACTGGCTCAGTCAAGAAGTTGGGACACGTGCGGGCCAGTCCGACCCACCATGTTAAACAAATATAATAAATAAAACCAGATACCAACATTAACCAAAACAACTATGCCCAGAGGGAATAACCACCCCTGCCAACCCGTGTGACCACCCCAGACCCCGCTATCTCCTCTCATTGCCACCCCTAACTGTCATACCATACACCCAGGGGAATGGGGGGTAGGCTCAGCAAGAATCAACCCCCTATAGACCCAATCCTCTGCTAGTCCCAGGGCAAGCAAGTGATCCTCGTCCCTCCTTCCCCACCGGCGACTGGGCAACCTGCCCCTTGCAGCTTCCCAAGTTGAACACACAAAGTGTCGCCAGTGGGGATGGAACGGGGGAGCACCACTCCCACATACCAAGTCAAAGGGCCTCTTCCCACCACCTCCAGACAAGGTCCTGGCAGAGTACCCCGGGTAACTTGCTATCGGCCCAAACCCCAGAAATAGCCCGATCACAGATTACACAAAAAAGTCCCCACCTCCCCCCTCAAGATCTGAAACAAGTTCCATATGTCAAAACAGGACCCCTGCCCTAAATGGGAGGCAAGTAAAGTTCACTTATCACGGGTAGCATTCCTGCAGCCGGGTAGGTCAAGGTTCGGGAGAGGCAAAGTCAGCCCTAGGTTCCTGCCTAGATCTGGAACGTCTGCATCTTCTGCTGAGTCTCTGGGGTCTGGGTGGCAGCATCCGGCAGGGGTAGACAGTCCAACCAATTTGGGATGGGGGTCTCAGGTACCCCCAAGAAAGCAAACAGGTCCGGGAGTTGATCTGGCCACCGCAAAATGTAAGATGCATTGTCCTTAAGAATGATCAGATGAAAGGGGTGGCTCCACTTGTATGTGGCCCCTACACTCCTGATGGCGTCCAACAGTGGACGCAATGCTCCTCGCATCCGCAACGTAATACGGGACAGGTCCGGGAACACTTGCACCGTGGCACCGTTGAAGTCTATCTGAACTTTTGTCCAGGCCTGGCACAGGATCTCCTCCTTAATAGAATAAAAATGCACTCTGGCCAGCACATCCCTTGGGGCTGCAGGGTCTCCGCCTCTGGGGCCCTGCACGCGATGGACCCGGTCCAGTTCCAGCTCCTCCGTCGGGGGTTTGTCACGAAACGTGTTTAAAATGGCCATCACTGTTATCCGACAGGGGTAGACAGTCGGTAGACAGTCCAACCAATTTGGGATGGGGGTCTCAGGTACCCCCAAGAAAGCAAACAGGTCCGGGAGTTGATCTGGCCACCGCAAAATGTAAGATGCATTGTCCTTAAGAACGATCAGATGAAAGGGGTGGCTCCACTTGTATGTGGCCCCTACACTCCTGATGGCGTCCAACAGTGGACGCAATGCTCCTCGCATCCGCAACTTAATACGGGACAGGTCCGGGAACACTTGCACCGTGGCACCGTTGAAGTCTATCTGAACTTTTGTGCAGGCCTGGCACAGGATCTCCTCCTTAATAGAATAAAAATGCACTCTGGCCAGCACATCCTTTGGGGCTGCAGGGTCTCCGCCTCTGGGGCCCTGCACCCGATGGACCCGGTCCAGTTCCAGCTCCTCCGTCGGGGGTTTGTCACAAAACGTGTTTAAAATGGCCGTCACTGTTATCCGACAGGGGTAGACAGTCGGTAGACAGTCCAACCAATTTGGGATGGGGGTCTCAGATACCCCCAAGAAAGCAAACAGGTCCGGGAGTTGATCTGGCCACCGCAAAATGTAAGATGCATTGTCCTTAAGAACGATCAGATGAAAGGGGTGGCTCCACTTGTATGTGGCCCCTACACTCCTGATGGCGTCCAACAGTGGACGCAATGCTCCTCGCATCCGCAACGTAATACGGGACAGGTCCGGGAACACTTGCACCGTGGCACCGTTGAAGTCTATCTGAACTTTTGTCCAGGCCTGGCACAGGATCTCCTCCTTAATAGAATAAAAATGCACTCTGGCCAGCACATCCCTTGGGGCTGCAGGGTCTCCGCCTCTGGGGCCCTGCACGCGATGGACCCGGTCCAGTTCCAGCTCCTCCGTCGGGGGTTTGTCACGAAACGTGTTTAAAATGGCCGTCACTGTAGCCTTAAGGTCCCTACCTGTGGTTGCCTCCGGGAGGCCATGGATTCTCACATTGTTCAGTCGGCTTCGGTTCTCTCCGTCGTCAGCGGACAGCTGCAGGGAGATCAGGCGTTGTGCATGGGACAGCTGGGTGTTCTCCAGTGCAAGTACCCTAGCTTCAAGGGAACCTGTGACATGCTCCACAGCGGTCACCCTTGTATCAACAGAGTCTATGTGCTGCTTAAGTTCATTGATCTCTCTAGACAGGGTACTCACTATGGTAGCTGTGTATTCAGCGATGTCCTGCTTTGTAGGAAGAAGTGCCATGAGCTCCTTCCAGGCCTCTGCTGGCGGTTGCCCCTGTGAGGTGGATCCAGGCACCATGTGCAGTCCGTCGGAGCTCGGGATGTCCGGGGAGGGGATCGGGGAGTCCACGCTCGATTCCGGTGAGCGTTGTCCCGGCTGCGCCTGCTGTGACCCCTTCTTCTTGTCATGGGCTGTGGACGCCGCGGATGTGCGCGGAGGCACCATGTTGGCGGCATGTGGCCTGTGGCGGAGCGGCCGGATTGCGGAGGAAATACGCCGCGATATCTGTGTGTCTGCGGGCGGTCGGTGTCCCGGGAGCGGGATCTACCTCTGACATAGGCTGGTCCGTGGATTCGCCAGCTGTATGCGGTGGACAGCCGGGTCCCAGCACGGAGCTCCCTAAAGCTACGTCTCTACAGCGCCATAGTCAAGCCACGCCCCGTGTAATGTGCTTTAACCAGATGCTGACTGCCCACATAAATTTACTGTGGCAGGACAGCCGCTCTGGGCAGAATCACGTTCCTGTACATAATTCTGAACGTCTGGAGCCAATTAGCAGGTCCAGTGGAAACAATGCTCACGGGGCAGCCCGATCGTTCGGAAAACAGGAAAGGTGATCTGCTATGTAAACAAGACAGATCGTCGTTCGTTAGGAGGGGAGGTAGAGATCTTGTGTTTTGCCAAGTAGAAACACGGATGTCTGCCTTCCCACAGTACAAGCACCCCCCACACAGTTAGTAAGCACTCTCTAGGAACACATTTAACCCTTTGATTGCCCCTGATGTTAACCCTCTTCCCTTCCATTGTCCTTAGTACAGTGACAGTGCATATGTTTTAGCATTGATCACTGTATTAGTGTCATTGGTCCCCAAAAAAGGTGTCAAAAGTGTCAGTTAGGTGTCTGATTTGTCTGCCACATTATCGCAGTTGCTGATATTGCTGATTTCCGTCATTACTAGTAAAAAAAATATATAATCTAGTTTGTAGACACTATAAATTTTGCGCAAACCAATCAATATACAGTTGTGCCCATAAGTTTACATACCCTGGCAGAATTTATGAATTCTTGGCCATTTTTTAGAGAATATGAATGATAACACAAAAACATTTTTCACTCATGGTTAGTGTTTGGCTAAAGCCATTTATTATATCAATTAACTGTTTACTCTTTTTAAATCATAATGACAACAGAAATTACCCAAATAACCCTGATCAAAAGTTTATATACCCTTGTGATTTTGGCCTGATAATTTGCACACAAGTTGACACAAAGGGGTTTGAATGGCTATTAAAAGGTAACCTCTGATCTGTTTGCTTGTATGTGTGTGTACAAATAAAAGGTCAATACGTTTCTGGAGTCCTGACAGACCCTTGCATCTTTCATCCAGTGCTGCACTGACTTTTCTGGATACTGAGTCATGGTGAAAGCAAAAGAATCCTCAAACGATCTGCGGGAAAAGGTCATTAAACTGCATAAAAACAGGAAAGGGATATAAGAAGATATCCAAGGAATTGAGAATGCCAATCAGCAGTGTTCAAACTCTAATCGAAAAGTGGAAAATTATGGATTCTTTTGAAACCAAACCATGGTCAGATAGACCAACTAAAATTTCAGCTACAACTGCCAGGAAAATTGTTTGGGATGCAAATAAAAATCCACAAATAACTTCAGGTCAAATACAGGACTCTTTGAAAACACGTGGTGTGGCAGTTCCAAGATGCGCAATAAGGAGGCACTTTAAGAAAGATGGGCTAAATGGTCCAGTCACCAGAAGAAAGCTTACTATGCAAATGCCACAAAGTATCCCACTTACGATACGCCAAACAGCACAGAGACAAGCCTTAAACCTCCTGGCACTAAGTCATTTGGAGTGATGAGACCAAAATGTAGCTTTTTGGTCACAACCATAAACACTACATTTGGAGAGGAGTCAACAAGGCCTATGGTGAAAGGTACACCATGCCTACTGTGAAACACGGAGGTGGCTCGCTGATGTTTTGGGGATGTGTGAGCTACAAAGGCACAGGAAGTTTGGTCAAAATTGATGGCAAGATGAATGCGTTATGTTATCAAAAAATACTGGAGAACATTTGCATTCAGCCAGGAAGCTGCACATGGGACGTATTTGGACATTCCAACATGACAATGATCCAAAACACAAGACCAAGTCATCATGTCATTGGATAAGGCAGAATAAAGTGAAGGTTCTGGAGTGGCCATCTCAGTCTCCTGACCTCAATATCATTAAGACACTCTGGGGAGATCTCAAACATGCAGGTCATGCAAGACAGCCCAATAATTTACAGGAACTGGAGGCTTTTTGCCAAGAGGAATGGGCAGCTTTACCATCTGAGAAGATAAAGAGGCTCATCCACAAATACCACAAAAAACTTCAAGCTGTCATTGATGTTAAAGGGGCAATACACGGTATTAAGAACTGGGGTATGTAAACTTTTGATCAGGGTCATTTGGATAGTTTCTATTTCACTGATTTAAAAAGAGTAAACACAGTTGATTAATAATAAATGGCTTCAATCAAACACTAATCATAAGTGAAAGAAAATTTTCTGTGCCATCATTCATATTCTCTGAAATATGGCCAAGAAATTCTGCCCGGGTGTGTAAACTTATGAGCACAACTGTATGCTTATTGGGATTTTTTTTACTCAAAATATGTAGCAGAATACATATTGGCCTAAATTGATGAAGAAATCTGATTAAAAAAAAAAAAAAAAAAAGATTTATTGGGTATGTTTTATAGCAAAAAGTAAAAAATATTGTTTATAGTGCAAAAAATAAAATATAAAATACCAGAAAAAGAAAGCTCTATTTGTGGGTAAAAAAAGGACATACTTTTTTTTTAGTATAGCATTGCATGACCACGCAATTTTCAGTTAAAATAGCAGTGCTGTTTTGCAAAAATTAGCCTGGTCATGAAGGGAGGTAAATCTTCCTGAGCTGGTGTAGTTAAACGATACAATAAACAAATGTGCAATATAGACAAAGTGTCTAATGTAACGTGCTTAAACTATTCATATATGGAGGTTTCCACCATTCCTCATCAATTTGGCAATTGGTTAAATCTTCCTCCTCCACATGCAAGAATCAATAAAGTGTCTAGTGCTAAAAAGTGCTCTGTGTCTGTATTTGTGCAATTGTTCAAATGTGGAGGTTTCCACCATCTCTCCTCAATCAACATCCACTGGTGAATCTTACACTTACATGAGCAAGATCAAAGCACGTTGAGTACTTTGTTTTATATTGCACAAGTTGTTTATTATATCATTTAATGTACACTGTGCTTTATTTTTACAAAAAAGGTATATTTGAAAAGGTATAAAAAGCTACACAAAGCATCCATAGCGCTGAATTTGTAACCATGCAAATTGAGAGATGCGTACACTTCTAATAACATGCAAACTTCCCCCATATGAGAGGTCCTCCTGGTTGAGTAACAATTAAGGGTCAATTTTAGATAAGTAACCTTAGGGTCTGAAGGCTGGAAAACATGCACTAGCCAGACTTCAAATCAGAACCATTGGCTGCAAGAACACTGGAATTTGACAGGCAGATGAGGAACCCATGTTTTAGATAAGATAAAATGCCCAAAACACAAAAGAAAGGAAGGAGGCTTTAGGCCTCAACATCAATCCATCCCTGCATAGACTCATTGAGAACATAAAGGACATAAAGCTTATAAAACACGCCTTGAAAAAGGTACTGGATACCAGGAGTGTCAAGGTGAAAGGAAAAACCTGCTTCATAGGTTTAAAGGAGTAGGAGGCGCAAAATAACCAAATGCAAATTAAACAAAGTCACAGGAGGGATGACAGGAGGAACTACAATGGAGACCCCTATGCAAAAAACCTTGCCAAGGAACAAGAAGAAGAAGAAGAAGAAGAAGAAGTAGTAGAAGGAATGTAAGCACACAATCACTGATGAAACTCTAAATGGTGATACAACATGATATGAGTTCAAGGTCAAGGGAGAATTTCCCATATATATATATATATATATATAATTTAACTAAAACTTCGGTGCAAAATAAAATCAAATATAATTGGTGATAATACAAAAAAATATATAACTTCAAATATTAAATATATGGGTGATACAGATGAAGTGAAATTCTACCACAAGCTCTTGTTACAAAATTCCATGTCTCAACACTTCGTGACGGCTTAGTAAGTAGCTTTACGTGACTTTTCAGACTATGAAAATAAACTAGGTGTTTATTTTAACGTGATTTCTTCTTAAAATAAAGAGCTTCAAGCTAAAACCTCTTTTACAGTATATGTACAATTTTGTTAACCACATACAAACTTTGTAATTTAACCAGCACTCATTTTAAAATAAAGATACATGTTAGAACGAATCTATGGTTCAACACAGTTTTGTTGAGATATAACAAGATATGTATCTCTTTGTTTAAAAGGGAGTCAAATTCATACTGCAGTTAGAATTCAACTCACTCCAAAACTGACACTACCAACATTGAGTGGGTTAGCTAAGCATAGGCTCAAACAACTTCAATTACCAAAAAGGTAAAAGTATTTATTAATAATTTGCCAGAGAATTAAGAAATCTGTTATTTTGAGAGGTATCAACTGGTTGTCCCCAAAGGACTTCTCTACCATTTCTACATTTTTCCACCTGCTCACTCTCCTTTCGTTGTTTCCATCCATCTCTTGATTCCACTCACCGTAGGTGTAAACCCTATATTCCCCCTAGAATGTGGGTGTGGAAATGCCTTTCATGTCATGAGTAGGGATGAGCCGAACACCCCCCGGTTCGGTTCGCACCAGAACTTTCGAATGGACCCCAAATTCGTACGAACGTTAGAACCTCATTGAAGTCTATGGGACTCGAACGTTCCAAATTAAAAGTGCTAATTTTAACGGCTAATATGCAAGATGCTGTCCTAAAAAGGGTTTGGGGACCTGGCTCCTGCCCCAGGGGACATGGGTCAATGCCTAAAATGTTTTTAAAAATGGCCGTTTTGGCGGGAGCACTGATTTTGTTGACGATTAAAGTGAAAAAAAAAGTGAAATATTCCTTTAAATATCGTGCCTGGGGGGTGTCTGTAGTATGCCTGTGACGTGCAATGCGTTTCCCGTGTTTAGAACAGTCCCTGCACAAAATGACATTTAACGGAAATAACGTCATTTAAAACTGCTTGCGGTTTTAATGTTATATCTGGTTCCTGCAATATGGTTGAAAATCATTGAGAAAAATGGCATGGGTAGCCCTCCCTGCCCATTACCAGCCCCTTTGGGTCTTGTACGCATATTAAGGGGAACCCCGTACCCATATTAAAAAAAGGAAATACGTGTGACCCCCAGGCCCTATATACTCAGAACAGCAGTATAGAGGTGGTGCAAACAAGACAGGGACTGTGTAGGTTTGTTGTGTTAAGTTGAATCTGTTTGTAATTTTCAACTGGTACATTTTTAAAGTGTAGCTCCAGTCAAAAAAAACAATTTTTAAGCTTTTTGGAAAACATAGGGAAGGGTTATCACCCCTGTATAATTTGTTTTGCCGTCCGTCTTTTTTCATCTCACTTGCTGTTGTCTCCTTCCGTTTGCAAGTAGGAGATGTTTGTAAGTTGGATGTTTGAAAGTAGGGGCCTGCCCTATATGCTCTGCAGAAATGGCGGAACAAGGTGTTGGTTTTGCCACAACATTGTAAGCCCTCAAAGTGACTCTTGGTGGGCGCTGGAGCGCCCTGCTGTGAACGATTATATCAAGAATTTTAATTACATGCCATTGTTGAACAGTGGTAGAAAAATTGACCTTTGGTGGTTGTGGTGCTGGTGCCACAACACTATAAGTCCTCACAGTTACTCTGGGTGGGCACAGGAACGGGCCCTCCTGTGAAATATTATATCAAGAATTGTAATTACATGTCCCTGTTAAACAGGGGCTGAAAAATTGGGCTGCTGGCACTGGTGCTGGTGCCACGACACTGCAACCTCTCCCATATACTCTAGTTGTAGTGCAGGAATGAGCCCTGCTGCAAAGCATTGCATCAAAAATTTGTAATTAAACGCCCCTGTTAAACAGGAGCGGAAAAATTGGGCCTTAGGCACTGGTGCTGGTGCCACGATACTGCAACCTCTCCCATATACTCTAGTTGTAGTGCAAGAATTAGCCCTGCTGTAAAGCATTGCATCAAACATTGTAATTAAACACCCCTGTTAAACAGGGGCAGAAAAATTGGGCTGATGGCATCACCCAGAACCAGAAATGTTCTTCCAACATATCAGCGGAGGAGGAAGAGGATAGACAATCAACATAACAGGACAGTCACTCAGCATCAGCATAGGCAGTCTTGAAGGGATGTGATATTTAAAAAAAAATTCTTCGGTTACATCAGCTTCAGGTGCTTGGTAGCTGTGGGTGATCCAAGACTGATTCATCTTGATGAAGGTCAGTCGATCAACTGATTCGGTGGACAGGCGCACCCTGTGATCGGTAACAAAGCCACCAGCAGCACTGAAGGTGCGTTCCGAAAGAACGCTGGATGCAGGACAAGCCAGTAGCTCAATTGCATACTGTGCAAGCTCTCCATCCTCAAGACCCAGTGATCCAGAGGATTTTCGGTGGGAAAGGTGTCCAAGTCTGACCTTGCCCCTAGGTATTTCTGCACCATGTAAATCAGACGCTGGCGATGGTTGCTGGAACCGATCATACCTTGGGGCTGCGGACTAAAAAATTGTCTGAAAGCATCGGTCAGACGGCCACCTTCTCCACCGCTCCTTCTGACCGATGCCTCAGCAACACGTTGTCCAGGACCAGGAGTTTGTAACCTCCCAGTCTCTGGGAACACGTTGCACAGACCTTTCTGCAAGGCCTCCCGGAGATGTCTCATCCTCTGCTCCCTCTGCGATGGCAAGATAAGGTCTGCAACCTTACCCTTGTACCGTGGATCAAGGAGAGTGGCCAGCCAGTAATGGTCCCTCTCCTTGATCCGAAAAATACGAGGATCCTTCCGCAGGCTTTGCAGGATCAGGGAGGCCATGCAGCGTAGGTTAGCTGAGGCATTCAGTCCGGAGTCCTCTGGGTCACTAAGGACAACATGATTTGCAGCTACCTCCTCCCAGAGAGGTACAAGTCCACGGGTTTCTTGGGACTGTAAATCATCCCTACAAGACTGCTGCTGCTGCTGATGCTGAGTGCCAGCCTCCACCTCCATGCTGACACAATCCTCCTCCTCCTCCTCCTCCTCTTCCTGTGTGATGGGTGGCACAGCAGGAACACTGTCTGGATAAAGGGGGCCTTGAGAGGCAAGGAAGTCCTCCTCTTCCTGCCTCTGTTCTGCCTCAAGTGCCCTGTCCATTATTCCACGCAGCGTATGTTCCAAGAGGTGGACAAGAGGTACAGTGTCACTGATGCATGCACTGTCACTGCTCACCATCCTTGTGGCCTCCTCAAACGGTGACAGGACAGTGCATGCATCCCCGATCATGCCCCACTGGCGTGGTGAGAAAAAACCGAGCTCCCCTGACCCTGTCCTGGTGCCGTAGTCGCACAGGTAATCATTGATGGCCCTCTGCTGCATGTGCAGCCGCTGCAGCATGGCCAACGTTGAGTTCCACCTGGTGGGCATGTCACATATAAGGTGGTTCTTGGGCAGGTTCAACTCCTTTTGGAGCTCAGCCAGCCGAGCACAGGCATTAAATGATCGGCAGAAATGCACACAGACTTTCCTGGCCTGCTTCAGGACATCCTGTAAGCCCGGGTACCTGCCCAAGAACCGCTGCACCACCAGGTTAAGGACATGAGCCACACAGGGCACATGGCTCAGTTATCCCTGTTGGAGGGCGGAGAGGAGGTTGGTGCCATTTTCGCAAACCACCATTCCTGGCTTAAGCTGGCGTGGCGTCAACCACCTCTCGGCCTGCCCCTGCAGAGCTGACAAAATATCCATCCCAGTGTGGCTCCTGTCCCCCAAACAAACCAGCGCAAGCACGGCATGGCATTGTTTTGCCTGCGTACTTGCGTAGCCCCTGGAACGCCTACGGAGCACTGCTGGTTCTGAGGACAGAGCACTGGAAGAGGCCATGGAGGAAGAAGAAGAGGAGGGGGTGGAGGAGAGAGGTGTGTCACAACCAATAGTAGCATTTTGGAGGCGTGGTGGCGGAACAACCTCCAACACTACTGCACCTTGTCCTGCATCCTTCCCAGCTGCCAGAAGAGTGACCCAATGGGCCGTGAAAGACAGGTAACGTCCCTGTCCATGCCTGCTGGACCATGAGTCAGCGGTAATATGCACCTTACCGCTGACCGCCCTGTCCAGCGAGGCAAGGACTTTGCCTTCCACATGCCGGTAGAGAGCCAGAATCGCCTTCCGTGAGAAAAAGTGGAGTTTGGGGACCTGCCACTGAGGAACCGCACATTGTACAAACTCACGAAGAGGGGCCGAGTCTACCAACTGAAAAGGCAGCAGTTGAAGTGCTAGCAATTTAGCCAAGCTAGCATTCAACCGCTGGGCATGTGGATGGCTGGGAGTGAACTCCTTTCGCCGGTCCAGCAGCTGGGGCAGGGACATTTGCCTGCTATAATCGGACGTGGGTGTACTGCTAGCAGAGTGCCCGGAAGCACTTGGCTGTGACACACCTAATTCTACACCTTCATTCCTCTCAGAGCAGGTTTCAGAGAGGACTGAAGGTCTAGTGGGGTTGGAGATCCCAGCTGATGAGGAGCAAGGAGAGGTCCACTTTGTTCTTTGGTGTGGGTCTTTGAGGTACGCTTGCCAATGAGCTGCATGGCAGGTCAACATATGTCTGGTCAAGCATATGGTGCCCAAGCGGCTGATGTTTTCGCTACGCGAGATACGCTTGAGACATATGTTGCAAATAGCAGCGGTGCGATCTGATGCACTCATCTCAAAAAAGGGCCACACCAAAGAACTTTTAGAATAACGCGCAGAGGCAGCGCCCTGCACAAGGCGGAGCTCTGCGGTGTGATTCAGTCGGTGTGCTGCCCCTAAGCTGGCCCCCGGAGGGCATCCTGCCTCATTGGACATGTGCCTCTTCCTCCTCCTCCTCTCTCCTACCAGGCACCCATGTGGAGTCAGTGCCCTCATCATCCCTTCCCTCTTCATCGCTGGAGCAAACCTGGCAGTATGCTGCAGCTTGTGGAACATGACTGCCAGATTGCTGTCCTTCTTGGACATCCCCTCTCTCTGCATTCACACTACTGCCTTCCTCTAGCTGAGTATCATCATCAAAGCCTACAAAACACTGGGCATCCTCCTGGAGCATGTACCCAACACTGTGCTCAAAGAGTTCAGGAGACTCCTCAGGAGGACGTGGTAGGTCTAGGGAAGGAGTCACTGATGATGACATTGAGAGGAGGGAAGAAGATGCGTTGGCAGCGGCTTTGCTAGTACCCTGAGCCTGGGTGAGAGAGGATGAGGAGGATGAAGAGGGCTTGATCATCCACTCTACCAAGTCGTTGGCATGTTGCGGCTCAACATGTCCAGCTGTCGAAAAGAAGGACAAGCGTGTCCCATGGCCACGTGCTGATGATGACGATGCACCGCGTCCAAGACCAACACTGATGTCTCTAGACACAGAGCCTGCTTGCCCTCTTTTATCGGCTCGTGCCTGTCTGCCTCTCCTTGCTGGCCTTCCAGACATGGTAATGGCCTGAAGGGAGTTGGGAAAACCAGCAATTGGGTAGTGTATATTGTGCTGGACGCACACACAACTTCCAATAACTCCTGCGGATGGCAGATGGCTCAAATAGAGAAGAGCTATGTAGGTGGATATAGCGGTGTATACTGGGTTCAGAGCACGCAGACAGCACGCACAATCTCCTAACACTGACTGAAAGCTCTATTTAAAACGAGCAAGATAGTTAGCTATATAGGTGGATATAGCGGTGTATACTGCGTTCAGAGCACGCAGACAGCACGCACAATCTCCTAACACTGACTGACAGCTCTATTTAAAACGAGCAAGATAGTTAGCTATATAGGTGGATATAGCGGTGTATACTGGGTTCAGAGCACGCAGACAGCACGCACAATCTCCTAACACTGACTGCAAGCTCTATTATAAAAGATAGATATATCGCTAGCTATATAGGTGAATGAATCGGTGTATACTGCGGTCAGGGCACGCAGACAACAACCACTACAGAAGAGCAAGAACGAAAAATCGGCCGATAACGATCGGTGTATACTGTGTTGAAGGTACACAGAACACCCACTAACTGCTACAGACGCCAACACACTACACAAGGCCGCCACGCTGGCGGCCTTATATAGTGTGGGGCGTGTACTACACAGCCTGAGCTATGATTGGCCACAGGCATCCTGCCTGTGGCCAATCATGGCTCTCCTCGCTGCCGGGGCTGTGATTAGCCAAGCATGAACTGTGACCGCGCCATCGCAGTGCATTGTGGGCCGTGAGCGCCACACGAATTTGGCGCGAATGGCCCATAACGTTCAGAATTCGCCGAAAGCTCATCCCTAGTCATCAGTAACGTCAAACACACATCATTTTTATGTTATTTTACATTTCAAGAATCAATCTCCATATAATCCTTAACTTAGGCTTAACAGAATACGACACTAAAACCTCATGTATTATTTTACAAGTATAGTTTCTATACTTTAAAACTTTTCATAGCCTTACAAACATGTTATATTCATTGTTACTATACCCATGAATAATAATTTTATATATATATACACACACATATATATATATATATATATAGATATCTATATATATAGATATATGTATATATATAATATATCCTGAAGAGCAAGCGCTATGCGTTTTTCTAAAGTCAAAGTTGCCTAAACTGCAGTTTGGTTTGGGTACAATTATCTAAATTGGGCCTTGGCATCAGTCTGACTGGATTGTGAGATGTTCAGCCTCGCCACAGGGGGCACTGTCTCCTCTGGCAGGCATGGAACTATGGTCTGGTCAGGTGCTTAAAGCGGTAGTAAACCCGCAAATTTTTATTTTATTTTTTTAAACCTGCAAAGCAAAAGGCATAATGAGCTAGTATGAAATACTTACCTTAGAACGAGGCCCCGACATCTGGCCTGATCCACACCGAGGGAGCTGACATGCTCCCTCGGCGTTTCTTCCAGGTATCGCGGCTCCGGCGCTGTGAGTGGCCGGAGCCGCGATATCGTCACTCCCGCGCATGCGAGCGGGAGATTTCATTCTGGCCGGCCGGCCACTGCCGGATTTTCAGGCCGAGAATCCCCTTGTGCGCATGCACCGCTGCAGTCAGCGGCGCATACCGAGGGGGATATTTTTTTTACCTACAGGTAAGCCTTATTATAGGCTTTCCTGTAGGTAAAAGTAAAAAATTCGAGTATACAACCACTTTAAGTTACTTTCTCTCGGAGCCCGCCCAGTGGGAGTGGCTCTCTCGCTGTGCTTCTGGGAGAGGGTATTTAAGATGCGGACATCACGTGGTTCGGGGTTCCGGTCCAGAATGATGTGCTGACTTCATGGTCCTGGTCCTGGCTAGCCCGAGGCAAGCAAACTAAAGGAAGGATTCTGAGGTGGTTGGGTGCCGTCTCCAGTTCGGGAGAGACCCAGTGTACTTCAAGTATTCCAGGGGAGGACTCTGTACCCCTACCCATTCACCTGGTGAAAAAATGTAAATAAAACACAACACAAGGTTTTAGAATAATTTATTGCAAGCTCTGGGGGTCTTCTTCCGTCTTGGGGGGTCTTTTCGCCGCACTCCTCTGCTATTTTCTGCTAGCTCTTTTACTAGTGGAGGAGCCCAGCTTTCTTCTTCTTCTTCGTCGCCGCCGCTGCCCGGGCGTCTTCTTCCGACTTCGGGGGTCTTGTACCCTCTTCGGGGTCTTGTCGCCCTCTTCGGTTCTTCTTGCCGGGCCCTCCGCTTTCTTCTCCAAGCTCTTTTACTAGCGGTGGCCCGGTCTTCTCTCGTCACCTTCTCTTCTTCCTTGAGATGTTGACTCGACGCTGTCTCTGGCCGCAATGACAGGGACGAGTTGTGCGGCAACTTATATAGGCACAATGGGCGGGGTCACCAGGTGATGTCCCCGCCCCTTATGATCTCACAGTCCCGGAGGATGTTCAATTGTTTGAGTTTTGCAAATAAAATCCATTCAAGTGGATCTATTGTCAGTCTCAAGTTATATATATATATATATATATATACACACACACACCGTATTTATCGGCATATAGCACGCACCCCAAGTTTAGGAGGGAATTTTAAGGAAAAAAAAAAAACACATTTAAATGCCCATCAATGTCCATCTGTAACCTTGTCAGTGTCATTTGCAGCCTTGTCATGCAGCCTTGTCCATCATTTGCAGCCTTGTCAGTGTCATATGCAGCTTTGTCATGCTGCCTTGTCCATCGTTGCACCCGTGTCATTTGCAGCCTTGCCTTTTAAAAATGGCGATGCCGAGATACAGAGCTGGATATTAGACTTGTGCACAATGGAAAATTTCGTTTAGTTTCGGTTCGTTGTCATTTGTAAAATACATCATTTCGTTATGTTATATTCGTTATGTTATGGTAATACGTTTTCAGGTTAAATTCGTTATTATTCATATAGTGTCAAATTTATTCGTTCGTATTCGTTGAAATTCGCTATTCATGTATGTATAGACATTCGTGATAATGATTCGTAGTTTGGAAAGTCATTTGTTTATTGAATCTTTTAACACACAAGATGACAACGTCTCTTCTCCTCGGCTCAAATACAATACTTCTCACTTCTCACTCAGGAATGCACTTTACCAGTAATCCATCCTCTGGCACAAAATTAATTAGCTGATTGGACTATAGGATTTACTTTAAAGAATTACCAAATCATGTCGAATTCATTTGTTATATTTCTTTTGTATTCGTTGTTATTCGTTATTTTTTTATTCGGACATTCGGATGCATCCGAATGTCCGAAAGATGTAAAATTCGGCCGAATTTCGATTCGTTACGAAACGAATTGCACAAGCCTACTGAATATCCTGTGTATCTCAGCAGCGCTCGGTAGCTCTCAGCAGCTTTCACCAGCTCTCGACCACCTAAAGCAGCCGAGAAAAAGTGTGTGTTATACGCCGATGAATTCGGTACACATTATTATATCTTTTCATGTGACAACACTGAAGAAATGACACTTCGCTACAATGTAAAGTAGTGAGTGTACAGCTTGTATAACCGTGAAAATTTGCTGTCACCTCAAAATAACTCAACACAGCCATTAATGCCTAAACCGCTGGAAACAAAAGTGAGTACACCCCTAAGTGAAAATGTCCAAATTAGACCCAAAGTGTCGATATTTTGTGGCCACCATCATTTTCTATCACTGCCTTAACCTTCTTGGAAATGGAGTTCACCAGAGCTTCACAGGTTGCCACTGGCGTCCTCTTTCACGTCTTCATGATGACATCACAAAGCTGGTGGATGTTAGAGACCTTACGCTCCTCCACCTTCCGTTTGAAGATGTCCCACAGATGCTCAATAGGGTTTAGATCTGGAGATATGCTTGACCAGTCCATCACCTTTACCCTTGGCTTCTTTAGCTAGACAATGGTCATCTTGGAGGTGTGTTTGGGGTCATTATGTTGGAATACTGCCCTGTGGCCCAGTCTCTGAAGGGAGGGGATCATGCTTTGCTTCAGTTTGTCACAGTACAGGTTCGCATTCATGGTTCCCTCAATGAACGGCAGCTCCCCAGTGCCGGCAGCACTCATGCAGACCCAGACCATTACACTCCCACCACCATGCTGGACTGTAGGCAAGACACACTTGCCTTTGTACTCCTCCCTAGGTTGCCACCATACACGCTTGACAATATCTGAACCAAATACGTTTTTATCTTGGGCCCATCAGATCACAGGACATGGTTCCAGTAATCCCCTAGTCTGCTTGTCTTCAGAAAACTGTTTGCAGGCTTTCTTGTGCATCATCACCCTCCCCACCCCTTCAACCAGGGGCGGATCTTGAGTCTAGTCTCAGGAGGGGCACTGTCAAAAAATATGTTTTTTTGCAGGCAATTTATCGGAGAAATGGCTGGTGTTGGCACTTCAATCATCACGGCACCATGGTTGTTATGGTGTTAGGATGATTGAAGAGCATTATTTATATTATTACAGTGTAATATAAAATGAAATGGTTCAACTCACCATAATTCAGATTAAGTGGGAGCCCCGAGTGTGTCACCTGCCACACGTTGTGGATTGTCCACTTGCCACGTCACCTGCTACATGGTGCGCATTGTTACTTGCTATGTTGACTGGCACACGTTGCAGATTGTCACTTGCCACAAGTTGGGGGCGGAGAAGGAAGAATGCTGGCGCACTGCCACTGACAGTGGGTGCTCGACATTTTAACTAGTCTGTCTAAATTCTAAACTGCAGCAACAACTGTTCTCCTATTTGTGGCTCCAGCTCCTGTCACATCGGCTGAGACTCGAGTCCAATGTGACTGACTGACCCCACTCATCTGAGAATCGAGTCCGACGTGAATCTAACTGAATCATTGCTAGACACCAGGCGGCCCAGGCGCTAGCAACGAGTGACGAAAGACTCAGGCAGAGGCAGAGCAAGTGCAAGTGATGGTATTTTCGGGGGGGGGGGGGGGCAATTGCCCTGTTGCCCCTCCCTGGATCCACCCCTGTGGTTGACCAGGCTCCATGCACACTAAAGCTCAAAAAAGCTTTTTCTGGACGCCAGATTGCTGACAGAAAACCCTGGTTGAAAAACCTGCTTTTAATAGCGTTTTGTACTAGCGTTTATGAGCGTTTATGAGCGTTAATGTTTATGGGTGTTTTTAATAAAAATACACAGAGCACACTCCAAAAATCCCACAGAGCATTCCAAACTCTCACAATGCATTGAAAAAATAGAATGCCAAACACTAAGCAACGCGTGTTTATGAGCGTTTATGCACGTTTATCTGCGTTTGTCGTTTTTTGGCGGTGAAAAACGGCACATTGAACGCAAATTTCTGGCATTCAGAAAAAAGCCCATAGACTCCCACTGCTCATTAAAGCTAAACAATTTCCATGTGTGCATGGACACATAGGCTAACATAGAGTGGAGTTTATGGGCTTTTAAAAAAAAAATGCCCAAACTCCAATAAACTGCAGTTTATGATCTCCAGTGTGCATGGAGCCTAAAATTACAACTTAAAAAAACTCACCATACATCATGCTAAATAAAACAAAAAGTAACTGCGCTACCCTGCAAATCCCCACCCCACTAATATTTCAACACCTGTATTAACCACTTGCCGCCCGCCATATAGCAAAATGACGGCTGCAAAGTGGTTGTAATATCCTGACCGGACGTCATATGATGTGATCAGGATATTAAGCCGCTGCGCGCCCCCAGTCTGACACCCCGCAACTACAATCTCAGTAATCTCAGTAAAGAGTCTCCGACGGAGACTCTTAACCATGTGATCAGCCGTGTCCAATCATGTCTGATCACAGTGTAAATAGGAAGAGTCGGTGATCGGCTTTTCCTCACTCGCGTCTGTCAGATGTGAGTAGAGGAGAGCCGATCGGCTGCTCCTCTGACAGGGGGGGTCTGTGCTGATCGATTATCAGCACAGCCCCCCCCCCCCCGAGGATGCCCACACTGGACCACCAGGGATGACACGAGACCACCAGGGATGCCCAGCAACAGGTATGCCCCCTAGGCCACAAGGGATGCCAGCCAGTGCCGATAATGAATGTCAATCGGTGCCCATAATGGATGCCAATCAGTGCCCACAATGGGCATCACTGATTGGCATGCATTATTGTTTGGCGCTGATTGGCAACCATCCCTACAAAACTTTAAATTACAATGCTGCCTATCAGTGCCCATCCATGCCGCCTATCAGTGCCCATCCTAGCTGCCTATCAGTGCCCATCCATGCCAATCTGTACCGCCTATCCATGCCCATCCGTGCCACCTATCTATGCCCATCCGTGCCGCCTATCCATGCCACCCATCCATGCCAATCCGTGCCACCTGTCCATGACAATTCATGCCACCTATCAGTGCCTATTTGTGCCACCTATCAGTGTCTATCTGTGTCGCATATCAGTGCCACCTATCATTGCCGCCTATCAGTGCCACTTCATTGGTGCCACCTCATCAGTGCCCATCAGTGCCGCCTTATCAGTGCCCGTCACTGCAGCCCCGTCAGTGCCCATCGGTGAAGGAGAAAACTTACTTATTTACAAAGTTTTGTAACTGAAACAAAAAAAAACTTGTTTTTCTTTCAAGATTTTCAGTCTTTTTTTATTTGTTTAGCAGAAAATAAAAATCCCAGAGGCGATCAAATACCACCAAAAGAAAGCTCTATTTGTGGGAACAAAATGATAAAAATTTAGTTTGGTTACAGTGTAGCATGACCGTGCAATTGTCATTCAAAGTGCGACAGCGCTGAAAGCTCAAAATTGGTCTGGGCAGGAAGGTGTATAAGTGCCCAGTATTGAAGTGGTTAATATATGGTCATATGATCTCCTGCAATATTTGATATGCAAATGTATGTTAATCTTTAAACAATAATAAAGTGGACAAATTATACTGGTCCCTCAATAATATAAATAAATACATATACTCCTCATAATTGATATAAAAATTGTGATACGTGACAATAAATAAAAATTAATAAAGATATAAATATAACATTCAAAATTGTATTCTAAATAAATAAATCTTATTGAATTAATTGAAATCGTGATAATGGTTATTTACCTTATCACGTTTGGACTCTAAGAACATTTTTAAATTAATTCATATTTTTAATTATTCTATTTATTTTTTCACCATTATCACGATTTCAATTTCAAGATAGCCATGAACGGCAGAGTGCGGCCGAAAATACACAGAAGCCGCAGATAGCGGCAGAAAACCCTAGCAACAGCGGGTGATCAGCGTATAACACGCACCCCCGATTTCCCCCTGATTTTAGGGGGGAAAAAGTGCGTGTTATACGCTGATAAAAATGGTAAATGTTAGTTTTGCATGTGTGCGCTGTAATATTTTTGTTCTGGTGTATGGTCTTCTGGCAGCACCATCTTTATGCATTTTTTTAGGGTGTGCCCCCCAAATATCTTGTTTGTCTATTGTATGGATTCTGACCAAATCCTTTTGGGTGAAGCACCCCATTCCCTCAGTAAGTACCTCTCATTAGTGACCACCTGTGTCATGGTAGAGACCTCATGTTCTCCCATATAGAGGAGTATAGCTCCCACACTATATAAGGCTGCCTGCACGGTGGCCTTCTGTAGTGTGTTGCAGGGTTCAGAGAGATAGGATAGGCAGGGACAGTTGGTGTATTGTGCCTCCTGCAAAGTATACACCTGAAGCTACGCCCAATTGCTAGTGTTGTTCTGTTCCTATACCACAGGCATCTGCAGCAGTTAGAGTTGGTATATTGTGCCTCCTGCACAGTATACACCTGAAGCTCCCCCAATTGCTGGTGTTGTTCTGTTTCTATACCACAGGCATCTCCCGCAGTTACAGTGGGTGTATTGTGCCTCCTGCACAGTATACACCTGAAGCTACCCCCAATTGCTGGTGTTGTTCTGTTCCTATACCAGAGGCAGCTGCATCAGTTACAGTGGGTGAATTGGGCCTCCTGCACCGTATACACCTGAAGCTACCCCAATTGCTGGTGTTGTTCTGTTCCTATACCACAGGCAGCTGCAGCAGTTACAGTGGTGTATTGGGCCTCCTGCACCGTATAACCCTGAAGCTACCCCCAATTGCTGGTGTTGTTCTGTTTCTATACCCCAGGCATCTGCAGCAGTTACAGTGGGTGTATTGGGCCTCCTGCACCGTATACACCTGAAGCTACCCCCAATTACTACTGTTGTTCTGTTCCTATACCACAGGCAGCTGCAGCAGTTAGAGTTGGTGTATTGTGCCTCCTGCACAGTATACACCTGAAGCTCCCCCAATTGCTGGTGTTCTGTTTCTATACCACAAGCATCTGCAGCAGTTACAGTGGGTGTTTTGGGCCTCCTGCACAGTATACACCTGAAGCTACCCCTAATTGCTAATGTTGTTCTGTTCCTATACCACAGGCAGCCACAGCAGTTAGAGTTGGTGTATTGTACCTCCTGCATGGTATACACCTGAAGCTACCCCCAATTGCTGGTGTTGTTCTGTTTCTATACCACAGGCATCTGCAGCAGTTACAGTGGGTGTAGTGGGTCTCCTGCACCGTATACACCTGGAGCTACCCCCAATTGCTAGTGTTGTTCTGTTCTTATACTACAGGCAGCTGCAGCAGTTACAGTGGGTGTATTGGGCCTCATGCACCGTATACACCTGAAGCTACCCTCATTTTCTGGTGTTGTTCTGTTTCTATACCACAGGAATCTGCAGCAGTTACAGTGGGTGTATTGTGCCTCCTGCACAGTATACACCTGAAGCTACCCCTAATTGCTAGTGTTGTTCTGTTCCTATACCACAGACAGCTGCAGCAGTTAGAGTTGGTCTATTGTGCCTCCTGCACAGTATACACCTGAAGCTACCCCCAATTGCTGGTGTTCTCCTCTCCCTGCAGGCCATTAGTATGTCTGGAAGGCCAACAAGGAGAGGCAGACAATCACGAGCCAATAAAAGAGGGCAAATAGGCTCTGTGTCTAGAGACAACAGTGCTGGTCGTGGACGCGGTGCATCGTCATCAGCACGTGGCCATGGGACACGCTTGTCCTTATTTTTGGCAGCTGGACGCGTTGAGCCGCAACATGCCGAAGACTTGGTAGAGTGGATGACCAAGCCCTCCTCGTCCTCCTCTTCCACTCTCACCCAGGCTCAGGGTACTGGCAAAGCAGCTGCCAATGCAGCCTCTTCCCTCGTCTCAATGGTCACTCCTTCCCTAGACCCACCATGTCCTCCTGAGGAGTCCCCCGAATTGTTTGAGCACAGTGTTGGGTACATGCTCCAGGAGGATGCCCAGCATTTTGAAGGCTCTGATGATGATACCCAGCTAGAGGAAGGCAGTAGCATGAGCCCAGAGAGAGGGGATGCTCAAGAAGGACAGAAATCTGGCAGTTATGTTCTACCAGCTGCAGCCTACTGCCAGGTTTGCTCCAGTGATGAAGAGATAGGGGATGATGAGGTTACTGACTACATGTGGGTGCCTGATAGGAGAGAGGAGGAGGAGCAGGTACATCTCCAATGAGGCAGGATGCCCTTCGGGGGCCAGCTTAAGGGCAGCACACCGAATGAATCACACCGCAGAGCTCCGCCTTGTGCAGGGCGCTGCCTCTGCGCGTTATTCCAAAAGTTTTTTGGTGTGGGCTTAACCAGACATATGTTGACCTGCCATGCAGCTCGTTGGCAAGCTTACCTTAAAGACCCACACCAAAGAACAAAGCAGACCTCTCCTTGCTCCTCATCAGCTGGGACCTCCAACCCCACTATACCTTCAGTCCTCTCTGAAACCTGCACTGAGAGGAATGAAGGTGTAGAATTAGGTGTGTCACAGCCAAGTACTTGCGGGCACTCTGCTAGCAGTACACCGATGTCCGATTGTACTAGGCAAATTTCCCTGTCCCAGCTGCTGGACCGTAGAAAGAAGTTCACTCCCAGCCATCCACATGCCCAGAGGTTGAATGCTAGCTTGGCTAAATTGCTAGCACTTCAACTGCTGCCTTTTCAGTTGGTAGACTCAGCCCCCTTCCATGAGTTTGTGCAGTGTGCGGTTCCTCAGTGGCAGGTTCCCAAATGCCACTTTTTCTCACGGAAGGCAATTCGGCTCTCTACCGGCATGTGGAAGGCAATGTCCATGCCTCGCTGGACAGGGCGGTCAGCAGTAAGGTGCATATTACCACTGACTCATAGTCCAACAGGCATGGACAGGGACGTTACCTATCTTTCACTGCGCATTGGGTCACTCTTCTGGCAGCTGGGAAGGATGCAGGACAAGGTGCAGTAGTGTTGGAGGTTGTTCCACTACCACGCCTCCAAAATGCTACTACTGGTTGTGACACACCTCTCTCCTCCACCTCCTCCTCCTATTCTTCCTCCATGGCCTCTTCCTGTGCTTTGTCCTTGGAACCAGCGGTGCTCCGTAGGCGTTCAAGGGGCTACGCAAGTACGCAGGCAAAAAGATGCCATGCCGTGCTTGCGCTGGTGTGCTTGGGGGACAGGAACCACACTGGGGCAGATATTTTGTCAGCTCTGCAGGGGCAGACTGAGAGGTGGTTGACACCACGCCAGCTTAAGCCGGGAATGGTGGTTTGCGACAATGGCACCAACCTCCTCGCCGCCCTCCGACAGGGACAACTGTCCCATGTGCCCTGTGTGACTCACATCTTTAACTTGGTGGCGCAACGGTTCTTGGGCAGGTACCCGGGCTTACAGGATGTCCTGAGGCAGGCCAAGAAGGTCTGTGTTCATTTCCTTCAGGTCATATAATGCCTGTGCTCGGCTGGCTGAGCTCCAAAAGGAAATGTACCTGCCCAAGAACCGCCTTATCTGTGACATGCCCACCAGGTGGAACTCAACGTTGGCCATGCTGCAGCGGCTGCACACGCAGCAGAGGGCCATCAATGAGTACCTGTGCGACTACGGCACCAGGACAGGGTCAGGGGAGCTCAGTTTTTTTTCACCACGCCAGTGGGGCATGATCAGAGATGCATGCACTGTCCTGTCACCATTTTAGGAGGCCACGGAGGATGGTGAGCAGTGACAGTGCATGCATCAGTGACACTGTATCTCTTGTCCACCTGTTGGAGCATACGCTGCGTGGAATAATGGACAGGGCACTTGAGGCAAAACAGAGGCAGGAAGAGGAGGACTTCCTTGCCTCTCAAGACCCCCTTTATCCAGACAGTGTTCCTGCTGTCCCGCCGATCACACAGGAAGAGGAGGAGGAGGAGGAGGATTGTGTCAGTATGGAGGTGGAGCCTGGCACTCAGCATCAGCAGCAGTCTTTTAGGGATGATTTTCAGTCCCAAGAAACCCGTGGACTTGTACGTGGCTGGGAGGAGATGGCTGCGGATCAAGTCGTCCTTAGTGACCCAGAGAACTCTGGACCAAATGCCTCAGCTAACCTATGCTGCGTGGCCTCCCTGATCCTGCAAAGCCTGCGGAAGGATCCTCATATTTTTCGGACCAAGGAGAGGGATCATTACTGGCTGGCAACTGTCCTTGATCCACGGTTCAAGGGTAAGGTTGCGGACTTTATCTTGCCTTCGGAGAGCAGAGGATGAGACATCTCCGGGAGGCCTTGCAGAAAGGTCTGTGCAACACGTTCCCAGAGACTGGGAGATTACAAACGCCTGGTCCTGGACAACGTGTTGCTGAGGCTTAGGTCAGTCACAGAAGGAGCGGTGGAAAAGGTGGCCGTCTGACCGATGTGTTCAGACAATTTTTTGTCCGTAACCCCAAGGTATGATCGGTTCCAGCAACCATTGCCAGCGTCTGATTTACATGGTGCAGGAATACCTAGGGGCAAGGTCAGACTTGGACACCTTTCCCACCGAAAATCCTCTGGCTTACTGGGTCTTGAGGATGGATCACTGGCCAGAGCTGGCACAGTATGCAATTGAGCTACTGGCCTGCCCTGCATCCAGCGTTCTTTCGGAGTGCACATTCAGTGCTGCTGGAGGCAGTAACCAATCACAGGGTGCGCCTTTCCACTGACTGATCGACTGACCTTCATAAAGATGAATCAGTCTTGGATCACCACCAGCTACCAAGCACCTGAAGCTGATGTAACCAAATTATTTTTTTTGAAATGTCACATCCCTTCAAGACTGCCAATGCTGAGTGACTATCCTGTTATGTTGACTGACTATCCTCTTCCTTGGAAGAACTTAACCGTGGCATTTAATTACAATTTTTGAAGCAATGCTTGGCTCATTCCTGCACTCCAACTAGAGTATTTGGGAGAGGTTGCAGTGTCGTGGCACCAGCACCAGTGCCTAAGGCCCATTTTTTCAGTCCCTATTTAACTGCGGCATTTAATTACGATTTTTGATGCAATGCTTTGCAGCAGGGCTCATTCCTGCTCTCCAACTAGAGCTTCTGTGCGGTGTTGCAGTGTTGTGGCACCAGTGCCTAAGGCCCAATTGTTCAGCTCCTTTTAACAGATGCATGTATTTACAAATCTTGATATAATATTTTACAGCAGGGCCCATTCCATCGCCCACCGAGAGTAACTGTGAGGACTTACAGTGTTGTGGCACCAGCACCACCACCAAAGGCCCAATTTTTCTACCACTGTTCAACAATGGCATGTAATTACAATTCTTGATATAATAGTTCACAGCAGGGCGCTCCAGGAGTCACTTTGAGGGCTTACAGTGTTAGCTTGTGGCAACACCAACACCTTAGGGCCAAATTTCTGCAAAGCATATAGGGCAGGCCCCTACTTTCAAACATCCAATTTACAAATGTCTCTTACTTGCAAACGGAGGGAGACAACAGGAAGTGAAATGAAAAAAATGACGGACGGCCAAAAAAAATTATACAGGGATGATAACCCTTACCTATGTTTTCCAAAAAGCTTAAAAATAGATTTTTTGACTGGAGCTACACTTAAAAATGTACCAGTTCAAAATTACAAACAGATTCTACTTAACACAAAAAACCTACACAGTCCCTGTCTTGTTTGCACCGCCTGTATACTGCTGTTCTGAGTATATAGGGCCTGGGGGCCCCACGCCTTTCCTTTTTTTTTTCCTTTCCCATTACAAGAGGCTGGTAATGGGCAGGGGGGGCTACCCATGCCATTTTTTTCACTGATTTTCATCCATATTGCCGGAACCAGACATTACATTAAAACCGCAAGCAGTTTTAAATTACTTTCTTTTTGCAGGGACTTTTCTAAACCCCGAAAACAAGTGCCACTTCACAGGCATACTATAGACACCTCCCAGGCACAATATTTAAAGGAATATTTCACTTTTTTTTCTCTTTAAGCGTCATTAAAATCAGTGCTCCTGAAAAAACGTCAGTTTAAAAAAAAAAATAAAAAAAAAAAAATTTGCATTGATCCATGTCCCCTGGGGCAGGAGCCAGGTCCCCAAACCCTTTTTAGGACAATAACTTGCATATTAACCTTTAAAATTAGCACTTTTGATTTTCAACGTTTGAGTCCCATAGATTTTAATGGGGTTTTAAGGTTCGTACGATTCGGTCCGTTCGAAGGTTCTGGTGCGAACCGAACCGGGGGCTGTTTGGCTCATCCCTACTCACTGCTTCCGAAGATATTAATTGGAATCGGTGAGGCCCGGGATGACTCACACTGGGGCTGGTACACAGGACAGCTGCGTGGAGCACAAGGTTTTTTTCTTGAGGCGAGGGTATATAGCCTGTGAAGGAATTCTACATCTTTGAGGGTTCACGGAGCACTACATTCACTTTATGGACTGCTTTTTTTAAAATTTTATATAATTGTGTGGTGCATGTATGACATTTCTGCCACTTTTTCACACTTTAAACGTCTGTGGTCAGATGTATTTTAACCACTTCAATACCCGGCCATAGTCATATGACGGCCACAGATGGGATCTCCCATCCTGGGTCAACGTCATAGGATGGCCTCGGTATTCCATCGCTCCTGCGGGCCCCCGGGGGCCTGCAGCGCGGCGATCGTGGATGAGGTGTGCCCCATCCACCCCCCGATACATGTGACCGGCCGTGTCCAATCACACATGCAGCGTGCAGAGCAGCGATCGGGGATGCGGTTTGTCACCCTGACACAGCCCAACCCCGATCGCAGTAAAGAGCCAATGAAACTGGCTCTTTACCAAGTGACTGGCTGTGTCCAATCACAGCCAGTCACAGAATGTAAACAAACCGCGATAACGAGATGTTACCGGGTTCTCCTCCTCACAAACTGATTGTGTGTGAGGAGGAGATTGCGGTAACATCTCCTGATTACCCCCCCAATAAAGAGGACCTGTCACCGCCCATCAAAGTACCTGTCATCACCCATCACAGCCCATCTGAGTACCCGAGTACCTGTCCCAGCCCATCTGAGTACCCGAGTACCTGTCAGCCCATCTGAGTACCTGTCAGCCCATCTGAGTACCCGAGTACCTGAGTACCTGTCCCAGCCCATCTGAGTACCTGAGCACCTGTCCCAGCCCATCTGAGTACCCGAGTACATGTCCCAGCCCATCTGAGTACCAGAGTACCTGTCCCAGCCCATCTCAGTACCCGAGTACCTGAGTACCTGTCAGCCCATCTGAGTACCCGAGTACCTGTCAGAGCCCATCTGAGTACCTGAGTACCCGTCACAGTCCATCTGAGTATCCGAGTACCTGAGCACCTGTCAGCCCATCTGAGTACCCGAGTACCTGAGCACCTGTCAGCCCATCTGGGTACCTGAGTACCTGTCCCAGCCCATCTGAGTACCCGAGTACCTGTCACAGCCCATCTGAGTACCCGAGTACCTGAGTACCTGTCACAGCCCATCTGAGTACCCGAGTACCTGTCACAACCCATCTGAGTACCCGAGTACCTGAGTACCTGTCACAGTTCATCTGAGTACCTATCATGGTTCATCTGAGTACCTGAGTATCTGTCACAGTTCATCTGAGTACCCGAATGCCTGTCACCAGCCCGTCGGAGTACCCGAGTACCTGTCACCAGCCCGTCTGAGTACCCGAGTACCTGTCACCAGCCCGTCGGAGTACCCGAGTACCTGTCACCAGCCCGTCGGAGTAACGGAGTAACTGTCACCAGCCCGTCGGAGTAACAGAGTACCTGTCACCAGCCCGTCAGAGTATCCAAGTACCTATTTGTAGCCCATGCCTCAAAGAATACACATTGAGGTGTTAGCTTTTCAAAATGGGGTCATTTTGGGGGTAATTCCACTGTCCTGGTGCTCCAGGACCTTCAAAAGTGTGATGGGTAGGAACGAAATGAGATGTTTAATTTATGCTCCTAGAACGCCTGAAGGTACCACTTCCATGTTGGACCTCTGTATATGGCCAGGCTGTGTAAAAGTCTCACACATGGTATCGCAATACTCAGGAGGAGTAGCAGAATGTGTTTTGGGGTGTCATTTTTGTTATATACATGCTATGTGTTAGAAATATCTTATAAATGGACAATGTGTGTAAAAAAAAAAGATTTTAATTTTCTTTCCACGTTTTCTGAAGACTTGTGTAAAAAAATTAACCGTTCAAAAGACTCATAATGCTTCATAGAATATACATTGGGGTGTCTGCTTTCCAAAATGGGGTCATTTTGTGGGTAATTCCATTGCCCTGGCGCTCCAGGGCCTTCACAAATGTAATAGGTCGTTAGGAAATTAGAGGTGTCATTTATGCTCCTAGAACTCCTGACGGTGCTCCCTGCATGTTGGACCTCTCTGTGTGGCCAGCCTGTATAAAGGTCCCACACATCGCCATGGTATCGCCATACTCGGGAAGAGTTGCAGAATGTATTTTGAGGTGTAATTGGAAGTATGCATATGCTGTGTATGAGAAATAAGCTTGTTATTATGACAATTTTGTAAAAAAAAAAAAAAAAATCATTCTTCTTTTTCCCAAGAATTGTGGGAAAAAATACAACTTCAAAAAACTCACCATTCCTCTTACTAAATACCTTGGACTGTATACTTTTCAAAAAGGGGTCATTTGGGGGGTATTTGTACTTTCCTGACATTTCAGAGCCTCAAGAAATGAGATAGGCCATCAGTACATCAGGTGTGATCAGATGTTTTCAATGATTTGCACCATAGTTTGTAGACTCTATAACTTTCAAAGAGACTAAATAATATCCACTAATTTGGTTTATTTTTACCAAAGAGATGTAGCCGTACAAATTTTGGCCCAAATTTATAAACAAAAATTACTTATTTGCAAAATTTTATTATAGAAACTAAAAAAAAGTGTTTTTTTTTTCAAAATTTTCCCTCTTTTTTCACTTATGTCGCAAAAAATAAAAAATACTACCAAAAGAAAGCTCTATTTGTATGAAAAAATGACAAAAATTGTGTTTGGGTACATTGTTGCATGACTGAGTAATTGGCATTCAAAGTATGAGAGCACTGAAAGTAAAAAATTGGTCTAGGAAGGAAGGGTGTATAAATGTCCTGTACTGAAGTGGTTAAAAAATACAAAAAAATACACTAAAATCATTATATCATTATTAGTATATTATATATATATATATATATATATATATATATATATATATATATATATATATATATAGCAAATCTTTCATAATTCCTGATAAATTCCAACTAAATATAAAAGCTAAAACTGTATTGAGTTGATAAATAACAAATATTATGGTGTTAATATGGTGTTAATTTTTCATTTACAGCATTCAGTGTTTGGAAAGGACTCCCCCCAGACAATACATTCTGAAAGTACATGACCTGTACCATAAAAATAATGTGCTACTGAGTTTTTTTAAGGCCCTGCAATATTATCAAATCACTATTTTCACAAAAATACACTAAAATGAATATTACCAGACACAATCACAACATAACTTAGAAAATTCCTGCTAAAAAAAATCCTAATAAAATTCTTAAAAAATTTGAGGACACAGATATTTGTTTAGGGTTTTTAACCACTTGCTGCCCTCCATATAGCAAAATGACGGTGGCAAAGTGGTTGTAATATCCTGACCGGACGTCATATGAGAGGGTGTGCATCACGATGATTGTTGTTGCGGGGTGTCAGTCTGACACCCAGAAAATACGATCTCAGTAAAGAGTGTCTGACGGAGACTCTTTACCACGTGATCAGCCGTGTCCAATCACGGCTGATCACAGTGTAAATAGGAAGAGCCGGTGATCGGCTTTTCCTCACTCGCGTCTGTCTGTCAGACGTGAGTAGAGGAGAGCCGATCGGCTGCTCCTCTGACAGTGGGGGTCTGTGCTGATCGATTATCAGCACAGCCCACCTGAGGATGCCCACACTGAACCACCAGGGACACCACCAGACCACCAGGAGATGCCCAGCACCAGGTATGCCCTCTAGACCACCAGGGATGTCAGCCAGTGCCCATAATGGATGCCAATCAGTGCCCACAATGGGCATCACTGATTGGCATGCATTATTGTTTGGCACTGATTGGCATCCATCCCTACAAAACTTTAAATAACAATGCCGCCTATCAGTGCCCATCCATGCCGCCTATCAGTGCCCATCCTAGCTGCCTATCAGTGCCCACCCTAGCCGCCTATCAGTGTCCATCCATGCCCATCCGTGCCGCCTATCCATGCCCATCTGTGCCGCCCATCCGTGCCACCTATCCATGCCCATCCGTGCCGCCTATCCATGCCCATTTGTGCCACCTATCCATGCCACCCATCCATGCCAATCTGTGCCACCTATCCATGACAATCCATGCCACCTATTAGTGCCTATTTGTGCCACCTATCAGTGTCTGTGTCGCATATCAGTGCCATCTATCAGTGCCGCCTATCAGTGCCACTTCATTGGTGCCACCTCATCGGTGCCCAAAAGTGCCGCTTTATCAGTGCCCGTCACTGCAGCCCCGTCAGTGCCCATCAGTGAAGGAGAAAACTTACTTATTTACAAAGTTTTGTAACTGAAACAAAAAAAACATGTTTTTGTTTTAAGATTTTCTGGCTTTTTTTATTTGTTTAGTAGAAAATAAAAATCCCAGAGGTGATCAAATACCCCCAAAAGAAAGCTCTATTTGTGGGAACAAAATGATAAAAATTTAGTTTGGGTACAGTGTAGCATGACCGCGCAATAGTCATTCAAAGTCTGACAGCGCTGAAAGCTCAAAATTGGTCTGGGCAGGAAGGTGTATAAGTGCCCTGTATTGAAATGGTTAAGTCCAAAATGGGGCGAATGCCTCCTCTCGGTTTTGAGACCATGAACAGGTTTGAGTAAATCACTATGAATTTTCTTCTGAAGAAAAACTAGGATTACTGCTCCTTGTGCCTGATGTTGATACAGGGTAGCCCATGTCTGTCTGTCTTTGAGGTGAAGCTGGTAGATTAGACAGTAGAAATTGAGGAGGTGGCAGGGTTAGAAATTCAATTTGACAGATTGGACTCAAATGTCTGGGATGTCCCTGCTCCAGACTGGCGCAAAGGCCACATGGAAGAGAGAGGGTGCTCCTTCATTGTGGAGAATGCTTCTTTGTAGCTTAGAAAGTGGTTGATTGCTATGCTCTAGGGTGGCAATCAAAACACCCTGAATATCAATGTGCCACATCCTGATACATAGAAATTGAAGAGTAAGGAAAAATGGACTTTGAAGGCGCATATAGAAAAATATAACACATTTTAATAGTTCACATGAAATAACTACATATACAGTGCACACTTATTAAAACACTTTAGATATTACATAAACATATAGGAACCCCTTGATCAACCCGAAATAATCTGAATCACTAATATATTTCCTGTGGGGTTATAATGATTTATGCCGGAAAGCCCACACTGGGATCTGGCATTCGTTGTTGGGGTGTTCAAGAGTCCTTGAAGAATTCAAAACTGCTCAACATGTTTTGCAACCAAACAATATATTACTTCTTCAGGAGCTTCTACATCTCGAATCAAAAAAATGATTCATCATTAGAATACACATTTCAAATCAAACAATATATATATATATATACATTGTGATACATGTTACATGTGCATGACTATAGATGTGTGTCATATGAACTCACCACACTTGGTGTTTATGAAAGGTCTCGCTCACCCCTGTTGATGGGACACTGCTACAGACCATAAGGCCTCTCGCGGTGGATATACGAGAGGATGACCAAAGATTTAAACCTCAGCTATATAAGGATGGCAAACAAGATGCAGTTTGAGACATGGGGGTGCATCTGGTAAATACATTTATAAGATGCACCAGTTGATTAGATTAACCCTATTTTGAATTTGGAAATATCCTAACATAATGGCATCAACAAACAGTTCCATACTCACGTATATATTGTAGTCTGTTTTTCATACAGGCCTGTTGGGCACAATATGTAGCCAGAGACACTGTACTCTCTAAAAAGACATGTAATATTTAGATTTTTTTATATATTATACTGCCTGAAACTGTTTGAATAGCTATTAAAGCCATTATAATACATTGCATTTTTACCTATATCTACCTGCCAGAAAGAAAATATATGTACAATCATAATCTTCTGCTACTTATAAGTACAGTCAGGTCCATAAATATTGGGACATCGACACAATTCTAATCTTTTTGGCTCTATAAACCACCACAATGGATTTGAAATGAAACAAACAAGACGTGCTTAAACTGCAAACTGTCTGCTTTAATTTGAGGGTGTTTACATGCAAATCAGGGGGAACGGTGTAGGAATTACAACAGTTTGTATATGTGCTTCCAACTTTTTAAGGGACCAAAAGTAATGGGACAATTGGCTGCTCGGTTGTTCCATGGCCAGGTGTGTTATTCCCTCATTATCCCATTTACAAGGAGCAGATAAAAGGTCCAGATTTAATTTCAAGTGTGCTATTTGCATTTGGAATCTGTTGCTATCAACTCTCAATGTGAGATCAAAAGAGCTGTCGCTATCAGTGAAGCAAGCCATCATTAGGCTAAAAAAACAAAACAAACCCATCAGAGAGATAGCAAAAACATTTGGTGTGGCCAAATCTACTGTTTGGAACATCCTTAAAAAGAAAGGACGCACCAGTGAGCTCAGCAACACCAAAAGACCCAGAAGACCATGGAAAACTACTGTGGTGGATGATTGAAGAATTCTTTCCCTAGTGAAGAAAACACCCTTCACAACAGTTGGCCAGATCAAGGCAGGAGGTAGGTGTATGTGTGTCAAAGTCAACAATCAAGAGAAGACTTAACCAGAGTGAATACAGAGGGTTCACCAGAAGATGTAAACCATTGGTAAGCCTCAAAAACAGGAAGGCCAGCGTGAAGAGTATCGTTAATCAAAAAATGTGCGCACATATATATATATATATATATATAGAAAGGCCAGTATGGTGGCCTGAAATTATGGGTGGAGCCCGGTGGTATTTAAGCAGCCGTTCGCCCATCCTTCCTCGTCGGTTCCAGTGCGCGATATCTGATACGTCAGATATCAAGGGCCGACTATCCAGACCAGACGCAGTGAGCCTGTTCGTCAGCTCCCGCGTTATTCGTCTCCAGGTTTTTGACAAACCGTCTCTCATCCATCAGCATCCGTAGGTTTTCGCCGTCGGAGTGTCGTTGTACCCGTCGAATTTGTCGCTACGCCTCGGGCCGGCTGTCGCAGGTAGGGCTTCGGCACCCTCTTTTCATTATATTTTCGATGTACCGTCATCATGCTTATACTCACGAGCCGCTCGGTCCTTTCATATCGAATGTTTTCGGTGGCCTCGTACGCATGTCACTATGTTCTACTTTCGATGTAGTCGTTCGACACGTTCGATTTCGCCACGTCAGGCGATTCATTCGCAGGTACGGCAGTCGAAACCGTTCAACTGCCCGAGCATTTCTATTTGTAGCGGTCGAATCGTTCGACTCACAGCCGACTGCTTGTTACGACAAGGCAAACAGTCCGCACGTTTCGCTTGGTCTACTCCAGTTCGAATATGTCTCTTCATTCATGCAATTGTGTTATGTGTCTCATTTTTATCTCGTTTCATTCATTTCAGTCCCAGTCATTTCTACTGTCTCAAAATCATTTCTGTCACTAGTCGCGCTCCGGCGCGAATCCTGTCGCACCTCCGGTGCACCGATTCGCTTTGAAGTGCCCCAGGGTTCGGCCTCATTTCTGTACATGCTCCAGAGACTGAATCACTCGCAGGATCACGCACGGTCCCCGATTCTTGTCTTTGTCATGGCATACCATTTCTGTCACTTATTACGCTCCAAATCGAGTCTTGTCGCATTCCTCTATGCACCGATTCGTTCTGGTGCGCCCAGCTGCTACGCCTCATTTCGGTACATGCCCCAGAGACGGATTCTCTTGTAAACCTACAGATCAGTCCTTGAATCCTGTCTCTGTCATGGGACATCATTTCTGTCACTTATTACACTCCAATTCGAATCCTGTCGCATATTGTTATGCACCGATTCATTCTGGTGTGCCCAGCTGCTACGCCTCATTTCAGTACATGCGCCAGAGACGGATTCTTTGTTGCTACCATCAGTCCAGTCGTTGATTCCTGTCTCTGTCATGGGACATCATTTCTGTCACTTATTACGCTCCGATTCGAATCTTGTTGCATTTATTGGATGCACCGATTCGTCCCGGTGTGCCCAGCTGCTACGCCTCATTTCAGTACATGCTCCAAAGACAGGATTCATCTGTTAGGTGCATGGGCTCGTCTTCTGATTCCAGTCTTTGTCATGGGTTTCATTTCACTTCACCTATCACGTTCCGGTACGAATCAATCACATTTACGATCCAATTCGTCCCGGCGTGCCCCAGGATTGGCCTCATTTCAGTACATGCTCCAGTTTCCGTTTCGTGCTCGGTCGCAAGTCTGTGGCATGGCGATTCGGATCTCTGTCATGGCAGATTTACTCATTTCACGGTCACGTTTCGCTTCCCGCTTCGGGTCCAGTTGATTCTTCAATGTCGGATTCCTATCGGGGGGCCCTTGCTCGTCAGCCTCATTTCACAAAAAAAAAAAAAAAAAAAAGAGGGGGGAAAATATATATATAATAAAGGGGGTAGGGGGGAAGAGAAGAGAAATTTCATCTGTTTTCTTTCATTGGTGTCATCTCATGTCTGAAGTCTCACCTCCACTGTTAGCTAGCCTTCATCAGGTGCGAGTCTCAAACAAAACTTCACCTTCATCTCCTCAGGTCAGTCGAGTTCAGTAGGTCCAGCCTGCACCTGGTCGGACGGTGCCTCCTTCGGTAAGCATAAATCATCTAGGGGGAAAACGCCCTTCAGCAAAAGCATCCTTCCTTAAAACAGGTATTTCTGTAGGAGTCTCCAACCAGTTATAATCCATGTCACCCCTTGTAGGTCCATATTAGGAGAAAACCCGGATCACAGGGCGTAGCCTCATCAGACCCACGTTCCGTTACCATGTCCCAGGCTGACAGCGAGGACCTCACGGCTCCATTATCCCCATCCGTTTCAGAAAATGGCAGTCAAAGGGCATTCAGAGCATGGACCATTCCCAGGCTGACAGCCGAGCTGAGACGCAGGGGCGTCCCCTTTCCAGCAACAGCCAGAAAGGCAGAGCTTTTCCGGCTCCTGTTTCCTCCCCCCGCGGTGGTGGAGGCTTCGGCTCAGCAGGCCTCATTGGGCTCCATCGCCTCCTCTATCTCGCAGCTCCACACCCTGGTGTCGTCCCTCACTACCTCGATGTCTGATCTACAGGGCCGAGTGGCCCTCCTCGAGACCCACCCCTCTGTTTCTCCGCCAGAGCCAGCATCCCAGCCAGCTGTTAGTCTTCCCGCAGGTATCTCCGGAGGTGCACCAATAGTGTACCCATCTCATTTGGTGTCAGCAAACATCAGAAAAGATATATTAGAGGGCAAGGACGTCAACTTGGCTTCTCTTCTGATCTCGATTCACGAGCTGGCAGAGAATAAGGCGTATACTTGGGGGGACGTATCAGTGGTCCTCAAGGCCAAGGATCCCAGACTAGACAGGAAACTCTCTATCACCGAGTTTTCCCTGGCCTTCGGCATGATGAGGGACATCATTTGCTCAGCCTCCCCTGGCAGAAGGGAGGAGCTAGATCGGTACCTCCATGTGGTAGTTGACCTGGGGTACAAGTACGGCGGGTTTTCATTCTATGACTATCACCGCTCCTTCTCCGCTAGAGCAGCTGCCAGGCTCTCCCAGTTCCAGACCCCTACGGACTGGAGCACCATGGACACCGAACTGTTTTGCCGCCACTTCGCGGGGCTACGGTCCCCTCTGTGTGCAATATGCCAGTCAGCAACACATACTGCGGCCTGGTGCGCTACCTCAGTGGCAGCCTCTCCCTTCGACGGTCCATCTACCTCGGGTACCGCTCAGGGCCTGCAAGCACCAGCTCGCCCGCCACAGACCGATAAGCTAGGGCGCCCAGTTAAGACCATGGGCGGTGCTCCGATCTGCAACAACTACAACAGCGGGTCGTGTAACTTCAGTCAGTGTAGGCTGCTCCATGTGTGCACCCAGTGCCATAGAGCTCACCCCCGGCTCATGTGTGAGGTCAAGCAGCTCAAAAGGTCCTGACTGAGCCGACTCAATGTCGCATGGCTTAGCGTCTACCTTTCCAGTCATCCTACCCCCTCACTGTCCACCTTCCTCGTCCAGGGCTTCACAGAAGGTTTTCACACTGGACTTGTCTCCCTCCCTCACTGCACGCATGAATGCCAGAACCTACGGTCAGCAGCCACGGATGAACTAGCCATCGACCAACTGCTGCAATCTGAGCTAGATCAGGACTTTGTCATCGGCCCTTTTGAACAGCCCCCTTTCAGCACCTGGCGAGTCAGCCCTATTGGGCTTGTCAAGGGCAAGTTCTCTAATAAACTCAGATTGGTTTATGATTTGTCAGCGCCTCATTCCTCCATGGTTCCCAGCCTCAATTCCCTTATTCCCTCTGAGGAATTCTCCCTTAAATATGCATCAGTAGACATGGCCATCCAGGCCATTCTTAAAACAGGCACAGGTACCTGGCTTTCCAAAGCCGACATCTCAAACGCTTTTAAACTTCTTCCCATCCATCCGTCCCTCTGGTGCTGGCATGGAATCAAGTGGAGGCAGCGGTACTACTTTGCCACTAAACTCACGTTCGGGTCCAAAAGTAGTCCTTGGCTCTTCGACACCTTCACGCAGGCTCTTGCTTGGATCCTGTTACACGTAGCCCAGTGTCAGGAAGTCATTCATTATCTGGATGACTTCCTGCTGATAGAGCCACCCGGCTCTCCTCCACGAGATCTGGGTAAGTTGAGGGTAGTCTTCAACAATCTTAATGTCCCCATCGCCGAGCACAAGGTGGAGGGTCCGTCGCAGGCTATCACCTTCCTCGGGGTCAGCCTAGACACCAACACTATGCAGGCCAGCCTTCCCCCGGATAAACTGACCCGCATCAGGACGGTCATGAGGGACTTCACTCATGCCAGAACTTGTACCAAGAGACAACTTCAGTCCCTTCTTGGTATGCTTAATTTTGCTATGCGCATCATCCCCCAGGGGCGCTCGTTCGTGTCACGCCTGTTAGCCTTGTTATCCCACTCCCAGGACCCGGAGCAAGTACTCAGCCTGGATTCCGCGGCTATGGCAGACCTAGCCATGTGGGAGGAATTCTTATCTTCTTGGAACGGAGTGTCCCTGTTCGTCCCCTCCGTGTCCGCCCTTTCACCTCGGGTGGTGACCGACGCGGCGGCCTCCACTGGCTTTGCGGCGATCTTTGGCAACCTCTGGCTCGCAGCCCCCTGGCCTCCACAGATACTGGCTATTCCTGGCTTCACTGAAACGTCCTCCCTGTTTGAGCTATATCCCATTGTAGCCGCTGCACACACCTGGGGCCGCAGCTGGTCGGGCCAGACGGTGGTCTTTTCTACAGATAACCTGGCCACTGCGGAGATTGTTAATAAAGGCAGGTCCAGGTCTCTACAGATTATGTCCTTCCTGCGGCGACTGACCCAGCTCTCATTATTGTTTCAGTTCAACCTTCATTGTTCCTTTGTTCCCGGCAAATTTAATCAGGCGGCGGATGCTCTCTCCCGCTTTAACTTTGTTTCATTTTTTAATCAGGTACCCGGAGCCGAACCAACATCAGCAGCTATCCCGGACTGGTCTCAACTGATCTTGGATTAGCCCCACACTTGTCAGCAGCAACGCAACTCATCGATCACTCCCTCTCAGACAATACCCGCAAGGCCTATCAGTCGGCCTGGAGGGCCTTTAGTCGCTTCACATCATCTCACAATACAGAGTCCTCCCGGGTCAAACAAGTCCTTGCCTTCCTTTCCTACTGCCATTCGGACTTGGCATTATCCTTTAACACAATCCGCTTGTACTTGGCCGGGATACAACACTTCACGTCCCTCCAGGACCCTACCAAGCCCTCCTTATTTACCTGTCACGCCGTCCGGGCTCTCATGCGCGGCATTCAGAAACGTCGGCCAGTTTCCAGCGTCAAACGGCTGCCCATCACAGGCGAAGTGTTCAGGGACATGTCAGACATTTTGGCCTCTTCACCTTTCGGTCTCCATGTCAGTGTCGTCCTGCAAGCAGCCATACATCTGGCCTTCTACGGCTTCCTGCTCCCAGGCGAGTTTACCTGCAGTAGCCCCTCGGCACGTATGCTGTGCAAGCACCATCTAGTCAGGTTCGAGGACCACTTCATCTTGCACTTAGCGGTTTCCAAGACACAGCAGCTTGGCCCAGGGACGGACATACATTTCTATAAGACCTACAACCGCTGGTGTCCGGTTACTGTCCTCTCCCGCTTGTTGACCCTTTTGGCCGATCAACCAGGGACTGGCCCACTTCTACCCTTTCACTCAAAACCTCTCAACGCAGCCCAGTTCATGGAGCATGTCAGGATACTCCTGGGCATCCTTCACCTCAATCCTGCGCACTACTCAGGACATTCGTTTCGCATCGGGGCAGCTTCAACGGCCTCCCGCCAAGGGGTCCCGGTCCATGTTATAAAAAAGTTGGGCAGATGGAAGTCCTCCTGTTTTGCACGTTACGTACCCAATCCGCAGATTGAGATGGCCCAGGCCTTTGTCAAGCTTACCCAGTAACAGTCTGTGTTCAATAAAATGCTTCCCCTACCTGAGTGTTTTGCCCCCTTATTTTGGTATACCGTACGTTAGACCAAGGCACACTTTCAGGTCCATTTCAAGTAAGCAAGTTTATGTTATCCTTGTCTGTCATCCTTATCCGTATCGGTCAGAGGGCTCTACACCATAAATAGAAAGGCCAGTATGGTGGCCTGAAATTATGGGTGGACCCCGGTGGTATTTAAGCAGCCGTTCGCCCATCCTTCCTCGTCGGTTCCAGTGCGCGATACCCGCCCACCCGCCCCTTTTATCAGGCCTTTACTCTAGCACACTCCTCATATGAGTACTCATTTCACCCATTTCATATTTATTTCATTTTAAGGTATGCCCCCTTATTTTGGTATACCGTACGTTAGACCAAGGCACACTTTCAGGTCCATTTCAAGTAAGCAAGTTTATGTTATCCTTGTCTGTCATCCTTATCCGTATCGGTCAGAGGGCTCTACACCATAAATATATATATATATATATATATATATATATATATATATATTGTGAGGGGTTAGCTCGGCAGCGGGTGTGTGTGACCCCCTGGGTGGGTTCACAACACAAAATCAGGCACAGCAGACAGCGTTGTAGGTGGAAACAACAAAAGGTTTATTTATGCTACATGCAGTGAAAAATATAACAGCCAAAAAAATGAAACAAAAAGATGAAAATAAATCCTGGTCAGCTTGACCTCTAATTACACACATAGATTCCCTGTCTAACAACTGAGTGCAGCCTTGTGCTGCACCAGTCCCTGTCTCTGTTGTAGAGGTTTGCCACACAGGCGTTAACTCACCGCACAGAACAGGTGTCACACTCCCCAGTCTATACAAACACAAAACTGGTTCCAGGATGGAGCATCTCCCTAAGCATGCTGGGGTTTTTTGTAGAGGCCTTAATGAGCCCACTTACTTCAGCTGGGCTTATTAACTCTTCCCCTATAGGACTCCCAGCACTCCCCTCTAGTTGTACAAGTCCGCATAAAGCCTGAATCTAGGGCATACATATTTTCCATCCTGGATACAACCAGGTGATTTTACCTGCCTGCTGCCACACCCCCCCCCCCCCTCTTGTTTCAACCTTGGGGTTGTAACACAAGCAGTCAGACACGCATGTATCCGAGACAAAGCATCCACATTCCCCATTTTAACACCAGGGCGATGCTTAACTGTAAAGTTAAATTCCTGTAGGGCCAGGAACCACCTATTTACCCTTCTATTGGTCTCCTTGTTCTGAGCCATCCACTTTAAAGGAGCGTGATCAGTCACCAGGTCAAAGTGCCTACCTAACAGATAGTACCGAAGGGAATCTAGAGCCCACTTCACTGCTAAACATTCCTTCTCAATCGTGGCGTAATTTACTTCATGGGACTTCAACTTCCTGCTGAGGTAAATGACTGGGTTCTCTTCCCCGTTCCAGACCTGGGATAACACTGCTCCTAACCCAACGTCTGATGCATCAGTTTGTACAACAAAGTCCTTAGAGAAGTATGGTGAGTACAACACTGGCTGGCTACATAAGGCTGTTTTTAAGGACTGAAATGCTTCTTCAGCCTCTGGGGACCATTTAACCATGACAGTCTCTTTCCCTTTTGTCTGGTTGGTGAGGGGCACAGCCTGAGAAGCAAAATGGGGAATGAATCGTCGATAATAGCCAGCAATTCCCAGAAAGGCTCGTACCTGTTTCTTGCTGTTGGGACGTGGCCAACTCTGTATGGCCTCGACTTTATTGACTTGGGGTTTTATCACCCCCTCCCAATAGTGTACCCAAGATATTTGGCCTCCTCCTGTCCAATGGTACACTTCTTTGGATTGGCCGTAAACCCAGATTCCCGGATAGAGTCTAGGACTGCTTGTACTTTTGGCAAATGTGAGACCCAGTCTGTGCTATGGATAATCACATCATCCAGGTAAGCTGTAGCATATTTATGATGCGGCCTCAGAATCTTATCCATTTTCCGCTGGAATGTTGCCGGTGCATTCTGTAACCCAAACGGCATTCTCTTATATTGGAATGCCCCATCTGGGGTTACAAACGCAGTTTTCTCCTTGGCCGACTCGGCCAGGTGAATTTGCCAATACCCTTTGGTGAGATCAAGAGTTGTCATATATCGGGCTGTTCCCAGCCGATCAATCAACTCATCTATACGCGGCATGGGGTAGGTGTCAAATTTTGTAACTTTATTCAATTGTCGAAAATCGTTACAAAACCGCCAGCTTCCATCAGGTTTGGGCACTAGTACGATAGGACTGGACCAGTCACTCTGGGACTCCTCTATCACACCCAATTCCAGCATCCTTTGAACCTCCCCGCGTATTCCCTTCAGTCGGGCCTCTGGTATTCTATAAGGTTTTAGTTTTACCCTTTCTCCTGGCGGGGTGATAATGTCATGCTCTACGCCAGATGTTTGTCCCGGCAGATCAGAAAAAATCTCTTTGTTACGAAGTACAAACTCTTTAACCTCCTGTTGTTGGGGTTTCGATAAGGTGACTGCTATTCCAACCTCAGGAACTAAGCAATCAGACTGGGCTTGTGACCAAGTCTCTGCGACTAGGGATTCCCTATCCCTCCAGGCTTTCAGCAGATTGACATGATAGATCTGTTCCGGCTTTCGCCTTCCTGACTGTCTAACCCTGTAGTTCACCTCACTAATTTTTTCAATTACTTCGTATGGACCTTGCCATTTGGCCAGAAATTTGCTTTCAACTTAGGGACTAGCACCAAAACCCTATCCCCCGGGGAAAAAGTACGGGTCTTGGCCCCACGGTTGTACACTCTCTGCTGTGCTAACTGCGCTTGGGTCAAATGTTCCTTTACGATTGGCATTACTTGTGCAATTCTATCTTACATCCGGGCGACATGCTCAATCACACTCCTGTGAGGAGAACTCTCATTTTCCCAAGTTTCCTTGGCAATATCCAGCAGCCCTCTTGGGTGTCTCCCATAGAGCAACTCGAAGGGTGAGAAACCCGTAGAGGATTGGGGTACCTCCCTAATGGCAAACATCAGATAGGGTATTAGACAGTCCCAATTCTTTCCATCTCTATCCACCACCTTCTTTAACATTTGTTTTAGGGTTTTGTTGAATCTTTCAACCAACCCATCTGTTTGGGGGTGATACACAGATGTACGCAATTGTGTCACTTTGAACAACTTGCATAGTTCTTTCATAACCCGGGACATAAAGGGTGTACCTTGGTCTGTAAGCAGTTCCTTACAAATACCCACGCGGCTAAAAACAAGAGATAGCTCTTTGGCTATGGTTTTGGCCGAGGTATTTCGAAGAGGAATTGCTTCCGGATAACGGGTGGCATAGTCCAATATAACCAAAATGTACTGATGCCCCCTAGCGGACTTCATTATCGGACCTACCAAATCCATTGCGATCCTCTCAAAGGGGACCTCAATGATAGGAAGAGGTACCAGTGGGTTACGGAAATGTGGCATAGGTGCCGACTTCTGACACACAGGGCAAGAGGAACAATAATTTTCTGTTTCCTTCATGACCCCATGCCAATAGAATCTCTGCAATACCCTCTCTCTGGTTTTCTCGGTCCCCAGATGACCTCCCAGAATGTGCCCATGGGCCAATTCTAACACCAACTTCCTGTAAGGTTTGGGCACCACAAGTTGCTCAATGGTTTCTTCTGCCCTTTGAGCCACTCGATACAGCAGGTCCCCTTCCATAGTGAAGTACGGGTAAGTGCAAATCTTATCTAGGTTCACTAACTCGCCATCTATTTTCACCACATTTTCCTGTGCCTTTATTAGGGTGGGGTCTTTTAACTGTTCTGTGGCAAAATTTTCCCTGTGAACCTCAAGATCCGAAAACTCCACAGACGGCATGTTTTCATCTGAGGAGGTTGGCTCCTCCCCAGTTTCTCGAGTTTTCCCCGCCAATACCGACAAGGGAATTTCAGGAGAGTCCTCACCACTCCCAGAGGAATTCTGGTCATCTTCCTGGTCTATAGGGGCACCCGTGGGGGGCTCAGGACAATCCCAGAGTTCCCAGAACTTTGGAAAATCCCTTCCCACAATAGCATCATGTGGTAACTGAGACACTAACCCCACCTGATGAGAGAGGTTACCTTTGGGGGTCTCAAAAAACACTGAAGTTACAGGATACTCTCGGGTGTCCCCATGCACACAAATAACAGCCACCTTGTTCTTCCCAGAGACCTCTGTAGTAACTAATTCAGCTTTTATCAATGTTACCAGGCTACCTGAATCCAGCAACACATCAACATTTCTACCATTAATACACATTTTACATAAAGGTTTCTCAGGTCCCCGAATGGCAGTGCATGCAACTGTCGCAAACAGCGACTGACGTCTCTCCCTTATAAAGTCACATTGCATAGGCTCATCCACAACTGGGCAATTGGCTGCGGTAGCAAATAATCTTTTTCGCTGCCTCTTGCAGTCTGGGCTTCCCGGGCTGCTCCCGCCAGACCTTAGGTAGAACTCCCACCATCTCACTCTCTCCACCCTCACCCCTTGGAGTCATCTTACCCGCCACTGGGGATGATCTGGTCTTAGGGTGGAAAGTCCGTGAGTCCCTGGAAGAGGTGGTCAGGTTCTCTGTAGCCAAGTACCTCTTAACCAGATCCACAAGTTTATCTGCATTTTCTGGGTCTCCATGGCATACCCATTTTTGGATGGCAGTAGGAAGAGCTCTCAGGAAACGATCCATAACAACACGTTCCACAATGTTTGGTGCAGTCAAAGTCTCTGGCTGCAGCCACTTCCTGCTCAGGTGAATGAGATCATACATTTGAGACCTGGGGGGTTTTCCAACCTGAAAAGTCCAATTATGCACACGCTGAGCCCGGACCGCCAGGGTGACACCCAGCCGTGCCAATATTTCTGTTTTTAGCACCACATAGTCTTTTGCTTGGTCAGGCTCTAGGTCATAATAAGCTTTCTGCGATTCCCCAGTTAACAGAGGGGCCACCAGTCCAGCCCACTGCTCCTTAGGCCACTTTTCCCTTTCAGCAGTCCTTTCAAATGTGGTCAAAAAAACCTCCGGATCATCCTCTCCAGTCATTTTTGTCAGTAAACGGCTCACACCAAAGGATGCGGTATTAGTGTAACCACTTGCCTCATTGGTCTGCGGACGTTGCTGTATTAATGTCTCTATTTGCTGTTGAAAACTCTGCTCTTGCTTCTGCAACAGGTCTATGAAGCGGGCTTCAGATTGCTGCTGGGCTTGTTGCTGAGCTTCCAGACTCTGCTGCAAAGTTGCATTTGTCTGCTGCTGGGCTGCAAGGCTCTTTTGTAAACCTGCATTTGTTTGCTGCTGATTTGCATTTGCTAGAGCCAGCTGTCTCAGTATCTCCTCCATGCTGGCCTTAAAAAAAAACTGCCCGCATTCTCCACCAACTGTGAGGAGTTAGCTTGGCAGCGGGTGTGTGTGACCCCCTGGGTGGGTTCACAACACAAAATCAGGCACAGCAGACAGCGTTGTAGGTGGAAACAACAAAAGGTGTGGTTTATTTATGCTACATGCAGTGAAAAATATAACAGCCAAAAAAATGAAACAAAAAGATGAAAATAAATCCTGGTCAGCTTGACCTCTAATTACACACATAGATTCCCTGTCTAACAACTGAGTGCAGCCTTGTGCTGCACCAGTCCCTGTCTCTGTTGTAGAGGTTTGCCACACAGGCGTTAACTCACCGCACAGAACAGGTGTCACACTCCCCAGTCTATACAAACACAAAACTGGTTCCAGGATGGAGCATCTCCCTAAGCATGCTGGGGTTTTTTGTAGAGGCCTTAATGAGCCCACTTACTTCAGCTGGGCTCATTAACTCTTCCCCTATAGGACTCCCAGCACTCCCCTCTAGTTGTACAAGTCTGCATAAAGCCTGAATCTAGGGCATACATATTTTCCATCCTGGATACAACCAGGTGATTTTACCTGCCTGCTGCCACAATATATATATATATTTAAAAGGATAGAACTGCTTATTCGTATGCCAGTGCTGGTCAACTCACACCATCATGTGCAATGATAGTTGCAATAAGGATTGTTGTCCTAGAAGCATAGATATAGGGAGTAGATAATTAGTTGAATGTGGGAGCGGAAAACTCCCAGATAAATCCTATATTAGACCGCCGAGCTAATTTCCAAAAACAGCATACCTGCCAAGGGATTAATTTGTTTTTAGTCCTGCCTGCAGGGGTAACGATATGTATGTCCACGAAGAATCGTGGGACCCCTCCGTCCCACAGAGTACCTGCGGAGCAGAGGTCCCACCGCGCACTTTAGTGCACCCCGTCTGACATCACTGACGTCTGACATCACCTCGGACCAGTGTCCTATCATATTGTGTCCCCATCGCATAGTGTCCTCTGTGTACTGCGCATGCGCAGTACACAGCACACACAGATTCTGAAAATAGCCGAAGATGAACGGCGCCTGCGTCGTGAGTCCAGGTTCTAGCCCCACCATCCAAGTGGACATAGCGTTAGAATAAGAGCCGAGCGCAGCGAGGCTGTGCCCAAAGTGTGGCGAGCAAAGCAAGCCCGCGAGGGGCCCTCTAATATCGGCAGCCCTATGTCCACTTGGGTGGTGGGGCTACCACCTCGACTCAAGGCACAGGCGCCGTTCATCTTCAGAGATTTTCCGAAGCTCCTTCTGCTCCATACTGCGCAAGCGCTGTGCCTGCGCAGTATGGGGCGGACAGCATCCGATGCCCAGACGGTATATGCCAGAACACCGGCCGCCAATACATTACACATGCGCACTGGACAACAACAATAGTCATCTCAGTGTGTATCCCCTGGAGGACAATCCGCAGACTTACAATGGAGACACTGGATCGGCGTCTTCATGGTTGCCGCAGATCAACAGAGGTACCATGCTCCTCCCTCACTCGGTTATGAGAGTCGGGTGACCAGCACATGATGTCACGGCTTGGGCGGCTGCATGTCTCACTACATCAGGTGCCATACAATGGAGACGCTGGATCGGCGTCTTCATGGTTGCCGCAGATCAACAGAGGTACCATGCTCCTCCCTCACTCGGTTATGAGAGTCGGGTGACCAGCACATGATGTCCACGGCTTGGGCGGCTGCATGTCTCACTACATCAGGTGCCATCCAGCCGGGTCATGCTCCAGTGGTTATATGTATGCCTGCACCAGTGCCCTTATTTGCAACATGGGGATGAGAAAAAGAGACATCACATTAATTGTCAGAAATACATGGTAAACATGCTATACATATTAACACTGCTGAGAATAAGTCAGCTCCAGTGTGGTAAGTATTTTGGAGAAAACTTGCAGGTATACTGAGTTCTTGCTTTATAACTCAATTCTGCATGTACAAATATGGTTCAAATTTAAATCTGCTATTATGCTTAAAATCCTGGCAACGATGCTATTGAAAAAATGGTTAAGGGGGGGTGTGACCGACCAGGGATGGCTGAAGATGCACATTATGTATATAAGGGCTCCTGCGCTATATGTAAAAAAGGATAAACAAGTCTATTCTAATAGGTGCAGCACACACTTTATGAGTTGACTCATTAATTTACAAACTGAAAGAAAGGAGGGGATGTGTTGGGCTTCCTATATTAAAGACCAATATTGAGCTATCACAAACGATAATACATATTTCAATACTAACATGGAAACAGCAAAAAGTGCAATCGTGCTAAAGCAAACAAAAAACTAGTGAATCAAAGTGTGTCTGTGCATAGTATATAAAATGTGTACACAACATTAGATATATAAAAGTGTTACGTAAATCATCTAAGTGGCACCAGCAATGGTGCTGTGATAAAAAAACTACAAGTGCATATATCCAAATATATATCCAAAAATGAATGCAAGTGAAATCAACGTAACAAACCAAATAATAAAAACAGCAGCAGCAGAAAAATAAAAATAGAAAAAATAGCAGAAAAAACGATTAAATCTGATCAAAGTGACCCATACATATTCCAATCGTGAAACATGTAGTGTAATGACACCATCAAATAGTGAAGTGCAGAATGTGCCAAGCCAACTCTCTTCCGTACGGGTGATTTTCTGTGTAAATGCTGATCACACTAGGTAATTACCTTACTGCTGTAAGGTATACAGCGAAGAAATAACCTTTTACAAGGAACACCAGGGGATGGATGGAGAGGGGACTTCACATTTCTCTATCGTCACCATATATCATCTGATTCCTCCGTGAGTACTAGCAACATGTATACTCAAGGGATAGACAAAGAGGAATCCACCATAGTGCCATAGTGTAGTATGTTAAAACAATTTTCAGCTTTATTAGACAGAGAATAAAACTACTCACAAAGGTGGATAATGGCAGAGCGTACAGCAAACAACAGACCAGCGAACGATTCGTTCGCGTGTAAACGTCACTTCCGGGCTCCTACGCGTTACGTCATGAATTGACTTCAACTGGGATCAATTCATGACGTAACGCGTAGGAGACCGGAAGTGACGTTTACACGCGAACGAATCGTTCGCTGGTCTGTTGTTTGCTGTGCGCTTTGCCATTATCCACCTTTGTGAGTAGTTTTATACTCTGTCTAATAAAGCTGAAAATTGTTTTAACCACTTGCTTACTGGGCACTTAAACACCCTTCCTGCCCAGACCAATTTTCAGCTTTCGGTGCTCTCACAATTTGAATGACAATTACTCAGTCATGCAACACTGTACCCAAATGAATTTTTTATCCTTTTTTTCCCACAAATAGCGCTTTCTTTTGGTGGTATTTGATCACCTCTGGGGTTTTTATTTTTTGCGCTATAAATGAAAAAAGACCGAAAATTTTGAAAAAAAACGCATATTTCTTTGTTTCTGTGACAGAATTATGCAAATTATTAATTTTTCTTCATAAATGTTGGCCACAATTTATACTGCTACATATCTTTGGTAAAAATAACCCAAATTAGTGGATATTATTTGGTCTTTGTGAAAGTTAGAGAGTCTACAAGGTGTGGTGCGAATCGCACAAAATTGATCACATCTGATGTACTGGTGGCCTATCTCGCTTCTTGTGCCCCGAACAAGTCAGGAAAGTACAAATACCCCCCAAATGACCCCTTTTTGGAAAGTAGACATTCCAAGGTATTTAGTAAGAGGCATAGTGAGCTTTTTGATGTTGTCATTTTTTTCCCACAATTCTTTGCAAAATTAAGATTTTTCATTTTTTTTTTCTCCACAAAATTGTCATTGTAATAGGTTATTTCTCTCACGTGGCATGTGTATACCACAAATGACACCCCCCAAAAAATTCTGCTACTCCTCCTGAGTATTACAATACCACATGTGTGTGACTTTTTCACAGCCTGGCCACATAGAGAGGCCCAACATGCAGGGAGCACCATCATGTGTTCTAGGAACATAAATTACACATCTAACTTGTTGACTATTTATTACACTTTTGAAGCACCAGGACAATGACACGTGACACTGATGACAGATGGCACTGATACGTGGCAATGATGACACTTATACGTGGCACTGATGACAGGTGGCACTGATGACAGATGGCACTAATATGTGGCACTGATGACAGATGGCACTAATATGTGGCACTGATGACACGTGGCATTAATACGTGGCACTGAAGACACATGGCACTAATACGTGGCACTGAAGACACGTGGCACTAATACGTGGCACTGAAGACACGTGGCACTAATACGTGGCACTAATACGTGCCACCGATGACAAATGGCACTAATACATGGCACTGATGACGCGTGACACTGATGACAGATGGCACTGATAAGTGGCATTGATGACACGTGACACTGACAACAGATGGCACGTGACACTGACAGGTGGCACTGATGACAAATGGCACTGATACGTGGCACTGATGACAGATGGCACTATGTGGCACTGATGACACGTGGCACTGATGACACGTGGCACTGATGACAGATGGCACTGACGACACGTGGCACTGACAACAGGTGGCACTGGGGGCAGGTAGCACTGGGGTGGATGGCACTGGGGGCAGGTAGCACTAGGGTGGATGGCACTGGGGGCAGGTAGCACTGGGGTAGATGGCATCGGGGGCAGGTAGCACTGGGGTGGATGGCACTGGGGTGGATGGCACTGGGGCGGATGGCACTGGGGCGGATGGCACTGGGGCAGATGGCACTGCTGGGGGCGAATGGCACTGCTGGGGGAGGATGGCACTGCTGGGGGAGGATGGCACTTTTTATTTTATTTTTTACTTTTTTTTTTTACTACAGGCCGCTGCAGCCGTTCATCTCTCCCCTCTCACACTGTCTGTGCGAGGAGGGAGAGCGGCGCCGAGAGATGATCTCATATGTTTACATATGAGATCATCTCCCATTGGACACGCCGATCACGCTGTAAACGGCCGCTGTGATTGGCCGTTTACAGCGATCTGTGTTTGCCTGTCCCCGGGGGACACGGCGAACACAGAACTTCCGCGATGCGCGCCCGCGGCGGCGCGCATTGCGGAAGTAAACATCAGGACGTCCAGGGACGACCAGCCGGACGAACGCGCCTGCTCTACGGCCATCATTCGGCCATAGGGCGGGCGCGAGGTGGTTAACATACTACACTATGGTGGATTCCTCTTTGTTTATCCCTTGAGTATACATGTTGCTAGTACTCACGGAGGAATCGGATGATATATGGTGACGATAGAGAAATGTGAAGTCCCCTCTCCATCCATCCCCTGGTGTTCCTTGTAAAAGGTTATTTCTTCGCTGTATACCTTACAGCAGTAAGGTAATTACCTAGTGTGATCAGCATTTACACAGAAAATCACCCGTACGGAAGAGAGTTGGCTTGGCACATTCTGCACTTCACTATTTTATGGTGTCATTACACTATATGTTTCACGATTGGAATATGTATGGGTCACTTTGATCAGATTTAATAGTTTTTTCTGCTATTTTTTCTATTTTTATTTTTCTGCTGCTGCTGTTTTTATTATTTGGTTTGTTACGTTGATTTCACTTGCATTCATTTTTGGATATATGCACTTGTAGTTTTTTATCACAGCACCATTGCTGGTGCCACTTAGATGATTTACGTAACACTTTTATATATCTAATGTTGTGTACACATTTTATATACTATGCACAGACGCACTTTGATCCACTAGTTTTTTGTTTGCTTTAGCACGATTGCACTTTTTGCTGTTTCCATGTTAGTATTGAAATATGAAGACGCACATTGTTGAGCTCCGTGCCAACTGCCATCCCGACAGTAACACACCATAGACCCACGATTCTAATGGCAGCGGCAAGCTATCAACCCGCTGAGCCCACTGACCTACAACAAGGCACCATACAGCCCTACCTGCTTAGAACAGCACCACTCGATCTACGGACCCCTAAAGAAAAGATGGCGCCCGGCCGTAGCACAGGGAAGACCAAGCCTCCTCCTCCCACTCCAGCAACAGCTCACCCATGCGAGGACAGCGCCAATGGACTCCAGGATCCCAGAGGAGAGACTTCAGCCTCCTCTGTGCCGTCAGTAACACCACACGAACCAGACACAGGCAGTGTGTCCCAGGCAGGCATACATCCTCTAACAGGGGGGCCTATTAGATCTGAAGCCATAGCTCTCCTCTCTGCCTTTAGAGCAGACTTTGAATCATGGGCAAGTAAAATGGAGGATTCCCTGCATGTGGAACTAAATGCTCCGAAACAAAAGGTACAGCTAATGAGGTGGCAGTATCAGCTCTAACTACTACTCAAGATAACTATGAGGCACGTATAATAGCACTTGAATCCTCATCCGCAACACATCTCCGTCTCTTGCACCACCAACAATTCCACATAGGGGACAGCGAATATTGCAGTCACAGAAACAACATCTGACTGCAAGGCATACCTGAAGCAACATCTGGAGCTGATCTGAAACCCACTGTCATAACCGTCCTCAATAAAGTTTTGGGAAGAGAGACCTCATCACCAATTGAGCTGGATTGTGTACACAGAGTGGAGGGGCCGGGGGGGGGCCTGAGATGGATGCCCCTGAGATGTTCTATGCCGGGTCCACTATTACAACCTAAAAGAGGTAATAATGTGGAGACTTCTTCGGAGCCTCTATCCACCTGTACCCAGATCTGTCTCGCAATACGCTGTATATGCGCCATATGGTGCGCCCTCTTCTTGATCTCATACGGCAAGCCAGGGCTTCCTATACCTGGGGCCACCCCTTCAGCCTCAAGGTGACTCAAGGAGACAGCAGATTTGTACTATTAGACCCAGACCAGCTACCTGAATTCTTTCTCGTCCTTGAACAAGAACCGATCGAAGTCCTGAATTGGTTGGATCCCCCAGACGACCGATCAAGACAGATGGGACTTGGCCCATACTCGCAACACCGTAGATGTCCTAGGTTCAGATTATCCTCAGGCCCTGGAATAAGACAACCTACCTCTCCAGAAGATTGACCCAGAAGTACATTTACCTTTTACGTTTACCTCATCGGGGGATTCTAACGGCTCAAACGCATTCCTGCCAGGTTTGCTCTGCCCTCTGATCCCCTGCCTGTGACATTTCCCTTCCGATCCGTGTCCTCCAACATACTTGGTCAGGTACTGTCTGACTATAGGAGATAGAACTATCAGTTCTTTTCCTGCCCTCTGCAAATACAATTGTCTGGCTGGGGTTCGGGAGAGAACACAGGTATTAGACACTTTTTTTTCCACACTGTGATGGGCTTTAGGTCACCCCAGAATACACTGAATGTTTTACATAGGACTTCCACTCAGTTTTAGGTTGTCCCCCCACCCCTCATATAACACATGATTGTGGATATTCACAGAAGTAGGGGGATTGACTCTGGGAGGAGACATGGCCTCCGATCATGATAATTCTTTGCTGCAGGTGAGGCATGTATGTATAGCCTCCGCCGGTTGATCCTCCAATACCCCTTTCTTCCTTTTATTTTTTCTCTGTCAGTTGGAGCCAATATAATTACCTATTGTATATCCTCTGTGACAGTACAGTTCCCTGTCCTAGTAATTGTCGCCCAGGGTTCTCAAATAGGCAGGTTGAGGGGCTCCAGGAGTATTTAATGTGGAGGAATCTGTTTTATCAGTTTCCTCCAAAGTTTGTAAAATCCACTTGGGGACCTGGAGCCCGGAGATTCCATAGCGTTATGGGTGGGATGGAATCTCCAATCCTGGGACCGGGTTTTTGGAACAGCCTGGAGTCTGGCTGGTTGATTGAGCAGGTGGGTCCTGGGCTTATAGCAAAGTTAGTATTAGGGTTCTGGGCTCCACCCAGAGAGACAGGAGGTCTCCACTCGAGTAAACCAGAGACCCAAGTCTGAGGATCAGAGCAGTGAGGGGCTGCTTTCTAGAGAGACACTGTGTGTGTTAAAACTGTGTGCATCTGAGACAAATGAGAGCCTGAAGTGGAAGGCCTGGGCAGCAAGGAAGCTGAAAAGAGGTACAGTAGTTGTGCAGGAACCCTGTTATAAGGCCAAGAGGGCTAAATTGTAAAGCCTAGGTGGCAGTGCTGCTGAAGAGAGCCAGGTGACTTGGCATTTTTCATGTATTGTTTTTTTGGCAGAAGAACCCCTGTGTGGGCAACCAAGTGCATGTATGAACTTTATGTTCCTTTTTAATAAAAGCGGGCTACCATGCCCTTAAACGAAAGTTCCTGTTCGCTGTGAACTTACTGTAAAGGCATCTGCCACTGAGTTAAACATGTTACACCTCCTAGGTTAAATAATCAGACTTAATACACATATCTTGTTGAATGTCATTATCTGTTGTTCTAATAACTGAGATTATATGTATGTAATGGAAATTTGTAGGTTCTGTATATAATTGTATTCTATTTTGTATGTATTGCACAATGCCCTCACTGTGCACATGGCACTAATAATGTTTTCAGTACATGTTTTGCATTCTTTCGAGTCCTGATTAGAATTAGCCTGCCTATGTAACACCCCTTGTTACCATACACGTACAATTGTAATAATGTGATACCTACGTAATCATGTGTATAAAAACCTTCAAATGCGTCATAATAAAGAACGGTTATTTGGAAAGATGCTGAGCGTATCTTTTGCGTCTGTTCCCTACTGCAGTAGTTATTATTAATTTGGAACCACTAATCAATATGAGGATAGGAGTTGCCTATCTATAAAAAATCCATTTCAATGTACTATGTTAAGTTGGAAAAAAAAAAAAAATTATACACACACACAATCCCTAAAACACTGGGTCAATCTATTTAGACTCTGGGACTGTGACATCATAATGGGCGGGGACATCACCCATTGTCCCTAATATAAGTCGCCGCGCACCGTGTCCCTGCCATTGCGGCCAGAGAGCATCGAGTCAACATCTCAAGGAAGAAGAGAAGGCGGCGGCAACAGAACACTGGGCCACCGCTAGTAAAAGAGCTGGAAGAAGGAGCGGAGGCCCGGCAAGAAGAACCAAAGAGGGGGACAAGACCCCTGAAGTCGGAAGAAGAGGCAGCGGTGACAGAAGACCGGGCCACCACTAGTAAAAGAGCTGGAAGAAGAAAGCGGAGGCCTGGCAAGAAGAACCGAAGAGGGGGCCAAGACCCCGAAGTCGGAAGAAGAAAGACGGGCTCTTCCGCTAGTAAAAGAGCTAGCAGAAGATAGCGGAGGAGTCTTGCGAGAAGACCCCCGGAGCTGTGCACTAAATTATTTTAAAATTGTACAGCTGACAATTTTTTGAGTCAAAACTACTTTCCAAGTCCACTGGGCAGTCTGATTGTGTGTGTATGCAGCATTAGAGGCTTCTCCTTATGCTGTGTACACACGATCAGACTATCCAGCGGACAACCCACCGGACTTTGCAATGGAGGTCCGCCGGACTTTCCGAACGAGCAGACCTGCCCACACACGGCCGGGCTTTTGAAATGAACGGACTTGCCCACATGGAGTAAAGTCCGTTCATTTTGAACGTGGCTCCAGGTAGACTGAACTAGCAAAGGAAGTCAATGTCGCCGCCTCCATCGGTGAGATTGACACCTCGCGAGCCTCGTCACCTGGTATGGATTTAAAGAGGAATCCCTACGCTAAAAAAAAACATAGCAGACCCTTCTCAGAGGATGCTGGGACTGTGACATCATATGGGGCGGGGTCACCATGTGACATCACCCGTATCCCTGCCATAACGACAGAGCGTCATGCCAACATCGGAAGAAGCAGAAGGCAGTGACAGAAGACCGGGCCAATGCTAGCAAAAGAGCTGGAAGAAGAAAGCGGAGGTCCGGCAAGAAGAATCAAAGAGCGGGACAAGACCCCAGAAGTCGGAAGAAGACCCCCGGATGGCGGCGGAGACGGAGAAAGCCAGACTAGTGGAGGAGTCCGAAGACAGAAGACCCCTGGAGCTGTCTAAGTATTTTAAAAACCTGTGTTTTTTTTTTGTTTTTTTTTTGTTTTTTATGTATACTTTTTTCCCCAGGTAAATGGTTAGGGGTACATCGTACCCCATACTCATTCACATAGGGTAGGGGGTCGGTATCTGAGCCCCCTTATTAAAGGGGGCTCCCAGATTCTGATAAGCCCCCCCGCCCGCAGACCCCAACAACAGCCAGGGTTGTCGAGAAGAGGCCCTTGTCCTCATCAACATGGGGACAAGGTGCTTTGGGGTGGGGGGGCCGCAGGGCCTCTCTCCCCAAAGCACCCCCCCATGTTGAGGGCACACGGCCTAGTACGGGTCAGGAGGGCTTTCCTGACCGGGCTGCATGCTCGGATAAGGGTCTGCTATGGATTTTGGGGGGACCCCCATGCCGTTATTTCGGTGTAGGGGTTCCCCTTTAAATGCATACCAAGTGATGGGGCTCGCGAGATGTCAATCTCGACGATGGAGGCGGCGACATTGACTTCCTTCGCTAGTTCTGTCTACCTGGAGCCACGTTCAAAATGAACGGACTTTGCTCCATGTGTGGGCAAGTCCGTTCATTTCAAAAATCCAGCGGACTAGCACACAGACGGGTGGATTGTCCGCCGGACTGCCGAGTCCAGTGGACAATTTTGAGTCAAGACTTCTTTCTAAGTCCGCCGGACTTTTGGGAACAAAGTCCGCCAGAGCCAACACACGGGCCAGAGTCCACCGGATAATCCGATCGTGTGTACGTGGCATTAGGTGTCTTTCCATCTAAACTCTACTTCCTCGCTTATCCCTACCCTTTCCTCTCCCCCCCCCCTCTCGAAACATGGGCAAATCTAAGGGAGTGTCTATTGCTTTCCATAAATCACTCCCTATCGATTTACTCGATTATTTGGTGGACCCCCAGGGAAGATACATTTTTGTGAAAGTTTGTATGTATATGAGGGACTTGCAATACTTAAAGACCTTGGAGGGTTTCATGGAGGGCAAGCTCATACTCAGAGGAGATTTTAACGCTCCCCTGGATCCACTTCTGGATTCCTTGACTTACTGTTCTTCTATATCTTTTCCTAAGCTATGGGCTCTGAAACGTGCCATCTATAATATGTATCTTATTGATGTCTGGAGGATACTGTACACTAAATCCTGAAACTACACCCATTTCTCTCACATTCACCAATCATATAGTCCCCTTGGTTATTTTTTGATTGACCATAGCTGTCTAGATTGGTCCCCGGAATGTGAAATTGACCCTATGTTTAGGTCCGACCATTCTCCCATATACCTGACATTCTCGATCCCCCTCCACCCCAGTGAAAGAGTGGACAAGCCGGATAAACGACTCGCTATTAACAGATCCAATGTGGGATGCATGGATCTTGGAGATCATATCAAATTTTTTTCGCGGATCACGCCGCTTCTTACGACACTTCGCCACCCATTAAATGGGAGGCGTTAAAGGCAGTTTTGCGGGGCAGCTTTATAAAAATGGGAGCTCGTCTGAAGAAAGAGCGCTCGGCTGTGAAAGATACCACAGTACATAAGCTTAGGACACTAGAGACTACCCATAAGCATGCTCCAATGGTGGAAACCCTTACAGAGGTTTCTTATGCCCGTACCCAGCTCCGGGAATTATACAAATCATCACCCGCATGTTTGCGAACAAACTTGCCTTTCATCAATACCAATTTCAGGACAAATGTGGTAGATCGTTGGCTCGCACCCTACATATTAAACCTCCTATCACCTTTATACCCTCACATACAGGACAAATCTGGGGATACTTCTAAAATGGGCCAGATATTCAAGGATTTTTATCAATCCCTGTATAACATACCTGCTACAAGCCCTATCAACTCTCCCTCTAATATGGGGGAAGCCCAGGCCTTATATATTTCACAAACAGCATTACTTACTCTAAATGATGAAACGATAGAGGACCTTGAAACACCGATCACGGAAGACGAAGGTGCTTGTGCCATCGCTGCTACCCCATCTGGTAAAAGTCCAGGCCCTGACAGCTTTACTCCGAAATTCTACAAACAATTTGCCCCCCTTCTTAGCAAAAGTGTTTAACTCCTTTCCGAGGGATCAGTGTTCCCTCCGCAAACACTAGAAGCGATCTTCTCTCATCCCAAAGCCAGACAAAGACCCGACTCTGTGTGCAAACTACCAGCCTATATAATTGACAGAAGTGGATCTAAAGGTGTTTGCTAAGGTGCTTGCTAATAGAATGCAGCCATTGTTGCCCCACTTAATACACTTGGATCAGGTTGGCTTTGTGAGGGCACGAAAGGGATGCCCCTTGTCCCCCCTTCTTTAAGTCCTTATGGAAAATTTGGCCATCGCCCTTAGGAACAACCCAGCTATCCATGGTATTAACGTAGGTCCTGTCCATACTGAAATTACTCTCTTTGTGGATGACTTGCTAATGTTTGTAACCCAACTGCAAATATCCCTGCCCTCAATTATACAGGAGTTACGGAGACATGGGGACGTAATTAACTTCAAAGTTAACCATAGTAAGTCAGAAATCCTCAATATTTCACTTCCAAAGGAGACCCTTCAACAACTCTCGTCTTCTGTCCTTTCAAGACGAGCTCCCCCTCTATTCGCTATCCAACAGAAGCAGCTCAACTCTTTTCCAGTAACTTTACCGCTCTACCCCTCAAGTAGATCTGACTATCTATGCATCCAAACGGCTTTGTTGGTTGGGTAGGGTGAATACTTTGAAAATAGATTTTCTTCCTCGGTTCGGTTATATCTCTTTCAAACCATCCCTATCTATATTCTCACCTCGTTCTTTAAGAGACTACATCAGATTTTCTTCAAATTTTATATGTAAGGTGGACCGCCACAGGATAAGATATGATACAATGATTCTTTTGAAGGCCGGGGGAGGATTGGGGGTCCCAGACGCCTCTGTATATCACAAGGCGGCGGTACTCACACGTATCATAGATTTGTTTAATCATCCCTCGACCAAACTCTGAGTTCAAGTGGGGAGTCATCTAAATGAGATTGATCTTTGCATAACATAAAGAAGCCACACTCTCTACTGTGCTTACTCGTCAGACAGTTCATGTGTGGGACCATATGGTCTCAGCTGGTAAAATGTCTAAACTACAGGGCCCTATGACTCCTCTCTTTGGGACCCGGCCTTTCGCTCCAGCTGTAAGTGGGAGGAGATTCGGACCCTGGAATAGGGAGGATCATAGACCCTAACTCAGGTCCTCTGCAGGGACCCATCTCTAAGAACGGACACACCTCCCCAAACAGCTTTGAGGCATCCAACAATGTGGCTACAGAGAAGCCAAGTTGTGTCCTACATCCACACCTTTTCTTCCTTTATCGGATATCCTATCTGACCCTTCGAATTTGGACGAGATGCTTTTACAGCCCGACCCACCGACCCATGAGGTATCTCTACTACTGAACATATCCACCCCTGACCTTCCACCATACACGCAGAAATGGGAAGTAGGCTTACAACACTCTCTCACCTGCTGATTGGCAAAAGTGCTTCATCCCGACGAATAAGATTTGCCTAGCAACACAGACTCAATATAAAGGGTTTAAACTGTTGACGAGATAGTACAGATGCCCTGCGACTATACAACACTTGAACCCTTCTTTGCCAGATACATGCTGGCGATGCTTGTCCTCTAGAGAGACAATGCTTCACATTTGGTGGACTTGCCCTTCTATTCAGAAATTCTGGCAGAAGGTCTTTGACTTATACTGCAGGCTGATGGTGACCTAAATTAAGCCCACACCAGAGGTAGCCCTCCTATCTATGATCCCAGGAACCCTCAAGTCAATTAAAAAGGATAAATTGCATCACTTTCTGGCTGCAGCTAGGCCGGTGATTTCCGTCATTGGAAAACAGCGGACGTACCTTACTTTATGGGCTGGAGATGACCCAACCTCATCTACTAGATAGCCATGCTGGAGTCTTCTTTAACTTCCCTTATTCCTTTCTTTTGATGTAACTTTTCTTCTCTCTCAATACTTGCTTCCCGTCCCACCTTGAACCAAGCACCCAAGCATGTGAACTGAGGTCTTATGCCCAGTATAGATCTGTGAATTAGGTACTGTGTATACCCTAAGACAATGAGGGATCCCTACAGCAAACCATCCCGATTAAGATGGACCACATTACATCATAGATCTGTGTTCGCTTGTAATTGTATTTTGGAACCCCCCCACATGTTATTATTCCTTCATCTTGGTGGCATGTAATTATACTGTGATGTACCACTATTCCATCAGGAATACTAAAGATAAAAGACTGCATATTCTGTAAAGGTTTACTTCAATGTTGTATGTAAGATACATGTTTATAATGTACTGTAACGTGATTATTATTACATGTTTTATTCCTTCACCTTTTAATAAAATAAGATTGAAAAGAAAAAATGGTTAAAGATCTGCAAACCACCTGCAATGTATTTTAAATGGAATCGCAGCTAGTGACCTAACACATCAAACAATTAAATCCCCCTCAATGCATCAAATCCTGATCTAGACTGATATCCTCTGATATCTTGGTTTCTAAATTGTATATAGTATACTGGATGATACCTGGGAATCGTATGTGGTACCATACAGGTCCCTCACAAGAAGGGCCGATATGATGGCACCTCACTGATTCCCGGCGGGCTGGTTGCCTCCAATCTTTCAATCCAGTAGGTCTCTTTTTGGAGAATACACTTGTCCCAGTTGCCGCCACGTGGGTCCTGAGGAACAACCTCTAATACCACAAACTGGACCATCATGGAGTCGAATCTGTGGTATAGGCCCAAGTGACGAGTCACCAGAGTGAGCATTTTGGCAAACTGGGAATAATAGATATGAGCATATATGCATTTTTTTCAAAGGGCGTATCGTCTTGCCAACGTAAAAAGCCCCACACATCATTAGTTAACTCCCGGAGTATTACAGGTGGCATAGAAACGTGGGCTAAATTTCTCTACATTAGGCAAGTGAAACCTAGTGCCTGCCTGTATCCAGGGACAGTAAGAACACTGTCCACATGGATATATCCCCCTTGTAGATATATCTACATGATAACTGGGTCTATAGTGGCTCGCTGTTAGCTTATCACCTATGGATAGACTTTTTTGAAAAACTATTTCTGGAGTATCTCTCACGTGCTGATGAAGTGTGGGGTCATCGCTAAGTAAATGGCAGTGCTTGGCCATGCAGGTATGGAGTTGATGGTGATGGGCTGAGTATTTTGTTATACATTTCGTAGTATTTTGGTCAGAATTCATTTTGCTTTCAGAATAGAGTAGGGATGTTCTGTCTATAGTCATGCACATGTAACATGTATCACAATGTATATATATTTTTTGATTTGAAATGTGTATTCTATTGATGAATCACATTTTTGATTTGAGATGTAGAAGCTCCTGAAGAAGCGATATATTGTTTGGTTGCGAAACATGTCGAGCATTTTTTTAATTCTTCAAGGACGCTTGAAGAACAAGGACAATGAATACCAGATCCCAGTGTGGGCTTTCTGACATAAAACATTATAACCCCACAGGGAGTATATTAATGGCTCAGGTTCTTTGGGGTTGATCAATGAGTTCCTATTACATAAACATATATCTAATGTGTTTTAATAAGTGTTCACTGTATATGTAGTTATTTCATGTTAACTATTAAAATCTGTTATATTTTTTCTATACGTGCCTTGAAAGTCAATTTTTCCTTACTCTTCAAATTCTTTCTTTGTAGGTTAAGGATGGTTTTAGGGGTCTAAGACTTGTGATGATAGGAGAGACTCGCCTTTAACTTAGAGGACGACTCCTGGGAGAAGTGTAGTAGTAGTAGTAGTAGTAGTAGTAGGCTTAGGCTTATTTTGTGGCGTAGAAGTGCTTTCTCCCCAGTAACTTCTTTCATAAATGTATTAAGGGATTCAATAAACAGGCAAACACCATTGAAAGGCATGCATAAAAGATGCCTTTTACAAGCAGGTTCAGCAGTCTAAGCCTTTAACCACAAAATTCTATGCATGTGCACAGAGAGCAGTGTCACCCTAGAGACCTGGTGAATTACATTCTCCAGGGCATCAACACAAAATAAGAGCGTCAAAGGCATTATCTGCAATTGTTCTAGGATAGTGATGGGGAACCTTGGCATCAGTTAACTACAGTCTGACAAAAGGACATGGTCGATTATAAGGTAGGACCCAGAAGAGAAAAGGGTGTCTTCAATAATGATTGAAAGTGCCTGATGACTGAAACCTTGAAGGAGGATACATCCTCAGCAGAAAAGTGAGATGCTTGTTAAGAACTGAGATGGCAGGAGAAGAACATGGCATGGAGCAGGACAGTTCAATCTAAGGAGAGCTCCAGTCACTCAGGGCTCTAAAGCCACAAAACGGGGCCATTAAAGAAATGCAATCCGCACAAAATTCACCACCCTCATTCCACAAGCCCTGTGCATGCCAACTTCCAAGCAGAAGAAGCACGGAGGGGCTAAGAAATCTCTAACCCCCACCTCCTAAGATCGCAGGAGGTATACAGCTTGGCTAAAGATGGTGCTGACACCCTGCCCACTACTTCTGCTGCTTCTCTTACCCAGGCTGAACAACACCCACAGAACATGGGAACCCAGGAGAACTGTGAGTACCTTCCTCTCACTAAATCATACCTGGATATAAGCCTTGATACCATGTGCTCAAAACCTATAGCAAAGTTTCCAGTCAGTACTATAGAAATCTACCAATACATTGACACAGGAAATTTCTGAACTTGCAAAGACCTATTGGAAAATAAGCATGGAAAATTAGCCATAGCTTACAATTATCTTTCCAGAGAACATTAGGCTTTATCCTCAGCTTTTGTCCAACTTAATTCACATGTAGAAGAATTGGACAATAGAAACAGGAGGAATAACCTCAGAATAGGGGTGCCCCAGAATCTATTAAAGATTTACCCTCATATGCTGAAAAATAGTTTCACTCTCTTTTGCCAGATTATGATCCGCGTTCATTTATAGGCAATCATATTCATCCTGCATTGAGGGATAAACCCCCTCAGGATAAACCCCCCAGGGGGATAGTCCTATGCATGAAGGATTTCTCGGTTAAAGAAGAATTTATGCGTGCTGCTCGCAATACCAGAAACATTCTGTTGAAAGGGGCCCCCTTACAAATATATGCAGATATATCCCAAGCCACTCTACAAAGATGCAAGAAAATGAAGGAGATCACCTCAGTGTTAAATACAGTGAGGGTCCGATATTGTTGGGGCCTCCCCTTCAAATTGATTATCCCTCATAGTGGCTCAACTTAAGTCGCCACTACCATTCCAGAGGGTCAAGACATCCTAATTAAACTTGGGCTTTTGGATCCTGCTAACCTACCTGGTACTCCTTCTTCTTCCCACCTGGCTCCCATCTGGGGCTCCACATGATAATAGAAGAAGAGTCTGTCATGAAGCAGGTCATTCCAGCACAAATTTAAAATTTGTAATCCATTTTGAAATTCCAAGAGCATCTGCATTTCCGTTCTGGAACATTGCTGACATCTGCTGGCTGAAGTTGGTACTCAACTAGTTCTGTTTTCTACCTAACAAGGTTTCTATAAGTTACAGGGTTTATTTGGACTGCATAATTCTGCTACAGTTGTTCTACATAAAATAACTATTTCTACTCTACAGTTAGAAATTTATTTAGCTACCGTTTGGATGGCTACTCAGCTCTACGTGGCCATGTTTGCATCCCACTCAGTCTCCAGTGCTAATTTATTTTTCTTACAGGACTGCTCGTGCCTTTTTTTTTAAGGTCATCTTTTTCGTTACTTATCGTAAGTATTAAGAATATGAGTTCAATCTCATTTCATTGCCTGAAGAAAAATAGACTGAGTTTTGGATCACTAGATTTATGTTGGTTGAGGAACATCTTGCTTCCCAACCCCATGTTCTCGATTTGTTTTGTTTTTTTATTTATTTTTGTTTTTTTTTAACCTCATTCATTAAGCTTTATCTTTATTTTTTTAACTTGATGATCACTATTATAATGGTACAATACAATTTTTTGTTCTTTTTTGTTTTAAGACGATTGAAGGGAAATTATTGTCGTTTATTTGGTGTTATGCTAAACAGGCTCTGTGGTCGAGGAACGACGCCCGAAGTCAGCCCTCAAACCCTGGTTGTGTTCAGTTTGTACAGCACCCTTGCATTGAAATGAGCTTCCCTTCCCTCGATTTATAAAATTACGATTAAAATAATTTCTCTGTAATGTAATTTCTTTGTAGTGAACAGGGATGTAATTCCTTAAACAAAAGGAAGAAAGCTTTTATGCAATATACTAAAGTAAAAGCCAATATAATTCTCCTTCAAGAAACCCATTTTAAGAAGGATAATCACTCCTCTTTCTTCCACAAATCGTACAACCAGGCATTTTATACACTCGCCTCTTCTAAGACGAGGGGTTGTGGTCTTTTTGCATTATTTATTTCCCATGTCCAACAAGTATACAAAGACCCTGATAGCCATTGTATTATTATTAAAGGCTACCTGATAGGTAGGGAAATAACCATTGCTAACATATATGCCCCTAGTGAAACGCAATCATTCTTTTTTTCCCAATTTTTTTACACATGGCAACATTGTCACTCCCTCCACATGATACTAGGCTGTGATTTCATTACAGTCGCTCAACCAAATTTAGACCCCAGTAAGCAAGCCCTAATTTGAAGACCTTCTCTAAAACAACTTGCACACACTTAAATGCACTGCAGCTTATTGATTCCTGGAGAGTTCTAAATGTTGGAGAATGTGAATATACCTTTTTATTCGCACCCCCATGACTCATAGTTGAGACTGGACTATGTTTTTTGCACACCCAATATACTTGCCAATTCCAGTGATGCTTCAATATACCCATGCTCATGGTCTGCTCATCATATATTTACATTAGATACACAATTTATAGGCCTCACACCCACACCTTATTCCTGGAGGCTTAATGAATCCCTAATAACTGCCCCCATAAGACAACAAGAAATAGCTTCCACAATTGAAGAATACTTCTCTGAATACATCTCCTGAAACCTCACCTACAACTCTTTGGCTAGTGCATAAAGCAGTCTTAAGAGACCATCTTATTAAACACTTTAGCCCCGGACCAATTTTCAGCCTAAGGACCAGAGGTCTTTTTACAATTTCGCACTGCACTGCTTTAACTGGTAATTGCGCGGTCATGCAATGTTGTACCCAAATGAAATTTGCGTCCTTTTCTTCCCACAAACAGAGCTTTCTTTTGATGGTATTTGATTGCCTCTGCGATTTTTTTTTTTTTTTTTTTTTTTTGCGATATAAATGGAAAAAGACCGAAAATTTTGAGAAAAAAATATATTTTCTACTTTTTGTTATAAGAAAAATCGAATAAACTCAATTTTAGTTATACATTTAGGGCAAAATTTATTCAGCCACATGCCTTTAGTAAAAAAAAATGTCAATAAGCTTATATTTATTGGTTTGCGCAAAAGTTATAGCGTCTACAAACTAGAGTACATTTTCTGGAATTTACACAGCTTCTCTCATTTCTTGAGGTGCTAAAATGGCAGGGCAGTACAAACCCCCCCCCCCAAATTACCCCATTTTGGAAAGTAGACACCCCAAGGAAATTGCTGAGGGGCATGTTGTGCCCATTGAATATTTTTTTTTTGTTTTGTCCCAAGTGATTGAATAATGACACAAAAAAAAAAGTTTACAAAAGTTGTCACTAAATGATATATTGCTCACACATGCCATAGTTATATGTGGAATTGCACCCCAAAATATATTCTGCTGCTTCTCCTATGTATGAGGATACCACATATGTGGGAATTTTTGGGAGTCTAGCTGCGTGCGGCACCCCGAAAACCAATCACTGCCTTCAGGATTTCTAAGGGTGCAAATTTTTTATTTCATTCCTCACTACCTATCACAGTTTCGAAGGCCATAAAATGCCAAAATAGCACAAACCCCCCCCCCAAATGACCCCATTTTGGAAAGTAGACACCCCAAGCTATTTACTGAGAGGCATGTTGAGTCCATGAAATATTTTATATTTTGCCACAAGTTGCAGGAATATTACAATTTTTTTTTTTTTTTTGCACAAAGTTGTCACTAAATGATATATTGCTCACACATGCTATGGGCATAAGTCAAATTACACCCCAAAATAAATTCTGCTGCTTCTCCCGAGTACGGGGATATCACATGTGGGGGACTTTTTGGGAGCCTAGCCACGTACGGGACCCCAAAAACCAAACACTGCCTTCCGGATTTAAATGTAAAACGCTACAAAAAAAAACTGTTAGCGATCGCAGGGATCAGGCCTGACTCTGCGATCGCTGCAGTTATGTGTTTAGTGTTTTGTAAGTGACAGTGATCGATCGATACTGCACTTGGGTGGGCTGGGCGGAGGGACAAAACCCAGGTGCTAGCAGGTATCTGGGCTGATCCTGCTAACAATGCGTTTTTTTTGGAACCCTAAACTGCTGGGGACGCTAGTATAGATTTGATCAGATATTGATCTGTTCAGATTCTATACCACTGCGGGAGGTTTATGCTTTGTGCATGGGTGTTAGCGGTACTGGCACTAACCTAGCGCTGGCTGGGGCGACGCAGACCCTGACCCTAAAACCTAATTGATATCACCCGCCGGGTGATCTGGGGGTTAAACCTTTATTGGGTAATAAATGGTGGGTGCCCTGATGCTATAAAAAGCAAACTAACCAGAGTCACCTGTAACACTTATATGGTGATCACTGGTGAAAGGGTTAACTAGGGGCAATCAGGGGGTTCAAATTTTTATTAGATAGTATATGGGGGTCCCTGGCGCTATATTAAAAACCTGACGGGGAACCTAAATAACTAACTGGCTAACCAGCATCACCAGTGACACTTATACTGTGATCGCTGGTGAAAGGGTTAACTAGGGGCAATCAGGGGGTTAAAACCATTATTGGGTAGTATATGGGGGTACCTAGCGCTATAAAAACCTGGCGGTGAATCTAAAAAAATAACTAGCTACCTAGCAGCACTAGTGACACTAATGCAGCGATCAGAAAAATGATCGCTTAGTGACACTGGAAAAAGGGGGGTGAAAGGGTTAACTCTAGGGGCAATCAGGGGGTTAAACCTCTATTGGGGGGTGGTAGGGGGCTACCCTGGACCTAACACTAACTGCCCTGACAGTTTTTACTGTCACAACTGACACTGAATGCAGTGATCAGTAAATAAATGATCACTGCAATCAGTGACACTGTGACTGGGGGGGGGGGGGCGATCGGGGGGGTTGTGTGCCTAAGTGTTACTGTAGTGTTGGTGCACACTTACTTTCACTTCTCCTCGTAGTCCGGTCAAAAAGACCGCCCCAAGGGGAATGACATCACTTCCTCCCTGCCTGTGTTTACTATACACAGTGGGAGGAAGCTTCTCATTCGCCAGGAGCGATCGAGAGGGGATGGCCAGAAACCAACGGCCATCCCCTCATCCCGGATCGCTCCTGCAGCGAATCGGACCCCCCACCCGCTGGAAGGCAAGCACGTACATGTACGTGCTTGTGCCTGTACATGCCATTGTGATGACGTACATTGGCATGCGGTGGTCCTTAAGTGGTTAAAATTGCAGCAAATAATAAAGAAAATGGAGAAGAATTCTTACTCTCACCAAAGAACTTCAAAAAATGTATAGATCACATATAAATATCCAAGATCCAATTATCAACACTATTATGCAAAAATGCACTGAATATGGACACTTTACTCTCATATTAAGTGGAAAAGATGCTTTGTTGGTTGAAAACAACATTCTATCTTTTAAGTAAATCATCTTCCAGCATGTTTGCCCGTAAATTAAAACAATTTGCCCCACACATGTTTATAAACTAAAAAATAACTCAAATCAAATAGTCACACATCCACAAGAAATAATGACCATATTTAAAAATGTATTCCGACCTTCTCTCTAACCCTAACACACATACCCCAGCATTCGCACATTCATGGATGGAAAATATCTCTATACCTTCCAATGTACAAACAAAAACTGGGTTTAGTCCAACAAATGGGTAAATGGATGGCATTTGAAAGCAATTTAAATTCCTACCTGATAGGTAGGGAAATAACCATTGCTAACCTATATGCCCCTAGTGAAACACAATCATCCTTTTTTTTTTTTTTTCCCAATTTTTTTTACACATGCCAATGTTGTCACTGGCTCCACATGATACTAGGCGGTGATTTCATTACAGTCGCTCAACCAAATTTAGACCCCAGTAAGCCAGCCCTAATTTGAAATCATCTCCCAGCATGTTTGCCCATAAATTAAAACAATTCGCCCCACACATGTTTATAAACGAAAAAATAACTCAAATCAAATAGTCACACATCCACAAGAAATAATGACGATATTTAAAAAAATGTATTCTGACCTTCTCTCTAACCCAACACACATATCCCAGCATTCGCACACTCTTGGATGGAAAATATCTCTATACCTTCCAATGTACAAACAAAAACTGGGTTTAGTCCCATATATCACCTACACAACTTAGGAATTTCAATGCCCCTTGCACAGAAGAAGAAATAGAGGAAATCATTAATCACTTAAAAAAGGCTCAGCCCCAGGCCCAGATTGTTTTACCTCAGTCCTCCATCTGACTTTTTTTTTCAAAAATTTTGACAGACCTCGAAATAGAACATGTTCTAAATATTTCTGACGGAACCAATTCCTATCAAGAAAACCGCTCGTCTGTATGCTGTTCTGGCAGACCAAAAAACATTGCATGCTCTGAAGCAAGTACAAGACAGAAGCGCTCGTTGTGGTAAAACTAGTGTTTCTATTGGAGATAGCACATTCCTCACGCTGCTAAATCTGTGATCTTTTAATTCAGCGCATTCTTTTATTTATAATGCTAGAAGAATGAAGTTGTTCTCACAAACTTATTTCTTCATTATTTATCCTGATCTCATGAATAATCTATTTTTTAAAAGCCAGATCTCCATAATAATGTTTACAATTATTTTTTATAATTTTTTATTTCATCAAGATTTTTTTTTTTAGGATTACTAGTGATCTCCTTTTATAATTTTTTTTTTTTTTTTTGTGTGTCAAGTTACCACAATAACATTATTATCTTGTATTTTTTATTAACCTCAAGGAAGTTGGTGTCCCTTGTTAATTTGACATTGTCTTTTTAAAATGTACCTGACTACTCACAAACAAACTGTTCTATTTGAAGACAAACACATAGGAAAGCATTTTTTGAAAATAAAATATCCATTTATTCTGGGTAACAAAATAAATAGGAAGTCAACACTGGAGAAACTTTTGGAGTTTGCAAAGCCTTTTGGCCCCCAGGGCACACATCAAGTCTGTGGAAAAGAGGAGACGTTGGCCCTTCTTCAATTCTAGCAACCTGGTGGCTATAGAGCAGCCATTGGCATCTTCAGCTTTGGGGGGGCTCCTGAGGAAATCACTGGCTTTCCTAATGAGGCCCAGTGCTGCCTCCTCCATCATCATCCCCTTCCTGGGCCTTTTGGTGGTAAGGCAGAGGAGAGGCAACTGGGATTGGGTGAGGCTCCTACTGGGCCCAGCCACCTCCTGGCTGCCACTGGGCACAGTCTACTCCTGGCTGATGCTTTCCAGACCCTCCACCTGGCTGAGCTCATCCTGTGTATAAAAAAGGGACATAGTTTTAGTTTTTGCTTCATCAATCGCACACACAATTTTTAGCTCCTGACTTGCAAATTAAATGTTATTAAATAGAAAAGACTATCATTCTGACCCCAGCATTTTTCTTTCTTGTCCCAAACATTTTGGCCACTACTGTCTATTCATATGTAAATCACTTTGTTTAAAATCATTAATTAGTTATCAATTATAACATCTAGTTAACATCATTAAAATTAGGACAATAAATACACTTCCAAGCAATGTTTCATATTCCTATTTCTGGACTCAGATATCTGTGTGCTAAGTATACCTTTTGTTTTATTCTCATAGGGGAGAAAAGACTCGGAGGACACCACTCAGAGGACACCAGGGACCCCCCACATCACCAAGAAGGGGAAATCAGCCCAAGACCCCCTGAGGATCTGGAGGAAGGAGAGGTGGAGGAAGTGGACGAGATTGTCACCCAAACAGGTGAGTGTCTGACACCCCAGCATCAGGTAATCTATGTATGCCTGCATATTTATAATACGTGTTTTTTAACCAAGTTTTAGGTGATGTGCTGGTTGTTGAAGAGCAAGCTGAAGCTTTCACAAGTGACAGTGCACAAAGGCTCATCCACGACATTATGCTGTGAAATGGCGAAATGGACATTATAAGGAAGAAACTGAATGTAATGGAACAACAAATGAAGAACTTGATCGATGTGTTGGGGAGAATATAAATTGCTTTCAAATCCCATCCATTTACCCATTTATTGGACTAAACCCAGTTTTTGTTTGTACATTTTAAAAGCCAAATTTTGAAGATGCACACGGTGTGTCAACATGTGTTATCTGCCATCAGGGCATCTCAATTTTCACGTTTTGTGTGCAACCCCTTCTTAACTCTAGTAGGTGAGAGGAAGGGGTTGTACCCCCAAAACACGTCCATTGATCCCCCCGATGGAAGATGGCACATGTTGACATTAGGCATGGGATCAGGAGGGAAATACCCATTTGGACTCCCAATTTGTGTGCAACTAAATTTGGCTTTTACAGGGGTGACATCACCCCATCTGATGAAGGCAATTCAAGACATTTTTAACACTATAATGTCTGATATTGCCTTCAGTTTTTATATGTTGAATTTTGTAAGTTTCAGAGTTGTGTATGTTATGTTTTAAAACATGCCTGTTTCTAAAAAAAAAAAAAAAAAATTGAGAAAAAAAAATATTTTTCTAAAAATGTTTCTAATGTACATATGAAAAGCGCACAGAGTAAAATTTTATTTTGAGAATCAACAATGTGTGGCTTCTTCTTCTTTCAATGCTCAATACCAGTTTTGTAAGTAATTTTGTGTTTACAGTGACAATGGGGCTTATTTACTAAAGGAAAATCCACTTGCCACTACAAGTGCACTAGGAGAACCTAGGAGACAGTCAAAAAGAAACCCAAGTAATAAAGAAATCTCAAGATTTGATCAGATCATTTTTTTTATTATTAAAAATTAGACATTGTCTGGCATTGCAATTACCCCCCCTACCCGTAAAATAATTAACATATTTCTCCTTCACGGGCACTTTGGGGTACCAAGCCAGGATGGGCAGTATCCAGGCCCGTAAGAGGATAGGAAGTAAGTCCAGCCTCAGGCCAAAAGTTGTGCAATATGCAGCAGCTTAAGATTATGTGGTTGAGTTTATACTCTGCCATGTATATGGCTGTCAGAAACCGGCTGGCCATTATCCCAAAGGCATTCTCCATGACTCTTCGGGCTCTGGCCATCCGGTAGTTAAAAACACTCCTCTCTGGGGTGAGGGTCCTCTGGGGGAATGGCTTCATCAGATGCTCACCCTCACACCGAGTGCAAGCAAGAAAGACGAATGGGAGTCCATAAACGTTGTCCGCATCAGGTGGCAATCCCAGGCCACCACTTTGGAGCTGTTGGTAAAACTCCGTCTGGGTGAAGAATCCTCTATCCAACATCCGGCCATTCTTCCCCACATCCATATAGAGGAATTCATATTGTGCCGACACCACCACCATTAACACGATATTATGAAACCCCTTATAGTTAAAATAATATGACCCCAAATGGGGAGTGGCGCAATGTGGACATGCTTCCCATCTATAGCCCCTCCACAGTTGGGAAAGTCCCAACAGTTGGAAAAATGGGAGGCCACAGTCTGCCATTACTGTGGTGTTGAAGAAAATTGTGGAGTCAAAACAGAAAAAATATTAGTACTTATTACATAACAAGCAGATTATTACTATTACATAGCAAGCAGATTAGGCACAAACATTCAGCCAACATCAGTAGAATATTTATTTTTAGGAGTATTTAAAGACAAAAATATAAGGGCCACTTATCAGATTAATTCCCCCCTCTGATGGCCCATTGTGAAAATTTTAGGTGGGTGGGTAGGGTTCAAGATGAGTTTGGGCCCCCCAAAAAAAGCCTCTGGCACTCTGCCTGAATTTAAGGACAACGATAACATTTGTACAGACTTTAGGGGATGTTTGGAGTAAAGCACTACAATGGAGCTGACAAAGTACATAAAATACATGGTTAAGTGACTAGGCTATAGTCGATTTGTTTTGTTTTTTTATTTATTTTTGTTTTTTTTTAACCTCATTCATTAAGCTTTATCTTTATTTTTTTAACTTGATGATCACTATTATAATGGTACAATACAATTTTTTGTTCTTTTTTGTTTTAAGACGATTGAAGGGAAATTATTGTCGTTTATTTGGTGTTATGCTAAACAGGCTCTGTGGTCGAGGAACGACGCCCGAAGTCAGCCCTCAAACCCTGGTTGTGTTCAGTTTGTACAGCACCCTTGCATTGAAATGAGCTTCCCTTCCCTCGATTTATAAAATTACGATTAAAATAATTTCTCTGTAATGTAATTTCTTTGTAGTGAACAGGGATGTAATTCCTTAAACAAAAGGAAGAAAGCTTTTATGCAATATACTAAAGTAAAAGCCAATATAATTCTCCTTCAAGAAACCCATTTTAAGAAGGATAATCACTCCTCTTTCTTCCACAAATCGTACAACCAGGCATTTTATACACTCGCCTCTTCTAAGACGAGGGGTTGTGGTCTTTTTGCATTATTTATTTCCCATGTCCAACAAGTATACAAAGACCCTGATAGCCATTGTATTATTATTAAAGGCTACCTGATAGGTAGGGAAATAACCATTGCTAACATATATGCCCCTAGTGAAACGCAATCATTCTTTTTTTCCCAATTTTTTTACACATGGCAACATTGTCACTCCCTCCACATGATACTAGGCTGTGATTTCATTACAGTCGCTCAACCAAATTTAGACCCCAGTAAGCAAGCCCTAATTTGAAGACCTTCTCTAAAACAACTTGCACACACTTAAATGCACTGCAGCTTATTGATTCCTGGAGAGTTCTAAATGTTGGAGAATGTGAATATACCTTTTTATTCGCACCCCCATGACTCATAGTTGAGACTGGACTATGTTTTTTGCACACCCAATATACTTGCCAATTCCAGTGATGCTTCAATATACCCATGCTCATGGTCTGCTCATCATATATTTACATTAGATACACAATTTATAGGCCTCACACCCACACCTTATTCCTGGAGGCTTAATGAATCCCTAATAACTGCCCCCATAAGACAACAAGAAATAGCTTCCACAATTGAAGAATACTTCTCTGAATACATCTCCTGAAACCTCACCTACAACTCTTTGGCTAGTGCATAAAGCAGTCTTAAGAGACCATCTTATTAAACACTTTAGCCCCGGACCAATTTTCAGCCTAAGGACCAGAGGTCTTTTTACAATTTCGCACTGCACTGCTTTAACTGGTAATTGCGCGGTCATGCAATGTTGTACCCAAATGAAATTTGCGTCCTTTTCTTCCCACAAACAGAGCTTTCTTTTGATGGTATTTGATTGCCTCTGCGATTTTTTTTTTTTTTTTTTTTTTTTGCGATATAAATGGAAAAAGACCGAAAATTTTGAGAAAAAAATATATTTTCTACTTTTTGTTATAAGAAAAATCGAATAAACTCAATTTTAGTTATACATTTAGGGCAAAATTTATTCAGCCACATGCCTTTAGTAAAAAAAAATGTCAATAAGCTTATATTTATTGGTTTGCGCAAAAGTTATAGCGTCTACAAACTAGAGTACATTTTCTGGAATTTACACAGCTTCTCTCATTTCTTGAGGTGCTAAAATGGCAGGGCAGTACAAACCCCCCCCCCCAAATTACCCCATTTTGGAAAGTAGACACCCCAAGGAAATTGCTGAGGGGCATGTTGTGCCCATTGAATATTTTTTTTTTGTTTTGTCCCAAGTGATTGAATAATGACACAAAAAAAAAAGTTTACAAAAGTTGTCACTAAATGATATATTGCTCACACATGCCATAGTTATATGTGGAATTGCACCCCAAAATATATTCTGCTGCTTCTCCTATGTATGAGGATACCACATATGTGGGAATTTTTGGGAGTCTAGCTGCGTGCGGCACCCCGAAAACCAATCACTGCCTTCAGGATTTCTAAGGGTGCAAATTTTTGATTTCATTCCTCACTACCTATCACAGTTTCGAAGGCCATAAAATGCCAAAATAGCACAAACCCCCCCCCCCAAATGACCCCATTTTGGAAAGTAGACACCCCAAGCTATTTACTGAGAGGCATGTTGAGTCCATGAAATATTTTATATTTTGCCACAAGTTGCAGGAATATTACAATTTTTTTTTTTTTTTTGCACAAAGTTGTCACTAAATGATATATTGCTCACACATGCTATGGGCATAAGTCAAATTACACCCCAAAATAAATTCTGCTGCTTCTCCCGAGTACGGGGATATCACATGTGGGGGACTTTTTGGGAGCCTAGCCACGTACGGGACCCCAAAAACCAAACACTGCCTTCCGGATTTAAATGTAAAACGCTACAAAAAAAAACTGTTAGCGATCGCAGGGATCAGGCCTGACTCTGCGATCGCTGCAGTTATGTGTTTAGTGTTTTGTAAGTGACAGTGATCGATCGATACTGCACTTGGGTGGGCTGGGCGGAGGGACAAAACCCAGGTGCTAGCAGGTATCTGGGCTGATCCTGCTAACAATGCGTTTTTTTTGGAACCCTAAACTGCTGGGGACGCTAGTATAGATTTGATCAGATATTGATCTGTTCAGATTCTATACCACTGCGGGAGGTTTATGCTTTGTGCATGGGTGTTAGCGGTACTGGCACTAACCTAGCGCTGGCTGGGGCGACGCAGACCCTGACCCTAAAACCTAATTGATATCACCCGCCGGGTGATCTGGGGGTTAAACCTTTATTGGGTAATAAATGGTGGGTGCCCTGATGCTATAAAAAGCAAACTAACCAGAGTCACCTGTAACACTTATATGGTGATCACTGGTGAAAGGGTTAACTAGGGGCAATCAGGGGGTTCAAATTTTTATTAGATAGTATATGGGGGTCCCTGGCGCTATATTAAAAACCTGACGGGGAACCTAAATAACTAACTGGCTAACCAGCATCACCAGTGACACTTATACTGTGATCGCTGGTGAAAGGGTTAACTAGGGGCAATCAGGGGGTTAAAACCATTATTGGGTAGTATATGGGGGTACCTAGCGCTATAAAAACCTGGCGGTGAATCTAAAAAAATAACTAGCTACCTAGCAGCACTAGTGACACTAATGCAGCGATCAGAAAAATGATCGCTTAGTGACACTGGAAAAAGGGGGGTGAAAGGGTTAACTCTAGGGGCAATCAGGGGGTTAAACCTCTATTGGGGGGTGGTAGGGGGCTACCCTGGACCTAACACTAACTGCCCTGACAGTTTTTACTGTCACAACTGACACTGAATGCAGTGATCAGTAAATAAATGATCACTGCAATCAGTGACACTGTGACTGGGGGGGGGGGGGCGATCGGGGGGGTTGTGTGCCTAAGTGTTACTGTAGTGTTGGTGCACACTTACTTTCACTTCTCCTCGTAGTCCGGTCAAAAAGACCGCCCCAAGGGGAATGACATCACTTCCTCCCTGCCTGTGTTTACTATACACAGTGGGAGGAAGCTTCTCATTCGCCAGGAGCGATCGAGAGGGGATGGCCAGAAACCAACGGCCATCCCCTCATCCCGGATCGCTCCTGCAGCGAATCGGACCCCCCACCCGCTGGAAGGCAAGCACGTACATGTACGTGCTTGTGCCTGTACATGCCATTGTGATGACGTACATTGGCATGCGGTGGTCCTTAAGTGGTTAAAATTGCAGCAAATAATAAAGAAAATGGAGAAGAATTCTTACTCTCACCAAAGAACTTCAAAAAATGTATAGATCACATATAAATATCCAAGATCCAATTATCAACACTATTATGCAAAAATGCACTGAATATGGACACTTTACTCTCATATTAAGTGGAAAAGATGCTTTGTTGGTTGAAAACAACATTCTATCTTTTAAGTAAATCATCTTCCAGCATGTTTGCCCGTAAATTAAAACAATTTGCCCCACACATGTTTATAAACTAAAAAATAACTCAAATCAAATAGTCACACATCCACAAGAAATAATGACCATATTTAAAAATGTATTCCGACCTTCTCTCTAACCCTAACACACATACCCCAGCATTCGCACATTCATGGATGGAAAATATCTCTATACCTTCCAATGTACAAACAAAAACTGGGTTTAGTCCAACAAATGGGTAAATGGATGGCATTTGAAAGCAATTTAAATTCCTACCTGATAGGTAGGGAAATAACCATTGCTAACCTATATGCCCCTAGTGAAACACAATCATCCTTTTTTTTTTTTTTTCCCAATTTTTTTTACACATGCCAATGTTGTCACTGGCTCCACATGATACTAGGCGGTGATTTCATTACAGTCGCTCAACCAAATTTAGACCCCAGTAAGCCAGCCCTAATTTGAAATCATCTCCCAGCATGTTTGCCCATAAATTAAAACAATTCGCCCCACACATGTTTATAAACGAAAAAATAACTCAAATCAAATAGTCACACATCCACAAGAAATAATGACGATATTTAAAAAAATGTATTCTGACCTTCTCTCTAACCCAACACACATATCCCAGCATTCGCACACTCTTGGATGGAAAATATCTCTATACCTTCCAATGTACAAACAAAAACTGGGTTTAGTCCCATATATCACCTACACAACTTAGGAATTTCAATGCCCCTTGCACAGAAGAAGAAATAGAGGAAATCATTAATCACTTAAAAAAGGCTCAGCCCCAGGCCCAGATTGTTTTACCTCAGTCCTCCATCTGACTTTTTTTTTCAAAAATTTTGACAGACCTCGAAATAGAACATGTTCTAAATATTTCTGACGGAACCAATTCCTATCAAGAAAACCGCTCGTCTGTATGCTGTTCTGGCAGACCAAAAAACATTGCATGCTCTGAAGCAAGTACAAGACAGAAGCGCTCGTTGTGGTAAAACTAGTGTTTCTATTGGAGATAGCACATTCCTCACGCTGCTAAATCTGTGATCTTTTAATTCAGCGCATTCTTTTATTTATAATGCTAGAAGAATGAAGTTGTTCTCACAAACTTATTTCTTCATTATTTATCCTGATCTCATGAATAATCTATTTTTTAAAAGCCAGATCTCCATAATAATGTTTACAATTATTTTTTATTATTTTTTATTTCATCAAGATTTTTTTTTTTAGGATTACTAGTGATCTCCTTTTATAATTTTTTTTTTTTTTTTTTGTGTGTCAAGTTACCACAATAACATTATTATCTTGTATTTTTTATTAACCTCAAGGAAGTTGGTGTCCCTTGTTAATTTGACATTGTCTTTTTAAAATGTACCTGACTACTCACAAACAAACTGTTCTATTTGAAGACAAACACATAGGAAAGCATTTTTTGAAAATAAAATATCCATTTATTCTGGGTAACAAAATAAATAGGAAGTCAACACTGGAGAAACTTTTGGAGTTTGCAAAGCCTTTTGGCCCCCAGGGCACACATCAAGTCTGTGGAAAAGAGGAGACGTTGGCCCTTCTTCAATTCTAGCAACCTGGTGGCTATAGAGCAGCCATTGGCATCTTCAGCTTTGGGGGGGCTCCTGAGGAAATCACTGGCTTTCCTAATGAGGCCCAGTGCTGCCTCCTCCATCATCATCCCCTTCCTGGGCCTTTTGGTGGTAAGGCAGAGGAGAGGCAACTGGGATTGGGTGAGGCTCCTACTGGGCCCAGCCACCTCCTGGCTGCCACTGGGCACAGTCTACTCCTGGCTGATGCTTTCCAGACCCTCCACCTGGCTGAGCTCATCCTGTGTATAAAAAAGGGACATAGTTTTAGTTTTTGCTTCATCAATCGCACACACAATTTTTAGCTCCTGACTTGCAAATTAAATGTTATTAAATAGAAAAGACTATCATTCTGACCCCAGCATTTTTCTTTCTTGTCCCAAACATTTTGGCCACTACTGTCTATTCATATGTAAATCACTTTGTTTAAAATCATTAATTAGTTATCAATTATAACATCTAGTTAACATCATTAAAATTAGGACAATAAATACACTTCCAAGCAATGTTTCATATTCCTATTTCTGGACTCAGATATCTGTGTGCTAAGTATACCTTTTGTTTTATTCTCATAGGGGAGAAAAGACTCGGAGGACACCACTCAGAGGACACCAGGGACCCCCCACATCACCAAGAAGGGGAAATCAGCCCAAGACCCCCTGAGGATCTGGAGGAAGGAGAGGTGGAGGAAGTGGACGAGATTGTCACCCAAACAGGTGAGTGTCTGACACCCCAGCATCAGGTAATCTATGTATGCCTGCATATTTATAATACGTGTTTTTTAACCAAGTTTTAGGTGATGTGCTGGTTGTTGAAGAGCAAGCTGAAGCTTTCACAAGTGACAGTGCACAAAGGCTCATCCACGACATTATGCTGTGAAATGGCGAAATGGACATTATAAGGAAGAAACTGAATGTAATGGAACAACAAATGAAGAACTTGATCGATGTGTTGGGGAGAATATAAATTGCTTTCAAATCCCATCCATTTACCCATTTATTGGACTAAACCCAGTTTTTGTTTGTACATTTTAAAAGCCAAATTTTGAAGATGCACACGGTGTGTCAACATGTGTTATCTGCCATCAGGGCATCTCAATTTTCACGTTTTGTGTGCAACCCCTTCTTAACTCTAGTAGGTGAGAGGAAGGGGTTGTACCCCCAAAACACGTCCATTGATCCCCCCGATGGAAGATGGCACATGTTGACATTAGGCATGGGATCAGGAGGGAAATACCCATTTGGACTCCCAATTTGTGTGCAACTAAATTTGGCTTTTACAGGGGTGACATCACCCCATCTGATGAAGGCAATTCAAGACATTTTTAACACTATAATGTCTGATATTGCCTTCAGTTTTTATATGTTGAATTTTGTAAGTTTCAGAGTTGTGTATGTTATGTTTTAAAACATGCCTGTTTCTAAAAAAAAAAAAAAAAAATTGAGAAAAAAAAATATTTTTCTAAAAATGTTTCTAATGTACATATGAAAAGCGCACAGAGTAAAATTTTATTTTGAGAATCAACAATGTGTGGCTTCTTCTTCTTTCAATGCTCAATACCAGTTTTGTAAGTAATTTTGTGTTTACAGTGACAATGGGGCTTATTTACTAAAGGAAAATCCACTTGCCACTACAAGTGCACTAGGAGAACCTAGGAGACAGTCAAAAAGAAACCCAAGTAATAAAGAAATCTCAAGATTTGATCAGATCATTTTTTTTATTATTAAAAATTAGACATTGTCTGGCATTGCAATTACCCCCCCTACCCGTAAAATAATTAACATATTTCTCCTTCACGGGCACTTTGGGGTACCAAGCCAGGATGGGCAGTATCCAGGCCCGTAAGAGGATAGGAAGTAAGTCCAGCCTCAGGCCAAACTGAGGCAAGATAATTGTGTGAATTTTTACATAAAAAGTTGTGCAATATGCAGCAGCTTAAGATTATGTGGTTGAGTTTATACTCTGCCATGTATATGGCTGTCAGAAACCGGCTGGCCATTATCCCAAAGGCATTCTCCATGACTCTTCGGGCTCTGGCCATCCGGTAGTTAAAAACACTCCTCTCTGGGGTGAGGGTCCTCTGGGGGAATGGCTTCATCAGATGCTCACCCTCACACCGAGTGCAAGCAAGAAAGACGAATGGGAGTCCATAAACGTTGTCCGCATCAGGTGGCAATCCCAGGCCACCACTTTGGAGCTGTTGGTAAAACTCCGTCTGGGTGAAGAATCCTCTATCCAACATCCGGCCATTCTTCCCCACATCCATATAGAGGAATTCATATTGTGCCGACACCACCACCATTAACACGATATTATGAAACCCCTTATAGTTAAAATAATATGACCCCAAATGGGGAGTGGCGCAATGTGGACATGCTTCCCATCTATAGCCCCTCCACAGTTGGGAAAGTCCCAACAGTTGGAAAAATGGGAGGCCACAGTCTGCCATTACTGTGGTGTTGAAGAAAATTGTGGAGTCAAAACAGAAAAAATATTAGTACTTATTACATAACAAGCAGATTATTACTATTACATAGCAAGCAGATTAGGCACAAACATTCAGCCAACATCAGTAGAATATTTATTTTTAGGAGTATTTAAAGACAAAAATATAAGGGCCACTTATCAGATTAATTCCCCCCTCTGATGGCCCATTGTGAAAATTTTAGGTGGGTGGGTAGGGTTCAAGATGAGTTTGGGCCCCCCAAAAAAAGCCTCTGGCACTCTGCCTGAATTTAAGGACAACGATAACATTTGTACAGACTTTAGGGGATGTTTGGAGTAAAGCACTACAATGGAGCTGACAAAGTACATAAAATACATGGTTAAGTGACTAGGCTATAGGTGTATATGGGCCTAGGATAGCATGCTGGGGAGGTTAGTGAAGGCAAATATGCATTAGACATGTGCATTCGCTTTCGTCCGAATGCATTTTCGTCTGAATTTCAGGTATTTTCGTTTTCGTTTTGACAAACGATAACGAAAGTGCAGAATCCGAAAAACGAAAGATCCGACATAAATAAATGTTTTTTTTTCGTTTTCATTGTTACAACAGTTCGATATAGAATAGGAGATTCGATGTGACCGTTCGATATATAGGAGATTCAACGTGACTCTGACAATATCAATCTGTCTATTGAACCTGTGGTCGAATGTGCCTAAGTTTCGTTTACCTCTATTAGTCCAAGATTATATAGAAAAGCTTCGACATAGAGTAAATATTCGACATAGAGAGAACAGATTCGACAGAGAGAAACGATTCTGGAATTGGGTGGGGGAAGTAAAATAAAAAAAATGATGATGATGATGATGAATGTTATTGGCTGTAACCAAAGAGGAGGAGCAGTAAAATAGCCGGAACTAACAGTACACGTGTACAGCCAACTTACATTCACTTACGATTTTCTAGCAGAGAGAGACATACACTGAATTATTTCAGTAGACAGTCAATCTTAGCTAGTCCGTTTGTGTTCCTGAATCATTTAGCAATCAAGCATAAGCACAGCAGCAGAACAATAGTGAAGCAAGCTACAGTTGAACTTAGCTTTTTCCTAAAAATCTGATGCTATAGTGTTAGTGTGAGAACCTTAGTGATTCTAGTGTTGCTGTGATAGCCTCAGAGGCTGCATGTGTTGTGTGGGGATTTATTAGACTTGTTACCTGTCTGATCAGTGATCGCTATCACCAGTCCACTAGTTTCTGTTTGAACGGGTATATAATATATATACAGAAACAGCAATGTACCGTTCTACTGGAAATGCGAAGGCAGGTAGAGGTAGTGGTCGCTGTGCTGGTGCCACCACCACTGCCACCAGCAAAGCTAGTTTCACCACCAGTTCTACTAGGAGTTTTCCTGCCAGACCACCATCTGCTGTTGCTGTTGCCAGTGCAGTGCTTCCTTCTGCTTCTACAGGTGTCATGGCTTCTTATTTTTATGGGATAGGCAAGAAACCTAGTATAAAACAAGTGGAGTTGCCTGTACACTCACAACCACCAATCACACAGCCAGTGCCACTGCCCAGCTCCCCAAAGAAGCAATTGAGGGAGACAGCAGCAGAGACAGAGTGTGAGACTTTTTTGTCATTGGCCCAAGAGAATGATTCTGAATGTGATGCTCCTCTTTCCCCAACCACTGCAGACGTTTTATACACTCTTACCCCACAAGAGTTGCAGCATGACGTAGAGAACGTGCAAGAGGAATATTCTGTGAGGAGTAGGACAGGTAGCAGTCCACTTTTTTCATCTGCTGCTAACTCCCCTTCTCCTTCTGTTATTATGGAGGAAGAATCCTGTGATGATGATGATAACACCAACCTCCCCAGCACCCCTGCAATTAGCACTAGTTCACCAAGTGTAACTGTAGTGGCAACAGCTTCCACCACTGGTGTGCTACCTGCTGCAGCCATATAAGCCCATACTACTACTACTAGTGATCAGGGTAAAGGGGCTGCATCCCGCTGCAGCAATATGTGGAAATACTTCCAAACAGTGGAAGGCGGGTTCTTTGCAAAGTGCAAGTTGTGTGGGAAGCAAGTCAGCAGGGGTAAAAAGTTGGGACATTTAACCAACGCTGGCATGAACCTACATCTCAGAAATCACCACAGTTCTAGCTTACTGCGGGCAGAGGCATAAAAAAGATGGTAGCGCAGGAAGCAGCATAACAGACTCTGACTGTACTGGTGGTACCTCCTCAACCATACCACAGGCTCAGAGCACAGCCCATAGAGAGGATTCAATTAGGACAAACCGTCCACATGCAGTAGTTCCACTGCAGGCCCAATCAGGCTCCTCATCCTCCCAAGGACATTATCAGCCTACCCTAGACAGTTTTGTTGGCTTTAGTTCCAAGGGCATGTCAAAACAGCAGGCCAACAAGATCACCCTCCTCATTGGCCAATTCATTGCTGTTGGAGGAGCCTCTTTTCGCATGATTGAAGGGGAGCCATTTAAACAGCTGATGCATGCCCTTGCTCCACGATACGTTGTTCCTGCACGAACAACTTTCAGCAGAAAGATTGGTCCAGCACTATACCATTTGTGTGTTGCATTATTAAAGGGAAAAATGGCCAAAGCTGAGGGTCAGACAATTCATTTGACCACTGATTTGTGGACAGCTCCCAGCGGTCAACATGCTTTCCTGTCTTTGACTGCACACTGGTGGCAGGCCACTGTGCCTGTTGGTGGTGGCACTACTGCAAGAGCTCAAACTTCATCAGGAAGCAGGTCTGCAGCTCAAGACCAGCAGGGTTATCAAGATTTCCTGCTCCACACAGAAGTCCGTGATGATAGACACAGCTCTGCCAACATATTGCGGGCAATTAGAACGATGTTGGCCAATTGGTTTGGAGAGCGGGCAGTCACCAATGTTTCTGTTGGGTTCATAGTAACAGACGGAGGTTCAAACATGGTCAAAGTGCTCCAAGATGGATCTTTTGTCGGTGTGCGATGTTCTGCACACATACTGCATTTAGTGGTCAAGGGTGCAATCCCAGTGGAGAAAAACAACAAGATTGCTCAAATCTTGGACCTTTGCAGGAAAATTGCAGGGCATTTCCACCGCAGTGTAGTTGCTAGTCAACTGTTGAGGGAGGAGCAAGAACAATCAGAGCTTCCCATACATTGCCTAAAACAAGATGTCAGCACCCGGTGGAACTATACCCTGGAAATGCTGGAACGCATTTTGGAGCAAAAGACAGCCATCCACAATCTATCATCTCACCACAGCATTGGGATTGATTCCACACTGGAACATGATGACTGGTGTATAATTGGGCAGCTTGTTTCTGTCCTAAAACCTTTTCCTAATTTGACGGAAAACTTGAGTCAGAGCAATGCCAGCCTAGGACAGGTCATACCCTTGTTTACCTATCTCATAGATAAGATGGGATCATTCCTAGAAAACAGTGAGCCTGTTTGTGGCAGCCCACTTCATGCCGATGTAGCGTCTTTCATCAGAAAGCTACAAGACAATTTAAAAGATCGGCTAAATGACCGTGTCTGCAAAAGCCCTGAACTCATGCTGGCTACCCTGTGTGATCCCAGGATCAAAGGTAAACTGGCACTCAGAAACAACAGCCTTTCCTACTGGAAAGAAAAACGAATTGAAAGAGTCCATAATTTGCAGCAACAAAGAGGTATGCTGAATAAGGCCGATTTGGAACATTCACCTGCAATGTCTGCTATTCCAAGGCCTGGCACCATCACTCAAAAACAACTGAGTGGAGCATGTGCATGTTGGGTAGAGGCACTTGACAATCTGGTGGATGCAGGTCAAGCAGCAGGTAATCGAGTGCCTCTGAAATGGTCAGGCCTACCTATATGAACCCCCTTTGCTTCCTACAGAGGACCCTTTGACCTATTGGGATGGTAAGAAAAGTGTGTGGCCTGGTCTTTGCCTGGTTGCCCAGAAACTACTATCCTGTCCTCCAACCAGTGTGCAAAGTGAGAGAGTTTTCTCTATTACTGGGAACATCCTTAATCCACACCGTGCACAACTAACACCCCATTTGATGGAACAAATAACTTTCCTCAAATTTAACCTCCCCAAGCTGGGTTACCCTACCCTTAACTTGTGAGACCCGAATCATTGCCATGGGACTCATCCAAATGTTGAGGAAAATCATTATTTTTTTCTTACCACTTGAATTTGACATTGACAATAGCAGTTCTCTTCGGTGTGACCCCAAGATTTAAATAGAATTAGATTTTTTCAAACAATCCTAATTACTCCCTTTATTCCTTCCATCACCCTTTTTTGTAATGAATGTGTATCAGAGGCGGACTAAGTGGGGGCGGGGGGCGGGCCGCCCCGGGTGCCACACATTGGGGGGGTGTCAGGCCAGCGCCCTCCCCCTCCGCAAGTGAAGAGGAGACAGCGCAGTGGGTTCACAGCCCACACAGAGAGCCCGATGCACTGGCAGTGGGCGGCATTGCAGGGGGGAGGTGCGAACAGCACCCCGAGTGGAGTGACACCTGTCGGCTTAGTGATCCCGGACCCGGCGCAATAATCCCGTCTCTCTGTGGTCGCGTGACTCATGTCGCGCCGTTCTGATCAGTCTCAGCAGCGGCTGTCACTCACAGCCGAGCAGAGTGAAGCCGCCTCCCCCCCTCCTCCTCCATGCACAGCACTGTGTAGACATAAAGGAGGAGGGGGATCAGACTGATCAGAACGGCGCGACGTGAGTCACGCGATCACAGAGAGACGGGATTATTGTGCCGGGTCCCGGATCACTGAGCCGTCAGGTGTCACTCCACTCAGGTGCTGTTCGCACCTCCCCCCTGCAATGTCACTGCCTTGGGCTCTTCATGTGTGTTCAGGTACATTATGGGCCTGTGGGGGGGGGCTGTATTGTAAGGGGGTCTGAGCACTGTGAGGGGGTCTGCACTGTGGTGGGGGGGTCTGCACTGTGGTGGGGGGTTCTGCACTGTGGTGGGGGTCTGTGCACTGTGGGGGGGGGTCTGCACTGTAGGGGGGTCCTGCACTTTAGGGGGGTCCTGTACTGTAGGGGTGTCTGTACTATAGTACTATAGCGGGGTCTGCACTATAGGGGGAGGTGTCTGTACAGTAGGGGAAGATTTGGCACTGTAGGGGGGTTCTTTACTGTAGGGGGGTCTGCACTGTAGGGGGGTCCTGCACTGTAGGGGAGTCATGCACTGTTAGGGGGTCTGCACTGTTAGAGGGTCTGCACTGTGGGGGGGGGGGGTCCTGCACTGTAGGGGGTCCTGCACTGTAGGGGGTCTGCACTGTAGGAGGGGTCTGCACTGTAGGAGGGGTCTGCACTGTAGGGGGATCCTGCACTGTAGGGGGGCCCTGCACTGTAGGGAGGTCTGCACTGTAGGGGGGGTCCTGCACTGTAGGGGGTCTGCACTGTTAGGGGGTCTGCACTGTGGGGGCGGGGGGGTCCTGCACTGTAGGGGGGTCCTGCACTGTAGGGGGGTCTGCACTGTAGGAGGGGTCTGCACTGTAGGAGGGGTCTGCACTGTGGGGGGGGGGTCCTGCACTGTAGGGGGGTCTGTACTATAGGGGGTCTGCACTATAGGGGGAGGGTTCTGTACAGTAGGGGGAGAATTGGCACTGTAGGGGGGTCTGCAGTGTAAGGGGGTATGCACTGTAGGGGGAAGGGGTCTGTACTGTAGGGGAGGATTCTGCACTGTAGGGGGGGTCTGTACTGCAGGGGAGGGGCCTGCACTGTAAGGGGGTCTGTACTGCAGGGGAGGGGCCTGCACTGTAAGGGGGTCTGTACTGTAGGGGAGGATTCTGTACTGTAGGGCGAGAGGTCTGTACTGTAGGGAAGTCTGTACTGTAGGGGGGTCTGCGCTGTAGGGTGGAGGGGTCTGTACTGTAGGAGGGTTTGCACTGTAGGGGAGGATTCTGTACTGTAGGGGGGTCTGTGATGTAGGGGGGGGCTGCGCTGTAGGGTGGAGGGGTCTGTACTGTAGGAGGGTCTGCACTGTAGGTGAGGATTTTGTACTGTAGGGGGTCTGTACTGTAGGGGGTTCTACACTGTAGATGGGGGGCCTGTACGGTAGGGAGGTCTGCACTGTAGGGGGTCTGTGTAACATGCAGGGGGTCCAGAGGTGCAGGGTGCTGTGTAATGTAAAGGGGTCCAGAGGTGCAGGGTGCAGTGTAATGTAAAGGGGTCCAGAGGTGCAGGGTGCTGTGTAATGTAAAGGGGTCCAGAGGTGCAGGGTGATGTGTAATTTAAAGGGGTCCAGAGGTGCAGTTGTGGAGAGGGGGGTACACAGTAGTGAAAAAAATATATTGAAGGATGCAGAGGTATGCAGGGGGCACAGTGGGGTGTTTTTACATTTTAAGGTGGGGGGTGCCAGATATAGGATCCGCCCCAGGTGCCAAATGCTCTAGGTACGACCCTGATGTGTATGTGTAGAGTGACTAGAGTGTATGTGATTGCATGATTGAATGTTGTGTGAATGGACAGTAGCAAGGGTTGAAGCCTTGCCGTGGCGCTACTGCTCACGTGTTGCTGTCTTTGTACATACAAATAGCAACGTGTGCTAATTTAACCATTTTTTGTATGATGGTCTGGAAATAAGAGACAATGATTATTATTGATGGAGCGACTGTCAACTCAAGGATCAGAATATGTTACCAACACAACATAGAACAAAGAAACATACAGCTGGAAACGTGATTCTATGCAAGATAGATTAGTTGGTCACTGCTGAGCTGCACCCAGATGCCCATGACCCCTCCTATTTGCCATCTCTGACCCTGGGGACACCAGGGCCCTCGCTGATCCTCCGCCATGTCAGGTCACCTGAGACCAGGTGACAGATGCACTCCGTAGAAGTCAGAAGTGCACCGCTAGGTACAGGTAGCGGACCATAGGACTGACTGCTGCGGATTGTACCCAGGGAGATTCAGGACACAGGTCTACAGGATCACTAACACAGATCCCAATGGGAGCTGGAGCATAGATTCCCCCTGGGTGCGGAATCTAAGAGCCAGCAGGTGTTCACCAGAGCCTCCAGTGGTGAGGATGGACTTCGCTGCAGTCTGGCTCCAGGTCGCAGCCCCTAGGGTCTCACAGCTCACGCTCTCAGTAGACAACAGGAGAAGGAAGCAGCAGGCTGGGACGACAATGATAGTAAGGGCATAAGGCAGAGTTCAGGGCAACTAGCAGACAGGAACAACAGAGTACACGCCAAAGGTTCCGGGTCACAGGCAGACAGGGATGGTTGTGGACATGCCAAAAAGTCAAGGTCACAAGCAGACAGGAATCGCTGAGAACACACCAATGTCAGTAACAGATACAAATGTATAGCACACAGCAAGCAGGAACCAGGAAGCCAAACACACCTTGGATAGTGGTTGATAATCACCGCTAGCTTGCATTGCACATGTTAACATAGGGTTCCCTGATAGGGCCTAGGGTGGAGCCATGCTTAGATGAGAGGTTATAAAAACCACCAGGTGGAAGTGGCTGGCCTCTTAGTCTGAACACATGAGGGGAGGTAAGCAGACAGAGGAAGATTACTGCATAACAATGACACCGCCTATTTCATGACCATCTGCAATTGTCTGAAGTCACCGGTGTGAGTAATCTACCCTGCTGCCAAGTTACTCAAGCCCTGGAAATTATGCCTGCCCTTTGAGCTGTTGCCCCTTGTGATTGCGCTAGCCTCAGCCTGTGAACCTCTGTCCAGTTAACTGTTGCCCTCATGATTGCAAGCTTTCAACCTATGCCCTGTAAACTGTTGAGGGCTGTATGGTTAACCCCTGCTTTAACTATCTGCTGTGTATTCTGGTGGGGGGAAAGCTGGAACGCGTGACTGGACACCAGAGGCGTAACTAGAAACCTCAGGGCCCTGGTGCAAGAAATCATGAAGGCCCCCCCCCCCTAAAACCCCCCACCCCCGAAAAGCATTATTTTGATACTATGTTTTTTTTACAATGTATAACAAAGTAAAACATTTCTGTTTCTGATTTAAACTTACCATAACTGTCAAGAGGAAGCTTCTATGAACAACAACTTTATCCATGCCCAAAAAATGCAGCCTGCCGTGTCCACCATTGCAGCCTATGTCCCCAATACAGCGTGTGACACCAGTGCAGCGTGTGTCCACCAGTGCAGCCTGTGTCCCCCTGTGCAGCGTGTGACACCAATGCAGCCTGTGTCCCCAATGCAGCATGTGACACCAGTGCAGCCTGTGTCCCCAATGCAGCATGTGACACCAGTGCAGCCTGTGTCCCCAATGCAGCGTGTGTCCACCAGTGCGCGTGTCCCCAATGCAGAGTGTGTCCACCAGTGCAGCATGTGACCCCAGTGCAGCCTGTGTCCCCCAATGCAGCCTGTGTCCCCAGTGCAGCGTGTGACACCAGTGCAGCCTGTGTCCCCAATGCAGCCTGTGTCCCCAATGCAGCATGTGACACCAGTGCAGCGTGTGTCCACCAATGCAGCCTGTGTCCCCAATGCAGCCTGTGACACCAGTGCAGCGTGTGTCCACCAGTGCAGCGTGTGTTCACCAGTGCAGCCTGTGTCCTTCAATGCAGCCTGTGTCCCCCAATGCAGCCTTTTTCCCCAGTGCAGCGTGTGACACCAGTGCAGCGTGTGTTCACCAGTGCAGCCTGTGTCCCCAATGCAGCGTGTGTCCACCAGTGCAGTGTGTGTCCACCAGTGCAGCCTGTGTCCCCCAATGCAGCCTGTGTCCCCAGTGCAGCGTGTGCCACCAGTACAGCCTGTGTCCACCAGTACAGCCTGTGTCCACCAGTGCAGCGTGTGTCCCCCAGTGCAGCGTGTCCCCCAGTGCAGCCTGTGTCCCCAGTGCAGCCTGTGTCCCCAGTGCAGCGTGTGACACCAGTGCAGCCTGTGTCCCCAATGCAGCGTGTGACACCAGTGCAGCGTGTGCCACCAGTACAGCCTGTGTCCCCCAATGCAGCCTGTGACACCAGTGCAGCATGTGACACCAGTGCAGCCTGTGTCCCCAGTGCAGCCTGTGTTCCCAGTGCAGTCTGTGTTGCCAGTGCAGCCTGTGTCACCAGTGCAGCCTGTGTCCCCAGTGCAGCCTGTGTCCCCAATGCAGTGTGTGTCCACCAGTGCAGCCTGTGTCCACCAGTGCAGCCTGTGTCCCCAATGCAGCGTGTGTCCCCAATGCAGCGTGTGTCACCAATGCAGTGGTGGTACTGCAGGGGGGCAATGGTGGTACTGGAGGGGGACCTCTTACTGATCCCATCCCCCCACCACCGATCTCATCCCTAAACACTGCGCAGTCGCAGAGGGGAGAGCTCCTCCGCCACCTTCACTGAATTGGTCTGCTCGGTTTTTTCAGTGTCTGCTCCACCTCCCTTACAGTCTCTCTGCCTGTGGATAGGCGGGGGCGGAGCGCTTCTCTCTCACGGTCTCTCCCCTCGCAGTGGGTGAAAGCCCCCTCCCTGCGGCATGAACCCGACAGACACAAACCCCGGACAGGCAGGTGGGCCCTTCACGCGTCGGCCGGGCGGCCAGTGGGCCCCCTGAAGTGGTGGAGAACTACAGGGCCCAGTCTGTTGCGACTGTTGCGACCCTGATAAATCCGCCACTGCTGGACACATTATACATGGGATTACCCTCTGCACAGTGAAATAGTGTAGAGAGAAATCTCTTAAATTTTTTAAGTTCAGCCTGATGGTTAAATGTAGACTGGTGAAGGTGGTATCGATAAAACAACTGCAAGCCCCAGAATCAATAATGGCGCTGATGGAGACGGTCTTTTCCTGGAGCTGTAATGAAAGAGGAAAAGCAATGTGGGTGGTGTTGGCTGGCAAAGATACAGGGCTGGCAGACACAGAGGAGAGGCACTTACGTGTCTTAGCAGGGCAGTTATTTACGTAATGTCTGGACCCACCATAGTAGAGGCATAGGTTCAACTGCCGGGAACGCTCCTCCGGCGATAAGGTGGGTCGCATCAGTCCAAGCTGCATTGGTTCATCAGTGGCAGGGGCAGAGCTGGCAGTACCCCCTTGTGGGACAGATGAGTAGTGGGTAGCAGGAGTAGGGACTCTCGCAGTCATCCAAGCAGGGTGATGGAGTTGCGAGGAACTCTCAGATCTGCTTTCCCGGAGCCGGCGGTCTATTTGGATGGCAAGCGCGATCAGATCCTCCAGAGAGTTAGGAATACCGACACGGGCAAGTTCATCTTTGAGCTCTTCAGAAAGGCCCATGCGGAACTGGTGCCTCAGGGCTGACTCATTCCACTGGGTGTCTGCGCTCCAGTGTCTGAAGTCCGTAACATAGTCCTCAGCCTTTCTGCGGCCCTGTTGGAGCGCAGATAGGGCGGATTCAGCTGTGGCAGTTCGTTGGGGGTCGTCATACAGCTGTGCCATGGCCTCAAAGAAAGAAGGAAGAGACTAAGTCAGAGCACTGTTATTCTCCAAGAGATGATGGGCCCAGGTCTGAGGCTCTCCTTGCAACAGGGAAATTACAAATCCCACCTTGGTAGCTTCCAAGAAAAAAGTTCTAGGCTGGAGAGCGAAGTACAGCTGGCAAGCATTGCGGAAGGCCCAGAACTTGGAACGATCTCCCGAGAATCTCTCAGGAATAGGCACCCTTGGTTCTGGTGGAAGCATCATAACAGCAGGCCGGGAGGTGGATTGAGCAGGGAGAGAAGGAGGTACTGCGACCGTGGGACTGGAACTGGAAAGATGTTGAACCCGCTCCTCCAATGTGGTATATCCTTCCTGGAGAGACTTTACGGCCAGAGTGAGAGCCGAAAGATGTGAACAGATTTCCTTCATAGCAGAGGCTTCTTCCGCGAGCTCAGTCATGGCTATTTGTACTGTTAGGTACCTGGGTGGTGAGCCTGACCTGACAGAAGACCTCTCTTACGGCTCTGGTTCAGGTCCCACTGGAATGAGAACAGTGGTAACGTGAGCGCAGCGGGGTAGGAGCGTCTGAGCTGGATGCAGCAGCTGATGCAGGCAGAGTAGGTGGTCCTCCAGATGTCTGGAACCGCAGGAACTGGTAGAGGCTGGAGACAGCTGGCAAGGCTGGCAGCAGTAGGCAGGGCAGGAGGACCAACAGCAACTGTTATAGGAGAAGGCCCTGGATGGCAGCAGCAGCGGATTCTGGAAGGACTCAGAACGCTAGGCACAAGCAGACGGATAATCAGGCAGGAACGGTAGGCAAAGGCATAGTCACTAGCAAGCAAGGGTTTAGCAGCAATAAGCAGTCCGTAGCAGAGTCAGGCAGGCCGAGATCGGGGCAGGAGAGATCAGCAGAGTCAAGGGTGAGCCCGGTCGGTAACGGTAATCAAACAGACAGGTAGCAGGGTTTTCAGGTACTAGCTGCAGACAAACAGCACGGAACATATGCGGCTGTACCTTTAAATAGGGCCACTGGCGCCAAACCGTGCTAGCACGCACATGCATGCTCGCGGGGTGAGTGCACACATGTGCGCACGGGGTGCTCCTGAGGTGCACACTGGCACACACGCAGATGCCCGGGCTGCCTAACGGCGTGCGGGCACGGCGATTTGCTCGCGCAGCACCAGCAGAGCCCTGACAGATGCCTTACCACATGCAGGTATCCTGTCTCCTAATATAAGGGGTCAACAAGGCCAACAGATGGTGAAAAATGGGGTCCGTCATCCTGTAATAATTCCTGAAATCATCAGGATTATTCTCCTGGATCTCATGAAGCAAAGGCATGTGCGAGAATTGGTCACGCTGGAGTAACCAATTCTTGGTCCATGAATTCCTCCTCACCCTGTTCATGGACTGGGCTTGGGTCAAAAGTATAAACCCCAACACCATGCCCACACACAGCACGAACTGTACGACGAGTATGTACCCGCACCATGGTTTCAAAACGGTTGGCTGGTCAGAACGAACTTAACAGAATGCACTGAAGAATGTACTGAAGAACAGCATGGCCTGTGAAGAGCGAGCTGAAAATCAGCGACGAGCGGACAAGAACACACTGAAAAACAGATACGAACTGACTGCACGCACTGATAACCAGATACAAACCCACAAGCACCAACTGAACAGCCGTAAAACGATCTGAAAAAGCAGGAGTCTGAAAAGCACGAATCCTCTATAACCAAAAGTCTACTAACACAAGATTAGCAGAAGGAGCCCAAAGGGTGGCACACTGGGTACTGAACTTCCTTTTTATAGTCCCGTCCTACAGTTTCAGTGGAATTCCCTCAGAAAAACCTTCAGAGTTTATTCCGACAGGAAAAGCAGTTGTGTGTACAGGGCATAATACAAAAATTAAGAAGCCTGATCAAAATGTAGAGATCCTACCATATATCCTTTTTTGGGTAGAATAACAGCCATAAAAATGTAAGTTCTCCCTAAATTATTATATTAACCAGTTAGGTTAAATAAAATGGTTATTACAAAATTCCAATTAGAGATCCACAAATTTATTTTGCTGGACTCACAGCCTCGCCTCTGTAAAGCTGTAAATCACAAAGCAGAGGAGGATTAGGGGTTCCAGAGCTCTGGTTATACTATCTAGCTTCAAGGTTTTCACAAATAACTGTTGCCTTATGAGGAGTTTATGAGTAATCTCCATTAGCAACTGGGAATATTTGTATTATAGATGTATATATTAGGATAAGAGAAGATAAAGAAGGTTTATAATAGTTTTAGCTTAACATGGCTATATGTTTTCAAATACAGGAACAGACTTCTGGTCAGCGTATATAATTCAATTAAAAATCCCTTTGTCTTACAGGTATGCTAAGTGTGTGTGTGAGGGAGATGTCCTGCTGTTTACCTAATGTGGTAGTCAAAGGCCCAGGAACAGATACCATTTGGGTGTGTAGTCGGTACGGAGCCGAATTAATTTGCTAGATAAAGGCTTGTGTATTCTTCCGTGCTAATCAACCATTTATCCATTTCAAAGGGTGTGGTTGATAGGCTTAAAATATTTCTTTGATCTGTTCAGGAATGGACAATTTACCCCGGCTAGGACTATGCATAGTTAAGTGCCCTATTCAAGAGCAAACTTCCTCTTTAATTAAGTGGGCTTCAGACTAATTATCACTAACCAATTAAACCCAAAAGAGGAGGTGCTATTGAGGGGAAATTAAGTTATGAGAAAATGGACCAATCTTGCAAGAGATACGCCCAGGGGAGGAGAGGGCTAACCAATCAGGGTGGTCCTGTGCAAGTCAATGAGAGATGGCCCTTTATTAGTGGGACCCAAACCAACATAGCTGGCAGATGAAACTGACCAGGGCTATGGACCAATATTAGGTAAATTATCAGATCATCTCCCAGCACTTAAAGGTATACCTGCTTGTCATATGTCTTCTTTTGTAATGTAATGAATGTAATCTGTACTCTTGTTGTATTTTAACCTAATATTTTACTCCCTCACTTAAAGACTATAGATATTTTCTGTGTATTAGATAGACCTGTAACTTACTCTAATAAATGGTGTTATGTTAAACCTTTCTTTTCCTTGTCAATAGAATTCTCTTTTAACCCATATCATATCTTCTGATTAATAAATCAGAAATATAGATTTTAAAGGTTAACAGTGGCGACCACGAAGTTGAGTACAGGACTGAAAGTATTTAATATAATACCACAATTTGTGTATTAGAGATTAAGCTTATTAAGGGAATTTAAGCTGAGTCCGCTTATTCAATCTATCTAGATAAAAAGGTTATTAGGGGGAATTTAAGCTGAGTCAGCTTATCCAATCTATATAGGGAAAAATATAGGTAAATGTTTTTTTTTATGTTATTTTTTTTTATTATTATTATTAAGTGGGTATTAGATTAACTCTAAGGAGAGAATATACACCACAAGTTATTTTTTTTTATTTTTTTGGGGATTTTTTTTATTTATTTTTTTATTATTATTTTTTTTTTTGTGTTTTATTAATATCCCAAAATTATAATTGAAAAAGTTATTTGGATGTACCTTTATATACCGGTCGATGTAAGGGGGAGGAAGTAACTTTGTGGGAAAAGTTTTATTATTATTTTATTTTTTATTTATTTTTTTATTGCATTCTTTGGTGCTCACCAAGCTTCATTGCTCTCTCTAACTATTGTTTGAGAGTCCTGCATGGTGAGTACATTTATTTTATTGAAAAGACGCCAATTGAGTGTGGTCTTGGTTTTGTTGAAAAGGTTCAACAAATTTTTGTTTTAATTTAAATGGTCTATCCACTAAATGCATAACATTTGTGTATAAGACAGTGAAAATAGCTACAAGAAAGTAGTTTGTTTGTTTTTACTGTGGAATTTTACAAGCAGTAATATTCTCATTGTTGTCAGTTAAAGTACAGAACTGTGGAAGTCTTGTTGCTGAATACTGAAGCTAATCTTTGAGAAAGATTATTATTAGTGTATTAGTGTCAAATAAGGTGCACTGAGCATAGTATAGTAGACCTTGCAAAAGTTTTTGTTGTTGGTTTTTTTTGTATTATGGAATTGAGTTACAAATACTAGTGTAAACACGGCTGTGTTTACCTTACTATTGTCAGCCTAGAGGGCTATTCACCATAAGTGATCCTTGGGGGCTTACAGTACACACTCTCAAAGCTCTTGGTTCTATTGTCCCCTGGCTCCATTATTGTATTGAAGGCTCAATGCTATGGTGAGTATAATTAGTGTTTCCCCACTAATATAAAAGAGTGTTTTATTGTGAGCTGAAAATATTGTTTTATTTTTACTGTATTTTCTGCATTTTTATTTAATTTGAGTTTCTTTATTGTTTTTTTTGTTTTCCTTCCCTCCTTCTATACGGTAATCTCAAATTGACTGTTTAGTACAGGGCAACAGTTAACTTAATTTAGCTTACACATTTTGCATTGTATAGATTGGTAATGGCTGCCATGTCCTGTCTAGAAAGTTTTGTAGCAACTTATACTCTTAAAAGGAAGAGCAATGAATTTGCCTGTGATGCCAAGTTAAAAGCATCCCCTTGGACTTATGTCCAGGAGTTATTTGAGGAACAAGCAAAAACAACCAAAAAAAGTAAGCTCAAAAGTCTAGCCTTAGCAGGCATGTATGCAGCTTGCATGGCTATGAATGCTAAAATGCAGAAATGAGAAGATATAGTCTATAATAAAAATATTACAATTTCTGAGAAGGAAAAAGATAATACAGCTTTACAGAACCAGGTACAAACATTAACTACCCTTAATCAATTAGTTAATGCCTCACAGGAGGAAAATGTTAAAAGTGTAAAATTGGCCCAGAAAGAAGTGGTACAATATAAAAGCATGCTAACTAAAGTTGAGACTGAGCTGGACCACATAACTACTGCATACAAAGTAGTCCAAAATCAGTTACATGAAGCTAAGAAAGGAACATTTATAGATCACACACACTGCACGCAAACCAAGTCACAGTTGCTACAAACAATTTCAATCCTTAACCACTTCAATACAGGGCACTTAAACACCTTCCTGCCCAGACCAATTTTGAGCATTCAGCGCTGTCGCACTTTGAATGACAATTGCGCGGTCATGCTACACTGTACCCAAATGAAATTTTTATCATTTTTTTCCCACAAATAGAACTTTCTTTTGGTGGTATTTGATCTCCTCTACGGTTTTTATTTTTTGCGCTACAAATAAAAAAATACCGAACATTTTGAAAAAAAAAAATTTTTTTGTTTCAGTTTCAAAACTTTGTAAATAAGTAAGTTTTCTCCTTCACTGATGGGCACTGATGGGGCTACACTGATGGGCACTGATAAGGCGGCACTGATGGGCACCAATGTGGCACCAATGAAGTGGCACTGATGAGGTGGCATTGATGGACACTGATATGTGGCACTGATAGGCGGCACTGATAGGCGGCACTGATGGGCGACACAGATGGGCGACACGGACGGACACTGATAGGTGGCACAAATTGGCACTGATAGCTGGCACAGATTGGCATGGATGGGCGGCACAGATGGGCGGCACAGATGGGCGGCACAGATGGGCATGGATAGGCGGCACAGATGGGCATGGATAGGCGGCACAGATGGGCATGGGTGGGCATGGATAGGCGGCACAGGTGGGCACTGATAGGCGGCACAGGTGGGCACTCATAGGCGGCATTGGTGTTATACTGTAGTAATGGATGCCAATCAGTGCCAAACAATAATGCATGCCAATCAGTGATGCCCATTGTGGGCACTGATTGGCATCCATTATGGGCACTGATTGACATCCATTGTGCTGACTGGCATCCCTGGTGGTCTAGGGAGGATTACCTTTTCCCTGGTGGTCTGGTGGCGTCCCTGGTGGTCCAGTGTGGGCATCCTCGGGGGGGCTGTGCTGATAATCGATCAGCACAGACCCCCCCTGTCAGAGGAGCAGCCGATCGGCTCTCCTCTACTCGCGTCTGACAGACGCGAGTGAGGAAAAGCCGATCACCGGCTCTTCCCATTTACACTGTGATCAGCCATGATTTGACACGGCTGATCACGTGGTAAAGAGTCTCTGTCGGAGACTCTTTACCGAGATCGTAGTTGCCGGGTGTCAGACTGACACCCTGCAACAACGATCGCCGCGATGCGCGCCCCCGGCGGCGTGCAGCGGCTCATAATCCTGATCACGTCATATGACGTCCGGTCAGGATTATGCAACCACTTTGCAGCCGTCAATTGCCTATAGGGTGGGCGGCAAGTGGTTAAAGGACAGGCGGCTGTGGCCTACAGATGCGAACAAGGTAATGCTATGGCACCTACTTGTGCCTATGAAATTGGGGACACTGAGGAATATGAAGAATATTGGGGAGAGGAAGATATGGTTTCCGATTCCACATTTCCTGTGGCGATGGGAGAAATCGCAGAGCCACAGGAAAATCGAGAATGCACCATTGTCATAGACCCACCAGACAATGGGGACCAGCTATCTACAAATGAGGAGCATGACAAGTTCCCCACCATGGGTAGGACCCATATTTCCTCCTCTACTGAAGGAAATCAAACGTTTTTGGGCTTTGATAGTGAAGGAAATTAGATGATTTCCAATGTATATCCAATTCAACCTGTAAAAACCCTTATGAGTGTGGCGGATTTCATTGGCAAAATTAAAACGAATGAACACATTACTTCACATGCAACCAATGTACAACAGAGGTGTGAGCTCTTAGGTGTGAGAAATCCTAGTGACCAAGTTAAGGTGTTACAATTAACCCTTGACGCCCACACCTTGAATGTACTCCCAGATCAAATTAAGGAAGGCAAAGGGAGCTACAAAGTAACCGTGGCCGAATTGCAAAAAGTCATAAACCCATCAGCTATAGGTTTGATGGTGGCCTATCAAATTAAACAAAGTAATGAGGAAAACCCTTTAGTTTATGCCAATAGATTGTGGGCAGCATATAACACTAACAATGGTAAAACCACTAGAGAGGACATGGAATATAAGAACCTATTGATACACAATGCCCATCCCGCTATTCGAATAAAATGTGAGCATTTGATAGATCCAAGAAAACACAGCTATGAGGAAGTCATTGGATTAATACATAGATCATTCCATGCCATCCAAGCATATAAACAGCACAGGCTTAAGGAAAGAGAAGAGAAACAGCTGTTTAGGAAGGTGGCTGCAGTACAATGCCGGACTACCCCCGTAGAAGGCCCCCATGCCCCAGGAGAAGCCAATCCTCCATACAACCCTAACTGGGACAAAAGTTTACAAGGGAGGGGGAGGGGATATAGGGGGAAGTCAGGTTATAGAGGCAGAGGCAGAGGAAGAGAAAACTCTCATAGCCACCCATCACAGGGCAAGCATGTCAGTGACACAGAAAGAGCTCCTACTTATGCAGAGTTACGACAACAATTACAGGCCTTTCAAGTAGGCCCTGGAAAGGAAGTACAGGTAGCTTCCCAGACAGAGGCTGACCGTCATCAATGGTGACAACTACAAGGCCCCAAAATTTTAGCACCTATTTCTATGGATAGGTGTGGGCGCCCTGTAGTGTCAGCATTGATTAGGGGCCGGCAATGTACTATGCTAATAGACACAGGGGCTGTCATATCAATTATGCATGACAAAGATCCCTTAAACTCAACACTATCTTCAGGAAAGCCACTGAATCTCCAGAGCTTTGCTGGACATAATGTTGAGTCTGCCTTGTCCAAGCCCCTGACAATCCAAATTGGTGAGTTAACCCTAAAACAGCCATTAGCATTAATGTGTTTGCCAAATGAAACCAGCCTGCTGGGTTCAGATTTCTTAATTCCCAATGGATGTATGTTGGATCTGACCAACCTGTTACTATTGCAAGGGGTTCCAACTGATCAGAATAGCACCATTGTGATACCTGATTCTCACACAATTGCAGCCATCAAACGCAATGATTTAAAATATGACATACTAGAGATCATTACAGATCACCCAGAACATCAGCTTCTGCAGCCTGTGATAGAAAGACATCAGGGATCCTTTGCAACACACAAACATGACTGTGGAAAGGTAAATATGGTAATACACATCAGTGGGCCAGACCCAGTTCCGCAAAAACAATACCCCTTTCCAAAGGAAGCTATCAGCTACATACAGGAAACCATAGAGTCACTGCTTGACCAAAAGGTCATCAGACCATGTGTATCCACAACAAATGCGCCAATATGGCCGATTCGCAAAAGTACTGACAATTCGTGGAGATTAACAATCGATTACCGCAAATTGAACAGTGTTACAAACAATTGCGCCCCCACCGTTGCATCTGTCCCGGATGTCTTGAGCATGTTAAATCCCAAACACAAATATTTCACAGTGCTGGACATATCAAACGGTTTTTGGTCATTACCGTTGTCAGAAGAATGTCAATACAAATTTGCATTCATGTTTCTGGGAAAACAGTATACTTTCAATTCTGTCCCTCAAGGATTTCATAACTCTCCTACGTTATTTCATGCAACCATGAGAGATATTTTAATTGATTTTTCTTCTCCAAAGAATCTTTTCCAGTACGTTGATGATTTGTTGCTAGCCACATGCAACAAAGAAGAGCATTTGCGGCTATTGGAGGAACTTCTGCAGATCCTAGTGTGGCAGCACGCAGGTAAAATCACCTGGTTGTATTCAGGATGGGAAATATGTGTGTCCTAGATTCAGGCTTTATGCAGACTTTTACAATTAGAGGGGAAGAGTTAATGAGCCCAGCTGAAGTAAGTGGGCTCATTAAGACCTCTACAAAAAACCCCAGCATGCATAGGGAGATGCTCCATCCTGGAACCAGTTTTGTGTGTATAGACTGGGGAGTCTGAGATCTGTTCTGTGCGGTGAGTTAACGCCTGTGTGGCAAACCCCTACAATAGAGACAGGGACTGGGGCAGCACAAGGCTGCACCCAGTTGTTAGACAGGGAGTCTACGTGTGTAGTTAGAGGTCAAGCTGACCAGGATTTATTTTCTTGTTTTATTTTGTTTGGCTGTTATATGTATCACTGCATATAGCCTAAATAAACCGGACCTTTTGTTTTTTGCACCTACACCGCTGTCTGCTGTGCCTGACTTTGTGTTGTGAATCCATCCAGGGGGTCACACACACCCGCTACCGAGCGAACCCCCTCACAGTTGGTGGAGAATTTTGGCAGTTTTTTTTTTTTTGTTAAGGCCAGCATGGAGGAGATACTGAGAGAGCTGGCTCTAGCAAATGCAAACCAGCAGCAAACAAATGCAAATCAGCAGCAAACAAATGCAGCTTTACAAAAGAGCCTTGCAGCTCAACAACAAGCCCAGCAGCAGGCAAATGCAAATCAGCAGCAGACAAATGCAACTTTGCAGCAGAGTTTGGAAGCTCAGCAACAAGCCCAGCAGCGATCTGAAGCCCGCTTCATAGACCTGTTGCAGAAGCAAGAGCAGAATTTTCAACAGCAAATAGAGACATTGATACAGCAACGTCCGCAGACCAATGAAGCAAGTGGGTACAATAATACCGCAACCTTTGGTGTAAGCCGTTTACTGACAAAAATGACTGGAGAGGATGATCCGGAGGTGTTTTTGACCACATTTGAAAGGACTGCTGAAAGGGAAAAGTGGCCTAAGGAGCAATGGGCTGGACTGGTGGCCCCTCTGTTAACTGGGGAATCGCAGAAAGCTTATTATGACCTAGAGCCTGACCAAGCAAAAGACTATGTGGTGCTAAAAGCAGAAATATTGGCACGGCTGGGTGTCACCCTGGCAGTCCGGGCTCAGCGTGTGCATAACTGGACTTTTCAGGTTGGAAAACCTCCCAGGTCTCAAATGTATGATCTCATTCACCTGAGCAGGAAGTGGCTGCAGCCAGAGATTTTGACCGCACCAAACATTGTGGAACGTGTGGTTATGGATCGTTTCCTGAGAGCTCTTCCTACTGCCATCCAAAAATGGGTAAGCCATGGAGACCCAGAAAATGCAGATAAACTTGTGGATCTGGTTGAGAGGTACTTGGCTACAGAGAACTTGACCACCTCTTCCAGGGACTCACGGACTTTCCCCCCTAAGACCAGATCATCCCCAGTGGCGGGTAAGATGACTCCAAGGGGTGAGGGTGGAGAGAGTGAGAGGGTGGGAGTTCTACCTAAGGTCTGGCGGGAGCAGCCCAGGAAGCCCATGCTGCAAGAGGCAGCGAAAAAAATTATTTGCTACCGCTGCCGGCAAGAGAGACATATTGCAGCCAATTGCCCAGTTGTGGATGAGCCTATGCAATGTGACTTTATAAGGGAGAGACGTCAGTCGCTGTTTGCGACAGTTGCATGCACTACCATTCGGGGACCTGAGAAACATTTATGTAAAATGTGTATTAATGGTAGACATGTTGATGTGTTGCTAGATTCAGGTAGCCTGGTAACATTGATAAAAGCTGAATTAGTTACTACAGAGGTCTCTGGGAAGAACAGGATGGCTGTTATTTGTGTGCATGGGGACACCCGAGAGTATCCTGTAACTTCAGTGTTTTTTGAGACCCCCAAAGGTAACCTCTCTCATCAGGTGGGGTTAGTGTCTCAGTTACCACATGATGCTATTGTGGGAAGGGATTTTCCAAAATTCTGGGAACTCTGGGATTGTCCTGAGGCCCCCATTGGTGCCCCTATAAACCAGGAAGATGACCAGAATTCCTCTGGGAGTGGTGAGGACTCTCCTGAATTTCCCTTGTCGGTATTGGCGGGGGAAACTCGAGAAACTGGGGAGGAGCCAACATCCTCAGATGAAAACATGCCGTCTGTGGAGTTTTCGGATCTTGAGGTTCACAGGGAAAATTTTGCCACAGAACAGTTAAAAGACCCCACCCTAATAAAGGCACGGGGAAATGTGGTGAAAATAGATGGCGAGTTAGTGAACCCAGATAAGACTTGCCCTTATCCTTACTTCACTATGGAAAGGGACCTGCTATATCGAGTGGCTCAAAGGGCAGAAGAAACCATTGAGCAACTTGTAGTGCCCAAACCTTACAGGAAGTTGGTGTTAGAATTGGCTCATGGACACATTCTGGGAGGTCATCTGGGGACAGAGAAAACCAGAGAGAGGGTATTGCAGAGATTCTATTGGCCTGGGGTCATGAAGGAAATAGAAAATTATTGTTCCTCCTGCCCTGTGTGTCAGAAGTCGGCACCTATGCCACATTTCCGTAACCCACTGGTACCTCTTCCTATCATTGAGGTCCCCTTTGAGAGGATCGCAATGGATTTGGTAGGTCCGATAATGAAGTCTGCTAGGGGGCATCAGTACATTTTGGTTATATTGGACTATGCCACCCGTTATCCGGAAGCAATTCCTCTCCGAAATACCTCGGCCAAAACCATAGCCAAAGAGCTATCCCTTGTTTTTAGCCGTGTGGGTATTTGTAAGGAACTGCTTACGGACCAAGGTACACCCTTTATGTCCCGGGTTATGAAAGAATTATGCAAGTTGTACAAAGTGAAGCAATTGCGTACATCTGTGTATCACCCCCAAACAGATGGGTTGGTTGAAAGATTCAACAAAACCCTAAAACAAATGTTAACCACTTTCAGACCGGACCATTTTGCTGGTAAATGACCAGAGGTCTTTTTACACTTTGGCACTGCGCTGCTTTAACTGGTAATTGCGCGGTCATGCAATGTTGTACCCAAACAAAATTTGCGTCCTTTTCATCCCACAAATAGAGCTTTATTTTGATGGTATTTGATTGCCTCTGCGATTTTTATTTTTTGCGATATAAACGTAAAAAGACCGCAAATTTTGAAAAAAAATGATATTTTCTACTTTTTGTTATTAGAAAAATCCAATAAACTCAATTTTAGTCATACATTTAGGACAAAATGTATTCAGCCACATGTCTTTGGTAAAAAAAAAGTCAATAATTGTATATTTATTGGTTTGCGCAAAAGTTGTCACATCTACAAACTAAGGTACGTTTTCTGGAATTTACGCAGCTTTTAGTTTACGACTGCCTATCTCATTTCTTGAGGTGCTAAAATGACAGGGCAGTACAAAACCCCCCCAAATGACCCCATTTTGGAAAGTAGACCCCCTAAGGAAATTGATAAGAGGCATGTTGAGCCCATTGAATATTTTATTTTTTTGCCTCAAGCGATTGAATAATGACAAAAAAAAAATTTTTTTTTTTTTTTTACACAAAGTTGTCACTAAATGATATATTGCTCACACATGCTATGGGCGTATGTGAAATGACACCCCAAAATAAATTCTGCTGCTTCTCCTGAGTACGGGGATACCACATATGTGGGACTTTTTGGGAGCCTAGCCGCGTACAGGGCCCCGAAAACCAAGCACCGCCTTCAGGCTTTCTAAGGGCGTCAATTTTTGATTTCACGCCTCACTACCTATTACAGTTTTGAAGGCCATAAAATGCCAAGATGGCACAAAACCCCCACAAATGACCCCATTTTAGAAAGTAGACACCCCAAGCTATTTGCTGAGAGGCATGTTGAGTCCATGGAATATTTTATATTTTGCCACAAGTTGCGGGAAAATTACAAACTTTTTTTTTTTTTTTTTTTTTTTCACAAAGTTGTCACTAAATGATATATTGCTCATGCATGCCATGGGCATATGTGAAATGACACCCCAAAATAAATTCTGCTGCTTCTCCTGAGTACGGGGATACCACATATGTGGGACTTTTTGGGAGCCTAGCCGCGTACGGGGCCCCGAAAACCAAGCACCGCCTTCAGGCTTTCTAAGGGCGTAATTTTTTGAGTTCACTTCTCACTACCTATTACAGTTTTGAAGGCCATAAAATGCCAAGATGGCACAAAACCCCCACAAATGACCCCATTTTAGAAAGTAGACACCCCAAGCTATTTGCTGAGAGGCATGTTGAGTCCATGGAATATTTTATATTTTGCCACAAGTTGCGGGAAAATTACAAACTTTTTTTTTTTTTCACAAAGTTGTCACTAAATGATATATTGCTCACGCATGCCATGGGCATATGTGAAATGACACCCCAAAATAAATTCTGCTGCTTCTCCTGAGTACGGGGATACCACATATGTGGGACTTTTTGGGAGCCTAGCCGCGTACGGGGCCCCAAAAACCAAGCACCGCCTTCAGGCTTTCTAAGGGCGTTACAGTTTTGAAGGCCATAAAATGCCAAGATGGCACAAACCCCCCCCCCCCAAATGACCCCATTTTAGAAAGTAGACACCCCTAAATTTAGGGGTACACTAGTGAGACTAGGTAATAAATGGCGGGTGCCCTGAAACTATAAAAAAATAACTAACCAACCAGCGTCACCTGTAACAGTTATATGGTGATCACTGGTGAAAGGGTTAACTAGGGGGCAATCAGGGGGCTTTATGCGGTAGTATATGGGGGTCCCTGGCGCTATAAAAAGCTGCGGCGAACCTAAATACCTACCTGCCTAACTAGCGTCACCTGTGACACTAATACAGCGATCAGAAAAACGATCGCTTATTAGGCTGGGTTCACACTGGAGCGATGCGGGAACGCCACGAATGCGCGGCGGGTTCCCGCATCGCATGCCTCCCGGCGGCAGTTCACACTGCCCTATGCGAACTGCTGGGAGTGTCAGTGAAATGTTAATGACACCCCCAGATCAGTTCGCATATCGCAGTGCGATCTGCAAACTTGGATCGCATGGTGTGAACACCCATGCGATCCGATTCTGCTGCGGACCAAAAAAAGGGTCCCGTGCGAGTTTGCGGCGGGTGCGACACGAATTCAGCCATACTATCTGTATAGCTGAACTCGAATCGCACAGAGATCGGATGTGATTTGCACTGCAGTGCGGTGCGAATCACATCCGTTCTCATAAACCGCTGCAATGTGAACCCAGCCTTAGTGACACTGGCGACGGGGGGTGATCACGGGGTTAAACCTTTATTGGGGGGGTTAGGGGGGTACCTTAGAACTAAAGGGGGCTAACCCTAACTGCCCTAACAGTTATTAGTCACAAATGACACCTGCCGGGTGATCAGGGGGTTAAACCTTTATTAGGTAATAAATGGCGGGTGCCCTGAAACTATAAAAAAATAACTAACCAACCAGCGTCACCTGTAACAGTTATATGGTGATCACTGGTGAAAGGGTTAACTAGGGGGCAATCAGGGGGCTTTATGCGGTAGTATATGGGGGTCCCTAGCGCTATAAAAAGCTGCGGCGAACCTAAATACCTACCTGCCTAACTAGCGTCACCTGTGACACTAATACGGCGATCAGAAAAATGATCGCTTATTAGGCTGGGTTCACACTGGAGCGATGCGGAAACGCCGCGAATCCGCGGCGGGTTCCCGCATCGCATGCCTCCCGGCGGCAGTTCACACTGCCCTATGCGAACTGCTGGGAGTGTCAGTGAAATGTTACTGACACCCCCAGATCAGTTCGCATATCGCAGTGCGATCTGCAAACTCGGATCGCATGGTGTGAACACCCATGCGATCCGATTCTGCTGCGGGCCAAAAAAAGGGTCCCGTGCGAATTTGCGGCGGGTGCGGCGGGTGTGGCGGGTGCGGCGGGTGCGGCGAATGGCTGAACTCGAATCGCACAGAGATCGGATGTGATTTGCACTGCAGTGCGGTGCGAATCACATTCGTTCTCATAAACCGCTGCAATGTGAACCCAGCCTTAGTGACACTGGCGACGGGGGGTGATCACGGGGTTAAACCTTTATTGGGGGGGTTAGGGGGGTACATTAGAACTAAAGGGGGCTAACCCTAACTGCCCTAACAGTTATTACAGTCACAAATGACACCAATGCAAAAAAAAAAAAAAAAAAAAAAAAAATGACATTGGTGTCACTGTGACTGGGGGGCAGGGGTAATTGGGGGGGTGATCGGGGGGTAAAGGGGGGGTGTGAGTGTGCCTGGCATGTTCTACTGTGTGTGGGATGTGTTGGTGCAACTCACTGATCCGCTCTCCTCCGTGTCGGAACGAAAAATACCGACACGGAGGAGAGAATACATCACTTCCTCTCCTGTGTTTACATTACAGGAGAGGAAGTGATGTCACCGGGGATTTCCATTCGTCGGGAGCGATCGCGAGGGGGTGGCCATGAATGAATGGCCGTCCCCTCGTCCGGGATCGCTCCCGAACGAAAACCGACCGCCGCAGGCACCGGGCGGGGGCCCGATCGGGCCCCCGACCCGCGGGAGGCAAAGGACGTACATATATGTGCTTATGCCTGCCCGTGCCATTCTGATGACGTACATCGGCGTGAGGCGGTCGGCAAGTGGTTAAAGAAGTTCTCCTCACAGGAGTGTGATTGAGCATGTCGCCCTGATGCAAGATAGAATTGCACAGGTAATGCCAATTGTAAAGGAACATTTAACCCAAGCGCAGTTAGCACAGCAGAGAGTGTACAACCGTGGGGCCAAGACACGTACTTTTTCCCCGGGGGATAGGGTCTTGGTGCTAGTCCCTATGGTTGAAAGCAAATTTCTGGCCAAATGGCAAGGTCCATATGAAGTAATTGAAAAAATTAGTGAGGTGAACTACAGGGTTAGACAGCCAGGAAGGCGAAAGCCGGAGCAGATCTATCACGTCAATCTGCTGAAAGCCTGGAGGGATAGGGAATCCCTAGTCGCAGAGACTTTGTCACAAGTACAGCCTGATTGCTTAGTTCCTGAGGTTGGAATAGCAGACACCTTATCGAAACCCCAACAACAGGAGGTTAAAGAGTTTGTACTTCGTAACAAAGAGATTTTCTCTGAGCTTCCGGGACAAACATCTGGCGTAGAGCATGACATTATCACCCCGCCAGGAGAAAGGGTAAAACTAAAACCTTATAGAATACCAGAGGCCCGACGGAAGGCAATACGTGGGGAGGTTCAAAGGATGCTGGAATTGGGTGTGATAGAGGAGTCCCAGAGTGACTGGTCCAGTCCTATCGTACTAGTGCCCAAACCTGATGGGAGCTGGCGGTTTTGTAACGATTTTAGACAATTAAATAAAGTTACAAAATTTGACACCTACCCCATGCCACGTATAGATGAGTTGGTTGACTGGCTGGGAACAGCCCGATATATGACAACTCTTGATCTCACCAAAGGGTATTGGCAAATTCCCCTGGCCGAGTCGGCCAAGGAGAAAACTGCGTTTGTAACCCCAGATGGGGCATTCCAATATAAGAGAATGCCGTTTGGGTTACAGAATGCACCGGCAACATTCCAGCGGAAAATGGATAAGATTCTGAGGCCGCATCATAAATATGCTGCAGCTTACCTGGATGATGTGATTATCCATAGCACAGACTGGGTCTCACATTTGCCAAAAGTACAAGCAGTCCTAGACTCTATCCGGGAAGCTGGGTTTTACGGCCAATCCAAAGAAGTGTACCATTGGACAGGAGGAGGCCAAATATCTTGGGTACACTATTGGGAGGGGGGTGATAAAACCCCAAGTCAATAAAGTCGAGGCCATACAGAGTTGGCCACGTCCCAACAGCAAGAAACAGGTACGGGCCTTTCTGGGAATCGCTGGCTATTATCGACGATTCATTCCCCATTTTGCTTCTCAGGCTGTGCCCCTCACCAACCTGACAAAAGGGAAAGAGTCGGTTATGGTTAAATGGTCCCCAGAGGCTGAGGAAGCATTTCGGTCCTTAAAAACAGCCTTATGTAGCCAGCCAGTGTTGTACTCACCAGACTTCTCTAAGGACTTTGTTGTACAAACTGATGCATCAGACGTTGGGTTAGGAGCAGTGTTATCCCAGGTCTGGAACGGGGAAGAGCACCCAGTCATTTACCTCAGCAGGAAGTTGAAGTCCCATGAGGTAAATTACTCCACGATTGAGAAGGAATGTTTAGCAGTGAAGTGGGCTCTAGATTCCCTTCGGTACTATCTGCTAGGTAGGCACTTTGACCTGGTGACTGATCACGCTCCTTTAAAGTGGATGGCTCAAAACAAGGAGACCAATAGAAGGGTAAATAGGTGGTTCCTGGCCCTACAGGAATTTAACTTTACAGTTAAGCATCGCCCTGGTGTTAAAATGGGGAATGTGGATGCTTTGTCTCGGATACATGCGTGTCTGGCTGCTTGTGTTACAACCCCAAGGTTGAAACAAGAGGGGGGGGTATGTGGCAGCACGCAGGTAAAATCACCTGGTTGTATTCAGGATGGGAAATATGTGTGTCCTAGATTCAGGCTTTATGCAGACTTTTACAATTAGAGGGGAAGAGTTAATGAGCCCAGCTGAAGTAAGTGGGCTCATTAAGACCTCTACAAAAAAAACCAGCATGCATAGGGAGATGCTCCATCCTGGAACCAGTTTTGTGTGTATAGACTGGGGAGTCTGAGATCTGTTCTGTGCGGTGAGTTAACGCCTGTGTGGCAAACCCCTACAATAGAGACAGGGACTGGGGCAGCACAAGGCTGCACCCAGTTGTTAGACAGGGAGTCTACGTGTGTAGTTAGAGGTCAAGCTGACCAGGATTTATTTTCTTGTTTTATTTTTTTTGGCTGTTATATGTATCACTGCATATAGCCTAAATAAACCGGACCTTTTGTTTTTTGCACCTACACCGCTGTCTGCTGTGCCTGACTTTGTGTTGTGAACCCATCCAGGGGGTCACACACACCCGCTACCGAGCGAACCCCCTCACACTAGTTAAGGCGGGACTGAAGTGTAATCCCATTAAGGCACAATTGTTGAAGGAATCTGTGTCTTTTCTTGGGATTACAGTGACAGCAAACGGACGTAAGATAGCAACTGAAAAGGTAAAAGCCATTCTACAATTACCACTGCCAGTGAGCATCCCGACTCTGAGGTCTTTTCTAGGATTGGTAAATTATTCACGGGCTTTCATCCCTGAATTTGCACAAAAATCTGCACCACTGTATGATTTGTTGAAAAAGGATACCCAATGGCAATGGACTGAGCAACACACCAAGGCAGTGCAGGAGCTTAAAGAAGCTTTAGCGCAAGCGCCAGCATTAGCCAACCCAGAGTACCAACTGCCCTTTCACATTGAGACTGCCATGTCAGAGACAGCCATGTCAGCTGTTCTGTCACAGGAAATCCATGGGCAACAGAGACCCATTTCATATGCGTCTAAACTATTATCTCCTGTGGAAATGAAGTACTCTCTATGTGAAAAACACCTCCCAGTTACGTTTTGGGCAGTGAAATACTTCACATACATCATAGGACTTAACCCAGTCATCCTGCACACAACTCACACTCCCACTAAATTTTTACTCACAGACCGAGTGAAGGATGGCAATGTATCCAATGCCAGATTGGCCCATTGGGCTTTGTTGCTTCAAGAACGAGACATTAAAGTTCAACACACAAATAATCCGTCCACTAGAGCCCATGGCCTCCTTTACCAGGGAGTAACACATGAATGTGATATCACCCCACAATCAGCGGCACAACAATTCTTTAGACCTTTGTCAGTAAAGGAAACAGTCCCTGCAAATGCAGGCCAAATTTTCACAGATGGATCATGTTTTTACGTGGAGGGTTCTCCATGTGCAGGATTTGGAATATATCAATACACAAGCAAAGACCCAAACATCAATCTTTCGGTCATGTAAAGTCAAATCAGCACAATTTGCGGAGATGGCTGCAATCGCTCATGCCCTAGAACTGATGAAAGGGGACCAAGAAATTGTTTTATATTCAGATTCTGCGTGGGTCTGTAATGCTCTTACAGAATTTCTGCCCTTCTGGCACACCCACCAGTACATGTCCTCAGATGGGTCTCCACTTAAACATGAATCCCTGTATCATTGGTGCAAAAGTTGCCAGTCAAACCATGGGTGTGCAAAGTAAAAGGTCATTCAGGTACTGCCCCATACTGGGAACAAAATGAGGTGGCGGATTGCTTGGCCAAACAAGGAGCACAGGGAGGGGAGATCTGGGAAATTCAGTCGAATTTACCGGACCTAGTCTTGTGCCCCAGTGTTTGTGCCCTCACAAAATCCTGCATAGTAGTTCCGGATATTTCGGACATACAAAGGCAGGATGACAACATTAAGGAAATAATGCAAAAACTGCAAAATGAGACTGGGGAACTCTCTGAGGGGAATACTTTGGCAAAGTATATAAAACACCTCACATTATCAGAAGATAAAAAGGTATTGTTACATCATGGAGATGAAGTAACTTGGGTGGTTCCTGAAAAATACCAAAATGAAATGATTTACTTAGTGCATGACCTGCCTACTGGGGGTCATCAAGGGTCAGAGAAAACAGGTGAGCGGCTCAAGAACATAGGTTGGTGGCCTTCCATGATGACAGATGTGAAGCAGTATTGTGACAATTGTATTGTCTGTGCACAGGTTAACCCCGCACCAAGGAAGATCAATGCCCCTTTACGAATTAGACTGAAAGAAGGGCCATGGAATGCCTTACAAATGGATTACATGGGACCCTTGCCAGTCACTTCTAGAAACAACAGATTCATCTTCGTAGTCACAGATCTATTTTCTAAATGGGTAGAGATCTTCCCAACCAAAAGTAACACTGCACAAAATACGGCTAAGATTTTAGTGGAACAGGTGTTCAGTAGATGGGGGCTCCCAGGATCAATAGAATCAGATCAGGGGACCCATTTTACTGGAAAGGTGGTAAAAACCTGCCTACAGATGTTAGGGGTGGAGCAAAAATTTCACATTCCATATCACCCAGAATCTTCAGGCCAGGTTGAAAGAGCCAATCGGCAGATTAAGACAATGCTAAAAAAATTTGTACACATCAATGGTAAGAACTGGGATAATCTGCTGCCATTACTGGCCATGGCCATCCGAGCAACCCCCTCATATGCTACCCGGCTGACACCCTTTGAAGTGCTGACAGGTAGACAGATGAGACTCCCTGAACATCTATGGCTAGAGATGCATACACCTACCATAGACAGACTTTCAATGGACCAATACCTCCTTAAACTCCAAAAAGCGGTAAAAGAGATCCATGTATTTGCCGCAGCACAAATGGGTAAAAGTCAAAAGAAAGCCAAGGCGTATTTTGACAAAGGGGTTCGAGAATGCACTTGGGCCATAGGAGGCTGATATATGTTCTTGGAACTACGTCCCCTGGATCACAGTCTAAGTCAAAAATGGAGAGGTCCATTTTCTATTATTGATAAATTAAGTCCTTCTGTATATAAAATCAGAATAGAGGCGGGCAAAAAGACACAAGATAAATGGGTTCATGCGAACCAACTGAAACAGTTCCATGGAGCCAAATAAATCAACTAAAATGTGCTGCTTTCTTTCCTTTTAGAGCCATGAAGTCGATGTGGATCGTTATCCTGCTCCAGCTGATCACAACTACCAAGGAAGAGGAGACTGGACCACTCATCAGCGTGAGCGTTGACAAGAATCCTGTCTACTGCCTAGAGGGGGAATCCGTTTTATTACCTGTGGCCATTGTAGGGACTGTGGGGAAGCAAGTATATTGGTGGAGTCCCATTGATAATCATCTCGTCTGGGGTAACGGCGTCGCAGGGAATATCACTGACTAACGGGATAGAGTCATGAGTTTTCAGAATGGATCCTTGTTGATTCAAGAGACACGGTTGAGTGATGCCGGAGAGTGGAAATATTCTTTTGTTATCTCCATCCCCTTGTCCAGCAACACACAGGCATCCACTCTTCAGTACGTCCCAGGAAAAGTCACCTTGCACGTGTCCCCAAAGACTAACACCCCTGCTCCTACAACTTTGCCCAAAAATAAAGCTGCAATCCCCTACTATGAACCAACATCCTTGGAATGCCCATCACTGCAAGAGGGACCACCTAGTGGCCTAACGGCAACATCAATCCCTGGAATTCTGTTCAATAACGTTAAGTTCATTCATGTACCCGTGGTACTTAATTTGTCCCAGTGGAACATGGCTGAATTCGGCTCATGTGCCCGGACAAATGTGTCTCTGTTTTACTCCTCCTTGCTGGTAGATTTGATTGCCTCCCATGCAAGCCGAACTCAGGACCCATTTGTAGAACCAAACCTCACTCCCCATAGGGGCATTTTCAGATCCAGAAAGTTAAAGGGGTTGGACAGCATACTTGGGTCCATCCCAGGACTTTTTGGATCTGGCATGTCAATTTGGAACCGAGCCGATTTGTCAGCGATTCGCAGGCATATCGGAAATTTTGAACAGAAAGAGGGTCGGCAAGTGCTGAAACCAGTTCTACAGGGTGTTGAGGGGCTTGCAGAGGAGGAAAGGTTTACGGTGTATAACATGAAAGATATTGCCCAGTTGTTTGAAAAGACACAACAGAAAATCAACGAAATCATAAACATAAATAATCAGAAAGCTAGAGAGGATGGTATGGGGAAAGAGGTAATATGCACTGCGTATGAAAATTTTGTTTTAACCAAGGTCACTAATATCATCCGAGATATCCAAGCAGGTAAAATCCCTGATATATTAAGAGATACCGACCTTACCCAATGGTATTGTACTCACACTAATATTAGTGGTGGAATGAATGTACATTCTGGAGACAAGTGCAAACCTCTGCCAGTTTCCACAATTCGAAATATAGGGATAGTAACACCACACCCAAATAGAGGGCCATTTGCTTGCAAGAAGAGCCCGTCCCTGTGCGCCTACCGGGACCTAATGTATGTTTCCTTCACCATGTCGCTGCCAGTGTTCCATCCACAAGATGACTACTTTAACACAATGGCGTCCATACACTCCCTCGGGTACCTCAAAAACGACGTGTACAAGGAAAGGTTGCACCTCCCCGAAAAGCTTATTCAAGTTCAAGGGCGATGGAAAGCCCCACACACTGCCTGCTGCACTGTCAAAGACAATAGGTACTTATGCCGTTGTGATGTGTTTGAAATTGACACTCCAGGCTGTGGTCTAAGCAATGACCCGGATCCCACCGCCAAAGTAGCGAGGGACCCCCAACTGGAAAGTCCACGCCAACCACCTCAAGAAACCAGTACAAGTGAGATGGAAGCTAACTGCCCAGTGAAGCTGTCAAAATGGAGAACACCTAGCACAAAGGTCACCTACCACATGGATGGACTGTACTATGTCGTTACCAATCACCAGACATTTCTCTATGGGGGTCAGCCGTGTCCAATACCCTATCCAAATTTTTGCTTCATTCCACGCGAGTACACTATTATTGGGGAAACTGTAGTAACCCCCATACCAGTGTTAACAGAAGACTATATCATTGAGAGTCCCCCTGATGTCCCAGATCCTATAACCTATCTACCCCATTTTGATATAAAAATTGATACTCTGTCAGTAAACCTTCACAATCTGCTCGCAAGGAAGGATACCCATATAATTCAAATTAGTAATGATATGGTGAAAACAGGGAAAAGGTTGAATGAACTTTTACATGATGGGGATTGCAGTTTGGTCACCACCAGGACCTGGGTGGAAATGGGAATAAAAGGTCTTCTCATATTGCAGTGTGGGGTACTGTTATTTATGACGGGCATGGTGATATATCTCGGCCGACTTCTAAGATGGCAGAGGGAGAAACTGAACTCACTAATGGAGATTAGACATAAACAATTACTCACTTAAGTGTGGCGTCATTTCATCGGACTCAACTTGCCATAAGGGGTCATCTGTTGCCTTATGAGGAGTTTATGAGTAATCTCCATTAGCAACTGGGAATATTTGTATTATAGATGTATATATTAGGATAAGAAATAAAGACGGTTTATAATAGTTTTAGCTTAACATGGCTATATGTTTTCAAATACAGGAACAGACTTCTGGTCAGCGTATATAATTCAATTAAAATCCCTTTGTCTTACAGGTATGCTAAGTGTGTGTGTGAGGGAGATGTCCTGCTGTTTACCTAATGTGGTAGTCAAAGGCCCAGGAACAGATACCATTTGGGTGTGTAGTCGGTATGGAGCCGAATTAATTTGCTAGATAAAGGCTTGTGTATTCTTCCGTGCTAATCAACCATTTATCCATTTCAAAGGGTGGTTGATAGGCTTAAAATATTTCTTTGATCTGTTCAGGAATGGACAATTTTCCCCCGGCTAGGACTATGCATAGTTAAGTGCCCTATTCAAGAGCAAACTTCCTCTTTAATTAAGTGGGCTTCAGACTAATTATCACTAACCAATTAAACCCAAAAGAGGAGGTGCTATTGAGGGGAAATTAAGTTATGAGAAAATGGACCAATCTTGCAAGAGATACGCCCAGGGGAGGAGAGGGCTAACCACTCAGGGTGGTCCTGTGCAAGTCAATAAGAGATGGCCCTTTATTAGTGGGACCCAAACCAACATAGCTGGCAGATGAAACTGACCAGGGCTATGGACCAATATTAGGTAAATTATCAGATCATCTCCCAGCACTTAAAGGTATACCTGCTTGTCATATGTCTTGTTTTGTATTGTAATGAATGTAATCTGTACTCTTATTGTATTTTAACCTAATATTTTACTCCCTCACTTAAAGACTATAGATATTTTCTGTGTATTAGATAGACCTGTAACTTACTCTAATAAATGGTGTTATGTTAAACCTTTCTTTTCCTTGTCAATAGAATTCTCTTTTAACCCATATCATATCTTCTGATTAATAAATCAGAAATATAGATTTTAAAGGTTAACATAACCCATAGGCAGATATACCAACCAAAAGTCCCTTGGGTCAGGTTTGAGATTGACTCAATATCCCCCATTACGATTTCTGGAAATTTATGGGGAAATAACATTCCTGTACAAACACTTACTAAAAGAAATATACTGGTAGCTCAATCATATCAGCTATGTAAATTATATAACACAAAATTCAATTTAGTTTCAAATACCCGTCCGCCCCCCCTCCCCCAATTAGCCACCTTTTTAGGAGATCCTAAACTCAGGGCATGTTAATCCATTAGACTTTAACTGGTGGTTAAACAATAACATTACCACCTTATCCAAATTGATTGAAAATACTAATGTTACATCTTTCTTGGCCCTACAAGTCAAATATCAAACTCCTAACAACAAGCACTATAGATTTTTGAAAAATCTGATATTTTTTTTACAACACACTTCCACATTTTAAATCCCAATCCCCCCTCATTCTATGAAAAAATGTCAGAAATACCCTAGAGGTCAGGGCTTGATCTCCAGAATATATTGTAACCTGGTAAACTGTTACACTAATTTTAAATTACCATACATGCAAAAGTGGGAAATAGAATGTGATTTATCTCTATCTATCAAAGACTGGAATAACAGTATAATACATCTTCGTAAGTGCATAAGGTCACTTACAATCAGTGAGACAGCCACTAAACTGTTTACTAGATGGTATTATACTCCCCCAAAATTGCACGCAATGTTTCCCTCGTCACCAAATACATGTTTTAGAGGTTTCAACGCAATAGGCTCTTTCTCTCATATATTATGGGAATGTGAACACACTTCTAGAATCTGGAAACAACTGGAGAAACTAACCTCATCTCAGGCTCTCAAATCCATCTCACGCTCCCCAATTGCAATCTATTTACAAAGAAGAAAAAATGGTATGTCCACCCCCCACATGAGATTGATACACACTTTCTGTGTCACTATATACTGGCTCATAGTCTTCCAGTGGAAATCTACATCAGTGCCTATATATCAATTGAAAACCAGAATAAACACTATCAATCTTAAGATATTTCATACACTGTATAATATTATGCAATTTTATAACAAAAAATGTGATCCTTGGTTCATTCATAGTGATATTTTATTTAATTTGATGGACCACTAAGTTGTTTACAGATTATTCTATCATAATATCACATATCAACTATGTGTACCAAAACAATTTTTGATTACATTATAGTAGTACTTTGATATATCAACGTTTTCCCTTTTGCACCAGAAGTATTGAAATAACACATGTACAACATATATTTTATTATTTTACATTTGGATATGAGTTATACATTTCTCTTTATACTGTATATTGTGTATTTTTTGAAACTTGTGTCTCAAAAAATGTAGAAGGTGCAAATTCCTCTGCAGAATCGTCTACTATGTCCACCTTACCCTCCTCAATACCTTCCTTGAAGAGGTTAGGGCCCTGGAGACCAAAGGTTCCAGAAGGGCACAGCTTTTCCAAAAGAAATGAGACAAAGCTACAGTAAAAATCTACCTCAGAGAGGCTGCTTGTTGTATGCCTGAGAGGGATCCAGAATTTGAAGGGAGATTTTTCTAATAATAATCTAATACTTTATCAAAACAGAGACCAAAAAGGAAAAAAAAAAGGGGGGGGGTGGGGGGCAGGGAGGAGGAGTGAAGGAAGAAAAGAGATGAATAAGAGTACATTCTGTTGGCTCTACCCTTGGGACCACTTCAGCTCCAAACAATTTACCCCCTTAATGACCAGGCCATTTTTTGCAATACGGCAATGCGTTACTTTAACTGACAATTGCACAGTCATGCAATGTTGTACCACAACAAAAATGTCCCTTTTTTCCCACAAATAGAGCTTTCTTTTGCTGGTATTTGATCACCTCTGCCGTGTTTATTTTTTGCGCTATCTCTCTCTCAGCTGATCTCTCTCTCCTCCCCTGTCAGAACAGAGAGCCACCTAGTTTACATAGGCAAATCCCCGTTCTGCCTCTCCACCACAATCGAGGGTGGCCGGCGGACATCAAGTATATTTTGTGTATTGTGTATGTATTTTGCAAGTGGTTGATGCAGCCAATAGAAACATACTTCCATTGGTATGTAAACATTTTTTTTTTTTTTTCTCGTTCAAAAATTTTTATTTTATGTTAAAATAAATTACATGTACAGAATATAAGACAAATTATGTGATACCAGAAATAAAAGGTAGACATATTGAAGTACGGATGATACACAGCAAAGAAGAATTTCAAGATATTCTCGTGGGAATGACAATAAATGGCCTTATATATTTTAGAATTTGAAAACATTCTTATAGCTGAGTTTTAAACATTTTAATCCCAAGAAAATATAAATATGTCTAAAAGAGAATATATGATTTTAAAGTTTTGACCATAACTTCTAAAGTATGTTTATAGTATTATATAGTAAGGGAATAACATAAAAGGTATATAGGATGGGAAGGGGAGGGAATAATTCTCCGGAGGAGGTTTTATATATCATCTAATGTTGTAATTCTATAAAAAATCGTAATCACCATAACAATAAAACTCAGTTGTCAATATTATCTGACGTATATTATTTAATCCAGGGTTTCCATATGATATCAAACTTTGTCATCTGGTTTTTATCTATAGCATCCATTTTAGCATGGATGAAAGATTGATTCATTCTACGTTTGGTTTCTGCAATATCCACCACATCTGTTTTCCACGCATTGGCTATAGTCTGCTTTGCGGCTATCAGGAGTGTAAGAACTAATTTGAATTGTTTCTGATTCAGAAAGGCTGGTTTTAAATTAAGGAGAGCTATAATTGGGTCTGGAAAAATTGGACGATCAAAAAATTTTGTAATTATCAGAAAGATCTTTTTCCAAAATGATTTTACAATTGAGCAATGCCACCAGGTATGTATATAGGTACCTTTTTCTGGACAGCCACGAAAGCAGAGGCCAGTGTTGTCTGTTGAGAATTTGGCGATTCTCGCAGGAACCAAATACCAGCGTGTGAGAACTTTAGATGATGATTCAGACGCCAATATATTTATAGAGGAAGATTTTGTGAAAGACCATATGTTGAACCAAGACCTAGAATCGATCGTACAATCCAAATCTTTTTCCCACTTGGCCACATATTTAGGTATAACAGTATTAGAATTAGATATCAATTGTGTATACAATGATGTAATACGACCTTTAGCATGTGGTTCCTTGAGACAAAATCTTTCAAATTGAGAAATATTATGTAAGTTTACATTTAAATTGAAAAGAGGAGTATAAAAATCTTTGATTTGGAGATATCTGAATATTTCTGATTGTGGAAGCTTATATAATTCACATAGATCTGTAAAAGATTTTATTGATGTAGTTGAAGTTAAATTATATAGACAAGTGATACCAGCCTTAGACCAAGCTTTAAAGGTTTTGGGATATTTCCAGGCTGGGTAAAAAGTCGGATTCTTGTGGAAAGATAATAGCGGATTTTGTGGAGATTGCAGACCATGTGAATTTCTATACCTATCCCATATAGATAGAGAGTGCTTAGAAATGGGGTTATTTATAGACTTACGATCCGCAGGTTGTAACCATAATATATTGTTTATAGGAAGAGGATCACAGTCTACAGCTTCAATGAGGACCCATAAAGGAATCTCTGTAGAAGAGTGATATTTTGTTAATTGAGATAATTGAGCTGCCTTATAATATAAGTTAAAGTCTGGGAATCCCAAACCACCCAAAGCTTTGGGGAGAACAAGTGTTTTTTTGTGAAGTCTGGGTTTTATTTTCCCCCAAGTAAATTTCGTTACTTTTTGTTGAATCAGCCTAAGAAAATATGCAGGAATATGAATTGGGAGAGTTCTGAATAAATATAAAAATTTCGGAAGGACAGACATTTTTATGATATTCATTTTCCCAAACCATGATATCGGCATTGATGACCAATTAGATAACGACCTTGTAATATTTTTTAATAGAGCTGGGTAATTGGCTGCAAATAAATCGGAGGGGTTAGGAGTAAACTGCACACCCAGATATGGGAGGCTATGATCTACCTATTTAAAGGGTAGTGAATTTTGTAAAGATTGTTTATCTTTTTCGACAAGTGAAATGTTTAATGCTTGTAAACATTTTTTTACAAAAGCTTTAGTGATACAAAATGTTAAACTTAATACATCCTAAAAACACAGGCTCCAGTAAGATAACCAACTGTAATGTGATACACACTAATACCCCTATACTCCAGGCAGGAAAATATATATCAAGGTTGTACAATACAATTTCTTAGAAAATTATATTAAGAAATTCAATTGTAAAACCATTATAGTTAGTTATATGGTTATACAGGTGCATCTCATAAAATTTGAATATCATCAAAAAGTTATTTCAATAATTCAATTCAAAAAGTGAAACTCATATATTTTATATAGATGTGTTACACACAAAATGATATATTTCAAGCATTTTTTTCTTTTAATTTGGATGATTATGGCTTACAGCTAGTGAAAACCCAAAATGTAGTATCTCAGAAAATTAGAATATTACATCAGACCAATAAAAAAAGGACTTTTAATACAGAAATGTTGGCTTACGGAAAAGTATGTCCATGTACAGTATAGTATGCACTCAATACTTGGTCAGGGTTCCTTTTTCATGAATTACTGCATCAAGGCAGCGTAGTATGGAGGCAATCAGCCTGTGACACTCCCGAGGCCCAGTTTTCTTTGATAGGGGCTTTTAGCTCATCTGCATTGTTGGGTCTGGTGTCTCTCATCATCTGCTTGACAATACCCCACAGATTCTCCATAAAGCTGGTCAGCAGAGGGAAGCATGAAGTGCTCTAGAGTTTCCTGGTAGGGGGCTGCACTGACTTTGGACTTGATAAAAACACAGTGGACCAACACCAGCAGATGACATAGCTCCCCAAATGATCACGGACTGTGGAACATTTTGCATTTCATTTTTAAATCAAGTTCCCAGAGTCTAGAGAAAGAGTGGAGAGGCACAGAATCCAAGTTGCATGAGGTCCAATGTGAAGTTTCCACAATCAGTTATGATTTGGGGAGCAATGTCACATGCTGGTGTTGATCCACTGTGTTTTATCAAGTCCAAAGTTAGCGCAGCATTGGCTATGGCCATGAGTTTCTCCAGCAGTTTGATATTGGTAATGTTTGCAAACCACAGACTCATAGGTGGTGCAGATGTTTGCTTCAAGCATTCTGGGATACAAGCCTTCGTGGTATTGAGTAGGTGTATTAACAAGTGTTTGTACTGTTTCAAAAATAGAGGGTTGAGGTGGAGGAGAAATACGGCCGCATCATCAGGCATATGAATGTCTAAATGAATAAATCCTGTATTTGACCTGTGACCAGAAATCCTGAAGCTTGTTATAAGTTTAGAAGATGTGAAGCATGGTACCCTCCTACTCCAGACACCGCCAGCAGAGTAGAGAGCACTGAGGGTATAACTTATGAAGGGTCTTTGGGAACCTGTACTATTTAGATTTTATATCCTGTTTTCTGAACACTGCATGAAACAGAAGCCTTATGTGTCATTTGTATAGCCCTGTCTCATTGCTGGTTGGTAAAAGGTACAGTAGTGTGGAGGACAGCTTCCCACTGTGTGAGGTATTTAGGAGACAATGAATCTGGGGGGCAGGATAATATATGGTATGATTGAGATAAGCTGTAGGATTGGGTAAAATTGTCATCTTGCCCCAAGTATGGGAGAGGAAATGTCATAATTGCACTGTTGGTAGAGGCGGATCAACATTATTATTATACAAGATTGCCAACAGTTTACAACTTGAGGGTAGACAGTACAAATACAATACACTTTAATACAGTAGGAATCAAAGGGCCCTGCTCCTTAGAGCGTACAATCTAAGAGGGAACGTCAAGGGATACAAGAGGTAATAACTGTGGGGGGATGTGCTGATGGAGAAAATAAATGTACACTTATTAGGAGGGGGCCAGATAGTTTTTTCTGAAGAGATGAGCTTTCAGGGACCGCCTGAAAATGGACAAAGTAGGAGAAAGTCAGACAGATTGGGGTAGAGCATTCCAGAGGACGGGAGAGGCTCTGGAGAAGCTCTGAAGGTGAGCATGGTATGAGGTGACAAGGGAGTTAGAGAGCAGGAGGTATTGGGAGGAGCAAAGAGAATGTTTAGGTTGGTATTTTGAGACTAGGTTAGTGATGTAGCTGGGGGGCAGGTTGTGAATGGCTTTGTAAGTTATTGTTAGAATCTTGAATTTAATTTGTTGGTTGCGTGGCAGTCAATGAGGGGGCGCTGAGTGGTTTGTGAGGTGGATGAGCCTGGCAGCAGTGTACACGATGGACTGAAGTGGGGATAGCCCATTTAGAGGTAAGCCAATGAGGAGGAAGCTGCAGTAGTCGAGGCAAGGGAGGACCAGGGAGTGGATTAGAAGCTTTGTGGTGACATTGGTTAGGAAGGGGCGTATCTATGTTGCAGAGGTTGAGACGGCAAATTTTGGATATCGATAAGATGTGGGGCCGAAAGGTTAGTTCGGAGTCCAGGATTACACCTAGGACCTTGGCGTGGGGGACAAGTTGATAGTTGAGCCGTGGATATTGAAAGAGAAATTGGGGGAAGTGGCACCTGGGGGAGGAAATATCATGAGCTCCGTTTTGGATAGGTTGAGTTTGAGGAAGTGATGTAAAATCCAGGCTGACATGTCTGCTAGTAAGCTGCTGATGTGTGAGGAGACAGATGGAGAGAGATGGGGGTGATATGATATATAGATGATATTGAAACCCATGTGAGGCAATCAACTGACCCAGGGAGGTGGTGTAGATTGAGAAAAGGAGAGGTCCAAGAACAGAACCTTGGGGGACCCCGACAGAGAAAGGAAAAGGAGAGGAGGAAGTAGAGTTGTAAGTGACACTGAAGGAGCAGTGGGATGGGTAGGATAAGAACCAGCAAAGAGTGCAGTCACGGAGACCAAAGGAGTGGAGTTTTTTGAGGAGAAGTGGGTGGTCCACTGTGTCAAAGGTAGCAGAGAGGTCCAGGAGAAGTAGTACAGAATAGTTTCTGTTGGTTTTAGCCAGTAGCAGGTAATTTGTGAGTTTAAGGAAAGAAGTTTCCATGGAGTGTTAAAGGTGAAATCCAGACTGAAGAGGATCAAGAAGTTTGTTCATGGTCAGATGGTCGCTCAGTCAGTTGTAGATCAGTCTTTCAAGAAGTTTGGAGGAGAAGGCGAGTAAGCAGATGGAGCATAAGTTGTTAAGAGTGGTGGGGTCCAGTGAGGGTTTTTTAAGTATGGGGGTGACTAGCGCATGTTTTAGAGAGTTTGGGAAGATGCCACAAGAGAGGGAGGGGTTTAAAATGTGAGTTAGAGACTGTAGAATCGAGTCAGAGGCTGAGCATAGCATTTGAGAGGGAGCAGGATCCAGGGGGCAGGTGGTTAGATGAGTGTTAGAAAAAAGTTTAGCAACCTCGTTAATACTAGCAGGGTTGAATTTATTTTGATAGATAACATTGTAATATATTGCCCTCTTCCAGTGAAGGACATTCTCTGCTACACCCAAGTACTTGAATACCTTCATCATATACAAACCAATGCCTTTTCATCACCTGTTGAGAAGAGCATGATGGCGAGATTTGTGATATCTGTCAAGTGTATGGTGTTAATGGCCCTGATCAGGTTATCTTTAGCTTTTCTACGTTGTACAAAGCCAACTTGGTCTTGGTGAATTATTTTCTGTATCAGGTGTAGGAGCCTATTGCCCAATATTTTCATGAACAATTTTAAATCGATAAGATTACATAGTTACATAGTTAATCAAGTTAAAAAAAGACATAAAATCCATCCAGTTAAACCACAAAAAAAATTAAATTTAAAATATCATACAATCCCATATACCCAATTCTATACCCAGAGTTGATCCAGAGGAAGGTGAAAAACCCCAGCAGAGCATGATCCAATTTGCTAAAGCAGGGGAAAAAAATCAAAAAGGCAATCAGATTTTCGCCGGATCAACTTTACCTATAAATGTTAGTACCCAGTTATATTATGTACATTTAGGAAATAATCCAGGCCTTTCTTAAAGCAATCTACTGAGCTGGCCAGAACCACCTCTGCAAGGTGGTGGTGCTAAAAACATACAAAATGAATATGAACAAAACTAAGAAAAAGCATATGGTAATTGAAAAAGCAAATACATATATGAAGTCCAAAGTGACAATCCCAACACCATAAATAAATTAAATCTTCTGGTTTGATGTTCCTTCAAAGCTTCACCATGAGTGCTCATGAGGTAGATGGCAACTCACCAAAGGTGTCTGACCACTTTTTACAGTAGGTCAAAATGCATTTAAGTTGAATGGTTTATTTATGATGTTGGGATTGTCACTTTGGACTTTATATATTTATTTGCCTTTTCAATCACCATATGCCTTTTCTAAGACCCCTTTCACACTGCCAGCGTTTTTCAGGCACTACAGAGCTAAAAATAGCACCTGTATAGCTCCATTCACTCCAGTGTGAAAGCCCGAGGGCTTTCACACTGGAGCGGTGCGCTAGCAGGGCGTCAGAAAAAGTACTACCAGCAGCTTCTTTGGAGCGGTGAACTTACCGCTCCTCCACCGCTGCTCCCCATTGAAATCAATGTTAAAACTGCCCCGGTGAGGTCTCTTAAAGGGGAGTTCCACCCCAAAAAATAAAAAATAAATGAATTAATGTGCTTAAAAAAAGTAAAAAAAAAAAAAATTTGGAGAATTTTTTTTTTTTACTCACCTCTAAATGCCTGTTGCTAGGGGGTCTCTCGTAGTCTGCCTCCTTCAGTGCCTGGGCTCCTGACGTCACTTCCCTCAGCGCAGGAAGAGAGATCACCTCTCCCCCCTCCCTCTAGGCAATCATCTGGGACACGTGACAGGTCCTAGATGATTGTGTGGCCAGTCATGGTGCGTGGCTCGCACATGTGCAGTGGGTGCCCGGCTGTGAAACCACAGCCGGGCGCCCATAGTTAAAATTCCGGCACCGCCGGGCAGAGGGGGAGGTGAGCAGGGCTAACATCCACTGCATCGCTGGACCGTGGGATAGGTAAGTGTTCAATAATTAAAAGTCAGCAGCTGCAGTATTTGTCGCTGCTGAATTTTAATTTTTTTTTTTTATAATGGGAACTCCATTTTAATATTGTTCACATTCATTCTGTATGTTTTTAGCACCTTTACTTTAGATTTTTTTATACGGTTCAGTGCTTACACTTTCTTAAAGAGGCAGCTATATTTTAAAACAATACACTAGGTGCCATTTTCAACCCACTCATTATCAAATTTTAAATCGATGTTGAGTAAGGAGATAGGGCAGTAATTACCACATTGTGTATGATCTTTTCCTGGTTTTGGTATCATTGTGATTGTGGCTCATAGTGTGTCAGTCTGGATGCATTCACCCTTTTGGATGGCGTTGAAACTATCAACAAATAGTTATACAACTGAGCACACATTTTATAATATACTAAAGAAAAGCAGTCTAAGCCTGGGGCTTTGTTCGATTTTGTATTCTTTAATGCCTGGTACCATTTTGTTCTCATAGAGTTTGGCTGTCTACCCCTCAGAGCTTTGGCAACCACATTTGGTCAGGATGTGGATGTGGTCAGAATTCTGTCTGGTTGATCTTAAAGCATCTGTTGTGCAATCATGGGTGTACAGGTGAGAGGAGGAGTTATAAAGCTCCCCGAAGAAATCCCGAAATCTGGCTGCAATGGCCTGCATCATGTGTATCAGATTCCCTCTACCAGAGTCTATACATGGGACATAAGAACAGACTTTTGCGGCTCACGGGGAATTTGCCAGGAGTCTGCCTAGTTTATTGCTCCATTCATAAAACCTGTGTCGCAGTTTGGTGGCATGAAGGAGTAATTCATCTAGTTGGTTGCGGTGGAACTGTAGGTCACTAAGAATCTTAGTAGCTAAGGTTTTTTTTGCGTAGGGTTTCTAACTGGCAGATCCTGGCAATAAGTGTGTCAATCTGTGGTCTTTTTTTGATCTGGAGTGATGGGAGATTAATATTTCTCTGAAGACACATTTATGTGTTTCCCATACAGTCAATGGGGGTGGTATGGGTGTTGGCATGGTTTTGGAGGAAAGCCCTAAGCTCTATCAGGGCCCTGATGTAAGGACTAAGGTAGGAAGGGTCAACGTGTCATAGAAGGAGGAATTCTAGTTGAGATTCCTTCTCTTTGCAGTGCTGCAAATGCCACACATCTACTAATTGTCTGCCATTTAAGAGCTATTTGAAATAATGTGAAAAGGCATATGAAAAATTAGATGCTTTATGTAAAACACCTAGGAAGGGATCTGGAGTAGAGGTCTATGATATTTGAAGTTTTTTTATTATTCGGCATCGGCTGATTGTGCTGTTAAAAAAGGCCGATGATATCTTCAGCGGGACTTGCAAATGACTTCAGTAATAGAAGTCAATGCAAGTTTCCTGAAGACATCAGTGAAGCGACTTGTTTCCTCTCTGGGTAGTCTGCCAAGAAAAGAGCAAAGAGATACAATGTTTACACATCTGAATGAATTCAACTCTGTGTGTAGAGTTCTCAGTTTAACCATTTAAAGACTAAATCTTTTCTGACACTTGATGCTTACAAATAAAAATCCTGTATTTTCTGCTAGAAAATCACTTAGAACCTCCAAAACGTATATATATATTTTTTTTAGCAGAGATCCTAGGGAATAAAATAGCAGTTGTTGCAATATTTTATGTCACACGGTATTTGCGCAGCGGTCTTTCAAACGCAATTTTTGAAAGTTAGCCCATTTTTTTCATCCAAAAGTTTTGATTACCTGTTTCTGTGTATTTAATATATATATATATATATATATATATATATATATATATATATATATATATATATATATATATATATATATATATACATATATATTAATCTAAATTATACATACAAGTGAACTGATTGGATGTTTGTCTTGTTTAATAAATGTTTAAATGTAAGAAATTTTCTGTATCACTTATTAAGGCTGCTTTCACACTGGAGCGGGCAGGCGTTGACAGTTAAACGCTGCCAGTTTTAGCGGCACTTTACCATCATTTTAGCGGCGCTATTCGGCTGCTAGCGGGGCACTAGATAGCGGCCGAGGAAGGGGTTAAATGTGCCCGTGAAGCGTCTCTGCCAAATCGCATTGCAGGTGCTTCAGCATTGGTGCCCATTCATTTCAAAGGGCAGGAGTGGTGGAGGAGCGGTATACACCACTCCAAAGATGCTGCTTGCAGGACTTTTTTTTTTAACGTCCTGCCAGCACATTGCCTCAGTGTGAAAGCACTCGGGCTTCCACACAGACTGCAGGGGAGCCGTTTTGCAGGCACTTTACAGGCACTATTTTTAGCCAAAAAGTGCCTGAAAAACACCCCAGTGTGAAAGGTTTCTAAGGCCGCGTACACACGGGCGGACTGTTCGCTCAACTTTGTCCGCTGAACAGTGTTTCAGCGGACAGTCCGCTCGTGTGTGGGGCTTCAGCGGACAGTTTCAGCGGACAGTTTGACGAACAAAGTTTTTCGGAAATTCCGAAAAACTGTCCGCTGAAACTTGGTTTGAGCGGACAGTCCGCCCGTGTGTAGGCCACTTTCGAAATGAGCAAATGGTTCCCGCTCGGAGGAAAGTCTGCTCATTTCGAGCGCGTCTCCAGGTAGGCGGGGCCCGCGAAGGAGACGTCGCGGGCCCCGCCGCCTGGTATGGACTTAAAGGGGAACCCCAACGCCGAAAAAAATCGGCGTGGGGGTCCCCCCAAAGTCCACAACAGACCCTTGTCCGAGCACGCTACCCGGCCGGCCAGGAAAGGGGGGCGAGCGAGCGCGCCCCCCTCCCGAGCCGTACGAGGCCGCGTGCCCTCAACATGGGGGGTGCCTTGGGGAAGGGGGGGCCGCGCGGCCCCCCCACCCCAAAGCACCTTGTCCCCATGTTGATGAGGACAAGGGCCTCTTCCCGACAACCCTGGCCGTTGGTTGTCGAGGTCTGCGGGCGGGGGGCTTATCGGAATCCGGGAGCCCCCTTTAATAAGGGGGCCCCCGGATACCGGCCCCCCACCCTATGTGAATGAGTATGGGGTACAATGTACCCCTACCCATTCACCTGTAAAATAAAAGTACCCAAAAAAAAAACACAACACACGAGATAAAATATTTTATTGCACAGCTCCGGGGGTCTTCCGTCTTCGGGGGTCTTCTCGCCGGACTCCTCCGCTATCTTCTTGTAGCTCTTTTGCTAGCGGAGGAGTCTGGCTTTCTTCCTCCCCGCCGCCGGCCTCTTCTCCCGACTTCGGGGGTCTTGTCCCCCTCTTCGGTTCTTCTGCCGGGCCACCGCGCCTTCTTATAGCTCTTTTGCAGGCGGTGGCCCGGTCTTCTGTCGCCGCCACCTTCCGTTCTTCTCCCGGGCCACCGCGCCTTCTTATAGCTCTTTTAGAGGCGGTGGCCCGGTCTTCTGTCGCCGCTGTCGCCTTCCGGTCGCCTTCCATTCTTCTTCTTCTTCTTCTTCTTCTCCAGGAGATGTTGACACGTCGCTCTCTCCGGCCGGAATGCCAGAGCCGCGCTGTGCGGCCACTTATATAGTGACAATGGGGCGGTGTCACATGGTATATGTCACATGGGTTGGTCACATGGTGACCCCGCCCCCTTACGATGTCATAGTCCCCATGTGACATCAACCCATGTGACCAACCCATGTGACATATACCATGTGACACCGCCCCATTGTCGCCCGTCGCGGGCCCCGCCTACTTGCACACGCGCTCGAAATGAGCGGACTGTGGCCTCGTGTGTGGGCGAGTCCGTTCATTTCAAAAGTTGTGCGGACTTAGTACGACGAACAAAGTTTGCCGTATTTGTCCGCTCAAAAAGTGCGTGTGTGGGCGTGTTCGTTCATTCAAAAGTTTGAGCGGACTGTTTGACGAACTTAGTTTCGGCAGACAGTCCCCGCGTGTGTACGCGGCCTAACTGTTAGATTTTTTGAGATGAAGGAGAAAAAAAAATTAAAAATCGGCCTAACATTTCGGCCCAAAAAAATCGGCATCGTATATCGGCCACGGCGATTTCTAAATATCGGCATCGGCCAGAGAAAAACCTCTAGTCTGGAGCTGTATAAGTCACCCCCATGACCAAAACTCCTTCTACAAAAGGGAGCCAATTCCGACATGTAGTGTCTTAGAAAAGGAATTTGGTCTGAGTTCGAAGCCAAAGTCACCATAATAGCTGCCAATGTGCCCTTCAAAAAAAAGAATCTGCCTGCCCATCCATCCTCTAGCCTTTAAACATCCAATGAGCTAAATGTGATATGAGAATACATAATACTTTGGACTTTGAATCTAAGGAAGTGCTGAAGGGTACCAAAAATTCCATATATGTGGGTGATCATTTCCATTAAATTGTGTCTCCTGTAAGAACGCCACGTGGTGTTAGGGAATTGGCCATAGGAGAACTGACAATAGTGCCAGTACTGGTAATGGACGCTTTCGGTGTGTCATGCACACTAGTGCAAGAAGAACAAATGGGCATTACCGGGTTAGCGATGACGCTAATGTGCAAACGCAGCAGTGCTAATTGATGTATGCAATAGGTGCACAGTGTGACAGATGCAGCCACTTACTGGCCTATATAAGACTGCTGCTAAACCCTTCATATTTCTGGATTGTCATCAGCCTTCCTGTGTTCCTGAGCCTCTGTGCATACTATACTTGGATTTCCTGTCTGGACCTGGCTTGCTACTGACCTGTCGGATCTGCTCTCCTGGTTTGACCCCCTTTCTGTGACACGTGGGCTTGCTTTCCCCATATATAAAGAATGGCCTCAAAACAAGACAGCATAGTTTAACAAAGATATATAATAAGCACCATCATCCAAATTTATATGAAACAAGAACTGGGAGCTCTGGTCCCCCACCAGAGAAACCACAAAAGAGAAAAGAGCTAGTGGACTATTGCGGTGCAGATAACACTGTGTAGGTACAATTAAAGGGCAAGTTTAAAATAATATAACAATTTATTAAAGTATAAAATTACAAAGTTAATACAAACAATCAAAAGCTGGTATGAGGAATGGTGTATTTCGACTAGTTTCACTTAACAGCTTCTTCAGGAAATACATACATCTTAAAAATACATAACAAAAGTAAATGTACATAAACAGATCATATGAAATACATTAGAGAATAGGGGAAAAAAACATACATAGCAATATACAACAATACTAAGTCTCAGGATCTTAACCTACAACCCAGGCCGCCAAGGCAGCTCAAGCACAGAGTAGGGTCTCCACCGGCGGTTGAGTCCGATATTCACCAGGACAAGGCCGTATCTGTATAGAGTTATGTAAAAAAAAAATTGAAATGCGCATCAGTGGGAAGCAGGAAACGGATAAGGGTAAAGTGCCTGTGAGTCAAAAATTGACTGGTGGGAGCGTGAGTATGAAGGAGAAAAGCACCAGCGTGGAAGATGCTAAAATAGCAAGTGAATGCATACCACAACTGAAGAGGTCATTAATAGCATAACAACCAGATGTGAAAGTGGAGAGCAATATATGAAATGTGAGTAATGAAGTGCCAATACAGACCAAGGTAAAAACACCCATGAGAAAAAAAATTATAATTACCCTTTCAGCTCTGCTGTGAAAGTGAAGTAATGGAGATAGAATATATCTTCCATAAACTGAATTTAACCCCGAGGGAGGGGGCGTGAGACCACCCTCAAGCAGAGGGTGTAGGCTCAGCCATGGCAGCCAGACAATGTGTAGAGGATAAACCATACAACACAACAGACGGTCAAGTGGGGTAATATGAAAGCCTGAGTAGAAATAATAAAAAATGATCGAGTGACCAAAAGGTAACAATGTAAAGGATAAATGATATAAAATAAAATATAATCACAGGAACCCCCATAACAAACTCATATATAGATGTCTGATATGTCAGATCCCCTCTGGGTACGAGCGGTGAGTGGATTCAGCACTGTAGTGGCTACACGTCAATTTATCTTTTAAAGATCGGGCCCTATGAAGGACCAGGTCAGGTGCACTCCATACATACTTGGTTAAAATATGATGCTCTGTCAACAGATGCCAATGTTTGGACAGTATGCACCTGAGCCGGTCATGGTGAGGCGAATATTATGTGATAATCTTAACGGTCTCGGTACTAGACTCACGCAGGCGGGGGTATAGAAGAGAATCTCGGGTGCACGCAAAAGCTTTGTTAAAAGCTTTACGTAAATTGGTTTTAGAGTATCCCTCTGGAGAAGTCGTTCCCGAAGGGCCACAGATTGAGCAAAGAAATCACTGTCACATGCACAGTTACGGCACAGCCGTAGATACTGTGCATAGGGAATACTCTGTACAAGGGGTTGAGGGTGAGCGCTGGAAGCATGTAACAAAGTGTTCCCAGCTGTGGACTTACAGAATAAGTCAGTGCCCAGGGAACCATCAGGGTTTTTGTAGATGGAGCACATCTAAAAAAGAAATTTGCTTAGGGTCAGATGTCACGGTAAAATGTAGGTTCAGGTCATTCACATTGATGATACGAATAAATTGTTCCAATTGAAAGCTGGAGCTCGTCCAAACCAAAAACAGATCGTCAATAAACCTGAACCGAAACAAAATGGAGTCAAGGTAAGTTTGAAATTGGTCACTGGAGAAAATGGATTGTTCCCAAGCGCCAAGATAAAGGTTGGCGTAGGGTGGTGCACAGGACGTGCCCATGGCAACGCCCTGTATTTCTGCTACCCAGACAGGACGCTTGTACCCGGAGGGGATCTGATATACCAGACATTTATATGTAAGTTTGTTATGGGGGTTCCTGTGATTATATTTTATTTTATATCATTTATCCTTTACATTGTTACCTTTTGGTCACTCGATAATTTTTTATTATTTCTACTCAGACTTTCATATTACCCCACTTGGCCGTCTGTTGTGTTTATCCTCTACACGTTGTCTGGCTGCCGTGGCTGAGCCTACACCCTCTGCTTGAGGGTGGTCTCATGCCCCCTCCCTCCGGGTTAAATTCAGTTTATGGAAGATATATTCTATCTCCATTACTTCACCTTCATAGCAGGGCTAAACGGGTAATTATTATTTTTTTTATTTTTTTTCTCACGGGTGTTTTTGGTCTGTATTGGCACTTCATTACTCACATTTCATATATTTCTCTCCACTTTCACATCTGGTTGTTATGCTATTAATGACCTCTTCAGCTGTGGTCTGCATTCACTTGCTATTTTAGCATCTTCCACGCTGGTGCTTTTCTCTTTCATGCTCACGCTCCCTCCAGTCAATTTTTGACTCACGGGCACTTTACCCTTATCCGTTTCCTGCTTCCCACTGATAGGTGCGCATTTCACATATTTTACATAACTCTATACAGATACGGGCCTTGTCCTGGTGACTATCGCCCCCAATCGCCGGTGGAGACCCTACTCGGTGCTTGAGCTGCCTTGGCGGCCTGGGTTGTAGGGTAAGATCCTGAGTCTATGTATTGTTGTATATTGCTATCTATGTTTTTTTCTCCTATGTATTTCATATGATCTGTTTATGTACATTTACTTTTGTTATGTATTTTTTAGATGTATGTATTTCCTGAAGAAGCTATTAATCGAAACTAGTCGAAATACACCATTCCTCGTACCAGCTTTTGATTGTTTGTATTAACTTTGTAATTTTATACTTTAATAAATTGTTATATTATTTTAAACTTGCCCTTTAATTGTACCTACACAGTGTTATCTGCACCGCAATAGTCCGCTAGCTCTTTTCTCTTTTGTGGTTTCTCTGGTGGGGGATCAGAGCTCCCAATTCTTGTTGCTTTCTCCATAAGCATCCTAACACCCTTGATCTCGGGGGTATTTAGACCCTGTACATTCCATGAAGTCATCTAGAGCAGGGATTGAAGAATCAAGTGTTGAGATTAGGAGAGGTAAAAGTCTAAAGGGGGGGGGGGGGGTTGTTAAGAAGCCTAGTTGGCAAAAGAGGCCAGAAAAAAAACCTCTCTTATAAAAAGCATAAGTAGCTCTGCATCTTACGAAGAATAAAAAAAGCTGTGGCCTTTTTGGGAAAAATAAAAAAAGGCACAGTCTGAAAATATGGAACCCTGGAGATGGACCAATACTGCTGATTCATAAAACAGAACATAAAAGGTTCCTAAAGCTTATTATTAATAACACACTGAATAGCTAGCATAGCCAGCACAAAACTGAATCATGTCTGAAAACTATTAACATATACCCAGCAGAGCTATAGCAGAGGGTTGTGTGCTAGGATAAGAAAAAAGTAGGGTAAGCACCGCCATCTAAGCGCAGTATATTGTAACAAATGTAATGGTATGGATAACAATATGCACTCACATTTAAAAGAAGGGTTAAAAGCATTACATCCTGTTGAAGAGACTGCAGAGCTCAACAGGGTCTCCACGATCAGGCTGTAGGAGCCCCTGGATGATGGTGTAGGTCTGGCAGTGGAGGCAAGTCAGCCAAAAGGCAGAGAATTGGCGGTAGTCAGCTGGCAGGCTGGAGCAAGGGATCATGTGTCCGTGTTTGCAGCAATCGGCCGGGGGGGGGGGGGGGGGGTGGAGCAGAGAAGCTTATGTCTGGGAGTGAGTTGGGGAAGAAGCTGAGGCAACAATGCAGGCAAACTGACAGGAAGGCTCGGAAGGCGTGGGGGTGTAGCTACGCATTTTGAGGCCATAAGGACCACCCCTTTGTCAAACATTGTGATGCTGTTAGCTCAAGTGCGTTTTAAGGGCAAAAAGGGAGGGGACTGGGTGGGGATTATGCAATAAAGAAAAGGACAAACTGAAAAAAGCTTTCAGCATCTCAATCTCATGGCAAAACAGAGAAGTGGATGAATTGTATATCAATAAACATAATCTTTAAAGTGGATGTAAACTCATCCATGACATTTGACCTGGGCACTTATCTCTGTAGTGTTTACTTATCTCTCTCAAAAGACCTACAGTAATGCCCGGTACACATGACCGGACTTTCAAGCAGACTAGCTCTGATGGACTTCCCGCCGGAATTCCAGCAGAGTTCCGACGGACTTTCTGAATGAACGGACTTACCCACAGATGACCGGACTTTCTGGCAGACTAGGTCAGCCTGTCTTCCCGATGGAGTTCCGGCAGACTTCCAAATGAGTGAACTTGACCACACATGGACTAAAGTCCATTCATTTTGAACATGATGAGTTACGACGGGACTAGAAAAGGAAGTCAATCTCGCTGCTTTTATTGGTTAGATTGACAAATTGCAAGCCCCGTTGCCTGGTATGAATTTTAAGGGGAAACCCCTACACCAAAAAACGGTGTTGGGATCCCCCCAAGGTCCATACCAGACCCTTATCCGAGCACGCAGCCCAGCCAGTCTGGAAAGGAGGTGGGGATGAGCGAGCGCCCCCCCCCCCCCAAACCATACCAAGCCACATGACCTCAACATGGGGGTGGGTGCTTTGGGGAAGGGGGGAATCTGCGGGCCCCCCACCCCAAAGCACATTGTGCCCCTGTTGATGAGGACAAGGGCCTCTTCCCAACAACCCTGGCCATTGGTTGTCGGGGTCTGCGGGCGGGAGCTTATCAGAATTCGGGAGCCCCTTTTGGTAAGAGGGCCCCCAGAACCCTCCACCCTATGTGAATAAGTATGGGGTACATCGTACCCCTACCCATTTACTGGGGCAAAGAAAGTCAATAAAAAAACACACTAGACAGGTTTTTAAAGTAGTTTATTAGGCAGCTCCGGGGGTCTCTTCCGTCTTCAGGGGTCTCTTCTGACTTCTCTGCTCCCTCCGGCCTCTTCTCCCGCCCCTTGGCCTTCTCTTCCAGTCTCCAGGTCTTCTTCTGCTCTCCGGCCTCTTCTCCAGGTCTCCGGTTCTTCTGCTGGGCTCCTCTGCTACCTTCTGCTCTTTTGCCGCTCTTTTGCTAGCGGTGACCTGGTCTTCTCCGTTGTCTTGATCCCTCTTCTGTTCTTCTGATGTTGACACAATGCTCTCTCCTGCTGTAATGTCGTGTGTGAGGTCCGCAAAGACTTATATAGGCATGGGGAGTGGTCACCTGGTGACCCCGCCCCTTATGAGGTCACAGTCCCAGCATGCCCTGGGACTGTGACATCATAGATAAGCAGAGAGCTGATCTATTCACAGCACAGCTCTGCAAGTTCAGGCGTGCCTGCAGCCAGCCTTCCCATTTATACTCTGAGTCTCTTGCGGATAATCAAGAAAATGTAATAGAGGAACATGGGAAAGTGACATGGGGTGTGCTGTGGTCAGTATGCCTAAAAGGTGGCAAAAATCAAGTCAGTAGGATGAGCATGGAAAGGAGGTTTACTTGAAACAACTGCACAACAGATTAATCAGCCAAGTGTGCAAATGCATGGGACATCTTGACCAGCAGATCTGAACTATACCTGGCGTAGCATGATGATTCCTACCTACCTAACCTCTTGATGATGTGACTGGGAACCCCCTGGCAAGAGGCTGCTGAAACCCCTATCCTGAAACATGACCTGAGTATGACTTATGGTCCAACCCTAAGTTCATCCGAAGAGTGCAGTAATGTTTGATGAAGAGCGCTGTTGTAAGGCCGTGGTAGGAGGGTCACCCAAACTAGATATCTTTAAGAATGGTCCCACTGGAATGTGCAGTGAATAAAGATAGCCTATCGGAGTGCCGTAAGGACACCAATAGTTGGATTCCTGCCAAGTATGTCATAACAGTGTTGCGGGACAGTCAAAGCCGTGAGTGGCAGTAGGCCACAAAGCCAGAAGGTATTGAATGTTGTAACAGCCAGGCCTAGTATTCCAGGCCGTGCGCACAAGCCTTCCCCATGTTGGCGGATAATGATCTGTCGACAAAAACCCTACCTCGATAACCCAGCGAGTCTCTGATCCATGGTGAAGCGAGAAGTGTGGGGACAGGATGGCCCAGGCATCTGGAACCTGCTGCAAAACAACTGATAACTACAATGGATGTAGAGTATCCGCAGCTGCATTCTGTATACCAATTAACAACCCTATGGAGCAGCTGAAATTTGATCTGGAGAGACAGCCAAAAGAGCCTGCGTATGGAAGCCATGATGAGTAATGAGCTGGACCTACCTAGGTGAAGATCTCAGAGGTAGCCTGGCTGTCCATGGTAAACTTGGTGTTACCTGTCCATAAGTGACCCACGCCTGAGCTGCCGACACTATAGGGTAATCTCAAACAAAGCTGACATCTGTGCAAAACCTTGGATTAGCCAGACATTTGCCGGCCATGGTCCCATTAACCAGTAAGTGACAAAAAATAGCTGCATAGCCCTAGGTGGCTGCAGCATCAGTAAAGACCTGAGAAGACAACGGCGCAACAGCAGGGATGCACATGGTGATGCTGTTCCAGTGCTGGAGGAACTCGTCCCAAAAGTGTAAATTGGGAAAAGCCATGGAATCTAGTTCCCAAGAAATGGATTCGGGGGCTAAGGGTAACAGTACCAACAACTGAGAACCAAAAAACCCACCTTGGGAAATGAACCTCAAGGCAAAGTTGCAAGCTTAGCAGTGATAGCAAACCCTTCCTGGAACAGACTCGGGAGATCATAACCCAAGGATATGGTCTGATTCTAGCTAACTTATCTGCAGGCAGGCAAGCCTGCATAGACCAAATTTCTTACATGGTCCCCAGGAAAGTGAATGAAGTAGCCAGGCTTCAACATTCTTACTTACCAGCGGGATATCGAGTGCAGAAAACTGCCATAAACTTCTGCAGATCAGCTGGGGTCTGTCTTGCACTCACTGAGCAAAAAAGTCCCTGGAGACCCTAAGGAAAAGACTCAATCCAGAAGGAGAGCTTGCGGTTAAGCCTGTGGTCCCTAGTCTTGACACTATGAAGACCACACCCCAAACATGATTGTCCGTTATAACGTGGGCCGCTAACAGGAGACGCTAAATTCATGTCTTATCATGAAGAAAATCTTCTTGCTATCCGCTGGAACGAACTGAGCCAGAGAACAAAAAGAGAAACTTGTGTCATTACCTGAGGCTAAAGGTCCAACCAAGGGGGACCCGAAACCGCTGATGTGCTGGCACCTATGGGGCCGGGCATGACTGGCTTCCCAACATCATGACCCCGGCTTGTAGCTCCTGACAGGAGGTTGCCAATGAGCTTGGGGTGGAGTAAATTGCTAGAGGAATGACCCAGCCGAACGAAATGAGACTTGCTCAGGACTTGGAGGCCAATACACTGGGAACTGATCTGTTTAAATGACAAAATACGTAGTGCAGGACTGACAAAGTGTCAGTCCCCTGAATTGCCACGGCCAAGTTACCTGTGGCTTACCAGACCAATTAAAACAAAAACCCAGGCCTCTGAAACCTGAAAACGTGTCAGACAACGAAGTATAAACTCAGTCTGTACACTGGGGGGAAAACCTCTAGAGGAATCTAACATGGAAAAGAACCTGGAGGTCCTAGTAGATGCAATGCAGAGCTGCTGCTAACAAAGCAAACAGAATAGTGTCATGCATAAAAAAGGGGATTAACCCCAGAGATAAACAAAAATTTTCCCGCTCTACAAGATGCTGGAGAATGCTGTCCAGTTCTGGGCACCAGTCCTCCGGAAGGATACACTGGAAATGGAGTGAGAACAAAGAAGGGCAATAAAGCTAATAAAGGGTCTGCAGGATATAGTTATAAAGAAAGGTTGCGAGCACTGAACTTATTCTCTGGAGAAGAGACGCTTGAGAGGGGATATGATTTAATTCACAAATACCTTACTGCAGACCCCACAATAGGGATAAAACCCTCCGTGGAAGGGAGTTTAACAAGACACGTGGCTACTCATAAAATTAAAAGAAAAGAGGTTTACCTTAACTACGTAAGGGTTCCTTACCGTGAGAGCGGCAAGGATGTGGAACTCCAAACAGCACCCAGTGGTCTCTGCAAGGAGCATTGATGGTTACAAAAATCAGATAAGCATCTGGATGACCACAACATACACAATGTAATACTGACACCAAAAAAAACACATACTGTACATAGATTGGACCCGATGGACCTGGGACCTCTCTCACCCTCACCCACCATGCAACTGTATAACCAGAATAATGACACAAAGTACCCATGTCTCACTTAACATGGAAATTATGTTTTTTTTTTCCCATGGAGACTGTACTGCAAATGGAGCGAGTACAGGCAAATGATGAAGGGCACAAAATGCAGGACTAAGCATGAGGAAATCTCACAGATCATTCTGTATAATACATTTTCCTGCAGGAGAACATATTTATCACAATAAAAATACTAAAAGACAAAGCCGCGCTAAGGTAAGTAATGGGTTGCTGCCATCCCACAAGTCCTCGGCCCCCAATAAGAGGCCCTGGACATACAACTAGTTTATAAATAATAATAGGGCCCTAGGCGCTACCTCAGAAAATGTTTTATGAGCTACACCCGTATTATATAGAAGTATTCTGAGATCTCTCTGCTGTGCAAGGTCAATGGCCCGCCTATGCCAAGGAGAGAATCTTCTCCAGTAATAACATGTCACTAATATATTTTAAAAGGACTATATGGTGCAGTAGGGGCTAAGACGATTATATGTACTACTCCCTTAATTAAGGTGTATAACAGCCAACATAGAGGATAAGCCGGGATAAACCCCGCTCTCTATATGCACCTAATTAATGAGGAGTAGTGTTGGATACTAAATAAGGCCCACAGCAAAATGTGCAAAAATGCAAAAAATTTGCAAAATTACAAAAACAAATATAATGATAAATGTAAAAAAACAAAAATATGTGCAAATCAATGTGCAATAATACAGTGCTCAAAGTTCCTTAAGTTGCAATGTGCAAAATCTGCAAAGTTTCATAGAAAAAAAAAGGGGACGAAACTACGTCACTTCCGGGCAGCAGACTGTGTGGAGCGCAGCTGGAACGCACGCTGGTTCTCCACACCTTTCTGCACTACAGCTGGGGTTTTCTACTATTAAGCTTTTCGCTAATAATTTTCTACCTAGCGCATGAGGACAGCTTTCTATCTAGTACCTGGGGCAGTAGTAGAGCACGTGGAGGTTTTATGCTCTTACCTGGGACCCAATAAGGTGCATCTAACTAAATCATTTTCTGCTCCCATGCACTATACGGGCTGTGGATCTGTCCATTTGTCTGCTGGTTATCACATTTAACCAATTTTTTAATTAATTTTTTTTTATATATATTTTATTTGATGAAATTAAAAAAAAAAATATTTTTTATTTTGTTTTTTTCTGTGTTGATTTGTACAAATATATATTTTTTAATAATAAAAAGAACTTTCTGGCAACGAACGTACTGCACTATGGGAATATTTTTTTATCCCTCTGAGGACTTATTGGCCTGCCTTTAACCGTTTTAAAGAGGAATCATCCGAATTATAAAGGAGTGAAAGAAGGTGGTGGATTTGGCTGGCAAGCGTTTGGAGATTGAGATACTATATGCATGAAACCCCCTGGGAGTACAGGGATCTGATGAGTGGGGACCTGAGGGGGCGAGCACCAAAGTCACCGACCTTTTCTGAATGAGCACTAAAGTCACCTTACTCTTTATTCATATGAAGATTTGCTACATACAGACTGTGCACCTTTTTTTTTTTTTTTATGAAACTTTGCAGATTTTGCACATTGCAACTTAAGGAACTTTGAGCACTGCATTATTGCACATTGGTTTGCACATATTTTTGTTTTTTTACATTTATCATTATATTTGTTTTTGTAATTTTGCAAATTTTTTGCATTTTTGCACATTTTGCTGTGGACCTTATTTAGTATCCGACGTCACAGTCGATGTATTAGTGACATTTGTCACATATTTGGAGACACTTAATGTGGACTGAATGAATCACACAGAGACATTTTCGATTGAGGATTCACATTGATCTATATAAGAAATAATTTTGTTCTATGCTTCATATGCTCTCTATGCTTTAATTGTGTATTACATCTCATTGGCCTAAATCATCCCAATTACCTAACACTACTCCACATTAATTAGGTGTATATAGAGAGCGGTGTTTATCCCGGCTTATCCTCTATGTTGGCTGTTATACACCTTAATTAAGGGAGTAGTACATATAATCGTCTTAGCCCCTACTGCACCATATAGTCCTTTTAAAATATATTAGTGACATGATATTACTGGAGAAGATTCTGTTGTCTCTCCTTGGCATAGGCGGGCCATTGACCTTGCACAGCAGAGAGATCTCAGAATATTTCTATATAATACGGGTGTAGCTCATAAAACATTTTCTGAGGTAGCGCCTGGGGCCCTATTATTATTTATAAATATTTATCACAATGACAAAGAAAAATTTAGGAGGGGAGGATGAATGTAAAAAACCACATGGAGCTCAGGAGGGTACAGACCTACCATGTGGAGCTCAGGAGGGTAGAGACCCACAACGTGGAGCTCAGGAGGGTAGAGACCCACCACGTGGAGCTCAGGAGGGTAGAGACCCACCATGTGGAGCTCAGGAGGGTAGAGACCCACCACGTGGAGTTCAGGAATGCAGGGAGCTCGGAGGGGCAGACTAAGCTCCTGGTTCTCAGGAGGGAGGAGACCCGCCACGTGGAGCTCAGGAGGGTGGAAACCCGCCATGTGGAGCTCAGGAGGGAGGAGACCCGCCACGTGGAGCTCAGGAGGGAGGAGACCCACCACGTGGAGCTCAGGAGGGAGGAGACCCGCCACATGGAGCTCAGGAGGGAGGAGACCCGCCACAAGGAGCTCAGGAGGGAGAAGACCTGCCATGTGAAGCTCAGGAGGGAGGAGACCACCACGTAGAGCTCAGGAGGGGGGAGACCCACCACATGGAGCTCAGGAGGGGGAAGACCCACCACATGGAGCTCAGAAGGGCGGAGAACCACCACGAGGCACTCAGGAGGGAGGAGACCCTGCCCATACATACCTATGCTGTAACATAGATAAGGCATCCCCGTACTTGCCCCATAGGTATATCACTAGTCAACGGTTACTGGCAGACCTATAGACTTAGATTACTATTGCTGCTATGAGTGTCCCAGTCCAACCAGCTCCGACCCCTGACTCCTGACACTGGAGACCCCCAGCCCTGCAGGTAATAGCAGAGCCAGCCAGAGTGCAGCCTGATAGCATTGTGTGTTGTGAGTGACTAACAGAACCTAAGGAACCGCATGCATGTATCAGTGACACACGCAGTAATGGCCTCTGATCCGAGGGTACAGGGCCACAGATGTTAGTACTGACACTGGGAACCGACATTGCATTCTTGGAAGGTCTGACTCCTTCTTAAATAGCACATTATTAGAACAGTTGTGTTTAGCCCTTAGATATTGGCTATAGGGGATGGAAGCCTCTAAGGGTTCCGGATGAAAGCTGGTGGCATACAAAACAGAACTCCCTGCAGTGATTTTGCGGAATAATGTGGCTCACATATATCGAAATACTGTCATCCATTAAACAACAGATGCTCCCAACTCCCCAGGTATAGGCTGGCGTAAGAGGGGGTACAGCAGGTCTGCATGGCCACACCCTGTACCTGGAGGAAGTGAGAGCCATTGAAGGTACACATATTATGCTTCAAGATGAAATCGAGAGACGAAATGATGAAGTCATTGAGCTATCCTTCTTGGCTCTTCTGTGCTAAGAAATGTTGTATCACAGAAAGGCCTCTGTCATGAGGTATGGAACTATACAAAGCTTCCACATTGATGGTCACTAAGAAAGCATCATCAAAGATATGGACACCATCCAGAATTTGTAACAAATGAATGGTGTGATGGATATACGATGGCAGGCTGGTTACAAACCATCCTAACTGCTTATTGACAATCTGGCTGAGATTTGTGGCAATTAAGACATACTCATTGATATACATGCGACTTGCCATGTGACTTCAAAGTCCAAAGTCGCATTGGTGTGAACCAGGTTAGTATTTTTTCAAAATTTTGAGTAAATGTAGGCCCTAGCACACATGAAGATTTTGGATTGAAAGTGTTATGACTGATTTCTGATTGGGACTCTAAAACAGAGTTAATACTGCAGCTGCAGGAACAGATTCACAGGACTCAATCACTGTGTTTAAAATGTCCGTTCAGTGTCAAAATTTATTATTACATGTTATTTTATACATAGATAAGAAAGGGGTGGTGTGAGATGTTATTAAAAACTAACAAATAGAAATATGTTATTAAGAGCTAAACAAATAGAAATATATTATTAAAAGCTAGCGAATAGAACAATTGCAGAAGTAAAACATTGAGAAGGGAGGGGGGAGTAGAGAGTGTTTAGTAGGAGAGGTTTCTGTGTGTTAGGTGAAGGTTACAGAACTCATTTCAGCAGCGAGGACAAAATGGAGTCTCTTGTGCTTAAATGAACAGTACAGTGAATGCCCATGTCATTTCCCTCCTTTTGTTTATTTCACACCATTCTTCTTCGCGTTACATTCAGCCGATTGCTGGTAACTCCTGTTACATTGGCGCAGAGAGACGGCGTCCTGTTCAGCTCTCTCCTAACTTTCTCACAATAATGGGTTCATCAGGGCTGGTGGACCATTTGTCGGTACAGCGGGTAGTCACACGGAGGCACAGCCTGATGAGGAAGTAAATGACAAATATGAGAAATAGGAACATTACAATGTAAGCGCCTAGTTTCTGTAACCATGTTGCTATACCATATAAAAAGTCACCAAAACCTCCTAAAGCCTTAAAGGGGTTCCATCCATCTTTAGCAATATCTCTGGCCTTATTCTGTAGTTCTCTTATCTTAGCAAGATGTCCTTTAATAATGTCCTCATTATCAGAAATGTATATACAACAGTCGGTGCGAAATAACTTACACATCCCACCTTGAGCTGCAGTGAGAAAATTCAGCGTTAATCTGTGCTCTAATACTACTTTTTTAATCTGAGCCATTTCTTCACTTACTAAACCTATATCAGTGGTAGTAAGGTTAATAATCTCATCTACAATTCTAGTGTAATTATTTATTCTTTTCATTGCTTCAATTCCCCATCCTGTCCAGGAAGGGAACCATGACCATGCCATGTCGCCTTCAGTGAACAGCTCTCTTTTGAACACTAAAGGGTATTCTGGACTTTGATCTGCTCGCACTGTATCTTTGCGAACAGCCAAAGCAGGTGCTAACTTCCAAATATAACATGTACCTGTAACATTAGTAGGAAGCCAGGCGTAAGCTTTATTTCCACATATATAATATAACCCTCTACGTATGGACGGTATGCCTGCGCCTAAGAAACTGGAAGCAATAACATGGAATCTCAGGTAACCGATATTTTCACATATTGGGAACTGTGAACAATTTGTACTATAAAGGGTTCTATTTAGTTCTGGATCTGGGATATAATAATATTGACCATGGTTTCCTCCATAAACTGTAATCTTTGCCCTGGTGCAATCTGAATTGCCCAACCGTGTACATTTAGTGTTAAACGGGCATGTAATGTTTAAACAAATCTGTGGAGTGTCTATCTGTTTCGAAACCATCAAAGTTACTGATCTGTGCTCATTAGCTGTGGAGACTATGTATGAACCATTTATTCTGGTCCTGTTTAGATCAGTGAATTTGAGAGGCATTGCTATCATGGGTATTGTTCCTGTTTGGGTATGTAAGTGAGAACACACCCAGCAGTCACTAGCATTGCTATGGGTTGCATACAATTTTAACATTTGTATTAAAGGGTTATGTCTCCATGTCTCAGTTCTCACAAACAACAAAAAGAAAAAGAACAACATCATAATTTTTTCAAAGGATATCATCACTTCAGGATTTTCTTGCAGTGACTGGCGTGAATCCAGGAGGGCTTTCCTTCCAACTTGACTGCGGAACTGGTTGTCAAAAGCACCAAATGTGGTCCGTCAAATTTTGGTTCTAGCGGCTTTCTGACGTGTCGCTTGACCACCACCCAGTCACCTGGTTGGATTTTGTGAATACCTGAAACAGAATCTGGGTCGGGGATAGATTTATAAACACCTTCATGTATTTTATTCAAAGTTCTTTGCAAAATCTGAACATATTCTAAGAGACTAGAGTGAGAAGCCTGCAACTGTTGGGGAAAATATAGCCCTGTTTTGGGTGGCCCTCCAAATAAAATCTCATAGGGGGACAGCCCATGTGGTTGTTTAGGGGTAGTTCGTACAGAATATAGGGCTAATGGCAAAGCTTCCACCCATCCTTTTCCTGTATCTGCTTTAATTTTTGCACATCTGTTTTTCAAAATTCCATTAAGTCTTTCAACTTTGCCACTACTTTGTGGATGATAAGGTGTATGGAAAGCTTGCTGTATGTGAAGGGCTCCCATTACCTCTTTCATTACTTCCCCAGTAAAATGGGTTCCTCTGTCACTCTCAATAGTTTCAGGAACTCCATATCTACAAACTACTTCATTCAAAATTTTCTTTGCTGTTGTTTTTGCATTTGCTTTGGCTACCGGCCAGCACTCTGGCCAGCTTGAAAACATGTCAATACAAACTAAAGCGAACTCATAGGTGCCTATTCTGGGCATCTGAATGTAGTCTATTTGAATTCTTTGGAAAGGGAAATCTGGCCTAGGAGAATGCTTTTGGGGAACATGGACAGGCCTCCCTGCATTGTACAGAGCACAAGTGAGACATGAAGCACAAAACCTGGCTGCAAATGTACTAAATCCAGGTGCTATCCAATAGCAGTCAGTAAGTGCCACCATCGCGCCCTTAGCAAGATGACTGACGCCATGTGCCAGTTGTGCTAAAACTGGGTACAAACTCCTGGGTAGACACCACCTGTTGTCAGCGCTCCACAGGCCCTGCTGATTTTGGGTAGCATTACATTTGTTCCACTTATCCTTCTCTTCATCAGGGGCCTGGTTCTGCAACTGAATTAGAGTTTCTACATCCCACTGCTCTTGATGAGGGGAATCTGTCCCCGCTACCTGGGCAACCCCTACAGTGGGTGTGACTCCCAATGCCATAAGGGCAGCATCCTTTGCCGCTTGGTCCGCTAAAGCGTTTCCTTTGGCTGTCATGTCATTTCCCCTTGCATGCCCTTTTACCTTCAAGATGGCAACTTCTGCTGGTTTCTGAAAGGCCTCAAATAGCCGCTCTATGAGTTTTGCATGTCTCACTGGCTTCCCTGCACTAGTCAGGAAATTCCGTGCTTTCCAAATAGGCCCAAAATCGTGAGCGATTCCAAACGCATATCTGCTGTCAGTGTAAATGTTTCCCCTTTGATTCTCTAGGAGATGACATGCTTTGACTACAGCACACAACTCCGCTTCCTGTGCTGACATCTGGGGTGCCAATGCCTCCTGGTGTAAAATGGTGTCTGTAGTAGTTACAGCAAAACCTGTGTGTGGCTGACCCTCATCGGTGTAAAATCTTGAACCATCTACAAATAAGTGTGTGTCACAATCTGATAAAGGCTCATCTTTTGCTGGTGTGACAGAGGCCCTTTCTACCTCCATCAGAGCCATACAATCATGAGAAAAACTCTCTGATTCTACATCAGTACCATTTGTTGCATCTTCCTCATCAATTATAGGAAGAAGAGTAGCCGGATTTAAAGTAACACACCGTTTGTTAAATTCGATGGAGCAAAAAGAGCAGACTGGTACTTGTCAAATCTACTGGCAGACACATGTCTGGTATTTACTTGATTCATGATTTCCTGTACTGCATGTGGCACATACAGGATCAGAGCAGAATCTAGTACAAGCTCAGTTACTTTGTCTAGCAGCAAAATGCAGGCTGCTATGGCTCGCATACAACTGGGGGAGCCTTTAATGACAGGGTCTAATGAGGCTGATACATACATCACAGGCCTCTGTTTGTCTCCATGTAGCTGGGTGAGTACACCTGCAGCAAATCCATTGACTTCATGACAGAACAACGAGAAAGTCTTATTATAGTCAGGAAGTCCAATGGCGGGAGCTTCAGACAAAATTTTAATAAGCTCCTTCATCTGCAATTCATTTTCCCATGTGAGGTCGAAAGGGTTTCTAGTGGTAGCCTCATATAGAGGAGCCATAAGTTCTGATGCATTTGGAATCCAGTCCCTACAATATCCCACTAACCCCAGGAAGGCACGTAGTTGCCGTACATTTCTTGGCTTTTCAAATTTTTGTAGAGTTTTAACTCTATCTGGGGTTAGGTGACGGATTCCATGTGAAATGCAGTGACCCAGGAAGATCACTTTCTCTTGGCAGTATTGTAGCTTATCTTTGCTAACTTTGTTGTTACTGTTATAGAGAAACATGAGAAGGCTTACGGTTTCTCTGCTACAAATGTCTTTTGTATCAGAACAAATAAGCAAATCGTCTATGTACTGAAGCAAGACTGTGTTTGGGTGTGAGGGGGACCATTGGTCCAATACCTGCTTTAACGCAGTATTATATTCAGAGGGGCTACTCACACAGCCTTGGGGCAATCTTGTCCATGCTAATTTTTGGGCGTCATTGGTAAAAGAAAAAATATGCCAGCAATCTGGGTGCAGGGGCACCGAAAAGAAAGCATTTGCAAGATCAATCACTGTAAAGCAGGTGCTGGAGGCAGGTATTCAACTTAGTAAAGTGTGGGGATTGGGCACAATTGGGGTATCTGCCTCAATTATTTTGTTAATGGCTCTCAAATCATGCACCATGCGGTATGTCACCTGCCCACCCTTCTTGTCTGGCTTCTTTGCAATTGGGAACAGGGGTGTATTGACTTGGGACTTAATTGGTACAACAACCCCTGCGGCTTTCAGTTGAGTGATTTGATCCTTTATCCCCTCAATCTGAGAAATACTCAGTGGGTACTGTTTAATCTGTGGGAGATGGGCTCCTGGTTTAATTTTTATCATGACTGGGGTGCAATACAGCAGACCTACATCATATTTGCTGGTGGCCCATAATTCAGCAGGAATCACTTTCAATTCTGGTGGAAATGGCGGAGTGGAGTCTTGAATTAAAAATACTCCACACGCAGTATTTAAAACTTCTCCTGACAGACTACTGACCACTTGGACTCCTGTAGGAGTGTAGTCTATGTTTGCTAAAATTTGATTCAAAATGTCAGCTCCCAAAAGATTGGTAGGAACTGTGTCTGAAACTAACACTTTAGTGACAATTTCTGTTTGCTGTCCTAGCCTGAGTTTAAGTGGCTTGGACTCAACCAAATCAGTAGAGGTCCCGGTTAGGCCAACACCAGAGATAACATTTGTAGATAATAATCCTGGAGGTAAGTCCTCTATATTAAAAACACTTTGGCTTGCACCAGTATCTATTAAACAGGTTAATTCTGTTTCTCCTCCAGGATAGGGGAGTTCTCATAAAAATACTTTTACTCTGGCCTCGGGACCATTGTCTCCCCTATTTAACATGATTGATACTGGCATGCCATTTTCCTATGCCTGATCCACTGCTTTTGGCAGAGAACTGGGATCAGCATGAGGTGCCTCTGAGCTCTTTTCCAGTCTACGGTCAGGAAGATGGCAGTATTTGGCTATGTGTCCTTCCCCATCACAATTGTAGCATATGATTGGTCCCCGATTGCCACGATTTCTGACATTGCCTTTACCTCTTCCTCTACCTCTCTGCTTCCCCACATACATAACCTTGGGTTTGCTGTCTTTTTGGTTAATCCTGTTTTCTATGGATAACAGGATAGGCAGGACTTCTCGAATAGACATATTGCCTGCCTCAGGCCTTGCTGTGAACAACTTTTCTTTCAACTGGGGTATTAAACCATCAAGAAACCTTTGTTTCACCAGTTGTGTAGATGGACTTGCAGTTTCTCCCGCCTTCTCTTCCTCTATTTTAATGCCTGCTTCCTCAGCCATATCACTTAACCTCCTCCAATAAGCCCCTGATGCCTCCTCTTTCCCTTGCTTGGCATTCATAAATTCAGCATGTCTGGTTTGTCCATATATTTGGGGCAATTTTTCCTTCAATTTCTCACAAACCTCCCGTCCACTAACCATCTTACCTAGATTTTTGATGTCTACACCACATTCTTTAAGTATATAACCAGACATGTTGCTTCCCACTGCTTTAATAAGAAGCTGATGAATGTCAGTAGCAGAAGCCTCATATGCTTCCTGTGCAGCGCTAAGTTTGTTTGCAAACCCAATTGGATTCTTTCTAGGGTCTCCCAATCCCTCTAATATGAATCTCATATCTTGGGGACTAAAAGGTACATGCCATTTAATTTGAGACTTACTGTCAACAGCATTACCTTCAAAAACTAATTGGGTTCTGACAGGATAAACTGCAACAGATTGATCTATGACCGGGGCAGAAGGGGTGGCATCTCCCTTCTTTCTCTCTTCATCTTGCTGCCACAATTTGGAAATTATGGTTTGCTCCGGAAGTTCAGACTCTATCTCTCTTTGTCTGGCCAAAGCCTTAAGTTCAGAGAGATCTAGTTTTGCATATGTGCCTTTGGATTTATGCCAATCATCTGTTTCTAAGATACGAGCCAAATCCCTCTTTGTAGGTTGATATGGGGCTGTTAAACCTCTTCTCTCTACTATATTGCCCAGCTCATCTTTTGTATGTTCCATGTAATCTAATTCTTTTGCTTTTGTGCGTGGACCCCTTAAAGCCAAACTGGCAGCCACATAAGGTGGGGGGTCCTCCTCTACAGAGTCTTCTGGCCAAACGTAGTAAATTTGGGCAGTACTTTTATTAAACATCTCCATCAAGCCAGTTTGATTTGCTACTTTAGCTTCTGTCTCCCATGTGCAAGCTATTCTCCACGTTCCTTCACTGCACAGTAGTGGGCCATAATCGTGCAGAAAAGTTTGCCATACTTGTAAATCAAAAGTCCCTTCAGATTTTAAAGGTTTAGCTGTTCCTTTTGTCCATTCTACCCATTTATCTAGGGGCTCAGTATAGGCGGAACCGTACCTTCGGTTCATATATTCTCTAGCGCTCATCTTGCGCTGGGCATTTTCTGAAGGCTTCTCTCCCTTCATTCTCTTACTTAAATTAATGCCCATAATGACTGGCCAGTCTTCTCTATCTGTGCCTATACACTCTTGCCTCTAAAACAAATAGTACAGCAAATCTGCAGATTTACAAGAAAAGTCTCCACTTATCTACGTGGATAGAAGGGGTTTATGACAATAGACAAAACACTCATTAAGAGACCCTCCTCGTCTCTTCTCTTCTCTGAGTTTTATCTGACCCTACCATGCGCCTCTGACCCAGGTCGCCCACAAGGAGTCAACGCAGGGAACTGCAGAGGATTCTCCCTATCCACACACAGTCCAGCCCGTGAAGGGGGACACAAACACATTCACACACACACGTTACCCAACCAGAAAGGTCCGAGAGTGGTGCTTAAGGACAGCTTACCTAGCCGGCGTTTAGATGTCTGCGTTCCCGATGATCCAGATCAAAGCGCGGTTCCTTCTGGAAACTCTGCCAAGCTCCTGATATCTGACTCGCCAAATTGTTATGACTGATTTCTGATTGGGACTCTAAAACAGAGTTAATACTGCAGCTGCAGGAACAGATTCACAGGACTCAATCACTGTGTTTAAAATGTCCGTTCAGTGTCAAAATGTATTATTACATGTTATTTTATACATAGATAAGAAAGGGGTGGTGTGAGATGTTATTAAAAACTAACAAATAGAAATATGTTATTAAGAGCTAAACAAATAGAAATATATTATTAAAAGCTAGCGAATAGAACAATTGCAGAAGTAAAACATTGAGAAGGGAGGGGGGAGTAGAGAGTGTTTAGTAGGAGAGGTTTCTGTGTGTTAGGTGAAGGTTACAGAACTAATTTCAGCAGCGAGGACAAAATGGAGTCTCTTGTGCTTAAATGAACAGTACAGTGAATGTCCATGTCAAAAGTAAAGATCTTGGAACAGCAAGGTAAGTATGAACACAAATAAGGGGGTGGAGGAGAGACTAGTGTAGTAAGATCCAAAAGATTTGAATTCAAATAGGTTAAAAAGTATATGCTCACAAAGGTAAATAAAAACACATATGAAACAGGGGAAGGATGAGCCTGCTGTATTGACAAAGTCCCATGAACATGCAGCTGGATGGATGAGCTGCTGTAGATACAGAGTCCAGATTGCTGTGCCACCAGCTGCTGGATGGGCAACTGCTCGGGCTGCCCGACTTGCACAATGTGCTTTGGCTTTCTCACTCCCAAAGTCAATGGCCGATGGATGGTGTTGTCCACCTGTTGTCGAGAGGGTTACAGGATAATTGAGAAGTAGACGTGACCAGGCACAACTAGGAGAGGCATACCCACATCCCTAATAAATGGATATACATAGAAAAGAGGCAGGGTTGGGACTTTGCATGGGGCATATCTGTGCAAGGAAAATGATAATTGAATTCAAATGATAGGCTCTAATTCAATTGAATGCTACAAATCACGTAAAATATACATGGTTGATAGACACACAATATACCAAAGTCATAATGAATAATCAATTCAATGCCACAATCACATATGATATACATGATTGATAGACACATGGTGAGCTAATACATAATGATAATAATGGTAATGATAATCATAATGAAAATAATCATAATAATAATCTTAATGATAATAATAGTAATATAGTAATAATAGTAGTAACATGATTTTTATTTCATAAATACTTAACATATCAGTCAATAATCATAATAATGTTGATACAATTAATCAGTAAACAATAAACATGATTGATGAGAGTATAAATCACAATAATCATGATTAATAAATTGAATACAGAGAAGCAACATACATCCAATATAAATTAATACAAGATGAAGTTAAAATTCATCATAAAAACTGGCTTGTCTTGACCACCTGTGAACCACCTGTGTACCATCACAGGAATGGTTGTGTGAATGTGTAAAAGTGATGTGCATTGTTGATTGTGTGCCTATAAAGAAAGACTATGTGGGGTGAAGCATTGATATAGCATTGATATAAATGTAAATATGTGTTTTAGATGAATAAGCTGAACACACTCCAGTACAAGTGCATAGTGAACAGACAAAATGTATAAAAATGTGTTCGCTCCGAATTACTTGGTGATATAAAGGTGCTGTGAATAGTGTACTGTCTTGATGGTAAGAGCGTGGGCTGTGGTGTGCCAGCTAACTCCAGCTGTATATGTACTCCCGATGGAGGGCTGGTCCCTGCCAACGTCATACCTGAACGTCAAGGCAATGCCAAGATTTATTATTTATATTATGATTATGGAGCTAACACATGTTTATACATTATATCTGTTCACTATGCACTCGTAATGGAGTGTGTGCAGCTTATTCATTTAAAAAACATATATATCAATGCTTCACCCCACATAGTCTTTCTTTATAGACACACAGTCAACAATGCATGTCACTTTTACATACTCACACAACCATTCGTGAGTTGGTACACAGGTGGTTCACACATTTTAGAGTTGAAAAATGTGTTTATTGTCATGACATCTGTAGGGACTCAAGCCCAGCGTGATACAACCTTACCCATAACCAAACCCTCTCCAAAACCCGGCCCATATTAACAGACGACTAGACTATATTTGGATTAGATGGCCATCTGGCCTTAATTTATTAACAAAATATAATTATAATAAACTTTCCATAAATAACTTTAATAACTGTAAAACATTCCAACATTTGTAATGGGTTATGGGTAAATAGTATACCAAAACATACTGGTCACTGCGCACTACATCCGTAACTTTTACCTCTTGACCTCCAGATGGAATCCCCTGTCTCAGAGGCTATACCCAAACCAGCGCAGTGACCTACCCCTTTTAACCCTTCCAGGTTAATCCCTCGTAACCTGGAAGTACCATCAAACCACCCCCGTCCCATGGATGGGTACAACATATTTCCTACCTGAACCACTTCACCTCTTTTACTGACCCCAAAAACTGCCCACCCCAGTAACCCTGACCTGAAAAGACCCACTATAACAAAGGAATGTGGTGGGGATCTCTTCCTCCTCTGCTCACCGACTGCCCACTTCCACTCTGCTTCCCGGCGATAGTCCTCGGCTCCGCCCCAAGCCCTGCCTACCAGTCCCTCTTAAAGCGGGCCACTAGATTTTCTAAAGGCAAATTTTCTGTGCAGTCCCAGCACGTGTTATGCAATAGAGTTTGTCAGCTTACCTGTCTCCATGTGTTCATCTCTAGAGGCCAGCCGACTCTGACCTGACTGCTTTTATAATCCCTCCTCTAGCATGGCTCCACCCTAGCTCCTATTAGAGAACTCTATATTAACCTGTGCACTGCACACCAACCCTGCTGATCAACCTTTGTGTGTTTGGCTCAGTTTCCTGCCTGCCGTGTACTCTACGTTTGTTTCTGTTACGGACCTTGGCATACTCTCTAATTATTCTTGTCTGCTCGTGACCCTGACCTTTGGGCGTGTCCCCGACTATCCCTGTTTGCCTGTGACCCTCAAACTTTGGTGTGAACTCTGTTGTCCTTGTTTGCTTGTGGACTCGACCTTGACTTATTCCCTTACTATCCCCTATCTTCCTGTTGCCTACTGTGGGCGTGAGCTGGGGGACCCTGGGGGTCGCAACCTGGAGCCACTTGCAGCCCAGTCCAGCCTCACCACTAGAGGCTCTGGTGAACACCTGCTGGCTCTTAGACTACACGCCCTAGGCAATCATACACTCTAACCCCGGTGGGATCTGTCTTGGTGTTCCAGCGGCCCTGTCTTCCTTACAACCTTGACTCCCATTGGCAGCAATCAGCCGTAGGGTTCACTACCTTGAGGTGTACTTCTGATCTTAATGGTGTTTATCTGTCACCTAGCCTTAAGGTGACCTGACAGCGATGTTATAGACCCAGGGAGTATCGAGAGGAGGGCGACCATTGGGGTAGGTGATAACGTTTCCTCATAAATTGTATTGTAACATTCAAATACCTGGGACCAGAAGGGGTGGATCCTCTCACATTCCCACCTCACATATAGATAAGTCCCTGTAGCGGAGTTACAGTGCCAACAGGAGGCTGGAGTTGACGGAAAAATTTCGTGTAACATGGATGGGTTCCTGTACCATCAAGTTAGAATCTTGGGAATAGCAGGATATTGTTGACTTGTGGGTCAAATTAAATGAGGTTTGCCAATCCACTTTGGAAATGTCCTTTCCCAAGTCTGCAGACCACATCCTGGTGTAAGGTGGTAAGTCATCATGTGTAAGGGCTTGTAGGAGACCATATAGATTTAAGAGAAGGTGTTTGGGCATTTCAGAGAGGGTGTATTTGGGAGGAAGCATATAAACGTTTTGTGAATGTGGATGGGTGTACAAAAAGAGTGTGCTTGTAGCCACTCAGAGCGTTTGAATGACCCCAATGCCATTGCTTCCGTGCCCTGGGGGAAAGCGGGGTTGTCAAACAGGTCAATGGGGGGGGGGGGGGGGGTTAGAGGACAGAATGGAGCACAAGCCCCTGGTATACCAGTGTCTAAGGGCGGTAAGTGTCCCCTAGGTAGGATATGCCTTTTGTTTGCCACTGGAAAGAGAAGTTTGTTCATAGTGAGGACATTGTAGAGGTAGAGAGAGATATTGGGAGCCTCCGTTTTGGATATATTGAGTTCAAAATTACTAAAGGAGCTAAAATGGTGGAATTCCAGGAAAAGAGATTGTAGGGATGTATGTGGGTGTTGTAGGTAGACCAGGAGATCATCAGTGTATAGAGACAGCTTGTGATGGGAGGAGGGTGTTTGGATACCCTGGATAGAGGCGTTCTGATGAATGGCACAAGCCAGGTGTTCAAAGACAATGACAAAAAAGAGGGGGGGGGGGGGCAGCCCTGCCATGTGCCATTCAAAATGTCAAATGGTTCAGAGGAAGTGCCATTCACTAATACAGAGGTGGAAGGTTGGGTGTACAGCGACATCACCTTGGAGATAAAAGATGTTACTAGGCTTAGTTGCTCTAGTGAAAGTCAAAAATCTCCAGTTGACCTTATCGAGCGCCTTTTCAGCATCAAAAGACAGGACGCAGGCTTTCAGATTTTGGCGCTGGATAAATGAGATAAGGTGGATTGTTTTGGTGGTATTGTCCCTTGCCTCACGGCCAGGAACAAATCCCACCTAATCTTTATGAATCACCCCTGGAAGAAGAGGAGATAAGCGATTACTAGGTTTGCAACGATACTAGTATTGATGCCGATACCGAGTATTTGCACAAGTTTAGGTACTCGTGCAAATGCACCGATACTCAAAACAGATACTTTCAGGCTTGGTTCTTTGAGCTGTAAGTGCATCTCCCCTGTTGACAGCTGAAGTGTTAAAGAAGTCCGATAATTTGAGCTGTCAAAAAAAAAACAGCTGGTAATGTTTATTAACAATGTTACTCAGCTGCTGAAACACTGAAGTAAAAAGAAACATTGTTTCTTTTTGAACCTTTCTGTTTCTTCATCTGCAGATCAAAGGGATGAACAAATGTTCCTCTGTTTAACCCCTTATAAACCCTTAATTTACTCTAATCAGCCTTAATTAACTCACTATTCTCCTCCATTAAATTGTTTTCCTGCTGTTTTATAAACGATAAACAATTAAAACTTTTTTGTTTGCTTTGTTAGTGAATATTTTTACACATATATATTAACATATATTTACATATTTCACAAAAAGTGAAAAATGTAAAAAAAATCTATTTATTTAATTTGTAAATAACTTTTCAATGCTTTGTACCATTGCTGACAGCTGAAGCGAAAACAAAACAGTTGCGGTAGCTATTGGTAATTGGTATCGGCGAGTACTAAAAAAAAGTATCGGTACTCATACTCGTTGTAAAAAAAATGGTACCGGTGCATCCCTAGCTAATACCTTTGCGAACAGTTTAAGATCTATGTTGACCAAAGATATTTGCCGATAGCTGCTACATTGGGATGGATCTGTGCCTGGTTTCAGTATAATAGAAACATTCGCAGATATTAGCCCCTTAGAAGGCAGGTGGGAGTCATCTATGGAGTTCAAAGCTTTAGTAAAGAGTGGCGCTAACAGGGGGGCAAAAGTTTTATAGAAACTAGGGGTGTACCCATTTGGTCAAGGACATTTGCCCATCTTCAGGTCCCCGACAGCACCCAGAAACTCGGGCATGACCAAGGGCCTGTCGAGGAGTCTTGTCGATAGTGGGCAAAGCTGTTTCCAGGATATAGTCTCGCATCTTGTCACAAGAGGAGAGGGTAGGAGTGTTGGTAGATTTAGGTGATAGGTTGTAGAGTTGGGAATAATAGTGTCTAAAAGGAGAAAGATTGGATTGGGTGATAAACGGAATGGTGCATCGGGAGGTCTAGGGTGGAGGTTTCACTCTAGGTGCGTGCCGCATTTGGGAACACGAGTCTAATGCCGTGTACACATGATCAGACTATCCAGCGAACAATCCGCCGGACTTTCCGAACGAGCGGACTTGCCCACACACGAACAGACTTTTCTGGCGGACTAGGTCCGGCTGACAATCCGCCAAACTTCGCTGGACTTTCCAAATGAACGGACTTGCCCACACACGGACTAAAGTCAGTTCATTTTGAACGTGACTTCAGGTTCGACGGGACTAGCGAAGGAAGTCAATGTTGCCGCTTCCATCGGTGAGATTGACACTTTGCGAGCTCCGTCGCCTGGTATGGGTTTTAAGGGTAACCCCTAAGCCGAAAAATGGCGTGGGGTCCCCCCAAAATCCATACCAGACCCTTATCTGAGCATGCAGCCCGGCCGGTCAGGAAAGGGGGTGGGAACGAGCAAGTGCCCCCCTCCTGAACCGTACCAGGCCACGTGCCCTCAACATGGGGGGTGGGTGCTTTGGGGTGCTTTTCCGGAGGCAGCAGAAGGCTGGCGTTGAGACCTTCTGTCCTGAGCAGTGTTGGTTGGATGACGTGAAAACCCCAAGCCTTACTTATGCTGATGAGACAGATCTTTCAGAAGACAATGAAAATTATTATATGAGAGTCAAGCAAATGCTCCAGCGTATTCCCTGAAGATCTCCTCCTCTGCCGCTCCTCTTCCGTAGCTTCATGGATGTTGTGGAATCTGCTGTAACTTATCAAGATTCTGTCATTCCAATAATTGATGTGGGGATAAGATCCATAATCCGGGAATAGGGGTACACCACCTGGATTGTCTGAGATCCTTTTTCTCTGCTGTTTACCTTACAGCAGTAAGGTAAGGGGCCACTGCACTTGATGTGTGTGGAACACTGAAGAGGCAAAGGAGTGTGTGCACACTGTTTTGTCTGGCACCTTGTACCTGGAGAAGCACTTTACGAAGCACGTGGCACTTTATATATGCTTGCTTAAGAGACTTTGCGATTTGATTTTTTATATATTTCAATTGCACTGTGTGATTCACATATATGCTATTACTGATACAGTTTGCCATGTTAACTGTCTGTTTGAGGAACAAGTTTGCTTGCACTATATATACTTACTGGTTTATGCGATTTTTGAATTTATGAAGCACCGGACATTTTTATATTGTGCAAATATTATATGTTTTATTGTAACTTTTAGCACCTTACACTTTATTCACGGATTACGTTTGGTCATGGTAGTTGGGTTCACATTATTGTGTAGTTATATGCAACTTTGTATGCAATTAATAGTAAGCACTAGGCACTTTAGATTTATGCGATTTTTGAATTTATGAAGCACCGGACACTTTTATATTGTGTAAATATTATATGTTTTATTGTAACTTTTAGCACCTGACACTTTATTCACGGACTACGTTTGGTCACGGTAGTTGGGTTCACATTATTGGTATATGCAATTTTGTATGCAATTAATAGTAAGCACTAGACACTTTAGAGCTATTTATTTATCTTAAGGGAGCACAGCACCACTTATTTGATTTTTGTTACATGTTTTTCAGTGGTAGGGTTTATACCTCTGTCGGTGTTTTGCTGCAACCCCCCCCCCTAATATTCAGTGAGATTTGTACATGATAGCTCAGGGATACTTCAATTTAGGCTCTCTTTCCCCTATTTTCATTTGGTGGTTCAGCAAGTCTGTTGTTCTCCAAAAGAACAAGCTGTCCTGCAAATGCTTTGGTTTGCAGGGAGGGGACAAACCATTTATCACTGACAGAAATGCTTACAATGTTCAGCTTTTATTTATTCATGTAAAATCTTTAAGTTGCCCAGGAGAGTATCACATGGGCCACAAAGAAGGAGCTTATATAGTCCCCCCTCTAATTGTAAGCCATTAAATTTAGACTCACATGCAGGTGGTCCCTAATCTGGCCGCTTAAGCGACCTCCCCGGCATTCCAGAAGGCGAATCCCTGGCCGCCGGCATCATTTCCGCCACAACACGCGTGGTGACATAGCTAGCATGCACAGCGCTAACTAATGAGGCCATGCATATGCACCTGCTCGCCCTACGCCCAAAGGTTATCCTGGGACACTGCTGGCACAGAAGTACTCCCCCTCATGGCCAGTAGATACATGGCCGCAAAAAAGGGAACAGAAGGGGAAAGAATTCTCCTGGTGTCCCCTACCATGCTTGGAAGACAGCCACCCATGGGAGGCATGCCAGAAGGGGAGGAAGGAAAATCCAAGGTCAACCTGAAACAAAAATATCAAGCACATAATATAATAAAATACATACAGTTGTGCTCATAAATTTACATACCCTGGCAGAATTTATGATTTCTTGGCCATTTTTCAGGGAATATGAATGATAACACAAATACTGTTCTTTCACTCATGGTTATATTTTTTTTTGCTGAAGCCATTATCACTCAACTGTGTTTACTCTTTTTAACCACTTGACCACTGGGCACTTAAACCCCCTTCCTAACCAGACCAATTTTCAGCTTTCGGTGCTCTCACACTTTAAATGACAATTACTCAGTCATGCAACACTGTACCTATATGACATTTTTGTCCTTTTTTTTCACACAAATAGAGCTTTTTTTTGGTGGTATTTAATCACCGCAGGGTTTTTTTATTTTTTGCGCTATAAATTAAAAAAGACTGAAAATTCTGTAAAATTTTTTATTGCAGAGTATTGGCGAATATTGCAGTATTGGCAGAGTGTTACCCAGTGTTGCACGGTATTGGCAGAGTATTGCACAGTATGGGGAGAGTACTGGCACTGAGCAGCACTGTGGGCACTACACATCCAGCCTACAGTGCTGCTGCCATCTCTCTAACTCTCTCCTCTCACTGTACCGATCGGTACAGAGAGGGGAAGGAGGAACTGGTGTCATGACGTGACGCCGGTTTGTTTACATGTGATCGCTCCATCAATTTACGGCTGTTTACCGCGATCCATGTTGCGCCGGGTCTTACAGACCTGGCGGTCACGGATGTTTGCGGGAGCGTGCCCCAGGGGGTGCGCGAGAGCAACATTCTGGGAGGACATCCATGGACATCCACCCAGGAAAACACGAGCCGTCTTTCGGCTATGGCGTGGTCGGTAAGTGGTTAAATCATAATCACAACAGAAACTACTCAAGTGACCCTGATCAAAAGTTTACACACCCCAGTTCTTAATACCGTGTAATGCCCCCTTTAACCTCTGTGACAGCTTAAAGTCTTTTGTGGTATTTGTGGATTAGGCTCTTTATCGTCTCAGATGGCAAAACTGCCAATTCCTCTTCGCAAAAAGCCTCCTGTTCCTGTAAATTCTTGGGCTGTTTTGCAAGAACTGCATGTTTGAGATCTCCCCAGAGTGGCTCAATGATATTGAGGTCAGAATACGGAGATGGCCACTCCAGAACCTTCACTTTATTCTGCTGTAGCCACTGACAGGTTGACTTGGCCTTGTGTTTTTGATCATTGTCATGTTGGAATGTCCATGCGCAGTTTCCTGGCTGATGAATGCTAATGTTCCAGCAGTTAGTTTTTGATAGCATACTGCATTCATCTTGCCATCAATTTTGACCAATTTCCTGTGCTTGTATAGCTCACACATCCCCAAAACATCACCTCCATGTTTCACAGTAGGAATAGTGTACCTTTCAACATAGGACTTGTTGATTCCTCTCCAAATGAAGAGTTTATGGTTGTGACCAAAAACCTCAATTTTGGTCTCATTGCTCCAAATTAGTTTGTACCAGAAGGTTTGAGGCTTGTCTCTGTGCTGTTTGGCATATTGTAAGTGGGATACTTTGTGGTATTAGCGTAGTAATGGCTTTCTTCTGGCGACTCAACCATGCAGCCCATCTTTCTTCAACTGCCTCCTTATTGTGCATCTTGGAACAGCCACACCACATGTTCTCAGAGAGTCCAGTATTTCACCTGAAGTTATTTATGGGTTATTTGTTGGTTTTTCTTTGCAACAATTTTCCTGGCAGTTGGGGCTGAAATGTTAGTTGGTCTACCTGACCGTGGTTTGGTTTCAACAGAACCCCTCATTTTCCACTTCTTGATTAGAGTTTGAACACTGCATACTCAATTCCTTGGATATCTTTCCCCATGACTCAGAATCCAGAAACTTCAGTGCAGCACTGGATGGTCTGTTATGCTGCGTACACACGATCTGCATTTTGGCCAGCAAAAGGCTCCATTGGAAGTTAGCTGGCCGAATTCCCAGCAGAAAAAAAATTGAGAGCATGTCCTCAATTTTTCAGACGAAAAAGTTTCTATCGGAAATTCCGATCGTCTAGCAATTTTGATGCGCAAAATTTCTACGCATGCTCAGAAGCATTGAACTTTTTTTTGGCTTGTCATAGTGTTGTACGTCACCGCATTCTGACGGTCGGAATTTGGAGCGACCGCGTGTAGGCAAGACAGCTTGAGCGGAATTCCATCGGGAAAACCATCAAAGCTTTTTCTAACCATAATTCAGATCGTGTGTACACGGCATTAGGAGTCCAGAAACTCATTGACCTTTTATACACACACAGTAATTACAAGCAAACAGATCACAGGTGAGGATGGTTAACTTTAATAGCCATTCAAACCCCTTTGTGTCAACTTTTGTGCATGTTATCAGGCCGAAATCACCAGGGTATGTAAACTTTTGATCAGGGTCATTTGGGTAGTTTCTGTTGTGATTATGATTTAAAAAGAGTAAACACAGTTGATTGATAATAAATGGCTTCAACCAAACACTAACCATGAGTGAAAGAAATGTTTTTGTGTTATCATTCATATTCTCTGAAAAATGGGCAATAAATTCTGCCAGGGTATGTAAACTTATGAGCACAACTGTACATTCATCAATTTGACATAATTTGTAGCATTATGCTATTGCATAATAATATTCAAAAAGCTGTGTATTTAGTTCTGTCTGTAAATAGCTACCAAATATTGCTAGTATATCTGTTTTATGTGACATAGGATGGTATAATATATCTCTCAGAAGGTGAAAAAAGCAAACCTACCACTTACAATGCAAAAAACACCTTGTGGCGCTACAGAAACTACACACTGTTAGATAGCAGTGTGCTATGATAACCAAAACTACACAACGTGAAAATTATAAACACATGTGCATAAATATAATCAACAATGAAATAAATCGTGATTAAATAAAATAAAAAAATGCAATCAAAAAAATAATCGCACAAAAGTGATGCAGTGAATATGTGACAAAAGGTAAATATAAGAAATGAACACAATAACAAATAGTGCTCTAATGAAGATGTGCAGTTCCAAAGTAAATTAGATTGATCTTCAATCAAATACAATTATTGAGGAGCAATAACCGTAATGATGGCAATAGTTCAAAAAAAAATTCAAGTGAACATTCTGTAACCAAGTGTCCATCAAATGCAGAACCTCCACCGCACCCTTGGTGTTAGTGCCCCCCTTGTTCAGAACACTCACCAGCAGTATTGCCCAGCACTCTCGTGTCGGGCAAAAAACGCTTATAGTGTATACAGATGATGACTATTTCTCCAAGCCACTTCTTATGAAAACTTCGCAGGCAGAGGATAATCACTTAATATCTCAGAGTTACCTCAGGGAGACAAAAGAAACTTCCCATAGTGCAACATTGCAAAACTATTTTAATCTCAATAAAACGTTCAATTAAAATCACACTCACATGGATCCAATTAAAAACAGGCACTTCAAATAGACAATCCACTGGTCAATTCAAAGATCTTTCACTCATAGGCATTGGTGAGTACACTGGAGGCAAGCTAAGTTCATATCACATAGCACCGTCTCTACACAAGGTATCTGTGTGGTACCTGACAGCAGACAACTCAATTTTGAAAACAGCGCCAGATGGTGATATCCAGTCCTTCAACTTGTGTGTTCTCCTTCCTCCGCCTTCTTTCTAGTCATTTACTGTGTGTGCTGGTCGCCATATAGCCACGCCCCCGACATGTTTCGTCCAATGGACTTCCTCATGGGTTTGGCTATCCAGCTGTAACAACCCCCCTTTTATTTGCAATCTCAGATCGGACACAACATCAGTTTAAATTCTTGTCAGGTTTTCATCACCAATATAGGGACATAGAATTTATTTTTGCTAAGCATTGGTTTATTTTTGCTAAGCATTGGCATATTTTGGGGAAGGACAGATATCTGGGCACGGTTTTACCAACTGCTCCCAGATTCATCTACAGAAGAGCTCCTAATATTGGTGATAGGATCGTCAAGAAGGTATTAGATCCACCGTTGAAAATCACCATCTCTGGAGATCTAAAAGGATTTTTTTCATGTAGGAAATGTATATGCTGCAGGACGGTTTCAAAGATCAATAGGGGCATAATTTCAGTGACCAACGGGGTTGGGGAGTCCTTCCAAATAGAGGAGTTCATGACCTGCAACACGACTTTTGTAGTATATCTGCTGTGGTGTCCATGTAAACTCTATTATGTGGGACGCACTAAAAGGCAATTGAAGGTCCGTATTTCGGAGCACCTTGCTAATATACGAAAGGGGTACAAGTACCATAGTGTGTCTATGCACTTTAAAGAGCACCACCAGCAGGATCCATCCCTTCTGCAGTTCTGCGGCATTGACCATGTTCACCATTCTTGGAGGGGTTCAAACCGGATCAGGGATCTGTCACAAAGGGAAACGAGGTGGATTTTTTTGATGAGGAGCTTGGCACCAGTGGGTATGAATATCGAGCTGGATGTCAATAGTTTCATCAATAACTCCTAACAAGATTTTTTTGCTGGGGGGTTGGCCGCCTCGCTTTCCTGTGTTTCCCTATTAGCTGTATTTAAACTAGGAGGATATGACCCGCACGCATCTTGGGGAAATGTATCTCATGTTGAAATGAGTAGATGGGTTTGAGGAAATTAGTGTTTATGTTAGCTAGCATTTTTATTTATTTTTATTTTTATGTATATTTTGTAAAGAGTATATCTATAGATTAGGAAATGGTATACCTTTATATATACACTTTTTTACATTGTTTTTATCATTATGTGAACTCTTGGGCATTGGTCGCACAAGCAAGTTGTTCAATAATAAGGGTGACACTTAGCATCCTATTTTTGAGTAGTGGGGTTAAATATACATTTTTTGAAAATTCTCTGTATGTTCTCCTCCTCTGCCCGATTTTTTAGTTCGTTAGCTTATTATTGTATGGTATAGGTACTGCTGATCCATCTAGACGCTAAAAGTCTGTGGACACACCTATTCTGCTACATATACACATTGTCTAGGACCTGCTTGTTGGAGGTGAGGGGTTCGTTAGGGTGTTGTGTGTGGCGTAGTGGGGTGCACATTTACGGCGTTTTTTTTGGGATTCCTGAAGGACTCTGTTATGAAACATGATTGGTTGTGATTATGGAACTTCCCCTGTTTGATCTATTGGGTATCTTGACAGGAGTGGCGCGCCAACGATTAAGAAAATCTTTTTTCTCGCCAAGACACTGCTTAGTGGTTGGCGCCTGCGCAGTTGTCGTAGTAGTGATCCCTGGGTGCAGCAAGATGGTGTGGGTGGAGGGGGAGGTCTGTGGGATGGACGTTATTACTAGGTGCAGTGATTGGCGCGTGCGCAGCTCACGAGTGACACCTGGGTGTAGCATGATGGCGCGGGTGGAGTGGGCGGTCCGGGGAGGCACGCTAGGGTAAGCGTAATGACGGCGGCGCCTAGACTGAGCCAATCAGCTGACGAAGTATACGAGCGGCCCCGGAAGTCCGCGCATGCGCGCCGATAAAATAAAACCATCTATTGCTACGGAATGATCAGGAAAACATTTAGAAGGGTAGGTTGATGTACCTTCCTTAATAGATGTGGTTTTATCCGCCCGATCGGTATGTGAGCAATGTGTGGGGAAGTTGGGAGTGTTTTTACACATAGAGATGGGGAGGGGTTGGGGGAGGTACGAACTATTAACCACCCACCGCAAGAGTTTATCAACCAATTGGAGGACATAAGGGGGAGTGGTCACCTGGATTGGGAGGGACTGGTCGCCTGAGATTGCAAATAAAAGGGGGGTTGTTACAGCTGGATAGCCAAACCCATGAGGAAGTCCATTGGACGAAACATGTCGGGGGCGTGGCTATATGGCGACCAGCACACACAGTAAATGACTAGAAAGAAGGCGGAGGAAGGAGAACACACAAGTTGAAGGACTGGATATCACCATCTGGCGCTGTTTTCAAAATTGAGTTGTCTGCTGTCAGGTACCACACAGATACCTTGTGTAGAGACGGTGCTATGTGATATGAACTTAGCTTGCCTCCAGTGTACTCACCAATGCCTATGAGTGAAAGATCTTTGAATTGACCAGTGGATTGTCTATTTGAAGTGCCTGTTTTTAATTGGATCCATGTGAGTGTGATTTTAATTGAACGTTTTATTGAGATTAAAATAGTTTTGCAATGTTGCACTATGGGAAGTTTCTTTTGTCTCCCTGAGGTAACTCTGAGATATTAAGTGATTATCCTCTGCCTGCGAAGTTTTCATAAGAAGTGGCTTGGAGAAATAGTCATCATCTGTATACACTATAAGCGTTTTTTGCCCGACACGAGAGTGCTGGGCAATACTGCTGGTGAGTGTTCTGAACAAGGGGGGCACTAACACCAAGGGTGCGGTGGAGGTTCTGCATTTGATGGACACTTGGTTACAGAATGTTCACTTGAATTTTTTTTTGAACTATTGCCATCATTACGGTTATTGCTCCTCAATAATTGTATTTGATTGAAGATCAATCTAATTTACTTTGGAACTGCACATCTTCATTAGAGCACTATTTGTTATTGTGTTCATTTCTTATATTTACCTTTTGTCACATATTCACTGCATCACTTTTGTGCGATTATTTTTTTGATTGCATTTTTTTTTTTATTTAATCACGATTTATTTCATTGTTGATTATATTTATGCACATGTGTTTATAATTTTCACGTTGTGTAGTTTTGGTTATCATAGCACACTGCTATCTAACAGTATGTAGTTTCTGTACCGCCACAAGGTGTTTTTTGCATTGTAAGTGGTAGGTTTGCTTTTTTCACCTTCTGAGAGATATATTTAATTTTTTAAGTGGCAGCTGGGGGGAGGGGGAGTTTGAGCGCTGGGATGATATACTAATCGGGAGGTCATTGATAGTGTATCTTGAGTTTTTTTTATAGGATGGTATAAGCTATCATCCTTACTAACAGTTTTCATGAAAGAACTCACTGGGTTTTTCCTGATGCAAACCCATTTAAAATGGGGGCATAGGACATGGATTCATTGAGGCCCGGAGGAATCATGGCTTGTAATTAAAAATGCACTTTTGCTCATGTTGAAGCAAGGTTTTGTTCCAGTCATCGCCTCGATCGGGAACGTAAACTTGATGGAGAACAGAGAAAGCAACTTTTGGTACTCCGTTATCATGTTTGAGGACTGTGTCTTCCAATTGTGAGATATCTATTCCCAATTTGCATGCTGTACATATGCTTGAAAATACGTCACCAAAGTTCTTGTTTAGTCTTTCCAACATAGAATGCGCCACATTCACATGACATTAAATAAACGTATGCCTTTGGTTTGACCAATTTGGGAAAACATTTTGGTGTAAATATCTCACCATTTGGAAGAGGGAAAGTTTTCTTCCTATTTATGAGAGGACACTAGGAGCAGTGTCAACAAGGAAATAATCCTGAAAGTGGGCAGTGCTGTTTACCGGTCTCTCTTTTATAATCACTCTGAACTAACTTGTCCTTAACCACTTAAGGACCAGGCCTCTTTTTCAGACTCAGTGTTTACATGTTTAAAACAGTTTTTTTGCTAGAAAACTGAAAATTGTATACTCACCTTTCGTAATTTTCCTTTCCTGATGCATCCCATGGCAGCACACACATTGGGTTGTGACTCCGCCTCCACAACCTGATGGGACTGGTTAGCTATAAGATTTGAAGAGGAGTCCACCATTGCATTCTCAGTAACTATCACCTTAGAGGGGTGGGATCCTGTGTGCTGCCATGGGATGCGTCAGGAAAGGAAAATTACGGAAAGGTGAGTATACAATTTTCCGTTTTCCTGACGCATCATGGCAGCACACACATTGGGAAATAACTCGCTACATGGGTGGGTGCTTTTCAGAAGTTTTTATTTACTCAGGTACAAGGTATGGATGAATTTGATTGAATAATTGATCTCCCGAACTCAACCGTAGTTAATTGAGCCGTGTCTATTCTGTAGTGCGACATGAATGTGGTTTTTGACGTCCAAGTTGCTGCCTTGCATATAGTCTCTGGGGATACTCTACAGTACGCTGCCCATGAAGCCGCCACCGCCCTCGTTGAATGCGCTTTCAGGTTTTCCGGTATTGGAAGATGTTGAACTAGATATGCTTTCTTGATAACTTTAATCATCCAAGAAGCTATTGTTCTTGAAGAAGCCGCTTGACCCCTCTTGGCACCACGCGGAATGACCAGGAGGTTTTCTGTCTTTCTGAATGGAGCGGTAACTTCCAGATAGGTGGAGATTGCAGACTTCACGTCCAGAGGATGAGGATTTCCGTCTGTGTTGAGAAAAACAGGGAGATTGATCTCCGGGTTAAAGTGGAAGCTAGACGCTACCTTCGGCACAAACTGGTCCGAAGGTCTGAGTACGACCCTGTGTGGGTAAAAAACGAGGTGTGGTTCTTTTATTAATAAAGCTTGCAGTTCAGAGACCCTCTTGGCCGACGTGATTGCAACTAGAAATGATAGTTTAAGTGTCAAGTTCCATAGAGATATTGATCCTACCGGTGAGAAAAGTTCTTTTGCTAAAGCTTCCAGAATGATTGACAGGTCCCAGGTTGGAAAGGTTGGTTTTTTGAGAGGCCTTATTTTTAGGCATGCCTTCTGAAACTGAATGATGAGGGGGTTTAAAGCCCATTTGATTCCTGTCATTGCGGATATGGCAGAGACATGAACTTTTAATGTACTTGACCTTAACCCTTTCTCTAGGTCTAGCTGTAGAAATTCTAACACTTGAGAGACTGATGGAGAGAGGGGGTTCCAGGACTGCTGTTGGTCTATTGCGGAAAGTTTCTCCCGGATCTTATTATATATGTTGTTTGTCGATTTCTTCCTTGCTTGCTGTAAGGTAGACACTACTCTTAACGAACACCCCTGATCTAACAACCTTTCCCTTTCAATTTCCAAGCCATCAGGTGTAATCGCTCTGGAGACGGGTGTAGGAATTTCCCCTGCGAGAGCAAGTCTGGGAATGGCGGAAGTGGGAGAGGCTCCTCTGTGTTTAATTGCAGGATGGTCGGAAACCATGGTCTTCTGGGCCAGAAGGGCAACACCGCTATTACTGTGGACGACAAACTCCTCAGTCTGGCCAGAAACCTGGCTATCAGGAGCACCGGAGGGAATATGTGACCTAGGTGAAATTCCCAAGGATGGTGGAGACAGTCGATCCCCGTTGCTGTTGGATAGGCAGATCTTGCTAGGAAGCGGTTACACTTGCGGTTCGCTGGAGTTGCTGCCAGATCCATATCTGGAACGCATTTGCGTGTGAGAAGAGTAAAGGCCTTGTGACTGAGGGACCACTCGTTGTTCAATATAAATATTCGATTAAGGTCGTCCTCGAGTTTTGTTGTGAATTGCGGGTACGTATACTGCCTTCAAATCCATCAAGTGGACCTGTGCTCACTCGTTTATGGGTCGAACTTCCTGCTTTAGTTTATTGCTTCTGGTGCCCCCTTGCCTGTGGACATAATTTACAGCCACTGTATTGTCCATGCGTAGAAGGACATTCTTCCCTGAGAGAAGGGAACCGAAGGTTAGGAGAGCTTGCCATACGGCCCTGAGCTCCAGAACGTTTGAGACTATCCCTTGTGGACAGAAGGCCCTGTGCTCCCCGGTCTAGATGGTGCGCTCCCCACCCATGGCGACTGGTGTCTGACGTTACTATTTCTGGGAGTGGGTGTATGATAGGACGACGGCGTACTAAGTTGTTGGTTTGAGCCCACCATCGTACAGATTCCTTCACTGCCCTGGTGATCGATATTTGTTGTGACATTGAGACCCCATTCCACTGTGTTAGGAACGAATTCTGGAGTACCCTCGAGTTCCACTGAGACCACTGAACCATTAGAAAGGTTGATGAAATTGAGCCCAGAATGCTTAGGCACGTTCTTTCTGACAGGTGGTTTGCTGACAGGTGGTCTGCCGACAGGAGCCCTTTTACTTTGCGGACGAGTGGATATAGTTTTTCTTGGGGAAGCCCAACTGTGTTAGGCCTGGTGTCTAATTCTGCTCCTAAGAAGACCATTTTCTGTACTGGGACTGGGCTGCTCTTCCTCCAATTTACTATCCACCCGAATTGCTGGAGTGTAGAAATCAGAATTGACCGATGTCGTAGAAGTGTTTCCCGATTGTCTGCTAGAAGAGGAATATCGTCGAGACTCTTAGTCCCCTCTCTCTCAATAGTGCTATAACTGGAAGTAAAACCTTCATAAAGGTCCTGGGTGCCTTTGATATCCCGAACGGGAGACTTTTGAATTGAAAGTGTTGTTTGCCTATCGCAAAGCGCAGGTACTTTAGAAAATTTTGATGCACTGGAATGTGTAGATAAGCGTCAGACAAATCGACCGAGAGAATCTAATCCTTCTCTCCTACTGTTAGTAATATTGATTGGAGACTCTCCATCTTGAAGGATTCGACTAGGATCATTTGGTTCAAGTTTTTTAAATCTAACACAGGCCTCAGATCTCCGGTCTTCTTTGAAACTAAGAAAAGGGGAGAGTAAAAACCCTCTCCTCTCTGCTCCTGTGGGACTTCTACGATTGCTTACTTCTGGAGCAACTCCATGATGTATTTGACTAAAAGCTTCAGTTTCAGGCGCTAAGATGGTAGTTTGTAGTGTTTTTTTGGTTTTTTGCTTGAACTTCCACCTGTGGCTCTGGTGAATGGTGGATATCGTCCAGGGATCTTTTATTCTGTCTATCCATACTTGGGCAAATAGCCTCAGCCTCGCACCTACTATTGCGGGCTGGACATGCGTGGCATCAAAAAGATTTTTGTTGGTCTCCCGGAATGGTTGTCTTTTTTTGGACTCTCACAAAGGAGGGTTGTGTGCCAATTTCGTTTGAATTCTTTCCCGGGTCTATAAGATCTTGCTTTTTCAAGGAAGCTGCACTATAGTGATTCAATCCAATGTGTTATAAATATAAATAAATTGATCGTGCAAAAAACATATAAAGAAATCCAAAAATCCAGAAAAATAACAAAAATATATATATACAAATGTTCAAGATATTAGTCCATTTCCCACTAGACAACATTTCTGCTTGTCGTCCTCACCGTGATTTGTCACACCACACCAATGAAAAGAGTTTCACCAAAGTTGCAGAAAGGGACTTTCCACCACCGACAATACTGACGCTTACCAGCTATACTGATCCCATCTCAAGAGATCTATTAGCGCCACTGTTAAATCGCTCCCTCTGGACATGAACTGCATGGAGGATGTATCCCTTTAAGCACTCTGTTCCAGTAGACTGCTGCTGGCCTACAAGTGATTGCTGGCCTACAAGCCCCACCCGCTGCTGAATAGGCTTTTATAAGATCGAGGTCGATCTTACGGTCCATCACATCCTTAAATGTTACGGCGTCTTCTATTGGTAAGGTCACATGTCGCGCTAGTCGCATCAGTGAGGAATCTACCATAGGAGCAGAGATAAGAGGGTTCACTGCTGGCTCTTTTAGGGGGTAGAGCTTTGCTAATCTATTATTTAAACCAGATTTTTTTTTTCTGGCTTTTGCCACTCATCTTTTATAAGCTCTTTGATAAAGGGAAAGACTTCCGGGTTTTTTAGGTTAGGGAAATATTTTCGTGTGAGGTTGAGGCTGAGTTAGATGACCTAATTGGTTCATATGCTGCTACCTGCAAAATTGTCTCTTTAACTGAGTCTCTTATTATGTTGGATGCTTCTCTTGCATCAGTTTATTTGACTCGAGTTGCTTCCTCCAGACAGATTTGGCACACGAGTTGATTAGGTAATGCTTGCGCTCCGCAAACCCAGCAGGTGTAAACCGCAGGACGGGAATGGTGCTCCTCTTGGTGTGAGGATGACGACTCTGCGGTGATGGGAAGATCTTGGCCGACTACACAGAGAGTGGGAGTGTCTCGAAGGGGAACGTTCCTTCCGTTTAGAATGGGATGAGCCCGATGACCTGCCAGAGCTACCAAAATGAGAGGTATTAATGGGCAGTGCACTCTTTTCTCCTCTTCGCTTCTTACCAATCCATACGCCCCTTACCTTGTAGTTCTTGGATGGTCTACTATGGCAGCGGTCTCCATAGGGCAGAATAGAGTATACCTGTGACCAGAGGTTTTCAGTGTGAGAGCTAATGCAGAGTATAAGCAGCAGGTGCTGACATAGAATAAACAGTAAAGTGACAAAAAGATGACAGAAAAAAACCTTACCAGAGGCTAGAGAGGACTTGTCTTGCAAGGCAGCAGGCTGTGTGATGAAACCAGGATGGAGAGCGGTGTAGAAATCACAGGCAGCATTAGAAATGGGAAAAAGGCAGTTTTTAAATAGACCGCCATCGCCGGAGGAGTGACTTCACCGCCGCGCATGCGCCCTGGCCGCCCACGTCGCCCTACGCCATCTTGGATGCTGGCACATGGAGAGGGCAGAGGTAATGTCACTTCCTGAGCGCCAAGCGTCCAAACACGGCCGCCATGATGGAAAGGGCACACCGCTGTAGAACTACAGGGCTCAGCATGCACAGAGGAGGCAAAAGTAGGTAAAAGGGAAAAAAAGGAAAACGGAATGAACACAAAGGAAGGAGGTATGTGGGGAATACAATTAGAGCAGACTAATAGCTGGAAGTAAAAAGGGGGAGACCGCTGCAAGACTTTAAAAACCTCTTTAAGGCTTTGTTAAAAATGTGGGATTTTGTTTTTGCCCCTGAGACCAACAGAGTGGGGGCCCCCTGCGTTATAGCTCCTTTAGAGACTGTACAGTCAGAGGCTTCCAGGTAGGAGAGGCTGAACCTAGCTGGGGTGGTGTGGTAAGGGGTTCCATCTGCTAACCGATCAATACATGATGTCCCATTCAGGTGAGGGAAAAAAAGGAGAACGGTGGACTCCTCTTCAAATCTTACAGCTAACCAGTCCTATCAGGTTGTGGAGGCAGAGTCACAACCCAATGCGTGTGCTGCCATGATGCGTCAGGATAATTACTTAGAACCCCCAAACATTTTATATAGTTTTTTTTCTAACACCCTAGAGAATAAAATGGCGGTCATTGCAATACTTTTTTTCACACCGTATTTACGCATCGGTCTTACAAGCACACTTTTTTTGGAAAAAATTCACTTTTTTGAATAAGACAACAGTAAAATTAGCCCAATGTTTTTTTATATGGTGAAAGATAATGTTACGCCAAGTAAACTGATACCCAACATGTCACGCTTCAAAATTGTGCCTGCTCGTGGAATGGCGTCAAACTTTTAGCCTCAAAACTCTCCATAAGCGACATTTAAAAAATTCTACAGGTTGCATTTTTTGAGTTACAGAGGTCTAGGGCTAGAATTATTGCTCTCGCTCTACCGATCGCGGCGATACCTCACATGTGTGGTTTGACCGGCGTTTTCATATGCGGGCGCTACTCACGTATGAGCTCGCTTCTGAGCGCGAGCTCGTCGTGACGGGGTGTTTTTAAAAACTTTTTTTCTTATTTATTTTAATTGATTTTATTTATTTTTACACGGTTTAAAAAAAAAAAGGAGAATTTTTATTCCTATTCCTGTAAACATCCCTTGTAATAGAAAAAAGCATGACAGGTCCTCTTAAATATGAGATCTGGGGTCAAAAAGTCCTCAGATCTCATATTTGGACTTAAATGAAATAAAAAAAAGAAAAAGAAAAAAAAAGTCATTTGAAAAAATGACATGAAAAAATATACCTTTAAGAGGTATGGGCGGAAGTGACGTTTTGACGTCGCTTCCGCCCTCCTATGGTATAGAGATGAGTGGGGGCCATCTGAGCCTCACTCGTCTCCATAGCCAGCTAGGAAGAGGACCCGATCGCCTCCGCCGTTACCGACAACTCCGGTAAGCGGCGGGGGGCGGCAGGAGGGGGGGGGGTGGCACCTTTCCCGCTGCCAATAGTGGTGATCTCGCGGAGACCCTCATTATTGTACAGATGACCGGCGCCTGAAGAGATGGATATCTCGGTTGTGGCACCAGCTGCTGCCGTTACTGAGATATCTCTCTTCAAAAAAAGGACGTACATCGGCGTGCGCTGGTCGTTAAGTGGTTAATAGAAACCTTTTGAAAGTGATGGAAGTGGTAAGGGGTTACAAACTGTTTGACCTTTGGGTCATCAGTCAATATAGACCAATGCTTACTGATGATTTCCCTAATTTGTGCGTGTTGTCTTGAATACTGCATAATGATTCTGGTGGCGTCCGGATTGTGATCATTTTGGGTTTCTGTTGCCCAAAAACAAATTCATGACATGGCTGTTGAATCGTCTGATTGTAAGCCTTTCATAAACATGAATGACTATATCCCCTCTCCAGCAGTCTTAACTTTAGTTTACTAGCCTCTTTAACCACTTCCGGACCGCCCACCACACCTACCACGGCAGGGCGACCCAGCTGCACGTAACAACGTACATGTACATCGTTTTGTGCATGAGATACTGTTGGCGCGCGCTCCCTGGTCCCATGGATGCAATGTCAACCGGCAACCTGAGAACACACCACAGAGAGGCAGAATGGAGATCTGCCTGTAAACAAGGCAAGATCCCCGTTCTGACATGGAACAACATGGAGATCTGCTGTTTCAAGTAATCAGGGACAGCAATCAGTTGTCCCAGTGAGCCCATCCCCCACACAGTTAGAAGACTCACAGGGAACAAAGTTAATTCTTTGATTGCCCCCTAGTGTTAATTTCTTCTCTGCCAGTTTTATTTATACATTGATCAGTGCACTGATCACTGTATTGGTGTCACTGGTCCCCAAAAAGTGTTACTTAGGGTCAGATTTGTCGGCGCAATGTTGCAGTCCCGCTAAAAATCTTAGATCGCCACCATTACCAATAAAAAAAAAAGTCCCTAAATCTATCCCATATTTTGTAATTGGTAAAACTTTTGCACAAATTAATCAATATATGCTTATTGGGATTTTTTTGTTTACAAAAAATATGTAGAATACATATTGGCCTAAACCAGGGGTCTCAAACTGGTGGACCTCCAGCTGTTGCAAAACTACAAGTCCCATCATGTCCCTGCCTGTGGGAGTTATGCTTGTAACTGTCAGCCTTGCAATGCCTCATGAGACTTGTAGTTTCACAACAGCTTGAGGGCCATCAGTTTAAGACTCCGGCCTAAACTGATTAAATTTGTTTTTTTTTTTGGTATGTTTTTATAGCAGAAAGTAAAAAAAATATATTTTTTCTATTGTCGCTTTTTTTTGTTTATATCTCAAAAAATAAAAATTGCAGAAGTGATTAAATACCACCAAAAGAAAATGATTGTAGGAAAAAAAAGACATAGGATTTGTTTGGGTACAACTTTGCATGACCAGGCAAATGTCAGTTAAAGTGACGCAGTGCTGTATCGCCAAAAATGGCCTGGTCATTAAGGGGGTAAATCCTTCTGGGGCTGAAGTGGTTAAAGAGGATGTTGTTTGAATGATTGTGACATAAGCAGAGATACTGACTGTAGGGGATTGAATTCTTAAGGGGTTTTGAATAGAAGCTGGCACAATACTTTGTTTCCAGCAGTGCTTTTTTGAAACAGAATACTGCAAAGCTTACCAAAAACCTCTTGATATACTTGAACATCCAAAAAAAGTGATGCTGTTTGGATCATAGGACATTGTAAACCTTAGGTTTAGATCATTTACATTCATTTGGTGAAGATATTCCAACAAAACTTCCCCTGGCCCCTCCCATATAATTAAAATGTTGTCAATGTATTTGAGCCACATTGAAATATAGCTTGTATCTTTGACAAAGCTCTCATCAGAGAAGATTGAATGTTCCCACTCCCCCAGGTATAGGTTTGCATAGGATGAGGGACAACATGTACCCATTACCATGCCCTGTACCTGGAGGTAGTGGGAACCATCAAACAAAAAGTAGTTGTGATTGAGAATGTTCTCCAAACCCCCAAGAATGAAGTCATTCAAAGCCCTGTCTTGTAGTGGTCCCTGGGATAGGACCCTCTGTTTTGCTGCCAAATCATTGGACTGTGGGATGGAGCTATACAGGGCTTCTACATCAATGGTGACCAAAAAAATTTTTTCAGGAAATAACTCATCAATCTGCAGAAAATAAATGGTATATTTGACAAAGGAAGTCAGCGCTAGCACATGTGGTTGTGAGTGTCAATTACTCGGCTCATATTTTCAGTTATACCACCATTACTGGAAACGATAGGTCTACCCCTTGGAGATGTTGGATTTTTATGCATTTTCAGCAGGTTACAGAATGTGGGTATCCTGCCATGTTTTGTCCTAATGAATTCATGTTTTTTGTAATGGATCCCCCTTCATATTCTTCGTCCACTAAATTGTACAAGCTCTGGTTGAATCTCTCTATGAACCTGACCAAAATAGGCCTATACCAGTCTTTGTTATCCAGGATCTTTAGACATGCGTTTATAGGTGGTGTTGTCCATAAGGACAACATTTCCACCTTTATTGGACAGTTTTATTGGTATGGATTTGTTGTCTCACAATGTCTCTAGGGCTTTATTTTCATCAAAGGACAAGTTTTGAGGACCTTTTTTGACTGCCGTGTTATTTTACTGACATCTTTTAGAGTATGTTTTAAGAAAATTGCCACACTTGAATTGGTATTTGGTGGGGGTGGGGGAAATTAGGTTTTTTTTTTTTTTTTTAAACGGTGGCTATTGGGTTTTGAGTAGATTTATCAATGTCTTCAAAGAGTTTCTCTAGATCTATTTGAGCATCCGTGTTGCTTTCTTCTAAGAGGTAGAGTCAGGTCCTGTAGGGCCTTGAATTCTCTCATAGTATATTTATACCAATCGGTAGTATCAATGCCTACGTCTGCTTTGGCATATGTACATCTTAACATTAGTTTATGTGCAAAAAACTGCAAATCACTAACCACTTCAAAGACTAGGAGATCAAAGTTCTGTTGAAGACCCTTTTGACAGTACCTGTATTTCTGCCTGTGTCAATAAATGTGAGGGAAGATTAATAACATTCAATTGTTCCTTTAGGTTCATACTAGATAAGGTTCCAGTTCCTTCCCTTCTCTGTTCATCTGGGGGCCCCCAGCACTGGGATTAAAGCTTTTTGAGATGGTAGTTTGAATCTACCTGATGGGTATGGAGTGTAGCTAGCATTGCTGGATGAATCAAAGTGAAGACTCACACTCTCCCATTCCTTGAATCTGACCCGATGTGTTAATGAAGAGAGATGTTCAGTGGAATGAGCATTATAGGCGTAGTCTGAATCTGTATCGATGGTACGTTTTTTAATTCCTTGTTCAAAGGTTCTATTGTTGCGGCTTCTTTTTTGTGATCCTTGATATGAAGATTCATGGTCATTGTAGGGGGAAATGTTGGATAGGAATGAGCCCCAAATTTGCTTACATCATGAGATGGTGGATCTCTAAATTGGTATTGCCTTGTTTGATGTGATTTATTGCTATTCCCTCAGAAAAGCCCGTTTTGTCTCACCAGAATTTGATCTCTTTTTTCCTGGCGAATATTCTTATTAAAGGCTGCCAAATTTTCTCTCAATTTTGTGTACAGATTGGGATATAATGCATGACCGGTGAAGGAGGCCAAAGCTGATTCTAAGCTATTGATCTCCGTGTCTGAAGATATCACCTGTTTTTCATATTCTCTGGTAAGGATGATCATAATTTCCTGGTAACATTGCTGCAAGTTTTTTCCCACTCTTTTTTTACATTCAGCACCTATTTGTTCTAAGTTGGGAAAGATTTGTATTCGCAACACAAAGGGGTTAATTTTTTCTTTTATATAATGGTCAAATGAGCTAGTATTCAGAAATAGTGCTGACTTTTTTTTCAAGAGTTTTATACAATTTTTGAAAAAGAGAAGTAATTTGTGTTTCCAATTAAAATCCTTTTCTTCATAATCAGTTTCATATGCAGACATCAGGTTAGCCCATTCTTCACCATGAAAATTATTCATGTTGTCCAAATATGTAAATAAGCTAGATTTTGGACAGATTGAGTTTGACAAAATGGTGTGACATCCATACCAATGTCACTCAGTAAATTTGTGATATGTAAGGCGATCGAGTGTCGGCGTAGAGGTGATATTGGAAGCCGTGGGAGGTTATCAGCTGGCCCAGGTAAGAGAATAGGAGAGGCCTAAGGACAGAGCCTTGGGGTACCCCAACCGGAAGAGGAGCGTAAGAGATGGAGTGAGGTGTAGGCAATACCGAATGTGTGCTGAGATAGGTAGTATGAGAGTTAGGAAAGAGCAGTGTCATGGAGGCCAAAGGAGTGGTATTTGCTGAGGCAGCAGAAAAGTAGGAGTATGATGTAATGGCCTTTGGTTTTAGCAGTAAGTAGGTTATTGGTGAGCTTTAGTGCAGTAGATTCAGTGAAATGTTGTAGGCGGAAGCCAAACTGTAGGGGGTTGAGATGGTTATCAGTGAGGTAGCTCATTTGGTTGTACACACAGCAAAACTTGGAGGAAAGTACCGGTGGTTAAATGGGCCTCAGAAAGGCATTTGGCAAGTTCTTCAGTGGTAACAGGATCAAAGTAGGAAACTATTGAGTGTGGTATTGGACCTGGTATGTTGGTTGGAGGAAAAAGCTTGACACTAGAGCTCTCATCAAAAAATTGTATTGATTTTTTAAATGATTGGCAATCTCCCGGGCAGCGAGTTAGCAGGTTGAGGCAGTGGGGAGGGTGTAGTAGAATAGTAAAAGTAGAAAATAATTGATAAGGATTAGAAAGGGTTTTGATGAGAGTGATGTAGTAGGTTTGTTTAGCAGCCTGGAGGCAGGAGTTGTATTGGAGAAGGGAAACTTTGTAGAGGATGAACTCTTTCAGGGATCTAGTTTTATGCCAGGCTTTCTCAAGAGCATGACTGTCTCTTGAGACTTCTGGTGTCATCTGTTTGCCAGAGTTGTAGAAGGCAAGGCCTGGATCTGCATGTGGAGAGGAGCAAATGTCCAGGGAGGATGAGAGTAAGTTGTAGACAGAAGTGGCCAGGTCTGGACAGAACAGGGGTGCAATTTCGTCATAAAGGTAGTAAGTAGCAAAGTGAAGAAGGGGAGGGTTGAGGTGGGGAAGGTTTCTAATGGGTAACTGTTTTCTTGCTGGAGGCATAGAAGGCTGGAGACGAGGAGAGAGTGAAACTGATAAGGTTGTGATCAGAAAGAAGAAAAGGGGTGTTAGGTTGTAGTGAGTGCAGAGGTTTACAGGTGTATATGGGATTGTATATTTATGTTTTTTCCCTTTTATTGGTTGAACTACATGGAGAATACAAAGTTGAGGGTGTTGCTATTACAGGGAGTATTGGTTTGCACGCAATGCGTTAGTAAGGAGAGGTCAAGTAGTTGAGAGGTGTTAGCATTGATTGGAATGTTAAAGTCAAAGAGGAAGATGGTGGGTAATTTAGAGGAGAGAAAAGTAGGGTAGCCACGCAGAGAAGTCATCAAGAAAGTGTGAAACTGGTCTAGGAGGCAGATAAATGACTGCAATCTTCAGAAAAACTGGAGAAAAAAAGAATTTAGTGCACTTCTAAAACGCAGAGGTACAAAGAGGTGTAGGAAGTCTCCTTTTCGTCCACTGGGTCTGGGTGAGTTTAGTGGAGGCCAAAACAGGCAAGGGCAGCTGGACAGGCAGTGTAGGATTCCTGGAGGCAGGTTTCTGTAACAGCAAGTGGGTTGAGGGAGTTGAAAAGGAAAAGGTAATTGACAGAGGCATTTTCGTGAGTGAGTATTCCACAGGGCATATAAGGAGGGGGTTGGCCCGTGGAAGCATAGGGATTGAAATAAGAGTGGGGATTGCGTTTGCTGCCAAAGAACGAAGTTATATGGTGAAGGGCCAGAGTTAAGGGGGCTATCCCCAGAAATTAGGAGTAGTAGGAGGGAGAGGGAGGCGGGGTGAAAGCGGAGTTTGTGTAAGGGCAAATGGCCTGGGGAGATTTGAAGGTGGTATTATGTGGGTTCAGAAGGAGCAGGAGATACGTGCAGCAATATTGAGAGGGCAGAAGTGAGGGTGATATGTTTGGAAAATGCATTAGAAGCTAATAAAAAAAAAAAAAAAAGACACATGGCAAAAGTGGAGGTTTATTGGATGGGCTGACAAAACACCAATGCATGCGATAAGTCGATTTATCCAAACATCAACAGGCACACCAAGAGTGTACAATGAGCTACACATGAGTACATTCAGAAGAAACATTGCTGGTAGTGGTCCTGTATTGTTCATGAGGATGCCAAGGGCCCACTCATATTCCAAAAATATAAGGATAAGGTTTGCATATTCTATGGGACCAAAATCATACTGGAATCACACCAAAGTAGTACATGAGCCTTACACAAATTGAGCCATGCTGAGTGCAATGATGTGAACAGGAACCACTGAAAACAATGTGATTTCCATTGTCATGTGATTCTGTGCGAATCAAGTTGCATCTGAAATCGCACTAGCGTGAATGGAGCCTAAAAGGTTTGTTAGTTCATGTTCATACACAAAACTACAATGTTTTATCATTTGCATATTTTATTTTAGGCATAATAAAAATTTATTTTCTTACAAAACAGTGTTATCAACAGTCTGTTTTATTATACACCCATATACCTTAACAAAAATCCAGTTACACAAAAGCCCTAAATACATACAAATCAGATCAGATTTTTGGAAATCGACATCAAAGGAAATACCAACTAAATCAAATGAAAGCTACTACAGACTTATGTATCATATAATCTTAAAATAATTTCATTGTTTATTTTGGATTGTTGATAGGTGCATTCAAAAATACACCACCAAACTTAAAAGTAAAGCAGAGAATATTTTCATTAGGCACACATTTTGTGTTATTATTGAAGCTTACCATTAAGTAATTGTTGATGTGTCAGATTGTATGTGCCTAATTGTTTATATATTTATTAATGTATGACATGTAAAGATCCACAATTACAGTGAGCAAACATTCAACTGACAATTCTCTGCCTTTTTTCTTAGCAACTGCTCAGATAAAATACCTGCATATGAATTGTTGTTTTATTATGTTAGTTGATGCGCAAAGGAGAAGCAGTAAAGCAAAACTACAGGATGGCACTGCCAAGCAAAAAAAAGCCTGCATATTTAACGAGCAAATATGGCTGACCCCATTGCACATATATAATTACAATCTAAACACAGAAGCAACATTTTTCCAAACATTAATACACGTTGAATTATATTCAGATGATTTATTTTACAGTAATTGCTAAAATATCATTGATTAAATACAATAGTTACATTGTGAGTGTTAGCCTCCATACAAGATTGCGGCACTAGCTGAATCGTAACTGCAAGCTATTCTTGGGCAGAGCCTTTTGCTACAAATGTCAGTATATCAAATATGATGTAGCATTTGATGTGGTGAAGAAGTGCAATGTATTCCAATGTGCACTGACAGCTGCAGTCACAGTGAACATTTGAGATTTGTCTGGGATTCAAAGCCAACCCATGATATCATGTTGAAGCAAGGTGCTCTCTGATGGAAATTTTTTCACACATGAGTGTGGGCTGTCTTGTTAGAAAATTGTAATAAAATATTATTCTCTTTCTTCCTCAGGACCAATTAAAGATCCACCTATTGGTTTATAGCTCACCAGTATTTTCATGTACCAAGTCAGCTAAGAGTTAAGAAGGCAGTTTCACTGTGAGAAATATGCTAAACAAACGGCAGCTGAAAAAATAATGAGTACATTTCTTCTTAGTCCATCCCAATATGCTCCTTGGCAGCTTGAACCAACTCTATAAGAGCCAAACAATTTACATCCTCTGGATGAAGACCAAACTGCTGGATCTATGGAAAGAAAGTAACAGTTACATAAATAGAATGCAAGCATACTACACACTGCTGATGTAAAACACTATGTAGATATACATGTGAACTCCTTTACCATTTTTCCTTATATTGTAAGCTCTTTGAGGGCAGGGACTGCTATGAATGTAAAATGATGAAAAAAAAAAAAAAAAAATAGAATCGCACTAAAAAACTGTATGCAATCAATAGTTGATAATTTGCATAAAATCAAAAGTTAACGTGAAGTCCACCAATGCTCAAAAATTGGTATAGTCCATTAAGTCATGCGATGGCATCTCTAACCGCTGTAAATTATGTGCCAAATCAACCACCAGAGAGAAGAATTCACTTCTTACCAGCTTCCTATGATCCCCCGTTACAGAGGATCAAAAGAGCGCTTGTAGCTCAAGCATAGCCTGGCTCCCCCTCACAGTGTGCACGTGCAATTATCCTCAAGCCATCTCGCATTGGCTCAGACAGGTAGATGGATAGATGTGATACATAAAAGATAAAGGCTCCATATAGTATAAAACCTTTGTTTTAATTTAAATAAATCAAAGTATTGCACTTACAATTATCAGCGTCAGTAAAAGCCTCAAGTCTGTTGTGGCGGCCGGCACCCCTCCGGGACACGAGATGTAAACACAAGGTAACGTCAGCGTGTTGATTCCCCCTACGTGTGTCCCTTTATACAAAACATAACTAACCAGGCCTCGTTCTGAGCCGCGATTCACCAAGCGGACATGCGTGATAGCATGAAATTGGTCTCTTATACGGACACATCATGCTATCGAGCCCGGTACCAATCATTAGTACATTTAAAAAAATCATGCATATAAAAGTGCAAAAAAGGAGGACAACCTATCCTAGTTTCCCAGATACCGTATATACTCGAGTATAGGCCGACCCGAATATAAGCCGAGGCCCCCAATTTACCCCCAAAAAAACTGGCAAACTTATTGACTCGTGTATAAGCCGAGGGTGAGACATGCCTGTCCATCCCTGTGTGTGTGTCCGTCCATCCCTGTGTGTCCGTCCATCCCTGTGTGTCCGTCCATCCCTGTGTGTCCGTCCATCCATCCCTGTGTGTCCGTCCATCCATCCCTGTGTGTGTGTGTGTCCATCCATCCATCCATCCCTGTGTGTGTGTGTCTCCATCCATCCATCCCTGTGTGTGTGTGTCTCCATCCATCCATCCATCCCTGTGTGTGTGTGTCTCCATCCATCCATCCATCCCTGTGTGTGTCTGTGTGTGTGTGTGTGTGTGTGTGTGTGTGTGTGTGTGTGTGTGTGTGTGTGTGTGTGTGTGTGTGTGTGTGTGTGTGTGTGTGTGTGTGTGTGTGTGTGTCCAGCCTACCTTTGTCCCGAGCCTCCGTCCCGTGCCTTGCCTCCTTGCCTCCGTCCCGTGCCTTGCCGCCTTGCATCCGTCCCGTGCCTTGCCTTGCCTTGCCTTGCCTTGCCCCCGTCCCGTCCCGTGCCGTGCCGTCCCGTGCCCTCTTCGTCGGCGGCCATTGTAAAGTTCAAAAGCTGCGCCGCCGCCTTCGCCTGTGATAGGCGGAACACTGAATTTCCCAGCAGCCTGTGTTCCGCCTATCACAGACGTCGTATCATCCTCGTCCGTAGTACGAGGATGATACGATGTCCGTGATAGGCGGAACACAGGCTGCTGGGAAATTCAGTGTTCCGCCTATCACAGGCGAAGGCGGCGCCGGAGGCGCGGCTTTTGAATAGAATGGCCGCTGTCTGTCTGCTCGACACGCTGATCGAGCGGGCAGACAGCGATGACTCGAGTATAAGCCGAGGGGGGCACTTTCAGCCTCAAAAAAGAGGCTGAAAATCTCGGCTTATACTCGAGTATATACGGTACTTATTTTGTGACTTGTCAACAATAACTAGAACATAAAAAAGGAGAAAAATAAATGGGATGATCATCCTAACTAAAATGAACAGGAAGTAAATATAATTCATTATGCTGGTGTCATGGTTAGAACTTCAGCATATGACATCTAGTGGGCAAAGAATGATTCAATCACAAATTGCTTTAAAAATTCTTGTTCTAAAAACTATAGTGCCAACTTAGGAAAACTGGGAAGTGATCCCAGTCTTTCCAGCATTACCGTCCGACACTATTAAAAAATTATGATTTATAACTTCAAATCATAAGCCCTGGGCAAATCAAGGCTCAAAACCAGGTGATTATAATAAACTACACAATTACTAATAAAGAATAATACACATTTATAATCTCTGAAAAAACAAAATCAACCAGGTGTAACATTACCACCCCCATCCCACTTCATTCACTATCCAATCATGCATAGGTCGCCCCTAAAAAATAGGTATTCACTTGACAAACCCATTATAGCAATAAATTATTTGTAATGGTGAATACCCATACATGGGCCATAATGGCAATAACAAGGTCATCCTAAATATATAGAATATTTAGGATGACCTTGTTATTTCCACATCTGACTCAATTTACAATTTAGGTTAAGAATTACTGATAAATGCATTGACATCAATGTCCATGTTGAGGCCAAAGGGAACATAGAGGTGCTCTGGAATTGAAATTGGTACCATCAGAAATATTTAGAACATGTTCTATTTCTAGGTCCGTCAGAATTAAAAAAATAAAAATAAAAAAGTCAGATGAGGCATACACAGGATCGGACTATATGATGAAAAGCTTCCATTTGACTTTTTCTGTCTGACATTCCGCTCGTGTGTATGTGGCATTAGAACTCCCACATACACGTCATGTAGATTCACTTCCAGGTGTAAGAGCAATTATTCATGGTTCACTTATGACCCATAAGGGCTTTTTAAACACTATGCAGATTTTTGTGTTGTTACTGTTTCATAGGCACAATCAATTTCAAAGCATTTTTTGCCTCAGTTTAGGCAGATATGTATTCTACATATTTGTGGTAAAAAATAAATAAAAAAAATCGCAATAAGCGTATATTGATTGGTTTGCGCAAAAAAGTTATAGCGTCCACAAAATAGGGGATAGCTTTATGGCATTTTTATTATTATTATTTTTTACTAGTCCAGAAGTGGTTAATCAATTTTACCGTGCTCTATATTTCCTAAGTTTGAGTGCTGAAATGCCACTTGCACTGCAGCTGCTGGCATGTTCACACATCAGATACTGTAGCTTTGCAGGGCTGACGATAGGTCTCCTAAACTCCTTCTCATCTCTGACGTGCAGTTTCACTGTGCACTTCTGTTGCTATGGAAGTCTGACAAGGGAACTTCAGAGAGGTCTTTACTGCATGGGAGGGTTAGAGGTCTGTACTAGGAATGGGAAATTAGTGTGGTTTAGGGGGAAATCTGTACTGGGGGATTTCTCTGCACTCTGCACATTATATACACATAACACATGCACTCAATGCATTACACAATCCTGAGCTTGCCCTTGGTTTATGTACCGATTTCTACACTCTGTACCTTAAACACTCTCAACCCCTGTGTCTTATGCACCCCTAAACTCTGCATTACAAACTCCTGACCCTGCTCTGTGACTAAATGCACTCCTGACCTTTTCACTGTTATGCATTCTTGCACTTTGCACGCATTCCTGACCCCGGCACTCTCTGCATTATGGCCCTGTGCTCAATGCTTTATTGAGTTCTGCGCTGTGTGCGTTATTATGCCACCCCCCCCCCCCCATATTTTGCATGCACAATAACCATTTGTATAAACTGACTCAGTTTCAACTCTGTCCCTTTAAGCCACACCCCCATTCAGTATGGCACACTATGCACACTGCCTCATTCCCCATCTCTGAATGCCCAAGGTCTTTCACAATCCTAGCAATGCCTCTGGTCTTTAGTTTTTGCTACCGATACTGTGGTGAAACAACTATCATTGAATCATTAACCCACAGCATGTTGTTACTAGCTGTTCCCTATACACTGATTAGCCATAACATTATGATTACCCACCATAACCCATTGAGGCATAGATTCCACTGGACCTATGAAGATTTGCTGTGGTGTCTGGCACCAAGCCATCTATAGGAGATCCTTTAAGTCCTGCAAGTTTAGAGGTGGGGCCTCCATGGATCAGACTTGTTTTTCCAACACATCCCACAGATGTCCAATTGTATTGAGATCTGGAGAATTTGGAGGCAAAGTCAACACCTCAAACTCAAGTTAAAGTAGCTCTTCTATTGGATCAGACTACACGGTCCACCATTTTCTCCCCATGTGCTTCAGTGAGCCTTGTCCACTTAAGACCTTGTCGCTGTAACTTCCGGTTCCGGCACCGCATGAGGAGGAGGTGATTGCCGCTAGCTCCCACTCAGCTCCTCGCAAAAACCACCACTAACACCGGCACCGGCCTCGGGGAGATCCCCCGCTACACCAGCAGATGGGTGAGGCATCATGGATCGCTTTGTAGAGCGATTGTACGCCAAAGCAGCCTTGGCGGACATCCCTCCGGCGGGAGACACACGCGGTCAAAATGGCGGACGCATCGCTATCACCGGAGCATGGTCCCCCGCTCATAGAACCTCCAGCCTGCTCCACCAGTGCCTGCTCCAGCTGACCCTGCCTCTCATGAGGGGATAGCACACGCAGTTGTCATCCTGTTAGGACCCACATTTGGCCGCCACTGTAGATGCTGCAGTACACAGAGAGTTAGAACAGCTTCATCTGAAAGTACAGGCCCAGGCACAGAGACTGCAGCACACGGAGGAGCGCATCTCCTCACTGGAGGATGAAGCTGCTGGCACGTCCATATCACTTGCAAGAGTGAACGCCACACACAAAGATCTGGGAGAAACTCGATTTGGAAAATCGTTCGAGAAGAAACAATTTGCGGATTATCGGTCTCCTTGGGTCGGTCACCTCCGCCCAGCTCACCACGATCTGCGCTAAAATAATCCCGGAGCAACTAGGCCTCTGCATACCATGCATGATCGAACGGGCTCATCGTATTGGACAACCGTCTGAATCCCGTGCCAAGCCCCGCCATGTTATAGTAAAATATTTGAACTATGCGGATAAAACTGCCATCATGCAAAAGTTTTGCCGGTCACGCTCTCTGACGGTAGATGGGGCTAAACTACTGCTGTTCGCAGACTACTCTATAGAAGTGATGAACAGGCACAAGGCCTTCTCTCCAGTGTGCACAGCTCTGCACAATAATCAGATCAAATTCTCTTTGGCTTATCTGGCCACGCTCAGAATCCAAACGTATGATGGTGACCAACTTACTTTCACCACGCTGGAAGAAGCGGAGAAATATGTAAACTCCATGGGCACAGACATGGACCATGCTAATACTGCGGACAACACACCTTCACAGTCCATGAACCAAAATGCTGTGCCCCCTAAACATCAACGTAGCCCCACAAAACCTCCATATAAGCGCATCCGAGTTACTCCAAAAGATGACCGCTCAGGACACCGCTGACACTCTGCTGTGATCTATCATTCTGGAGCCTGACAGGGAGACGGGTATTATTGTTCTACTTTTGTTCTCCCTCTCTTACCCTTGACCTTCCAGCGCCAAGTTCCTTAGTGTGGGCTCTGGTGGTCGCCGGTGGGTTTGCTCACGTTGCCTTGAATTGGGCAGGTACACCTACCACTTAGTTAAACAAACTAGTTACTGTTTAAGAATGTTTCCTGCCAACATAATTACTTTATGGTGTATTGTTACTCTAACCCGCAGGTTACGGCCTTCACTTCGGCTCCCCGACCCTCTCCCTTATCCTAACCATAAATGACTCAAATACTAGCTAAGGATCCTTACTAGAACGGAGGGTACAACCCTCCATCTCTCCACTTGCCCAAATGATCTCCCTTGGTTATCATACTAGATTCTGCCTGTTGAAATACGCTTTTACCTCCCCCTCTGGCCTTCCTTCAGCCATCAGGGGAGGAGCGGGACAGGGCTGATTGCCGTAATTGAAGGTTGAACCTCATGTGGAAAAAAGAGAAGTCAACACTGGTTGTTATGTTTTTGTATACGCTGCTTTCTATATTGTTGTTTAGTTTCTTAGCCTATACGATCCTATACCAGTTAATGTCTATATGTCAAGCCTTAGCACCCTCTGGGAAGTAGGTTTATACGGGGAGACACTCGTTTACAAAGGCCCTGGCTTATAGAGGGCCTATTCCCAAAAAGCCCAGTGATATTTCCTATCTGATTTTGACATGGCCTCCTCAGGTAGTGGGAATAACCTAAATATTATCTCTTGGAATGTCAAGGGGCTTAGATCACCTTGTAAGCGTATGGCTATTCTAAGACACTTAAAGCACCTCTGAGCAGATGTGGCATTACTGCAGGAGACACGCCTGACAGCTGATGATCTGCAACGACTGCGCAAATTATGGGTAGGCACAGTTTATGGCTCCCCAGCAGCCGAGCGCAAAGCTGGAGTAGCCATATTACTGCACAAAAACCTGCAACATCAGGCAATAGATGTAAGGGCTAATACAGAAGACCGTAAGGTGACTATCCATGTATCGATAGATTCCAACCCCATTGCTATCACTAACATCTACACCCCCAACCCACCTGGTATAGCCTTCTTTCAAGACATAGTCCAATGGGTACTTACTGCCCCTGAAACTAGACACCTGATTGGGGTAGATTTACCCACTTCAGCTCCGGACCAATTTTCAGCCTAAGGACCAGAGGTCTTTTTACAATTTCGCACTGCACTGCTTTAACTGGTAATTGCGCGGTCATGCAATGTTGTACCCAAACGAAACTTGCGTCCTTTTCTTCCCACAAATAGAGCTTTCTTTTGATGGTATTTGATTGCCTCTGCGATTTTTATTTTTTGCGATATAAATGGAAAAAGACCGAAAATTTTGAGAAAAAAAAGATATTTTCTAATTTTTGTTATATGAAAAAATCGAATAAACTCAATTTTAGTCATACATTTAGGGCAAAATGTATTCAGCCACATGTCTTTAGTAAAAAAAAATGTCAATAAGCGTATATTTATTGGTTTGCGCAAAAGTTATAGCGTTTACAAACTAGAGTACATTTTCTGGAATTTACGACTGCCTATCTCATTTCTTGAGGTGCTAAAATGGCAGCGCAGTACAAACCCCCCCCAAATTACCCCATTTTGGAAAGTAGACACCTCAAGGAAATTGCTGAGGGGCATGTTGAGCCCATTGAATTTTTTTTTTTTGTCCCAAGTGATTGAATAATGACACAAAAAAAAAAGTTTACAAAAAGTTGTCACTAAATGATATATTGCTCACACATGCCATAGTTCTATGTGGAATTGCACCCCAAAATAAATTCTGCTGCTTCTCCTGAGTACGGGGATATCACATATGTGGGACTTTTTGGGAGTCTAGCCGCGTACGGCACCCCGAAAACCAATCACCGCCTTCAGGATTTCACTCCTCACTACCTATCACAGTTTCGAAGGTCATAAAATGACAAAATAGCACAAACCCCCCCCAAATTACCCCATTTTGGAAAGTAGACACCCCAAGCTATTTACTCAGAGGCATGTTGAGTCCATAAAATATTTTATATTTTGCCACAAGTTGCAGGAATATTAAAATTTTTATTTTTTTTGCACAAAGTTGTCACTAAATGATATATTGCTCACACATGCTATGGGCATAAGTCAAATTACACCCCAAAATAAATTCTGCTGCTTCTCCCGAGTACGGGGATACCACATGTGGGGGACTTTTTGGGAGCCTAGCCACGTACGGGACACCGAAAACCAAGCACTGCCTTCCGGATTTAAATATAAAACGCTACAAAAAAAAACTGTTAGCGATCGCAGGGATCAGGCCTGACTCTGCGATCGCTGCAGTTATGTGTTTAGTGTTTTGTAAGTGACAGCGATCAAACGATACTGCACTTGGGTGGGCTGGGCGGAGGGGCAAAACACAGGTTCTAGCAGGTATCTGGGCTGATCCTGCTAACAATGCGTTTTTTTGGAACCCTAAACTGCTGGGGACACTAGCATAGATCTGATCAGATCAGATATTGATCTGTTCAGATTCTATACCACTACGGGAGGTTTATGCTTTGCGCGTGGGTGTTAGCAGTACTGGCACTAACCTAGCACTGCCTGGGGCGACGCAGACCCTGACCCTAAAACCTAATTGATATCACCCGCCGGGTGATCAGGGGGTTAAACCTTTATTGGGTAATAAATGGTGGGTGCCCTGATGCTATAAAAAGCAAACTAACCAGAGTCACCCGTAACACTTATACGGTGATCACTGGTGAAAGGGTTAACTAGGGGCAATCAGGGGGTTCAAATTTTTATTAGGTAGTATATGGGGGTCCCTGGCGCTATAAAAAAACCTGACGGGGAACCTAAATAACTAACTGGCTAACCAGCGTCACCAGTGACACTTATACTGTGATCGCTGGTGAAAGGGTTAACTAGGGGCAATCAGGGGGTTAAAACCATTATTGGGTAGTATATGTGGGTAGCTATAAAAACCTGGCGGTGAACCTAAAAAAAATAACTAGCTACCTAGCGACACTAATGCAGAGATCAGAAAAATGATCGCTTAGTGACACTGGCAAAAGGGGGTGAAAGCGTTAACTAGGGGCAATCAGGGGGTTAAAACCGTTATTGGGTAGTATATGGGGATACCTAGTGCTATAAAAACCTGGCGGTGAACCTAAAAAAATAACTAGCTACTTAGCGGCACCAGTGACACTAATGCAGCGATCAGAAAAACTATCGCTTAGTGACACTGGCAAAAGGGTTAACTAGGGGCAATCAGGGGGTTAAAACCATTATTGCGTAGTATATCGGGGTACCTAGCGCTATAAAAACCTGGCGGTGAACCTAAAAAAATAAATAGCTACCTAGCGACACTAATGCAGCGATCAGAAAAATGATCGCTTAGTGACACTGGCAAAAGGGGGTGAAAGGGTTAACTCTAGGGGCAATCGGGGGTTAAACCTTTATTGGGGGGTGGTAGGGGGCTACCCTGGACCTAACACTAACTGCCCTGACAGTTTTTACTGTTAAAACGGACACTGAATGCAGTGATCAGTAAATAAATGATCACTGCAATCAGTGACACCGTGACAGGGGGGAATCGGGGGGCGATCGGGGGGGGGGGGGGGGGGGTTTGTGTACCTATGTGTGCCTACATGTTAGTGCACACTTACTTTCACTTCTCCTCGTAGTCCGGTCAATAAGACCGCCCCGAGGAGAATGACATCACTTCCTCCCTGCCTGTGTTTACTATACACAGTGGGAGGAAGCTTCTCATTGGTCAGGAGCGATCGAGAGGGGATGGCCTCATCCTGGATCTCTCCTGCAGCGAAACGGACCGCCGCATCCAGCAGGAGGGGGTCCGATCGGACCCCCCACCCGCTGCAAGGCAAGCACGTACATGTACAGCTTGTGCCTGTACATGCCATTGTGATGACTTACAATGGCACAATGGCATGCGGCGGTCCTTAAGTGGTTACACTCTGTCATGTCTACCATAACAGATCATTCGAAACAATATTCGTATCACGCGACCCATCCAGACTTTACGAAGCCCAAATCCACCCAACTTGCGCAAGCCATTTCCTCCTTACATCTTAATGATGTTTGGCATCTACAACATCCGACTAATCAAGAATATACTTTTTTTTTCTCCCCCACATCAATCTTTTTCCCGCATAGATTACTTTTCTGCCTCCCATTCCCTGCTGCCCTCCCTGACCGATTCAGAGATATTAGATGCCTTGTCACGACCAACATCCCCATCCTTACCGCTGACGTGGCGATTCCCTTCTTACTTAGTGGAAAACCCTGATTTCAAGAGCACACTACAGACTGCTTGGACGGACTACACATCCACCAACAGTGAACATAAAACTGATCCCAACTTATTCTGGGAGACGAGTAAAGCCAGAGAGGCAGGATCATCTCCTACACTGCACAACTCAAAAAACACAATAGGCTTCACTACAACGAAACCAGCAAAACACTCCGTACGGCACACGAACACCTGCTCATGAGCCGTACCCCGGAGAATATCTAGAGTTGGCAACAAGCTAAAAGGGCATTTGACCTCTGGGCGGAGCAACAAGAAACAGCTAAACTATCTTATACCAAGTTACATTTCCATAGATTCGGGAACAAAGCAGGCAAGCTGCTAGCGAAATTATGCGCTGGCCCTAGACGACCCACCCGTGTCACTGCCATGAGGGATACGGATGGGTCCTTGACCACCTTCAAAGACAGAATCAATGCCATTCTAACTAAATTCTATACAGACCTATATACAGCTGACCCCACAGACCAGGCTGACACATTACTTTCTAGGGTGAGCTTGCCTAAACTCCAAAAAGAAAATTTCGCACTAGGGCCAGACGGATATACTGCGGAATTTTACAAATCCACCATTGACTATAAATCTGACACACTCCAACATGTTTATGCAGGCATGTGGAAGGGAGGACCTTATATGCCCACAGGTACACAGGCCTTTATCAAACTAATTTCAAAAAAAGGAAAGGACCCTACCATGCCAGGATCTTATCGCCCCATCTCTGATAAATGTAGACTCTAAAATACTATCCAAAATAATAGCTTTGCGACTAGCCATTATACTCCCATCCTTGCTTCACCCAGCCCAATCAGGTTTGGTCACTGGCCGCTCGGCTACATTAAATATACACAAAGTTCTTATAGCCCTAAATTATGCCAAAACACACCCCAACCGAGATGTAGCAATCATATCCTTAGACACAAAAAAGGCCTTTGACAATGTGAGTTTGTCTTGGCTACTGGGAGTATTGACACAATTTGGTTTCAAGGCCCCTTTTTACAATTCTTTCAACAGATGTACACATCCCCCACAGCTCGATTGGTTACCCCTGATTTTGTGTCTGAATCGATACCCCTGACTAAAGGCACAAGGCAGGGGTGCCCACTGTGACCCCTACTGTTTAATTTTGCCATTGAACCCCTGTCTAGGTTATTCAATTCAAGAGATGGGGTCAGCGGTATACCTATAGGGACACAGGTTCTACGTTCCGCACTATTTGCGGACAACATACTGCTGTTTACCACTGATCCCGTATCTGACTTTGACAAATTAAGGGAACTTTTTGGAACCTTCCAAAGCTGCTCGGGCTTCTGAATAAATTTTGACAAAAGCGAGATTCTACCTCTAAATCCCAGAATGACTCTACAATGGAAACACCTGTCCCCATTTGCAATAGCCCAACGTACCATAACTTATCTGGTTGTTCATATTGGACGCGAACCGGCCTCGTTGTATGGGCTTAATTACCCCTCACTCATATCCAAGATTGTTCAGGAATTAGAGATGTGGGCGAACCCTGCCTATTTCGCTCTTCGGGAGATGCCACTTATTTAAAATGATATCCTTTGCCAGATTGTTATACCCGATGCAGACCATACCCCTCCTGCTGAAACACGCAGATATCCAGAAGATACACAAGGCACTGTCTACCTTTTTGTGGTTGCGCAAGAGAGCGCGCATTGCTTTGCCTAAATTATGCCTCCCGAAGACCGAAGGTGGTGCAGGTGTACCCAATTTTCATTTTTATAACCTTGCATGTCTACTCAGGGTCTTGACTGGCTCTCAGGCAAATCTAGATACTGTAATGTCCATCTGGAGGGGGCTATGGCCTCCCCATACACCTTAGCAGCAATCCTGCACTCCAATCTGAATGCCCTTCCACCCCATCTGAAATCCAATCTGCTTATCAGAGACACGAACATTGCATGGAGAGAAGTACGCAAACTGCTGGGGCTACCAAGACCATCTCCAGCTACCTACCCATCCAAGGAAACCCTATGTTCCTCCCATCCACCCTGCATGACGTATACCAACAATGGAAAGTCAAAGGTCTTAAGTCTACAAAAGCCATTTATCAAACCAATCACCATAAGTTCAAGTCCTTTGAGGCCCTGTCACAGGAATTTGCCCTGCCGCCAGCACAAATTTTCTATTACAACCAGCTAACCGATTATCTAGGCTCGCAATGCGGTCCTCAATCGGACCCCTTCCAGAAGTCCTTCATAGACACAGTACTACAAGTAGAGGAATACTCAATCACCAACCTATATTCATACCTTATCCAGCACCAATCTGAGAAATACCATCTTACACCCTTTCAGAAATGGTTGACCCTTTTTGGGGACGAAACTCTCCCAGAAAAAAATATGGATGGCTACAGACGAGATCGTAAACTTACACTATCAGAAACCTGGCGTGAAACACAATTTAAAATAATTCACAGAGCCTATTACCCAATCTACATTGACAAAGACAATGCAGACCTGAAAAAATGCCCATGGTGCTCTATACCTCGCCCCACATTGATCCATCGTCTATGGAAATGCCACACTATCGATAGTTACTGAGACTCGGTAATAACCTACGTTGGTTCTATAACAAAACAACAGATGCTCTGTATATTTGGATATGTTCCTCAATCACCTTCGGCAGGCAGCAAGAAACAGACCTCCATTTCACAATGTAGCCCGTAGAACGATCATGCAATCTTGGATCTCCAAGAGTCCGCCTACTCTACCAGCATTACAAAAGGCTATGGTATCGCTCTTCTACCTGGAAAGGTTGGACACCATCACAAGAAACCCTCGACCTACCCACCGTTTTTTTGCAAGATGGCGCCAGTACATGGAGGCCACACTGACTCAACCAGATATCCAAACAGCCATGCAACCGTTTCGCTTCACGGCCTGGTGTCTACAAAGCAACCTTGCTGGATCTCTAGGAAGACTCAAATTGACATCACAAGGTGACCCTTCAGCTTTTAGGCCACCATGACATTCCAGTCGATACACTGTCCCCTACTAACTGGGACGATAAGTTACCCCCACCCCTCCTTCACTCCCGAGGACATACAGCCTCAGGCTGTTGACAGACATTCATTTGGTCCAACCAGATCATTATAGGCTATTGGGACCTTGTTGGGCCCATTTCACCATAAATGTGTTATTACAACATCTACTGATCTTACTTCCCTTCACAGGTTTTAATAAATTTTCGTGTATCTTAAATGGTCTTTACCGTACAGACATGTTCTGTGTATATATTCATGTAAAACCAAAAAAAAAAAAAAAAGACCTTGTCGCTAATGCCCCCCAAATGCAAGTGCAAACAAGGCCTTAGGAGCTCTTTTGATCTCGTCATGACACCACACGTGAATAGCAAAATTAACACCTGACCCTAGATATCTGAGGTTTAAAAGTAGTTGTAAACCTATATCCCTCCAAAAAAAGTAAATCTGTGTTCGGTTGTAGCCCTCGTAAATTTGCTGGGCTGTGGCATAGCACCAATGCTTGAGGGGCAGAGACATATCACCCTATCGTGTGGACCTTAGGACCCAGCGATAGTGAGTGTATCTTCGCAATGGCAGGTGCATGCGTGTGCACGGTATAGCCGGTAGCACCTAATGACAAGTGTGCCTTTGGAGCGGCTTGTGTGCGCTGCACCGCACCTAATGACAACAGGTGCGCCTTTGGAGCAGGTTGCGCACGCACGTGCGTGACATAGCCATTAGCACTTAATAGCGGGGATGTTCTTGGGGCGGCTGGCACGCGTGCGGCACAGTCAATACGTCCGCATCTGGTCACCTGACCGGATGGATGGTATATAAAGCCGTTGTAAGAAGCCAAACAACGCTGCAGGAACCAACGGACACAAGCACGCTGCTCCATCTCCTCCAGGTACTTGTTGAATCCTCTTTGAATCTTGACAAATGTTTTTTTTTCCCCACCAGTGACGAATGCGATTGCATAATCGCGGTTGGAAGATTAATCTATATGCTTATATAAACCCTTTTTTTCTCTCCCTTCCCTTTTCCTGAAATGGTTGGGTAACTTATAACAATGATCTATTATTCACTAGAGAGTCAGAGCAAACCTCAGCAGAGGGAGGTGCGTTGTCCTTGGTACTGTGTTAGCTGCTAAATTGAACTAAGTTGAGGTTATTTTGTTTAAATTTTTGAGCTATAAGTATGTTTTTTGGGGAGGATAAAAAAAACTTTTTATCCCACTCCACACCCATGGGACTATTAGTACTATTATTATTTCTTTTTCCCTCCTCTTGTTTCCTCTATATATACTTTTTAGCTGGCCATTATCTACCATCTGTGGCCACCTGTGGTGTTGAGGTGTTTTTTTGGCACGGCTGATTATTTCATCATCCCGGCAGCTCTGTTCTTGTCTAAGGAAATGGCGGTAAGCAATGATGGCTTGATAGGGCAGAAGCATTTGCATAATTATAAATGATGAATGTATAATTAAGTATATCTCCTTGAACTAATTTGAAATATTTTATCATTGTCTATTAGAAAGCATTATAGTGTACAAACGGACAGCATCCCCTGAGGAAGCCCGATAAATGGGCGAAACGTTGGGAAATACCATCACGCTGCATCGTTTATAACACACTATATTGTACTGCATTTTCGTGTTCCTGTACATTTTAATAATTTTTGTTTTTCAAAAATAAAAGAATATTTTATACATTATACTTGACTTAGAATATTGCACCTTTAAAGTCCCTATCCACCAGTGCTATAATTTATGTCACCCTATTGCCCTTACATCCATATATTTGTTTTCTCTCTCTCTCTCAAAAAAAAAAAATCTATCTGCAAATCTGCCATTTCAATTATATAAAACTACTATAAACTTTCCACCTGTACAAGCAGTTCACAAGTGACAAAATAGAAGCCAAAGCACATGCTGTAAACTGCAGCACATTCACTCTCTCCAGGTCCAAGTAAAGAGAGACAGAGAGCAGCAGGCACACACCCCACTCTTACACAGCCATATTGGAAGGCTTTTGCACATGTGGGGAGTTTGCATATCAGGAGACTGACTGGCTCCCAATGGAGCCAGATCACACCTCTATGAGACGGCTGCGGAGCGGTTTGCAGAAGAGTACTGTGTTACATCTGGTCCTTTTCAGGTCCAAATCCAACCCACAATTGGTCCCTGAAATGGAAAACAGGGATGGAACCAGGCCCTTGCTGTGAGCCGCTCCACACAGCAGTGTGAACCCAATTTTGTGGTGGTAAATGTTTACTTTTTCATGTGACAAATCTTCATTATTATCTTATAGAATTAAAATGAGACTAAAGTGATTTTTTTCCATTTAAAAATAACAAACATGTTCTACTTACCTGCTCTGTGCAGGGTTTTACACAGAGTAGCCCAGATCCTCTTTTTCTCAGGTCACCCACCGGTGCTCCTGGCTCCTCCATCCTACCAAATGCTCCCACAGCAAGGAGCTTGCTATGGGGGCACAGGAGCCAAGTCGCTGCTCTGTGTGTTCATTCAGACACAGCTCCTCAGTTCGACCCCACCCCCGCTCTCTCGTCATTGGTTCACTGACTTTGATAGACAGCAGCAGGAGCCAATGGCGCCCCAATGCTGTCTCCGCCAATGAGAAGGGAGTGTCATGGGCAGTATAGACTCTCGTGCAACATTGCTGGATCGAAATTGCTTCAGGTAAGTATTAGGGGGGTTGCTGCACACCAAAGGTTTTTTTGCATTAAGATAAAAAAAACCTTATGACTTTAGGACCACTCATCGTGAATTTTAAAGAGAAACTGCAGTCTGCTCACATAATTTGTAATAAGAACATCTTTGCCATTCTGAAGCCTCCCCTCCAACTACTTTTCATATTATTTTATATATACTGCGATTGTGTACTTGTCAAAAATGCTGCAGAAATTTCCATCCATTAAGTCTGGCTGCATTAATTTTAACTGTGGGCAGCTGAAACTGCTGCCTTTTCACTTCTTGGATTTACACAGACACACAAAGGCACACCTGCAGCTCTCATTAGCCCTCTTGACTCGCCCCCTCCTCCAATTTTTGGCAAACTCTCACAAGAGAGAGAGAGCTGTGCATTATGTTATAAGTCCGGCCCGTGGACATTACCTATACAGGTAATGAGCTGAGATTACCCGTTTAAAAGACACCTGTCCACAGAAGCAAACAGCCAGATTCCACACTCTCCACCATGGCCAAGACCAAAGAACTGTCCAAGGATGTCAGGGACAAGATTCTAGACCTACACAAGGCTGGAACGGGCAACAAGACGATCGCCAAGCACCTTGGCAAGAGGGTGACAACAGTTGGTGTGATTATTTGCAAATGGAAGAAAAACTAAATAATTGTCAATCTCCCTCGGTCTGGGGCTCCATGCAAGATCTCACCTCGTGGTGTTTCGATGATCATGAGAAAGGTGAAGAATCAGCCCAAAAGTAAATATGAGAATTTTGGCAATGATCTCAAGGCAGCTGGGACCATAGTTACCAAGGAAAAAATTGGTAACACACTATGCTGCAAAGGACCGAAATCCTGCAACGCCCGCAAGGTCCCCCTGTTCAAGAAAGCACATATACAGAACTGTCTGAATGATTAAGAGGAGAACTGGTTGAAAGTTTTCTGGTCAGATGAGACCAAAATCTAGCTCTTTGGCATCTAAACTCACAGTGTTTGGAGGAGGAGGAATGCTGCCTATGACCCCAAGAACACCATCCCCACCCTCAAACATAGAGGTGGAAACCTTATGCTATGGGGATATTTTTTTGCTATTCTGTCACCCACTGTTAAAATAAACCTACAATTAAAATAATAGACTGATCATTTCTTTGTCAGTGGGAAAACGTACAAAATCAGCAGGGGGATCAAACACTTTCTTCCCTCAGTGTATCTCTTTTCCATTCAGTGCTGCAGAGGTACAATGATGAGCGTGTGAATCTGCTAAACCCCCTCAGCATATCCACCAAGTGGCTAACAGGTAGGGGGGCTGAGAGGGAGCAGGAGGAAGTGAAATTTCTAAAGTACATTGAATGCTGGGACTTGTAGAGCACAGGATAATAAGGGAAAGGAAAAAAAAACAGCGCAAACCACCATAGTGCAATATCAAAAATAAAAGACAACCCTACTCACAGGGCATGTGACATGGCATACATAAGGAGTCGCCAAACAGGGTATAGACAGACCAAAAACCTGGCCAGAGGTATAGATCTAAACTAGGAAAGCGGTTTTCTGGGAGCCTACACCGACAGGCTGTGCTCGGCGAGGCAGAAACGTCGTTGGAATCTATCTTGTCCCGAAGCCCGGCCCCGTGTGACGTCACTCCCTGGAGCATGCGCAATACCAGCTGAAAAAGATGGCGTTCCCTCTCCACGGCATATAGCAGCATGCTCAGCCTTAGTGTCAGTTTTATTTTTTTGCTCTAGTTCTGGACTACCCACATTTAAAATTTTTTTATAACTGATGTTATACCTTTTTGTTTCTTTTATATACTATATATACACAATTGTTACTTTGCTTCCCTCTACCTGGTTTATGTCACAGTGTTTTAATACAGATTTAGACCATGCTTGAGCACTATGTTCCTTGGACACTCAGATTTCTTTCTGTGTCCAGAGCAAAGAATAGTACGCATTCTTCCAAAAGAGTCTGAATGGCCTAGATCAGGGGTACTCCCATGCACCAGTCCATGGCCTGTTGGGGGCCAGGCGAGCCAGCACAACCTGCACTGTCACCATTTCACCACCAGAGGGAACCTGCTTAACCTTATAGCACCACCCACACTTCTTTCCCTCTCTGTGGTCACCTTACCTAGAAGAGGAGGGATGATAGCTGAGGAGGGCCGGGCTGGCTGTACACCCCAACACCGTCCGGAGAGGACAGGTTGTGCAAACACACGTTCCTCTCCAGGAGACAAGCTGCATACTCTCAGTGATAATTTTATTTAACATGTTCTTAGAGCCTTCCCATTTTTCCTCTAAGTTCAATGTCTCAAGGATTTGGTCCCACCCTTAATATTCTGTAGCATTGCTTGCAGTTTAGAAAAGTTGGCTCGTTTGACATTTAGTGTTCTTCTACTCCTAGTGCCTCCCTTTCCTATGTTTTATGCTGAATGAAATGTGGTCGCTAGTTCCCAAGTTGTCCCGTATTTCCACATCTGCAACTAGATCTGTATCATTTGTGATTAATAGATCTAGCAATGCGTTATTTCTAGTCAGGGAATCACCAATTGGGACATGAAGTTGTCTTGTAAGACATTTAAGAAATGGCAAGCCTTTAATGGAGTGGGCTTTCCCTTCTGCCAAGTCAATGCTGGGATAGTTGACGTCCCCCATCACAATGACATTTCCCTGCATCGTTGCCATTTCTGTGAAAGGAGATCCAACTCCACCTCTTCCTTCAGGTTAGGGGGCCTGTACCATACCCCTACTAGTAATTTTCCGCATACTTCTATTGCTTTTTTGTTTATAGTGCAAACAATACAAACTGCAGAGGTGATCAAATACCACCAATAGAAAGCTCTATTTGTGGGGGAAAAAGGACATTAATTTTGTTTGGGTGCAACGTCACATGACCACACAATTGTCAGTTAAAGTGACGCAGTGCCGAATCGCAAAAAAGTGCTCTGGTCAGGAAGGGGAAACAAATCTTGCGGGCTGAAGCAGTTAAACTTTTTAGAGTTAATAATTTAAGGTGCATCAAAACACTCAGAGGCTTATAGTCTCCACTAAACACTTTCAATTTGTATGCAGACAACCTCTTATACTACAGAATTGAAGCTATAGCGAAAGTAAATTGAACAAGAAAATTGTATAATGTATATAGTTACATAGTTACATAGTTAGTAAGGTTGAATAAAGACATCAGTCCATCCAGTTCAACCTGAGTGTCTACAATTGTCCCTATCCCTGTACATTGCACACTCACATCGGTCCCTACCCTCAAGGAGCCCACAATCCAAGGTCCCCATTCATATACTAGGGCCAATTTTGGACCGAAGCCAATTAGCCTACCCGCATGTCTTTGGAGTGTGGGAGGAAACCGGAGTACCCGGAGGAAACCCACGCAGGCACAGGGAGAACATGCAAACTCCAAGCAGGTAGTGTCCTGGTTGGGATTTGAACCAGTAACCCTTCTTACTGCTAGGTGAGAGTGCTAACCACTACACCACTGTGGTAAGATTCACATTCCTCCAAAGGCTATTGCATTGCGTTACCACAGTGTCTGTATGCTCATTACAGCCTGTCATTGTATCCAGTTGCGATGGGTTTTTGCTGATTACATGCAGATAAACTACGAGTGTGTGTAAGCAAAAAGATCTGGCATACAGAGACCTACAGTATATCACAAAAGTTAGTACACCTCTCACATTTTTGTAATTATTTTATCTTTTCATGTGACAACACTGAAGAAATTACACTTTGCTACAATGTAAAGTAGTGAGTGTACAGCTTGTATAACAGTGTAAATTTGCTGCCCCCCCCCCCCCCAAAATAACTCAACACGCAGCCATTAATGTCTAAACTGCTGGCAACAAAAGTGAGTACACCCTTAGTGAAAAGGTCCAAATTAGGCCCAATTAGCCATTTTCATTCCCCGGTGTCATGCGACTCGTTAGTGGTACAAGGTCTCAGGTGTGAATGGGGAGCAGATGTGTTAAATTTGGTGTTATCGCTCTCACTCTCATACTGGTCACTGGAATTTCAAAATGGCACCTCATGGCAAAGAGGCTCTGAGGATCTGAAAAAAAAGAATTGTTGCTCTATTAAAGATGGCTTAGGCCAGTGATGACAAACCTTGGCGACCCATATGTTTTGGAACTACATTTCCCATGATGCTCATGCACTCTGCAGTGTAGCTGAGCATCATGGGGAATGTAGTTCCAAAACATCTAGGGTGCCAAGGATTGACAACACTGGCCTAGGCTATAAAAAGCCTAGGCCCTGAAACTGAGCTGCAGCACGGTAGCTGAGACCATATAGTGGTTTAACAGGACAGTTTCCACACAGAATTGGTCTCGCCATGGTCGACCAAGGAAGTTGAGTGCACATGCTCAGCGTCATATCCAGAGGTTGTCTTTGGGCAATAGATGTATAAGTGCTGCCAGCATTACTACAGAGGTTGAAGGAGTGGGGGGGGGGGGGGGGGGGGGGTCAGCCTGTCAGTGCTCAGACCATGCGCCGCATACTGCATCTAAAGATGATGCACAAAAAAGCCCAGTTTGCTGAAGACAAGCAGATGGATTACTGGATCCATGTCCTGTGGTCTGATGAGACCAAGATAAACTTATTTGGTTCAGATGGTGTCAATCGTTTGTGGCGGCAAGCAGGTGAGGAGTACAAAGACACGTTTGTCTTGCCTACAGTCAAGCATGGTGGTGGGAGTGTCATGGTCTGGGGGTCTACACGAGTGCTGCCGGTACTGGGGAGCTACAGTTTGAGGGAACCATGAATGCCAAGATGTACTGACATACTGAAGCAGAGCATGAGCCCCTCATTTCGGGGGTAGTATTCCAACATGATAATGACCCCAAACACCTCCAAGAAGACCACTGCCTTGCTAAAGAAGCTGAGGGTAAAGCTGGTGGACTGGCCAAGCAGGTCTTCAGAAATAAACCCTATTGAGCATATGTGGGGCATCCTCTATTGAGCATATGTGGGGCATCCTCAAATGGAAGGTGGAGGAGCGCAAGGTCTCCAACATCCACCAGCTCTGTGATGTCATCATGGAAGAGTGTAAGAGGACTCCAGTGGCAACCTGTAAAGCTCTGGTGAACTCCATGCCCAAGAGGGTTAAGGCAGTGATGGAAAAGAACGGTGGCCACACAAAATATTGACACTTTGGACCCAATCGGGACATCATCACTTAGGGGCGTACTCACTTTTGTTGCCAGCGGTTTGGACATTAATGGCTTTGTGTTTTATTTTGAGGGGACAGCAAAGTTACACTGTTATACAAGTTGTAAACTCGCTACTTTACATTGTAGCAAAGTGTAATTTCTTCAGTGTTGTCACATGAAAAGATATAATAAAATATTTACAAAAATATAAGGGGTGTACTCACTTTTGTGAGATAGTGTATATGTGTACAGTTGCATAGCAGACCAATCAGCTGACAAGCTGCTGGATGGTGATGGGTAAACGGCTCTAAATAAATTGTCTGGTGTGTGTGTGGGTGCATGCAGGGCAGTGGGACAAGTAAGGTGTGCCAGGATTCCAGTTCATAGGATAGCCTGGGGAATCTCAGAAACGTGTACATTGTTAGGCTGTTCCTCCAACCTGAATGCATGTAAGATTTTTTTTTTTTTTTTTTTTTTTTAGCTGCCCGAGTGTTGCCAGCCAGATAGATGGGGGTGAAGTCTCTAGTTGTATTCAGAGGTAGTGCAGGCTGTGACAACTGTATCACAGCTGATTTTAGTTGCTAAAAACAAGCCCCCATTGCATTCCTCTTCCATCAAACAAGGCCCAAGTTAGCAAGTTTCCACAGATCTGTCTCCTTGACTTCTGATGGCAGTCATGGCATATTAGATATGATGTTGTATGGCTTTTAACTGTGTCTGGACTGGGGAAGTTGGGGTCCCTGCAACAATATGCCAGTGTGCTGGTTGATTACGAAGGACATGTGATGGGCAGTGATACCTCATGTGTCAGACAGGCGAGTGAGCGGGTGGTTGCCTGCAGTGATCTGATTGTGGTCGCGTGTCTGTCCAGCCTCTGCTCCGTCTCCTCCACCCGGACCAATACCTGTGCAAGGTCTGCTCGGACTGCAGAGACTTCTTTTTTGATGAATCTTTCGAGCCCCATCATCATAGACGCCAGCTCCGACTTGGTAGGGAGTCCGCTCACCAGGGCCGCCACTTCGGAATGTCTGGACCCGCTCCCTTCTCTTTGTCTGCGCCATTTTGCAGAAACTCCAAAATCGTCATTGTCTTTTTCGGTTTGACAAATGACACCAAAAGTAGGCTCTCCACACTTTAGTGTAAATATCTCTAGTTGCTTTCTTTCCACAGTGCTCGTTTCCCACGGAGAGCAGCCTAGGCCATCCATGTCCCCGACGTCTTCCGGGTCGGCCAGGAATCTTTTAATGGAGCCCTCGGACGAGCCTTTCTTTGGCAGGGACCTGCCAGTTCTCCTACCCATCTTCTCCGGTGAGGGATAGGTGCTCGTGCGGTGGTTAAGGGCTAATCTTGCGGGGTCAGCACCAGAGATCGGGGAAGAAGCGTCCTCACCGCCGCATGCCGAAACCATGCCCCCCAACCCTTTGCCCTTGTTGGTGAGATATTTTGCCCACCAAAATATCTCAACAGGAGTACAGGGATGGCTGGCATGCAAGGCATCACCACCCTTCACACATCCTTGGAAATCAACTAGTAAGCTGGCATTGTTAACAGACAATTTTTTAATATAAAAAGAATGTCTATAGAGTCACAGCTCAACTACCGATCTCATCAACCACTTTTACCACGAAAATTTATGTTACACCTGGGCTGTCTGTAATATCTCATTTCAATATTTTTTTCTGTGTATGACACATAACTGGGGACTAAGTAGGGCAAGTAGCACGTTTGCATCAAAAGTCTCTGAGGTTGGGAGTAAAGGTTCCCTAAGGGCCCTTTCACACCGATATCTTTTTCCTCCATTTGAACAATATTAGAACTAGAAAATGATTAATTATGTTCCTTTATGCCGTGAAGATACTCCTCATATGGTGTACTACATTGGAAAAATCTCAGTGAAAATATTTAATTTGTCAGGGCACCGTGCCCTCTGAATTTAATTTAGTGCTGTGAGTGCACCTCACTTACTGGGTGTTGCATATAAATGAAAAGCGCTCCAGATGACGTCTTGATGACGAAACGCGTAGGAAGTAGCCATAGAACGTAACCTCTCCATAACAAACTACAGCGGCCGGCGGTGGTTTCCATACATTGTGGTTTTTGTTACACGTGAGTAGTTTTCTTTTCCAAATAAATTGGCTGTAAAGACATACTACACCATGGATATTCTTTTTGTTTAATGGAATATATGAATGAGGCATTTATACCAGTGGATGATAAATCAAACTCCCAGGGAAACACCAGAGAGCAGCACAGGGGCTTACACTGTGGAGGCGAATCTATCCCAGCAGGGGCAGGGTATCTGGTGAGCGCAATATCAATTGTTTTCACAGAAAAAGCGAATCGAGAGCTCTTTCCACCTTTGGAATAATCACAGAAAGTCTGCACAAGTCACTTTTTGATAAAAATTTTTTGGGACTGTTTATACAGAAATTCTTTTTCACTTCACTTGCTTTATTTATGCACATTAGCATATGCATGCATCCTTGTACAGTTAACTTGTCATGATTATGCAGTGATCTTCCTGTGTTTGCTTACCTCCCCTCATGTCTTCAGCCTAAAAGGCCAGCCACTTCCACATGGTGGTTTTTATAACCTCTCCTCTAAGCATGGCTCCACCCCAGGCCCTATCAGGGAGCCCTATATTAACCTGTGCACTGCAGGCCATCAGGGCTGATCAACCATTGTGTACTCCTTTGTGTATTAAGCTTCCTGTTTCCTGCCGTGTGCTCTGCTACTATTTTCCGTTACCGACTTTGGCGTGTTTTGACTATCCCTGTTTGCCTGTGATCCTGACCTTTTGGCGTGTCCCCGACTATTCTTGTCTGCTTGTGGCCCCCGACCTTGGCTTTGTCCCTCACCATCCCTATCCTCCTGTTGCCTACTGTGGGTGTGAGCTGGGGGACCCTGGGGGTTGCAACCTGGAGCCAGTTGCAGCCAAGTCCATCCTCACCACCAGAGGCGCTGGTGAACACCTGCTGGCTCTTAGACTCCGCACCCCAGGGAATCTTACGCTCTAACCCCAGTGGGATCTGTCCCCCATCTGCAGCAGTCAGCCGTAGGGTCCACGACCTTGCGGTACACTCCTGATCCTATGGTGTGCACCTATCACCTCGCCTCAAGGTGACCTGACATAACTGTTTGTCATCTGTTGGTTTATATATTAGAGGCATGCATGTATAAGGGCTGTCTATGATTGCAAATTGGTCATTAGATATTGATCATAGATACGTATTACCATTTATTATATTTTTTTTATATATTTTTAAAAAATTGTGTTTTTTTTCTCTCACTATTTGTGAGTACCTTTTCCAAGGTTGGGGGGAAGAACATATTGATTTAGGGGAAATAACACTGTTACAATTTGTCACAGATTCATTTATATGTAACACCCAGTAAGTGGGGTGCACTCACGGCACTAAATTAAATTAATTCAGAAGACACGGAGCCCTGACTAATTATTTTCACTGAGATTTTTCCAATGTAGCACACCATATGAGAAGTATCTTCACTGCATAAAGGAACATAATTAATAATTTTCTACTTCTAATATTGTTCATTGGTTTGGAAAAAAAATGTCCACTCAAAGATATAGCGTCAACTCTACTTAACTTGTCTTTACACTAACATAGGTCCAACCCTGACAGGGTGGACGTATAAGGTAGAGGCAGCTCTTACCCACTGTATGTGACCCATAGCGCAATCTCCCCTTCTTTCTTTATTTCCTCCGTTTGAACCTTTAAAAAAAAAAAAAAACGCAGGAAAAAGGTTTCCCTTTAAAGCCTATGGGACTTTTCACACCTCTGCACTGTGGGTGAGGTGTGTTTTGAAAAGTCCTGCATGCTGTATCTTTAGTGCATTTTTTACAACTGCAGCAAAAACGCAGCTTCCCATTGAAATTAATGGAAATTGCGGTAAAAACGAACCCGCAATTTCCGTTTTTGGTGCATTTATGACCAACATGTCCATTTTTCACAGTTGCAGGTGGCCCAAAAACACACCAGAAAAGATGTGAAAATTTATCTGAAACACATATGCATTTTTACCGCAATTTTGCTAGAGCAGTGTGAAAGGGGCCTAAATGAATTTCAGCACTGCTGACATCTCAACCCGTTTTCCTGCAGATCGGAGAGGTATGCAGTAGCCCTCTCCTGTTTATCCTAATGCGGCCCCACTCTGACTTATTTAACAGATTTCTACACATTTCTCCTCAGCAGAAGGTCTGTTAACACAACACCTGAGTTGCTATGGACCTGCAGTTGGTTGCGTCAGCTAGCAAGAGTAGCTGCTGAGGGAGTCGATTTAGATTTTTAGTTTTTTCTTTTGTGGTACACAGTATCAAATCTGAAAAAGCACTCGTTTGGTCTTTAAAAAAAAAACCCAGACAATATATGCATTAGCTTATCTTTAGCAATGAAAATTCAAGTTATGCGGCGTACACACGTATCAGACTATCCGGCGGACTTAGTCTGGCGGACAAACTGCCGGACTTTCCGAACGAGCTACCTGCCCACACACGGCACTTTTTGTCCACCGGACTATCTGCCGTATCGCCGGACTATCCGCCGTACTTTTGAAATGAATGGACTCACCCACACACACGGAGGAAAGTCCGCTCATTTTGAGCGCAGCTCCAGGTAGCCGGGACCAGGGAAGGAGGCGTCACTGGCCCCATCACCTGGTATGGACTTAAAGGGGAAACCTTACGCTGAAAAAACAGCATGGGGGTCCCCCCAAGCATCCTCTGGGACTGTGACATCATAATGGGCGGGGACATCATCTGGCGATGTCCCTATATAAGTCGCTGCGTCCCTGTCATGACCAGAGACAGCGATGAGGCAACAGCTCAAGAAGAGAAGAAGAGAAGAACAGAAGACAGCAGCGACAGAAGACCGGGTCACCGCTTGTAAAAGAGCTAGAAGGCGGTGCGGTGGCCCGGCAAAAAGAACCGAAGAGGGGGACAAGACCCCCGATTAGGGGGACAAGACCCCCAAAGTCGGAAGTAGAGGGCGGCGGCGAAGAAGAAAGCCGGGCTCCTCCGCTAGTAAAAGAGCTAGCAGAAGATAGTGGAGGAGTCTCGCGAGAAGACCCCTGAAGACGGAAGAAGACCCCCGGAGCTGTGCAATAAACTATTTTAACCCTTGTGTGTTGTGTTTTTTTTTACATTTTTTTCACAGGTAAATGGGTAGGGGTACATTGTACCCCATACTCATTCACATAGGGTGGGGAGCCGGGATCCAGGGGCCCCCTTATTAAAGACCCCGACAACCAACAGCCAGGGTTGGTGGGAAGAGGCCCTTGTTCTCATCAACATGGGGACAAGGTGCTTTGGGGTGGGGGGGCTGCGCAGCCCCCCCTTCCCCAAGAAGCCCCCCATGTTGAGGGCACGCGGCCTGGTATGGCTCAGGAGGGGGGGGGTGCTCGCTCGTCCCCACCCCCTTTGCTGGCCGGGTAGCTCGGCTAAGGGTCTTATATAGACCTGGGGGGACCCCCACGCTGTTTTTTCGGCGTAGGGATTCCCTTTCAAGTCCATACCAGGTGACGGGGGCCAGCGACGCCTCCTTCGCTGGTCCCGGGTACCTGGAGCTGCGCTCAAAATGAGTGGACTTTCCTCCGGGTGGGGAAAAGTCCGTTCATTTCAAAAGTACCACGGACTAGCACACACATGGCCGTATTGTCACAGATTGATGTGCAAAACTACAATCTTAGTCCGCCGGACTTTTGGGTAAAAAAGTCTGCTGGAGCCCATACAAGGGCGGATTGTCCGCCGGATTGTTTGATCGTGTGTACGGGGCTTTAGACTTACAGGTAAATTGTTTTCCAGGAGTCTTTCAGGACAGCACCTGAGAGAGTGGCTCCACCCACTAGGCAACACCAACACATTTTAAAAAGGAGGCTTCTCCCCACAGTTCGTCAATTGTAGCAGAGTACCTTCGGCCCAAGCTGCAACACATAATCAGAATATGGTTAGTCACAGCAAATACATAAACAAGAAAAGGATGGGTCGTTGCTGTCCTGAAAGACTCCTGGAAAACAAGTTACCGTTAAGTCTAACTTGAATTTTCCCTAAACGTCTTTCAGGACAGCACCTGAGAGTATAATCGAGATTTACCATCTAGGGAGGGACAACAGCCTGCAGGTCCTGTCAAATGCCTGATCACCGGCTGACAGAAGAGCCAATCTGTAATGACGGACAAACGTTAGATAACTTGACCACGAAGCCTCCTTACAAATTTGATCTGGGGGTGGCACCAGGTTTTTATGCCCATGTAGTGGCCAGAGCTCTAGTACAATTGAATCTTGAATTCCCGGTGGGGGGAACAAACACATCTGGGAATAAGCTTCTGAAATAGCCGATTTTAGCCATCTAGCAATTGATCCCTTTGATGCTTAGCGGCCCTTTCTGTTGTCAGACTAAATAACAAATAAAGAGTCCGAAGACCTAAAGTCCCTTGTTACTTCCAAGTAATATAATAACATTCTTCTTACATCTAAGTTATGGAATAAATTCTCCTTTTTTCCAGAAGGATTTGAGCAAAAAGTTGACAGGGTTATTTCCTGCGACCTATTATGAACTGACGCTACTTTTAGCAAAAACTCCAGATCTGTTTTTAAGTATAATCCTGTCTCAGAAAATTAAAGAGGAAGTAAACCCTAATGGGTTTACTTCCTCTTTTTTTCCCTGCAAAGGTAAAGCATAATGGACTACTATGCATCGCATAGTAGCTCATTATGTGTCACTTACCTGACACAGGAGCCAGCGAAGTCGCCGCTGATCCCTGTAGTCCGCCGCGTCCATCTTGCTGGTGGCGTCTCGCAGCTCCGACCAATGACAGCGGCGAAGCCGCGATGACGTCACTCCCGCGCATGCGCACGGGAGTCGCGTCTCGCAGCTCCGACGCTGCCATTCGGCGAAGCCGCGATGACGTCACTCCCGCGCATGCACACGGGAGTCGACAAATTAGGCAAATCCATTCTTGGACTTGCCGCATTTCGTGCGCCTGCGCACCGATGTCTACGGCGCATGCGCCGTAGACAGCGGTGCCCATTTTCGGGCAAATATCTCCTAAACCATATAGGTTTAGGAGATATTGCTTGGACCTACAGGTAAGCCTTAATCTAGGCTTACCTGTAGGTCAAAGTGGTTTGAAGGGGTTTACTTCCTCTTTAACAAAAAAGGTTCCTTTACTGAGATAGAGGGTGTAGTTCACCGATTCTTCTTGCGGACCTAACTGCAACTAAGAATACCGTTTTAAGAGTTAAATTCCTGAACGAGATTGTCTAATGGTTCAAAAGGATCTTTTGTGAAGGCTTGCAAAACTACTGACAGGTCCCACTTAGGAAATTGTTTAGTAGGAGCTGGTCTGGACATAGTAAGTGCCTTAAAGAATCTTGTAACCCAAGGAACTGAAGAAACTGGTATTTCTAGGTATACTCACAGGGCAGCCACTTGCACTCTAAGAGTGCTAATCGCAAGATCTTTGTCCGCGCCATTTTGCAGAAACTCCAAAATCGACACAATGTCTTCTAAGACATTGTCTTTTTTGGTTTGACAAATGACACCAAAAGTAGGCTCTCCAAACTTTAGTGTAAATATCTCTAGTTGCTTTCTTTCCACCGGTGAGTAAAGTGGATACTAGAGGCTCTGACAATCCTTTGTTCCTTAACTGTTCCTCAGATACCAGACTGTGAGAACTGGCTATATCTGGGTGGTATACTGAGCCTTGAAGTAGTAAGTCCTGTCTGAGAGGAAGCTGCCAGAATGGTTTGACTGTCATTTGTAGAATGGAGGAAAACCAGGCTCTTTTTGGCCAGAACTGAGTGATCAGAATTACTGACACTTTTTCCTTTTGTATTTCCCTTAATACCAATGGAATTGGCTGAAAGGGGGCGGGGGGGGGGGGGCATAGCCCACATGAAAGTTCCAGGGCTGTGCTAAGGCATCTTTCCGCTGTCTCGGTGTAGAGAAAAGAACTGAGGGAGCTGAGCCTTTTCTTTTGGCGCAAACAAATCTACTTGTGGACACCACCACATCCTGGTGATGAAAATGAAAGTATTTCCAGATTCAAGCTCCATTCTACTGCCTGAATTTTTCCTCTGCTCAAGAAGTCTGCTACTTCATTTAGCATGCCTTTGAGATGCATTGCTGACAGGGAGAGTAAATGCTTCTCTGCCCGTTTGTTCAGGTATGCCACGGCAGCGACATTGTCTGATAGAATCTGCACATGGGACCCCTGGAGGTTTGGAGAGAAGGCAGCTTCTAACTCCCTCGGATCAGGACCAAATTCCCTGTGCTATATTTTGATCCCAGTGGGCCCCCCCATCCCCAACTGCTGGCGTCTGTCGTGACACTTTTTTTCTGTCGAAAAAGACTATAGTAAGCCCTCTGACAAAACAAACTTCACCACCAAAGGGTCCTCTTGACCCTGGTGGGGAGTTTTACTTTTGTGTCTAATCTTTCTGGGCTGTGATCCCAAACCTTTAAACAGAAAACTCTGGAGGGGCCTGAAATGGAGCCTCGCCCATTGAATGGCCAGCATTGTCAAAGTTAAGGTTCCCAGGGCCAACAATCTTTCTGACTGATATCTCCTGGTTTGTTTGTAGCCTGGTTACTACTCTCATGAATTTGTTTTTCTTTTCTTCTGGAAGAAAAAAAACCTTTGTTCTACAGAATCTTTTTGATAACCTAGAAACTGAACTTTCTGAGATGGATTGATTTCTGAAGGTTCACAATCCAGCTCAAGGCTTCCAAATGATTGCAGACCTTGGCCAGGTCTGCCTGCAATTTTTCTCCGGAAGGGGCAAAGAGGAGGTCTTCCAGATAAGGGATTACCACAATTCCTTGCAGATGGAGAGGAGCAAGAGCTTCTGCCATTATTTTTGTAAATATTTGTGGGGCGGATGGAAGACCAAAAAGGGAGGGCCTTGAATTGTAGATGCAGAACCTCCTTCCCCATATTTACTGCCAGCCTGAGGTACTTTTGAGACTCAGAGGCTCTATAGGCGCATGCAGGTATGCATCTCTTAAGTTGATTGATGCCATGAAGCATCCCTTGACTAAGATTTCTGAGTGAAAAAATGGAGTCCATATGGAATCTCCTGTATCGGACTGACCTGTTTAAATGTTTAAGTTGAGAATGAGATGAAAGCTTCCCAACGTTTTTTTTTTTATCAGGAAAATATGGGAATAGAAACCCCCGATAAGATTCCTCTGGAGATACCTGAATCACAACTCTGGAGATACCTGATCCCCCTAACAGGTTCTTCATGGCTAGGGCCTTTGTTGTGTCCCTTGGCAGGTCTGTTACAAAGTATCTTTCTGGAGGAAGGTCCAAAAGCTCTATATTGTATCTCTGGGCCAGCATGTCTAGAATAAATAGGTTTTCTGTCATGCTTGCCCAGTGAGGAAGGAGTTTCTGAAGCCTTCATCCTACTGGCAATGACGAGTCATTGCGATTTATTGGTTGGCACAGGTGGCTGGAAAAGGACATTCACTCTGCCTTTGCACCTTTGTGCCGACCAATTCCTTCTCTTCTCTTGAGGCCTATTGCTAAACTGGCTGCTTTTTATTTTTAACAGGAAAAGTTTTCTAAAACTGAATCTAGATCAGGACCGAATAAAAAATCTCCCATGAATGGGATTCCACACAATTTACTTTTAGACTCTGCGTCTCTTGGCCAGGTCTTTAGCCATAGGGTTCTCCTGGCTGAATTAGTTAAGGCCGCGGATCTAGCTGACATCCTTATTGATTCTACAGATGCATCAGAAACGTAAGCCACAGCTGCTGCTAGGGTTGAAAAAGAATCCAGAATCTCCTGCTTGGGTGAATCTGCTATAATGTGGGCTTTTAACTGATTTAGCCAGAACTCCATGTTTCTAGAAATGCAGGTAGTAGTCATAGCTGGTTTGAGGTTGCCCATGATGGATTGCCAAGCCTTTTTATGCTGTTGATCCACACATTTGTGCATGGGATCTTTTAGTATTCCCATGTTTTGAATGCCAATTAGTCAATCTGGAAACTTGGGAAAATGCAGCGTCCAATTTAGGAACTTTAGTCATTGAACAGGAAGAGTCTTATGCGCTCTTGGGAAAAAGTTTTTTTTTCTCTGGATCCGCTCATTCCTTTTTAATGGCTTCAAAGATTACTGAATGCACGGGGAAAGTGCCACTTTGTTTCACTAAGCCCTGCGTACATTTGGTCATGCAGCGATAATTCTCTTTTCTTCACCTAAACCCAATGTTGCATAGACTGCTTTCAACAGACTGTCTACTTGTTCTAAGGACAATTTGTATCTTGAAGGTGCATCTTCTACCCCTTCCTCCTCTCCTTCCCTGGAGTGTGAGGGGGAATGCTGCCCTTGGGTAGGACTCAGGGATGGTGTTGTAAGAGAAAAGAGAAAAGATTGTATAGTAGCGTCTAGCGCTTTAACTGATGCAATTAAATCGCTGCATACAGAAGCTTCTTCCTTAACTAAGGACTCAATGCAAATTTGACACAAATTCTTTTTCCAACGCTCTGATCTTTTTGATCGCTGGATCAGAGTTGTAAAGCCCCATACACACTAATAGATTTTTATCTTCATATTGACCAAAACCATATAGTGCAAGGGAAAAATATAGCTGGATACATGCGATACATGCAATTTTTTAAATACAAAATGAAAAATATTTGTATATGTTTTTTTTTTCTGTAGGTTGCACCTGTATCCTTCTCTCTAAAGACAGGATTTGTCATGCCCTTTATCACTATTGTGTATGTTTTTAACCCTTTCATGACTAAGCCTATTTTTGGCATTTGGTTTTTACAAGTTAAAATCCATATTTTTTGCTAGAAAATTACTTGGAACCCCCAAACATTATATATATATATATATATATATATATATATATATATATATATATATATATATATATATATATTTAGCAGAGACTCTAGAGAATAAAATGGCGATTGTTGAAATATTTTATGTCACACGATATTAGCGCAGCAGTGTTTTAGACGCAACTTTTTGGGAAAATGGACACTTTCATGAATTAAAAGAAAAAACGAAACAGTAAAATTAGCCCATTTTTTGCATAATGTGAAAGATAATGTTACGCCGAGTAAATAGATACCAAACTTGTCACTTGTCATGTCACACTTTATAATTGCATGCACTCGTGGAATGACTACAAACTACGGTACCTAAAAATCTCAACAGGCAACGCTTTAAATTTATTTTCCGGTTACCAGGTTAAAGTTACAGAGGTCGTCTCATGCTAGAATTAATGCTCTCGCTCTGGCGATCGTGGCGATACCTCACATGTGTGATTTGAACACCTTTTACATATGCGGGCGCGACTTCCGTATGTTTTCTTTGCTTCGAAAGAGCTTGCGGGGACAGCGGGCGCTTTAAAAAAAAAAAAATTCTTTATTTATTTTAAAATTAATATATTGTTTTTTTAAAAAAAAAATAATAATTTTTGATCACTTTTATTGCGGTCACAAGGAATGTAAACATCCCTTGTGGGGGAGTGTCCGGATGTAGTGGAGGAAAGACGTGCTGCTGCGGAGCTCCGCCGATCCTGACACAATCCATCGCCATCCTGCATCGACTCCAGCCTGGAGAGCCTCTAAACTCTCCACACCAGTAGCCAGACATCTTTTACACCAGCCCTAGCAGGAATTGTAAAAATCGGCCAGACGGGGGCGTCTCCACGCAACGGGGACCCGCCGCCACTTTGAGGCCTACAGAGCCTCCGACATCCACGGGCTCGAGTGCCGCGATCGGCTGACCGGGAGGCGGCAAATTCGAGCAACTCAGTGGCGGCTGTCTCTAGGAGTGTGCTGGGCTGTGTGGGGCCCCCATAGGCCATCAGAGGATCTGTAGCGGCCGATTCTGGGCGCCCGAGGCCCGCCGCCATTTTGCGGCCTACTGTGCCAGGATCAGCGTCCAAGTCAGGTACTGTGACTTAGCTGGGCAACCTTACCCTCCCCTGACCAGCATCTCTGCCCTAGCCACACTGGGCTGCCTCCCCTGTGCCCCAGTAGTGCTGGGTTGCCCTCCCTGTACCACCACCTGTGCCCCAGTAGTGCTGGGCTGCCCTCCCTGTACCACCTCCTGTGCCCCAGTAGTGCTGGGCTGCCCTCCCTGTACCACCACCTGTGCCCCAGTAGTGCTGGTGCTGCCCTCCCTGTACCACCACCTGTGCCCCAGTAGTGCTGGGCTGTCTTTCTTGTGTCACTATCTGTGTCCCAGCAATACTGAACTGCCTCCCTGTGCTATCATATGTGCTACAGCAATACTGAACTGCCTCCCTGTGCTATCATCTGTGCTACAGCAATACTGAACTGCCTCCCTTTGCTATCGTCTTTGCCACAGCAATACTGAACTGCCTCCCTGTGCTATCATCTGTGCCACAGCAACAGTGAACTGCCTTCCTGTGCTACCGTCTGTGCCACAGCAATACTGACCTGCCTCCCTGTGTTACCATCTGTGCTCCGGCAATGCTGAATTGCCTTCCTGTGCCACCATCTGTGTCCCGGCAATACTAAACTGCCTTCTTGCGCCACCATTTGTGCAGCGGCAATACTGAACTGCATTCCTGAGTCACCATCTGTGCCCCAACAATACTGACCTGCCTTTCCTGGGCTGCCACCTGTGCCCCAGCAATACTGAACTGCCTTACTGTGCCACCATCTGTGCTCCAACCATACTGAACTGTCCTCCTGTGCCACCGTCTGTGCCCCAGCAATATTAAATTGCTAATCAGTGGGGGGCGTGGTCAAGCTGGCGGCCTGAGCGGACGTGCACAGCGTGAGCTCCGCTCCAGCCTGGGTAATTTATCCGCTTAATACCGGCAATCGGGTGCCTTAATGACCTCACAGACCGGCGGAGACTTTTGGGCATGAAGGGAGGCAAGCACAGCTCCAGATGGAAGAATTCCTCTGTCCCGGCGCCATCCCCGGAGCACGCGAGGCAGCAGCAGCCTCCCCCTGTTGGCGCCAACATGGAGGACGACAGATTTCAGGCGCTGATGCAGGCTATCTTGGGCTGCAAAACGGCCCTGACGGCTAAAATTGACCTCCTACAGACGGATGTGGGGTTGGTGCGCCGCGATATGGACAAGTTCAGAGAGCGGATGGGGGAGGTTGAGCGGCGGGTGGGAGACACCGAAGATGCCCTCAGAGACTACCGTGCCTCCCTCCATACTCTCCAGGTGCAGGCGCTGGAGTCCCGAGTGGAGGACAGTGAAAATAGGAGCAGAAGGAACAACCTCTGCGTGGTGGGCCTGCCGGAGGGAGAGAAGGGACAGGACCCTGCAACCTTCGCTGAGCATCTTCTCTGCCCTCTCCTACCGGCGGCGGCATTCTCTCCCCACTATGCGGTAGAGAGCCCACAGGATGCCATCCATGCGGGGGCCGCCTGGTGCCCCCCCCTCGCACCTTTATTCTGCGCCTACTGAACTTCAGGGATCAGGATTTAGTCCCCCGCGAGGCGCGGTAAATCCCTACGGTTTGCCAATGCCCGTCTCATGCTGTTTCCGGACTACTCCGTAGAGACCCAGAGGCAGAGGAAAACTTTTGACCATGTTAAGGCCCAGCTCCGTGCAAGAAACATCAAATACGGTATGCTGTTCCCTGCATGCCTTCGGGTGGTGGATGGGGAGTCCACTCGATACTTTACTTCGCCGGAGGAGGCTTCACAGTGGCTGGACCCTTTACCCAGGCCCCGGTAACTATGTTTTACACAGCCTATGCTTTTAATGTCGCTCCATGATGTCTCCCGCCCTTTCTCCCCCCCCCCCTAATGGCTCCCCCCATGTGACTTCTACTGTGGAGAACTGTGTGCACTAGCCCCTGGTGTGTGAATACACCCCACTCCTTCAGTTTGCCCCGCGCGAGTGATGGACCGGGCCTCTACATCCCGCCGCCGGCTACCACTGCTCTTCTAAAACTCCTGGTTCCCCTCCTGTCTAGTTACCCCACTGATAAGATCATCATCGCGGGTGATTTTAACATGGTCCCGAACCCTGCATTGGATAGGATGTCCCTGGGGGGTGGAGTGGAATCCCCGTTATCGAGATGGGCTTCCCTCTATGGCCTAACTGATGTTTGGAGGTGGAGACACCTGGGTGAGAGGGCCTACACATCACTCCACCTCGTATAGAGCTATGTCACGGATTGATCCAATTTTGGTTAGCGGCGGGATGCTCTCACGGGTGCGGGTGGTGGACATGCTTCCGAGAGGAATCTCGGATCATGCCCCCATGTTGTGTACCTTTCAAATGCTGGCTCCCCCCACGGAAAGAATATGGCGGTTATTAAGGTATTGGATTTCTGACCCACTGATGGAGTTGGAGATTTCGAAACATATCCAGACTTACTGGCTAACAAATGAGGGTTCGGCTTCAGAACTTAATGTGTGGGATGCGTTTAAGGCATACATTAGGGGGGCATACCAATCCTCTATAGCTAGGGCCCGACATGACTCAGCGATTACTTTGGCGGAGGCGTCTGCTAGGGAGCTGGAGGCCTGCTACGCCTCCACGCAGAACCCTATTACCTACCTAGACATGCAAACGGCCTACAGGGAGGTGATGCTTCTTAGGGTCTCTGGGGCAAAAAAGCAACTGGTTCAGACGCACCGCATTTTTGAGCAGGGGGGTAAAATCGGCCGAGTTCTGGCCTGGTTGGCTAGAGAGCAACAGCCTGTCACCTCCATTGGCCGTATTCGGGGCTCGGATGGCACGGTGCTGGTGGACCCCTCACTCATAAATGCTCGATTCGCTTCCTACTATAGTGATCTCTATAGCTCCCGGGTGGATTACTCAAGCGCTGGCCTTGATCAGTTTCTGGACTGAATCCAGTTCCCTACTCTCTCTCCTGAGGCCCGGGACTCTCTGGAGGCCCCCATAGCGGTGGAGGAGGTTCAGCGGGCGCTGGGGGAACTTCAGGCGGGGAAAACTCCGGGCCTTGATGGGATTCCTCCAGAATTCTATAGACAGTATGGGAACACGTTGGTCCCCAGGCTTCACTAAATGATAGTTCAATCCCTTCGGGGGGGGGGGGGGGCCCTACCGGCATCCATGGCTAAGGCAATAATAGTGGTTATACCCAAACCGGGCAAGGACCCGGAGCTGTGTTCCTCTTATCGACCTATATCCTTGCTTAATGCCGACGCCAAGGTGCTTACTAAGGTCTTGGCGCGGAGATTAAACGAGGTGATCCTTGCCCTGGTTCATGAGGACCAGACTGGCTTTTTGCTGGGTAAGGGTACGGATATAAATCTCCGGAGGTTATACAGGGTTCTGGGATCTGATGCCCACCTGGCCCGAGCGGATGCAGTGGCCTCCCTGGATGCTGAAAAAGCATTCGACTCTGTCAAGTGGGTGTATCTTTGGGGGGTCCTGCTCCGCTTCGGCTTTGGCCCCAGATTTCCTGGGTGAAGGCCCTCTATGGCGCCCCTAGGGCAAGAGTGCGCACTGGGTCGGTCATTTCTCCCCCTTTCCTCCTCCGCAGGGGTACTCGACAGGGATGCCCACTCTCCCCGGCGCTTTTTGCGCTGGCCAATGGCCATATTGATCAGGTCTTCTTCGGTGATCCGTGGCATCCCCTTGGGCCCTGTGGAGGAGAAAATTTCCCTTTATGCCGATGACACCCTTCTATACCTTCGGGAGGTGTCCACGTCCATGGAGGAGGCCTTCTTCGACAGCTTTGGCAGGTATTCAGGTATCCGAGTAAACTGGGACAATTCTGTCCTGTTTGCCTTCCACCCCTCAGATGCCAGGCTCCTGGTTAACGCCCCACTTCAGGTGGTTACCCAGTTTAAATATTTGGGGGTCATAATCCACAAGGACCTGGCCCGATTTATACCTCTTAATCTTGAGCCGGTTTTGTCCTCACTGACACGACAGTGCTCAGGTTGGAAGACTTTGTCTCTCTCGCCCGTGGGCAGAGTTAATTTGATCAAGATGTCAGTCCTGCCCAAGTTCACCTATCTGTTCCGACAAACCCCAGTGCATATTCCCCAGGTTTTCTTTCGGAAGTTAAACAGTTTGATCATTTCCTTTATCTGGAACGGCGGCACCCCGAGAATAGCACAGAGCACGCTTCAGCTTCCGATCTCTTTAGGGGGTTTAGCTCTGCCTTGCCTTGTTAAGTACTACTGGGCCGCGGTCCTGGTGACGGTGCAGTGGTGGATGTCTGCAGACCTGGCAAACCCTGCGGCTACCCTTGAAGCGGCACTCTTGGTCTCCTATTCCGAACTCCGGAACTTAGTCCACAGAGGCCCTAGGTCCAATTTGGGGGTCACTCCCTCGATGCGGGCCACACTGAGGGTCTGGGACGCGGTCAGGGCTAGGATAGGGAAACCTAACAGCTGGTCCCCCGACACTCCGCTGTGGGGGAACCCGCGGTTGCCCCACTTTCGATCCATTTCGGACCCGCTGCTGTGGGCTCGGAGTGGTATCAAGACTTTGGCGGATGTCTCCACCTCACAGGGGTTGCTTCCATTTGATGACCTGAAAAGCAGACATGAGCTGCGTATGTTTTTAGGTATATCCAGCTCCGGCATGCCTATCGAGCGCAGTTCTCATGCGCCATCACTCTGGAGGCGAACCCCCGGGGAGACCATTTTGGCCCTATCAAGTGAAAAGAAAACGCTGTCGACCTTATATGCTGTTTTAATCAGTATAGATACCAATGTTGTCTCCCGTCTGTTTTCCAAATGGCAGCGGGACATACCAGAACTAGAGGAGGGGGACTGGGAGGAGGGTGTTCAACAATATCTGCCTCTCATGATATCCTCTAGAGACAGATACACCCAGCTTAGGTTTATTCATCGAGCTTATTACTCCCCAGACCGCTTGTCCAGAATTTACCCGAACAGGAGTGGTATGTGCCCTAAATGCGGCTTGGTCTCAGGTACTTTCTTCCATATTGTATGGTCTTGTGAGTACTTGCAGACCATCTGGAGGGGGGTAGCGTCGGAGATCAGCTCTATGGGCCAATTTGAAGTCCCCTGTGATCCGCTGACCCTCTTTCTGGGTATTGTGGATATGATTTCAGCATCGCAGGCTAAAAAATAATTTGTATTCTACTCAGCCTTCTATGCTAGGAAAGCTATCCTAATTAAAAGGCAGGATCCTAGTCCCCCAACGGTGACCCAATGGAGAGCCCTGATTGATGCGGCCTTACCGCTCTATAAACTGACGTACCTGGGAAGAAACTGTCCTAAAAAATTTGACAAGATATGGGGACCCTGGACCAAAGAGAGGCCACTTAGTCACTAAGCTGAGGATGAAACAGGAATCTCTGGGTAAGAAGATGGTTGTAGTGGGGGGGAGGTCTGGGAACTTGTCTTCCCTTTTGCCTTAGATGGGGATGACATGTGCTTGGTATAGATGATTGTATTCCACCCGTAGTGATATGTACCTTATACTGATTTTGGCCTCTGGTTGCAACTCTGGCCTGAAAGGGATATTACAGGACTGCATAATATAATCTGATATGTTTCTTATGCTGATTAGCCCATATTTGACTTTTCTTTTTATATATTCTTCTTGATCTACCACTGTAAACTGCCACGATAATCACTGCTGAGACTGTACCACTGTTCTGACATATACTGTACAAACTTAATAAAATCTTGCGTTAAAAAAAAAAAATCCCTTGTGACAGTAATAGGTGGTGACAGGTACTCTTTTATGGAGGGATCGGGGGTCTAAAAGGCATCGGATGTGCAATCGGTGCACCAGTGGGAGGCGGCGGGAGGGGGGGGCGTCCCTTCTCGCTCCTCCGGCATAAGAGCCGAGTGGCTTTCAGCCACATCGGTTGTTATGGCTGGAAAGCCAATGACCTGCTCAGAAAAACGGTACCGGGATGATGCCTGCAGGTGCAGGCATCATCCCGGTATAACCCCGGAAGCCGAGTACGCACATCTGCGTACGCTCGGCGGCAAGGGGTTAATATGTCAACTTCATTTAGGTGTAAAAGTGCATTTTTTCTATCCATTTAAGTGTTAATCTTTGGACTTTTGATGTTTACAGTTGCCTCCTTAATTGCTATTGAGTTATACACAAATTTTATTCATTTGTTTAATTGCATGGGTATGTATATAGCTTCGTATGTATATTCTGCACATTAGCTATGACTAAGCACCATGTTTGGTGTGAAACATGTCAGCGGCTGTGCAGTTAGTCTGTACATTACCCGGATGCTATGATTTTAATCATATTTTTGCAATACAGTTGAATACTTTGGAGTGCAGCTATCCAGCTACATCTTTTCACTTCAGTTCCTGTTGCAAACAGAGCCGGCACCCCGTGGGATTGTGGAAACAGCTGTTTTGGGATAGGTCATTACTTTGGAGCGGTAATCTTTTGTATCTCATATAGTGCAAGGGCCTGCCTGATTGTATACAAATTGAAACTCTTAAGGTTTGACCTTATATTATATGCTTTTGGTAAATATGAAGAGAAAAATCAGCAGAAAATCTAATAGTGTGTATGGGGCATTAGCCTGCCAAAAAAACAACAAAAAAAGAACACCAGAACATCCCAGTGAGTCAAACCTGCCTCCTAACAGGCTGACCACAGGCACACAGGTAGTACAACAGCCAACTCCCTGTGCCCAGGCAGGCCCCAGCCACCAGGAGGAAAAAAATGGAAAGAGAGAGGCACCACAATATACAGGGTAGACCCCCCCCCCCCCCCCATATCCCCTTACCTGGGCCTTGCTGGTGCCTGTCCCACTTGCTACTGCCACAGAGTTCATCATGGTGCCGCTTGTTAGTGGCTTAGAACTCCGGTTTTCGGAGTCCATCAACGCCACTGCGCCAGACCGCAACCATAATATAGGCACCAGGACTGCTCCTCCTCTCCCCCTGCGCAATTTCCAGCCTAAATTATGCTGCGCCTATTCCCTGGTGACGCCCCTTGCTGAATACCTCATTTATGGCTGGCCGAGTCTCTACTCTGCCACCAAAAAGATGGTGGTGGCCTGTAATGCCGACATGCTGGGGAACCCCGGAACGGCTGCTGCTACCCAGGAACGGCCCCAGAAACAGTCAAGCTCTATCTGAGCTGAAGAGGAAGGAGGAGCCCACTTACCAGCTACATTTGGTGCGACGTGGGTGGGGCGGACTCTCTGGAGGCAAAAAGGTATGGTGTGGTAGGCAGTCTGGCCTCTCAGGACAGCACCTAAGAGACCCCGACTCCCGCTAGGTGTTTCCTTGCCAGAGGAAACACAAAAACTGATGAGCTGTGGGGAGAAGCGTCCTTTTAAAATTTGGTGGAGTTAGTGTTTCCTGTTTCCTAGTGGGTGGAGCCACTCTCTCAGGTGCTGTGCTGAAAGATGTTTAGGGAAAAGATTATTGTGGAATAAAAAAAAAAAATAGCAAATATGTAAAAATCGCTCTGGTCCATAGGGGTGAACGGTAAGAGGCAAAGTGGTTAAAAAGCAGGGATATAACTGTTCGGCCATACCGCAGATTTTATAAAATTGCCATAATTCTTGGAGACAAAAATCTTAAGTATCCTGCTGATCTGCTAGCACATGGATATTGATATATTAGTACACCCCTCACATTTTTGTAAATATTTTATTATATCTTTTCATGTGACAACACTGAAGAAATTACACTTTACTACAACGTAAAGTAGTGAGTGTACAGCTTGTATAACAGTGTAAATTTGCTGTCTCATCAAAATAACTTCACACAGCCACTAATGTCTAAACCGCTGGCAACAAAAGTGAGTATTCCCCCAAGTGAAAATGTCCAAATTGGGCCCAATTAGCCATTTTCTTTCCCTGGTGTCATGTGACTTGTTAGTGTTACAAGGTCTCAGGTGTGAACGGGGAGCAGGTGTGTTAAATTTGGTTTTATCGCTTTCACTCACTCATACTGGTCACTGGAAGTTCAACATGGAACCTCATGGTAAAGAACTCTGAGGATCTGAAAAAAAGAAAAGAATTGTTGCTCTACATAAAGATGGCCATGACCCTGAAACTGAGCTACAGCACATTGGCCAAGACCATACAGCAAGTTAACAGGACAGGTTCCACTCAGAACAGGCCTCGCCATAGTCGACCAAAAGCAGTTGAGTGCACGTGCTCAGCTTCATATCCATTGGCCGTACTTGGGAAATAGACAAATGAGTGCTGCCAGCATTGCTGCAGAGGTTGAAAGGGTGGGGTCAGTCTGTCAGTGATCAGACCATACGCCGCACACTGTATCAAATTGGTCTGCACTGTTGTCCCAGAAGGAAGCCTCTTCTAAAGATGATGCACAAGAAAGCCCGCAAATAGTTTGCTGAAGACAAACAGGTTGGAATAGATTACTGGAACCATGTCCTGTGGTCTGATGAGACAATGATAAAACGTATTTGGTTCCCTTGGTGTGAAGCGTGTGTGGTGGCAACCAGGTGAGGAGTACAAAGACAACATCCACCAGCTCTGTGATGACATCATGGAGGAGTGGAAGAGGACTAGTGGCAACCTGGGAAGCTCTGGTAAACTCCATGCCCAAGAGGGTTAAAGGCAGTGCTGGAAAATAATGGTGGCCACTCAAAATACTGACACTTTGGACCAAATTTGGACATATTCACTTAGGGGTGTACTCACTTTTGTTGACAGCAGGTTAGACATTAATGGCTGTGTGTTGAGTTATTTTGAAGGGAAAGCAAATTTACACTGTTATACAAGCTGTACACAATACTTAACATTGTAGCAAAGTGCCATTTCTTCAGTGTTTTCTCATGAAAAAATATAATAAAATATTTACACAAATATGAGGGGTGTACTCACTTTTGTGAGATACTGTATGTGTAATTCCTAAGGGTAAAACTTCATCTAACTTTCAATCAAATTAGGCTGTTTTATTACATAGTAGGTGAGGCTGAAAAAAAAGACACAAGTCCATCAAGTCCAACCTATGTGTGTGATTATATGTCAGTATTACATTGCATATCCCTGTATGTTGTGGTCATTCAGGTGCTTATCTAATAGTTTCTTGAAACTATCAATGCCCCCCGTTGAGACCACCACCTGTGGAAGGGAATTCCACATCTTTGCCGCTCTTACAGTAAAGAACCCTCTATGTAGTTTAAGGCTATACCTCTTCATCTAATTTTAATGAGTGGGCACAAATCTTGTTAAACTCCCTTCTGCGAAAAAGTTTTACCCTATTATGGGGTCAACAGTATGGTATTTGTATATTGAATTCATATCCCCTCTCAAGCGTTTCTTCTCCAGAGAGAACAATTTCAGTGCTTGCAACCTTTCCTCATAACTAACATCCTCCAGACCCTTTATTAGCTTTGTTGCCCTTCTTTGTACTCGCTCCATTTCCAGTACATCCTTCCTGAGCACTGGTGCCCAGAACTGGACAGCATACTCTAGAGTCTTGTAGAGCGGGAGAATTATCGTTTTATCTCTGGAGTTGATGCCCTTTTTAATGCATGCCAATATTCTGTTTGCTTTGTTAGCAGCAGCTTGGCATTGCATGCCATTGCTGAGCCTATCATCTACTAGGACCCCCAGGTCCTTTTCCACCCTAGATTCCTTAGATTTTATTCAATGATTGCAATCTAAATAAAAAAAAACATAAAACTCATTTAACATACCTGATTTGCAAAATGTTCAACATCAAGAGCCAGCTGAAGTCGTATTTTGTTGTCATCACTAACTCCTCCATTGTTACTATTACTGGAGAATGCAGTTTTACGGGCTTGTTTGAGCCTCTTAAGACTATCTTCCATTTTTTTTACTGAACTTAGAACATCAGACACAGTTTCATAGTACCTAGGAATAATGCCACAACCTTTAAAATCACATAAAATAACTACAAAGTACAGTAATGTAATACAATGTATAGAGTTGAAACAAAAAGTACACCTCTACAAAAGACATCTTATAAAAACAATATGAATCTGAAAAAACAGCTATGTTGTGCACCAAGTGTTTTTTTTGTACTCCCGGGGCAGCAGACCTTTATGTGTCTCTTGAAGCCTGGACACTAACCAATAGAAAATAAAAATTTTTCTTGCATCATTCATTGGGGGACACAGCATACCTCTTGGGATGACCATAAACAGTCCCTCAATATAAGAGATGGAGTCTTAAAAAGTGTTATTAAAACGCAAATGTAAAAATGTTATAAATTGCAGTTTACTAATATCTAGATATGGTGGCTGCATTCGTTTTATTTTGTTTCTGTATTTTTCAGACAGTAATCCTGCAAATGGCACTTCCTGTCCTAGGGTGGCTATGCTCACTGTGTCTATGGAGGAAGCCATATTGGCACACTGGATTGCTTACCAGCTTTGAACTACAAACACATCTCCCTCTCTTCATGCCTATAACATGGGACAGTGGGGTAAAATATATAATGTAGTGTACGTAAAGGTAGCATGGAAAGAAGGCATACAGTAAAATATTGTAAACATGAAAACCAAGGGATCAAAATGAGTGCAACACACTAAAGACCTATTATGTACGATAGCAGTGGGCACACAGGGGCTGGAGCAAGGGGGACATAGGCGCACCACACTGTATCAATATAGGAGAATATGGGACTTAGCCTCCTCTAAACTTGACATCCCACAATATGATGATTCCAGGCCTTTATGGCATAACAAAAACCTACCTGAATTCACCAAAATGCAGCACGCAAGTATATGGACCAGACAGGGAGTGTTCTATTTACACCACATATTAAAAGATGGCTGCCTTAAAACCTTTGACTCACTCAAAAATGAACTCCTCCTCCAAAATCGAATGTTTTTTTAGATTTCTGCAAATCCGCCACGCAACACAGTCTGTTTCCTGACTCAATCCCAGACTCTACCCCTAATGCCATCATGTCGGTGATTAAGGGCACAGATCCTCACTAGTTAATCTCTGCATTCTATAACATGCTATCCACCCCCATTTCTAACAAAATAGGGTATGATTTGAAACCCAGGTGGGAGAGAGAGGTGGGTCCAATGGAAGATGAGGAGTGGTGGGAGGCGTTGGAGGCCTGCAACGCAGTATCCCCCAAACTGTCAGACCGTTTATCGCAGCATATCACAGGGCATATCTTACAACCCTTAGAGTGGCAAGGTATAAACATACTCAATCCACAATATGTCTGCTGTGTGGGCTGGAAACAGGCACTTTTTTTCATCTAATCTGGGCCTGTCCCAGTATACAGGGGTTATGGAAGCAAATTGTGACATTCTTACATGATACCATGGGTTCACCTCTAGCACTTGAACCAAAACAGTGCCTTCTTGGAATTCTACCCGATACCATTGACAAGTATGCCAAAATATTTCTGCATGAGACACTATTTTCAGCTAGGAAAATTATAGCTAAAAAAATGGCAAGATGGTAGAGTGGAAACTTGAAGTGAATACTTTACCATACAAAAAGCATATATATATTAATAGAAGAAAAATCATAACAGCTTGAAATAACTAAGACATGTACCTTTGAATACAATTTTCTTTTATTTGTAATATACACACTTATAGAACTCATCCTCATGGCAAAGTGTACCTGCTTCTTATATACAGTATTTGTGATATGCAATGTAAAGTTTTTTTTCAAGGCAACCTAGGTACCCCAGCTGTGGTGAATCTACAAATCATGCCTGTGATTGTCAGGGTCTTGTCATGTCTCAAGGGACTTGTAGTTTCACCACAGCTGGAGGGCCAAGGTTGCCTACCTCTGCCCCGAATGCTCTTTCCATCTGCAGAGAATGAACTATTAGGAGTCATATACACTAGACAAATGAAAAAAGGAGGAATCCTAGCATAACATAGTTGATTAAACCATAGGATTATAACTCTGGTATGGGCGCAGTCGACCCAGCATGCTGGAGGCATATTCCGGTGGCTTGAGAGTTGTCATCTGGCTTTATGAATGAATGAATGAAATACTTGTATAGTGCACAATGCGAACTGAATCGCCTCTAGGCGCTGTGGCGAGCTTTGATCATCTGCTAAAAAAGGAAGGTCTTGAGTTTTTTCCTAAAAGCTTGGACCTTATGGTGCTTGGACGTCCCAATACACCTTGTTTAAGAGAGGGGAACCTACTAATATAAATGCCTTAATTTATGCTTCCAAATGTGAGTGCAAAAGTTGAGTTTTAATCCTATAGTTGAATCAACTATATTATGCTAGGGAGTGCACTCTCTTCCTTCTTTTTCGTTTGTCCAGATATACTGTATGTCCACCACCCACTGAACCATTGTGTTGGACTTCATGTACACTAACCTCCCCTGGATGCCGGGCAGGAAAACACACTAAACACTGCACATACTCATTTTTGCAGCGGCCTTTGGCCGAAAATTCTTTTGCGTTCAGGAGAGGGAGCTTTACCCTATCCTAAATGTGACTGCTCCTAAACTGTGCTAAAAGCTTATGTATACATGGACACAAAGGCTTTTAACGAGTTTTTTGCAAAAAGAAAAATTCAAAAAGCTTGAACATGAGTGTGGGAGCAGCCAGTGTAGATGAAACCTAAGGGTAACAAGAAGATGGCCAAAAAGAAGAAAGGAGATCTTCATTAATACAAAATTGACAACTTACAAGCAGACCTTTTGCAATTCGTTTGGAATTATAAACAACACATTTTTAAGATGTCAATCTTTCCAAACCATGAATATTGGGCTCAATCTTAGCCCAATATTCATGGTTTGGGAGTAAGGATGGGCTCAGGCGTGTTTGCAGCTCCACATGCTCAAGCCCACCAGGAAGCTTACATTGCACAGCGCTAATCACAGGCAGTGAGATATTTCCCCATCAGCAGCTGCACAGATTGGGAAATGTCTCACTGCCTGTGAATAGCGATGTGCAGTGTAAGCTTCCTGGCGGGCTTGGGCACGTGGCTCTGCAAACACGCCTGAGCTCATCCTTATTTGGGAGGGTTACCATCTTGAAAATGGACAGTACCATTTTGTTTAAACGCTTTCAAACTATACCTATTGTGGTCCCCCACTCTGTTATTTTACAATCTGCTTTTACAAGGTTTATCTGGGGATATAATAAACCTAGATTACAGAGGAGAATTCTATCCCTCCCTAAAGGAGAGGGGGGTGCAGGGGCTCTGGACTTATATAATTATCATGCTGCAGCAGTTTTAACTAGACTAATGAACTGGTTCCAGCATTCCCATTCTAAACAATGGGTTCATATAGAGCAGTTGATTGCTCCGCATGATCTCCAGACACTGTCCTGGTTAGAGATATCTTCCCATGGTCTACTTTACTCTTAACCCTTCCTTACAGCTCACTTAGTATCTGGGACAAACTGCAAATCCAATTGGGACTTTCCCCCAAAGCGTGACTAATGATGCGCCCCTGTTCGGCAATCCTCTGTTCCCTCCAGCAGAGGTTTGAACACGTTTCTTGTAATAAGAAGTCAATACGCAGAATATCCCAAATCTTGTGTCAGGGAAATCTCCCACCATTGCTAAATCTTATTCCTGCGCAGCATCAATTACACACTGGTTGGAATATTGGCAAATATCTTTTTTTATCTTCCTTCTCCTCTGGAGATGTATTCAATAAAGAACCAGATACCAGATCATATTCTCTCTGTGGTATATAGGATTCTAATTTTGAAATGTCATCTGCACCTCCCAGAATTTACAAAGAAAATGGGCACTAGATCTGAATGTCCAAATGAAAACAGAGGCGTGGGAGAAAGCGTTTACTTGCATTCACTGTATCTCATTAGCAACTAAGGCACATGAGACGAATTTCAATCTTCTATCTCGTTGGTACAGATGCCTGAATGCTGCTTTATTGGATTTACCCAAATGTTTCAGATTTATGTTGGCATTGCCATTCTGCCAAGGGCTCATTACTACATATCTGGTGGGAATGTCCACCTGTTCATAATTTCTGTTTTGTGATTTTCCAGTAATATACCAGGGTAACTGAAGTGTGTAATACGCCACAAGTTACTATAGTTAGTCAGTTTTCACCAAAGACTTGACCGATAAAAATGCTCCAAAAAAAAAAAAGAAAAAAAAAAAAAAAGGATTTTTTGTACTCACCGTAAAATCCTTTTCTCTGTAATTCAACGACCGACAGCTCCTCTGTCACAGATGGGTTGTTAGCCTTACCACTAGGAGATACTAGGCATAGTTGTAATACAACACTCAGAACTCTTAGTTCGGCCCAGGGGAGCGGCCCCTTAGCTAACAACCCTCCACTATGCCTCTGCAGAAACCAGTACGTTAACAAGCAGTATAACGTAAGGTAAAAGGAGGGGCGGGTGCTGTGTTGGTCCATGAATTACAGAGAAAAGGATTTTACGGTGAGTACAAAAAATCCTATTTTCTCTTATATTCACCGACCGATATAGCTCCTCTCTGTCACAGATGGGACGTCCCCAAGCAGTGCCAAATGAGGGGTAGGAAAAACAGCACAAAACTTCATCCACTATGGGAAGTGGGAACTAGTTAAACTTTACCCACAAAAACAACAGTGCGTGGAAGAACCACCACAAAAATCAGGGTATCCACAACAGGAGTGATCACCCAAAAACCGCACCAACTGCGGAAGTAATGCAACAGTGCATTAACATAACAGTACTGTGTTTTTATCAAAAACCAGGAAAAAACAGAACGTATACGTTGCATATTCAATTGCAACTACACGGCCGCCTGCAAAACCTTTGCGGCCAAAACAGGCATCAGCCGATGCACTGACGTCTACCATGTAAAACTTGGTAAATGTGTGGACAGACGACCATGTCACCGCCTTGCACACCTGAGCGACAGACGCCTGGTGTTGAAAAGCCCAAGACGTTCTGATTGCCCATGTGGAATGGGCCGTGACCGGAAGGGGGGCAACTGCCCCTTCAAGGCGTAGGCTTGTACTACAATCTGTCTGATCCACCTGGAAATGGTGGCCGACAAGACCGCCATGCCTTCCTTTGGACCAGCCACCAAAACAAATAGTGAGTCTGACCTCCGAAAAGGAGCTGTCGTAGACAAATACACTGTAAGAGCCCGAACCACCTCCAGGGTGTGAAGGGTCACCTCCTTAGGGTGCTTCGGCTTAGGACACAGAGATGGCAATACAATGTCCTCATTGATATGAAAAGCCGAGACCACTTTCGGTAGAAAAGACAGTTGCGGACGCAACACCAACTTATCCTTGTGGATAACCAGATAGGGCGACTTGCAAGACAAGGCTGCCAGCTCCGAAACCCTCCTGGCCAATGTGATGGCCACAAGACCGACCACTTTCTGGGAAAGAGTCAACAGGGGAATCTCCCTGATATTTTCAAACGGTGGTCTTTGCCGATAACACCAGGTTCAGATCCCAAGGGGGTAATGGTGGACGCACCGGAGGGACTACATGACGAACCCCCTGAACAAAAGTATTCACGAATGAGTGAGACGCCAGGGGGTCGCTGAAAAAAAGACAGCCAAAGCCGATATTTGTCCCTTAATGGTGCTTAATGCCAATTTCTGGTCTACTCCTTGCTGAAGAAACAGCAGGATCCTGGATATGGAAAAGGAGCGTGGATGCCATCCTTTCTCCTCACACATGGAGATATAGGCCTTCCAGGTACGATGATATATCTTCCGAGAAGAAGATTTTCACACTCTCAACATGGTCGGGCTCACCGAGTCCGACAGACCCAGGCTCCTCAAAAGCCATGCCGTTAAAGCAGGATGGAGAATCAGACCTTGTGACAGAATGTCCTCTCGCAACGATAATCGCCACTGAGCGCCCGCCACCAGACGCACCAGGTCTGCGTACCAAGGACGCTGAGGGCAATCTGGGGCCACCAGTATTACTGGGATCCCCTCGGCTTCCACTCTGTGAATCAGACGTGGTAACAGCTTCAGTGTAGGAAAGGCATAGATCAGCTGGTACTGATCCCACAGAGCCACCAGCGAGCCTGACGCATCTGCCCACGGATCTCGTCCTGGACACAAATCTTGGTACCTTCCGATTGAGACGGGAGGCCAGAAGATCCACGTCTGGTGTGCACCACCTCAGGCAGTGACCTGAATTCCTCCGGATGCAAAACCCATTGTCCTGGGTCCAGCATCTGGCGACTCAGATAGTCCGCCTGCCAGTTCTCCACTCCTGGGATGTAAATGGCCGACAGGGCCGGTACGTGTTGCTCTGCCCACCGAAGTATGCGAGTGACCTCCCGAGCAGTGGCTGAGCTTCTTGTTCCCCCTTGGTGATTGACGTATGCCACCACAGTGGCGCTATCTGACTGGATCTTGATCGCACGTCCTTTTAGTCTCATAGACCATTGCTCTCAATTCGAGTAGATTGATCGGCAACTCTGATTCTTCCGTCGACCAGAGGGCCTGAGCCGACTGAACCCCCATCACTCCAAACCCAGCCGGATAGGCTGGCGTCCGTTGTGATCACTGTCTACTTTAGAGGTAGGAACGATTTTCCGGACTGAATCACCTGGGACCTCAGCCACCAGATCAGTGAGCCTATGACTGACTGGCTAACCTGGATCTGGCGATCCAGGGACAACTGAGATTTGTCCCATTTTGACAAAATCTCCTTCTGCAGGACTCTGGTGTGGAACTGGGCATACGGTACAGGCTTGAAGGAGGCCACCATGAGCCCCAGGACTCGCATGCAAAAGCAAAGTGACGACCACTTGCGGTTCATCAGCAATTTTACCGCGGACCTGGGAGTCTGCAGTTTGTCTGAAAAGAGAAACACAGTCGCTTCCATGGAGTCCAGCAGCAAGCCCAAGTACTCCAGACGCTGGGACGGTACAATCACTAATTTCTTTAGGTTCAGTAGCCACCCCAATTCTTGCAGAGTCTGCATGGTGGTCGCTACATCCTCCTCTAATTCTGAGGCGGAAGATGCTCTCAAGAGGAGATTGTCTAGATCTCCCACGACCGCGATCCCACGTTGCCACAGCAACGCCAAGACTGGAACCACTAACTTGGTAAAGATTCGAGGGGCTGATGCCAGACCAAAAGGGAGAGCCTCAAACTGGTAGTGGGCTTCTCCGACTGCAAATCGCAGAAACTTCTGAGCTGCAGGCATATGGGTATGTGCAGGTACGCATCCTGGATGTCTAAGGACGCCAGGAAGTCCCCTTAATGGAGTGCAGCGACTACCGAGCGAACTGATTCCATTCTGAACCTCTGCACTTTTACAAAGTGATTGAGGGCCTTTGGGTCCAAGATTGGACGCACCCCTTCCTTCTTGGGAACTACAAACAGATTTGAGTAGAATCCCTGGAAACGTTCCGATTCCGGAACCGGTACAACCACCCCGCCACTCAGCAGGTCCCTTACTGCCCCCAAGAGGGCCTCCCGGCGAAACGGGGAAATGGGTATGCTGGAGGGGAAGAATCTTTTCTGTGGCCAAGAGAGGAACTCTATCTTGTAGCCCGAGGAAATTAGATCGCAAACCCATCGGTCGGACAGTCAAGAGGACCACCGGGCTGCAAACTCTCAAAGGCGACCCCCCACCCGAAACAAGGGTGGGGGCAAACCTTCATGCGGTAGCACTTTTTGTCGCAGGCTTGCTAGGCTTGCGGTGCCAGGGACGTTTTTGTCCATCCATGGATGTCCTGTCCGGCTGGGGATTTTTTGTCGAAGCTCCGGGCGGACGAAAAAGCCGTTTGTGCGTGGAAAAAGAGGGCTCTTGCCCACGGCGTGGCTCCTTAGACTTCCTGGCCTGTGGGAGTAGTGTACTCTTACCACCAGTGGCATTTTAAATAATGTCATCCAAAGAGGCTCCAAAGAGCCGGTCGCCAAGGAAGGGAAGATCCGTCAGGGCTTTTTTGGATGCCTGGTCAGCAGACCAGCATTTTAGCCAAATTAGGCGCCTCAACACCACAGCTGACACTGAAGCCCTGGATAACAGCGGGAGGGTATCCAGGGATGCGTCACAAATGTACTTAAGACCTTGCACTAGTTGGTCTGTTAGTTCCACGCAGACAGGAGAAGCCCGTTGCTCTCCCAATTCGCAGCGCAAGAGATCTGCCCACTCAGTCAGCGCCTGCGACACTAGTGCGGACCCCACAACCGTAAACAAGGAACGAGCCACTGCCTCGGCCTTCCTGTCCGTGAGATCCTTAAATGCAGGAGTCCCTTCTACCGGGATCATGGTTACTTTATTTAACCTAGATACTGGGGGGTCCACGACCGGAGGAGCCGACCACTTTTTGAGAAGGCTTTTCTTAAAGGGGTAACGCACCGCCATGTTTTTGGGGACCAAAAAGGTCAGTTGCGGTCGACCCCATTCATTCCCTGTAAATTAACTTGTCAAAATAAGTCAGATATGGGAACACCTTAGGTGAACCTGCTGGCTTGTGGGACCCAAAAGGGACCGGTACATCAGCAGAGGGATCTGCTGGCTCCTGAATCTTCAGGGTATCACGCAGCTGTGATAAGTGCTCCAACAAGCGATTTGTCGCGCACGGACCCAGACGGGGACTTATCCTCACTGTCCGAACGGTCCTGGTCAGCGTCATCTGATAGAACAGAGCAGGGGTCACCAGCGTCAGCAGGGCCCGAGTGTGCATCAGAGCTCTCCCCAGAGGACGGGGGGGGGGCAGGGGCCTCTTTAATGCACCTTTATTCCCACGCACCGTCTCCATCTTGGCAACGAACAAATTGAGGACCGCCGTCAGGGTGTCCATGGGCACTTCGCAGTCCGCAGGTGACCCGGTTGCAATTGCCTAGATTTCGGGGGAAGAAACATCAGTTTCTGAAGCCATGCTGACCCTACCCTGTCTGCCACCTGAAGGGGACTTAGGACAGTGATAGTCCCACCCTCCTGCTGCCGCTGACTGAGGGGCTCCTACCCACCGGACTCAACACCCTGAGAAGTTCTGCGCGGATTACAAGCAGTGCCTGGAGCCCCTAGGTGTTCCCAAGTGCAGTGAGACCAAAACTGTGTCGGTAGCAGCTGCCGAAATGAGCGCTAAAACAATCTGTAAAAACGTGCTCAGGCTTCAAGAAAATGGCTGCCCGGGCATCCAGTACACAAACCGGAAACACAGAAAAGAAAGGCTGTGAGAGCACATGTCATGCTGTTGCTAGAGAACACCGACAATGTGCTCAGGCTTCCAAAAAATGGCCGCCAGTGTCCTGAATAGGAATCACACAGAAAATGGCCGCTGAAGCCCATACAGTCTGCTCTGCCCACACCTAAAATGGCCGCCAAACATCGCCATGAGGGGAAAATAAAAAAACCCCTGCAGAGTCACAGCACTGCCCCAACACAGTAAAACCTCACAGGCACCTTCCAGGGACAATCACACAGGACTCAGAACCACCGTTATCCAACCAGCCCCCCCATGACAGGTGAGAACCCACAGAGAGCCCCTGTATAGGTACACACACACTGCAGTCACATGCAGCACCCCCCGGAGGGGGGGGGAGAGGGAAGATGGGGACAAGGGAGAGAAGAGAGGGAGGTAAGGTGGCCCCCGAATCGACCTCCCATGGAATACCCAGCTGCTCAGCCCCACCGAAGCAGAGAGAGCTGTACTTACCAGTCCTGAAGAGCTGGGAGACAATCCATTACAGACCCACACACTGATCAGTACAGGGTGGCTGTTGGCCTCGGCATACTGTGAGCCAGACATCAGTATCAGTAGTATGCCCCGGAGCATAAAAGCTCACCGACCACCTCTGGAGCTGATGTATGTCATGGCCTGCCGAGCTGTAGCTGCGATCTGCTTGATGGCCGACTGGGGAGACTACAAGGACAAGTGAACCAGCCGGTCACCCAGCCGGCAGTTGATAGAAGATCACACGATCATTCATCTTGCGCAAAAAGCAAAGCTTCTGCATAAAAACATGGACCAGATGGGCCTGCAGGGATCCTAGATCTATCTCCTTCACTAAGCAAAATAAAACTGGTTTCTGCAGAGGCAGAGTGGAGGGTTGCTAGCTAAGGGACCGCCCCCCTGGGCAGAACTAAGAGTGTTGTATTACAACTATGCCTAGTATCTCCTAGTGGTAAGGCTAACAACCCATCTGCGACAGAGAGGAGCTGTGCCGGTCGGGGAATATAAGAGAAAAACAATCAGGCACTTTGGAGAACAAATTCAAAGAAAAAAAAGAGAAACAAGTAGAGGGAGACACTTCCAAAAAGACCAAATTATCCTCGGCAAGCGAGGAGCAAGCAGATTGACACAGGTGGCTTTTGTTAGACGATTGCTGATGTTGCTAATGTGGTTGATCTCTCACATTTTTCTCTGACACCTACTGAAATTTCTTTGCTTTCCAAAGGTCTTTCTTTTACTGGTTGTACACATTTTGACATATTTAAAACTATATTAGATGTGAATAGGTTTGTATGCAATGTAGTACTTAGAAGGCATTTCACTAACCTGGAGGGTCGGTCTGAGGTCTCCCAAATAGGTGAATCTCAAGAGGCACATAATGTTACTTTCAACTTTCAGGATCAGATAATAAGATCCACTCTTGAGAGGCTTCAGTCGAAGACCACTGGTGGTGTGTTTGGCATTGATAATGATATTACATATAAGGGTAAAAAATACTACTACCCAGGGAGCACAAGTAGTACCGCAGTAGAGACCTTTCAGGCCCTTGTGGAGAGAGAATGTGTACAGCTTATGGAGGAAATATATTCATCCTTTGGTAGAGATAATTTGACTAAGGCAGAAAGAACAGCCACTACCAGCCTCAAATCCTGTGATGACAAAAGTGGCTAGTTGAATTTAAAGCAGGTGACTATAGAAATGAGGCCTTACGCCAGTTGCAGGACTTCTCCACATATCGTGTCTTGAAGGGTAATCCCACTTCCAAACAATAATCTGGTTTATTAGACACAGGTGTGGAAATTGGAGTTTTACACTCTAAGTTGGTGGAGTATCTCTTGGTAGATTCTTCGGTAGTCCCAATTTTTCACCATCTGCCAAAACTGCATAAAAAGGTTTTTCCCGTAATATGATTACAAACCACAGGTTCATATAGTTGTGGAAACACTTGTTTTTGCAACAAAGATTCCCAGCAACACAGGAATGTTGTTTCTAGTGCCACTGGGAAAGAATTTTTGATCCACGACTATGAATTGTGGCCCTAGCAACTTTGTTTGTTGCAGTGTTTACATTTCACAGCATTAACAAAACGTGGGATGCACATCGAGGCCTCTCAGAACCAGGACCAGCGAACACTTTCATGGAGCCTCATAGTAATAACAAAGGTTTGTCCGTTTCAAAAAAAATAAAATATGTGCATTGTAGCAACATGGCTTCGATTGCTTTCTTGGGTCTGGAAAGAGTTAAGTTGTCCCAACGAGGAGGTGAAATCCACCATAAGCTCCTTAAACAGGAGGATGTCCCCTTAACCTTCAAACTAAAATGCCTCTATGTCTGAATCATCGTTTTGATGTGGAACTTTTTATTAAGTAACTTGAGATATGAATATATATGCAGTTTCAATTAACTGGAGGTGCTTTTGCAACTTTTCTGCATTTTCCAGGTCTTTCCAGGTTTCTAGGACTTATGACAGCAAAATATTTTCCCACTTCTCCCTTTAGCACCACACCAGCTATCAAGCTGTTAGCAATTATATTGCCTGATTAATTGAGGATTCAATTAATGGAGAGGTGGAGACTTTATTACGGTATACATTTTGACTTGATAAACAAGCGATGTCTTGATATACAAGTAGCGTTGCATCACCACTGAGAGAAGAGAGTAAAAAGAGAAGAGAGTTGCCATATGGTTACATTTAACGAAGGTACAACATACCAACTAGCATGGTTGATTAAAAAGAGGCACATCTTCCTATGCAGGCATCCGAGGGAAAGCTGTACACATATACCATCCTCAGCACCCCCATCAACTTCATCCCTTCCCCACTGGGGTCAGCCTGTCAGTGCTCAGACCATACACTGCACACAGCATCAAATTGGTCTGCATGGCTGTCATCCCTGAAGGAAGCCTCTTCTAAAGATGATGCACAATAAAGCCTGCAAACAGTTTGCTGAAGACAAGCAGACAAAGGACATGGATTACTGGAGCCAAGAGGGGACCAAGATAAACTTATTTGGTTCAGATGGTGTCAAGTGTGTGTGGCGGCAACCAGGTGAGGAGTACAAAGACAAATGTGTCTTACCTACAGTCAAGCATGATGGTGGGAGTGTCATTTCTTCAGTGTCGTCACATGAAAATATAATAAAAAATTTACAAAAATGTGAGGGGTATACTCACTTTTGTGAGCTATACTGTATATATACACACACAAAATAGTATTGCCCCCTTTATTATCAATGACAGCTGGAAGTCTTTTGTGGTATTTGTGGATTAGGCTCTTTATCTCAGATGGTAACGCTGCCCATTCCTCTTGGCAAACAGACTCAAGTTCCTGTAAATTCTTAGGCTGTCTTGCATGAACTGCACATTCCCAGAGTGTCTACATGATATTGAGGTCAGGAGACCGACATGGCCACGCCAGAACTTTCAATTTATTCTGCTGTAGCCAATGACAAGTCGACTTGGCCTTGTGTTTTGGATCATTGTCATGCTGGAATGGCCAAGAATGTCCCATGCGCAGCTTCCTGGCTGAGGAATGCAAATTTTCCTCCAGTACTTTTTGATAAGATACTGCATTCATCTTGCAATCAGTTTTGACCAAATTTCCTGTGCCCTTGTAGTTCACATATCCCCAAAACATCAATGATCCACCTCAGTGTTTCACAGTAGGAATGGTGTACCTTTCATCATAGGCCTTGTTGACTCCTCTCCAAATGTAGCATTTATGGTTGTGGCCAAAAAGCTCAAATTTTGGTCTCATCACTCCAAATGACTGTGCCAGAAGGTTTGGGGCTTGTCTCTGTGCTGTTTGGCCCATTGTAAGCAGGATACTTTGTGGCAATTGCATAGTAATGGATTTCTTCTGGCTACTTGCCCATGCAGCCCATCTTTCTTCAAGTGACTTATTGTTCATCTTGAAAAAGTTACACCACATGTTTTCAGAGAGTCCTATATTTCACCTGAAGTTATTTGTGGGTTTCTCTTTGCATCCCGAACAATTTTCCTGGCAGCTGTGGCTGAAGTTTTAGTTGGTCAACCTGACCATGGTTTGATTTCAACAGAACCCCTCATTTTCCACTTCCCGATTCGAGTTTGAACCCTGCTGATTGGCTCTCTCAATTCCTGGGATTTCTTTGTATATCCCTTTCCTGTTTTATACAGTTCAACAAGCTTTTCCCGCAGATCCTTTGACAATTATTTTGCTTTCCCCATGACCCCAAGATGCAAGGGTCAGGAGTCCAGAAACTCAATGACCTTTTATACACACACACACACACACACACACACACACACACACACACATCAATTACAAACAGATCACAGGTGAGGATGGTTACCTTTAATAGCCATTCAAACCCCTTTGTGTCAACTTGTGTGTAAGTTATCAGGTCAAAATCACAACTTTTGATCAGGGTCATTGGGTAGTTTCTGTTGTGATTATGATTTAAAAAGAGTAAACACAGTTGATTGATAATCAATGGCTTCAGCCAAACACTAATCATGAGTGAAAGAGAAAAGTTTGTGTTATTCATAGTCAATGAAAAATGGCCAAGAAATCAAATTCGGTCAGGGTATGTAAACTTATGAGCACAACTGTAATTATATTATATAAATATTCTTGTTTTATATTTACAGTATGTGTGCTGTGATCAAGGCTCATCGCTGAAACATGCTAGCCACTGTTTTGACTCGCTGATAAGCAACAATAAAGAATATTAGGATTTATGGAGTAGTTGGAGGTTTCCCTTCATTTGACTGGTTTGTCTTTTGGTGTTGAGAGCACACCTCAGCCAGAGGACCAAGTGGGCCTTTACCAATCTTTGATACGTTGAGGCTTCACTGTTCAGAGTGATTCACCAGCTTTCCTTGTTGCTCGGATTGTTGCTAGCGTTGACATCAGGACAAAGATGCCCTTTTCCATATATATTTGAGCTTTCTGCTCATTGTTACTTTTTGGCATTCAGTGCAACAATTATTATGCCACCTTTTTAAATTATCTATCTCACTGACTGCAAAATCTTTTTTGCTGAGCCCATCACCTTTGAACATTTACAAACCTTATAAGAAGTTTTGGGTAAAGGGCCGCTGGTTTGAATCCCAACCACGACACTACCTGCCTGGAGTTTGCATGTTCTCCCTGTGCCTGCGTGGGTTTCCTCCCACACTCCAAAGACATGCAGGTAGGTTAATTGGCTTCGGTCCAAAATTGGCCGTAGTATATGAATGGGGACCTTGGATTGTGGGCTCCTTGAGGGTAGGGACCAATGTGAGTGTGCAATGCACAATGTTCAGGGATAGGGACATTTGTGGACACTCACTCAGGTTGAACTGGATGGACTGGTGTAACTATGTAAGTTGCTACGCCATGTTCGTTTGGCTGCGTGCTGCCTTATAGCCCTTAAATGGAATAAAAAACTTTCCCCTCCCTCCTCAGATGCATTATATGCTAGAATTAAAGATGTGGAGCTAATGGAGAGATTGATTGCTAGAATCCTGGACAGGCTGGAGGCTGTAACCATGGTTGGGAACTGTGGCATCTCCCACCACTTCACTGGGGTGAATAAAAAATGTTGACAAACACGAATTAGCATTATCTATGAGTGGAGGTGAGCATAAATAAGGTCATTTTTGTCAATTACATAAATGCCACCTTAATGTCTGCAGAAAGTATCTGAATGTACTTTCACTAATAATCAGCTGATGCACTTAGTATTCTAATGAGGAAAGTGATGTGGCTGTATCTCTTTAGAAGTGATTAACATTTTTGCAAGTATCTCACCAAAAATGAAATTTTTGTTTCAGAGGATGCCTAAAATCTGACTCATCTTTGTGCAGACTGCTGGGAAAATCAGTGAGCCAACTACGAAAGCTGGAAATTTAATTTCTGGAGATTTTAGGCATGTTTCCAGGTAGGTATGTACCAGTGTCATAAGGCTCTTTGCAAGACCTTTTAGTTTGTGCAGCACGGAAAAAAACCTTTTAGCACAAAAGATAAAATCTACTAGTTGAAGGAATTCTTTAACTGCTCTTCAGATTTTGTAATAGATGGGCTTACTTGTCCTTGCGGTCTAATTTATGTAGGTCGCACCATACAAGCTTTAAGAACAAGATTTGGCAAACATAGGAGACTCATCGAGGGAGGGACTGATCCGCATAGTGTCCCGAGACATTCCGCTGAGGTACACCAAAAATCTACCAATGGCCTACAAGTGTGGGTCATTGAGCAGATACCCAGCTCCCTCCTGGCGGCTGAATGTTTTAAGAAGCTATGTGCCAGAGAAACATTCTGGATATATAATCTTGATGCTCTTGAAGGCATCAACGAAGGTATTGAAATAGCCACTATTTTTTAGATTTCTTAATATAATATTATATATACTTACCTTTTATAATTTTAAACATTTATTATTTATCTATTTTCTTCAGGTTCTTGTCTCATGGGGGTGGCATGAACTATATATTAAGTATTGGTGGCTACATAGTATAGATTTTTTTTATATATTCATTTTTCTTTTTGATGCACATCATGTGCCAAACACTGGATGGTGTTTCTTTGTGGTCCAATGTAGCTTAATATTGGGCTGTGGGAATCCACTTCCCCAGGTGCAGTGCCATGTCTGAACATATAGACCTTGTAATTATATCCATAAAATATTTAGTGTATCACCTATTAATACAAACTTATGGTATAAAAAATAATTTTATATTTTCAAGTGCATGTGTTCAGTTTTGTTGATATATACACATATACAGTATATTGTGGCACCGAAGCTGTACCACTTCCATTTCATTAATTACGTGGTCAACTTAGATGATATATTCTAATGTTTTCCTGTACATAAACATTAGAAGTGTTGTTATACATATTATTGGAAGGACACAAATTTGATGAGGTTACATTGTCTGATTGTTTATCCTTTATTCTAATTGTTTTTTAGATTGTGTTTGCTCCAATTGCTATTATGAATTCCTGGTTTTATTTATTGTCATTTTCTTAAAATGAATTTATAACTTTTATACTATCGTAGATATTTGATATTTTTATTATGCCATATCAATTTATCAAATTATTTTTAAAGATTTTTTTTTTATTATGTTGTATCGCAATTTATGTTTACTATCATTCCTGAACCATAGGTCTGTGTTTTAACCTGTTTTAGATTATAGCTCCTTATTTATTAATTTTGCACTGCCATGCACCGTGATAGAGATACAAAGTAAACACTCCACTCCCCTTAACTGTGTGTACTCCATATAATGGCCCCGTACGGTCCCTTCAATGAAGTCAGCTTGAGAAAGGAGTGCGGCTTGCCATAATACTCTCAGCACGCACACGCAGGAAAGGCACTGTATAGTGTACAACGTCATCCTTCCTTGCCATCCTTCCTACTGCGGCTCATTTTGAATCTCTGCACCGCAGCCGGCTTCCTTACACCATTGGTGGCTACAGTGAAGACAGTTTTCGCATGTGAAGGACCCAGGATCGTCACCATTGGACTTACATTTTACTGGGACCACAACCTGGTGTGCTTATTATTTACTACTCGAATGTGAGTTGCCAATTTATTGTCTTAAAAAGGTTATTGCCTCAAAAACGTCTACACTTAGAGGCACCTCTTTCCTTGTCTTTTGCAGATTTGTAAAACCATCCCATTTTATTTCTATAATGCACTCACCATGATACCATAAAGTCTGAGATAAGTTTTAATTATTTGTGTTACATGGCTAAAGGTGTTAAAATGGCATTATATGTAGATGACAGATATACGTTTATTTATAAAGAGTTCACATAACCATTTATATTCGAACTGTACAGGATAATTCCTGTTCACATACATTTTACATGCACTTACATGCACTTGCACTGGGCAACGGTTATGCAAAATTGTTATAAATCTAGCCAATAAAAAACCCAAAACTGTAGGAATGGTTGTTACAATGTGTCATGTATTGACTTTTACATGCTTCTTGCAAACCAGTTGTCCTCTGTCCAAAATGTGGACCTTGCTGCATTAACACAAACACTCACAATTGTTTTTAAAGTCTTAAAAATGTTTAACATACTTACTTATGTGTACATTCAGTTAGTGCTCCCTTCAACCATTTCTCTTTGGTAGTTTGTTTCAGTATATTCTCATACTCATTTTGCAGGAGAAAAAGTGGCTTAAGAGCATTTTCAACATAAGATGAAGGTTTTGTTGGTACCTCCTGCAGGAAAATAGGATTTTAGTACTTGTCAAACTTTTTTTGGAGTTCATTGAGGCACACAGGAATTAAGAAAGTCAGGTTATAGACTGCTCCCTTTAGGAGGTTGGATCACTGGCAAACAGAAAAGCTGTACGCCAGCCCCATATAACACCCTCCTTCATCCAGCTTGCCTTTGTTTTGTAAGAAGCAATACACAGGACCAGCAAAAAATACAGTAAGGTGGGACCTGTGCCTCTTAATGGACAAGAATTGATCGTATTTTCTTTTTTAGTCCATTGAGGAATACAAAAATTAAGTAACATTTGGGATGTGAGCAGCAGCCACTAAGCCAAGAAGGGACCAGGTACAGTTTGCCAAACATGACCACCAGAAGGACCAACAAATTTGGACCAGATATGACTTGAGTAAGGGGTTCTCACATCTAAACGTTGTGGGTTATTTCCAGCTCCATCTGTCTTCCGATGTCCAATTCCCATTGGGTTACTGTCTTGGTACCTTTTTTCTATGTATGTGTAGATAATCTCTCCATTGTGCCACCAGGTGACTGACCTCTGCTGTAATATAAAAGATAGCTTTTTTTTGTTTAGTACTGTGGTCTGAATGGTGAGATGCTCTATGTATGCTTATACCACCATTTTGAATGTATATTTTCTTTGCTATTAAGCAATATATGCAAATATTTAACTACCAAGGAGTTTGGATTTTTTTGAAAATACTTTGTTTTTATGTAGTTTTTAAGGAACCCTTGTTTTGAGGTCTAGCACCCACTTAAGTGAATAGTGCCTTTTTACCCAGAGGTGCATTAGTGTGTGCATATTTTACTAGAAGAAGAGGGAAATTGAGGGCTCCGTGTTGCACCATGGACCACTTTTCGGAGGGGAGGCAAAGACTGAGAGGTGGCTAGTCCTGACAGTTCAATGACTCAGTGTAGTCTTCCTGGCACATTGGTGAGCAATAGTTAATACCAGAACCCTATGAGGCCCAATCCAGTCGATGCTTGCAGATGTTGGGACCTTTAGAAGAGTTCTAACTGCAAGTGTCAATAAATCTTACCTTCTTCAGACCTTCTAAGCGTTACACAATAGGGATACCAGAAGAGGCACTAGGGTGAATGCAAGGTCCAGTTCTTAAAAAAAAAAAAAAAAAAAAATACAGCAGCTGCCTCCAAAGGATGAGGAGCCAGGTCCCTTTTTAGGAAGGGAGGTGTAGAAACTGGTCGGTACAAGCTTTACTTTAAAAGCCTCTGAGGGTGCACTCTGGCCATCTGTGGCATAAAAATAAAACTGCAAAGAGCAGTGCTGAGGAGACTATATGGTTGATTTACTAAAGGTAAATATTCTGTACACTGCAGTTGCACCCACAAGTGCAGTTGATTTAACTTTGAGGGGAACATGCAAGGAAAAAAAAACCTGCATTTTAGCTTGTACATAATTGTGTGATCAGCAGAGCTTTCCCTCATTTCAGAGCTTCCCCTCAGACCTAGAGCAACTGCAGTGTAAAGTATATTTGTCTTTAGTAAATCAACCTCAATGTCCCTTGATACACTAATCGGATCCTTGAATGCTTGCAGTACGCCATCACAACTAAAGCACAATCTTTTTCTGCAGGTTAGCTGCCAAGTATTTTGTTTGCACAAGTTTCCAAACATCTGCTCTGGCCACACTATGAAACAGGGTCCTACCCCAGTGGTTTAACAGATTAAAAGTTACCTCCAAAATAGGAGGGATGGCCATTCCAGTCAATTCATATTTGGAGTTAAGGGGGAACTCTGTCTTTTGGTAGAATCCTAAAAGGTGAGAACATCGACAACCTATTTAGTTTTATTCTGGATCACTTGTGCACCTATGGTGTGGACAGACCACTAATTAACATACAGGGTGTTTATAATCCGCATAGAAGAATGATCCAAATAGTAGGTGAAGCGGAAAAGTCTTGCAGCTGTATGAGCTCTAAAAGGCCCAGGGTAAACTCCCCCCAGAATAGTTAGGCGAGTATGGGGTGAGGTTACCCATGGCATTAGGACTGTCCTCTGTGTATACTGCATCAGCACAGCAGTCATTAAACAAGGCCTGATGCATGGCAAGGTGTCAAGTACTCAAGACCCTATGCAGCTGGTGCTGATGAAGGCATCAGGTGGCTTTAAGTGACCAAGTCACTGTAGGCAGGCAGTAAAACTGGACCATATGATGCTTCAGGAGCAGCAGCCTCAAGGAGGTGCTCCATCAGACTGAATGGCAGGAAAGAGCGCAGCGCACAAGCAGCACTCCACCTAGAAGATGTTATCACAATCTCTCAGGCTTAACCCTTAGAACAATAAAATCCAGCAGTGGCAGGAAATTTGAAAAGGTGCTTAGCAGTGCAAATGATAAGGCTCATAGTGCTTCAGACTGACCTTACTAAGTGTGTTTTCATAGACAGGGCCACACCTGGGGTGTGCCACTGCTGTGGACCAGGAAAGTGCTCTGCAGCTAACTAATGCTGTACCCAAAGGTCTGGAAAGAGTCACAATGTAAAGCTCTGTGAACAAAGTTCACATTCCACACTATCTATGGAACTGGGTATGGCCTTTAAAGCTAATGCCAAGAAAACATTGATCTGGATATTTGCTATGCAGAGATCAGCTCAGGGATCGATGTAACAAGGAATCATGATCAAAGTTACGGAGGTAAAGAATCAACAAAGCAGACAAGGCTAGAAAGCAGAGCTGAAGAAAAGGCATCTAACTGATACAGCAAAAAAAAAAAAAAAAAAAGAAATAAAATTAGGCATGCTGTGTAGAGGAGGGGTTAAACAGTGACTGGCTTACAATTTTTCTTATTTTCAGTTTCCCAAACTCTTGAAGTGGACAGTAAAACCCAACTGATTATGAATTCCTGTCTTTAATGGGTGTAAAAAAATACATATTTAAAAAATGCTGTGTAAAAAAAAAATCAATAATAATAAAAATCAATCATTTACTACAATAATTCACTTGCCTAACCTTCCTTTATACTATAATATATTTGCATTGAAATTACTTCTTCAGAATCAGATAATTTCTTTTCACAATATTAGCACAGGACAGGCTCAATTTATAAAGCTTTAAGATGAAATATCTTTATTTTAACCATGTAACTATAATTTTCGCATTGGGCTTAACGGAAAATAACTTTTTCTAAAGTAGGTATCCTGGTATGCCATTGTGCTAATGGGTGCTCGGGATCCATTAGAGTGGAGGCGAGCTGTGCAATTGGTGCCATCTGTTTGGTTTACATATATTGGATTGGTCTTACATGCGCTTTTAACTACTCTGCTTGAGACTATTTTTAATCCTTATTGCTTAATAAAGTTTTTAGAGAACAGTTTTTTTTCTCTGGATGCATATATTGTGATTAGTACTATGCAGAAGCATCTTTGATCTGGAAAATCTAAAAAGAACCCTTGATCTGGTTCCAGAATATCACAGTAGTGGTCCCGGCATATGATATTTAAGGAACCGGCAGGGTTCCCAGCTGACAGCGGAATGTAAAAAAAAGAGCCGACAATAAAAATAAAATAATCAAGAGAAAAAAAAAAATAATCCTCATTGTGGAGTCTTTCCCTCCAATTCATATCAGGCCCTTTGAGTCTGGTATGGATTTTGAGGGGAACCCCAATGCCGAAATAAAAAAAAAAAAATAAGAAAAAAAAGCTGCAAGGTCACTCCCAAAATCCTTATCAGACCCTTTACCCGGCAGACCAGGAAAGGGGGGCGAATGAACAACCACTGCCTCCTGTCCCCATGATCCTGCACCTCCTGCCCATGTGAACGACTGTGGGGGACATTTTTTATTTTTTTTTAAATAAAGGACTTGTCAAAAACCACCTACTATCTTTTTAATGCTACATTTCATTTTGGTAAAGGAGTAGGGGTACTATGTACCTCATACTCATTCACATAGAGGGCCCCCTTGATAAAGGGTGCTTTCAGATTCCAATAAGCCCCCGCACGCAGACCCCCCACAGCCACCTCCCAGGGTTTGGGGGGCAGGGGAGAGGCCTTTTGGGAAAAATAGGATTTTTAAACAGCTTACCTGTAAAATCCTTTACTTTGATGTACATCAGGGGACACAGCGCTATAGCAATAACTATGTGGGTTATATTGGCGTATCAGGTGCTGGACACTGGCACCCCCTTAAGGCGTGAACATCCCCCATATAACCCCTCCCACTACTGGGAGTCCTCAGTTTTGTAGCCAAGCAATATAAGTGTATAAGAAGGGAGGAACCTCTGTGTCCCCTGATGTACATCAAAGAAAAGGATTTTACAGGTAAGCTGTTTCAAAAATTCTATTTTCTTTTCTTACATCAGGGGACACATAGAGCCATAGTAATAACTATGTGGTATGTCCCATAGCAATGGCACATGAATGGGGGGAGACATAAAAAAACAGGAGGCCAGAGGACTCATACTGCAGCCTGCAGTATACGCCATGCCCAAAGGCAATATCCTCATGACCTTTAATATCGATTTGATAAAATTGAATAAACGTATGAACCGAAGACCAAGTCGCGGCCTTACAGATCTGAGCCATAGAGGCCTGATGATGCACCACCCAGGAGGCACTAATCGCCCTGGATGAGTGTGCTCTTAATATGAGAAGGAAGAATTTTCTTCTTTAAGCGGAAGCTTGAACAATCACTTAACAAATCCATTTGAAAAATATGGATCTTGACACTGCCTGTCCACATCTTGAACCCTCAGGCAGTACCAACAAAACCTGTGTTTTGCGAACCTGAGCGGTCGCCTTTAAATGGATTCTGATCGCTCTTACTACATCAAGAGAATGTAGTGTTTTCTCTTCCCCAGATTAAGGCTCTGGGGAAAAAGGAAGGAAGGATAATATCTTGGTTTAAATTAAAACCCGTTACCACTTTTGTTAAGAATTCAGGATGAGGACATAAAACCACCTCATCCTTATGCACGATGACATATAGCTCTTACAAGACAGAGCCGTTAATTCCGATACTCTTCTAGCAGAAGAAATGGAAAGCAGAAAAGATTATCTCTCTTGTCAAAGAACCAAGGGAACTTCTTGTAAGGTTCAAACAGCTGATTCAGCAAAGCCGATAAGACCAATTTTAAAACCCAAGGATTTAGCGGTGCCTTGTTAGGGGGAATAAACCATAAATAAGCTATGCACCAAGAGTGGGAAAAAAGAGGCCATAGGAACAAACACTGACAAGGACTGGATCTGGCTCTTGATAGAAGTCAAGGCCAGCTTCCTTTCAGATCCCATATGCAGGAATCAGGAATCCTGCCTATTGATATACTTCCTGGGGTGCTAACCCCCAGATCCACACTAAGAAACCTATGCCTTCCAGAGTCTAAAGTAAGTGACTCTGGAAGTCGGATTCCTGGCATTAGTCAAAGTTGACACTATCGAAGGAGATCACCCACGATCTTTTATAGAGTGGGATTCAACAGTCAAACCTGTTAAACTTTTTGTCTAAGTCAGGATGAAATACCGGACCTCGTGCAAGAAGGTCTGGCTATAATGGAAAGGACACCTACTGCCATCGTTATGATCTTTTGGGACCCGCTGGGGCCACCAGAATCACCTCCTCTTGTTCCTGCGGAGTAGGCACGGAAGTAGCAGAACTGGAGGAAATGCATAAATCAGAGAAAACTGATCCCCTGGGAAGACTAATTCATCTGTTCCGCCTGCTAGCGGACCCCTTGTTCGACATAAAGTTGTCGACCTTGTTAACGAATCTGGAAGCGAATAGGTCCATGTCTGGAATACCCCATCTGACATATAGCTAGGAAGATGTCAGGGTGAAGAGCTCATTCTCCCGGAAATAATTGTTGGCGTCTCAAGTAGCACGCCTGAAAAATTAGAATTGCCAATAGGCAAGGAGTGTTTTCTGCCAAAGCTAGAACATTATTCCCCTCTTTTTGGGCTGCACGACTTCTCGTGCCTCCCCTGGTGATCGATGTAAGCCATTGCCGCGGCCCTGTCAGACTGAATCCTGTCAGGACAGTCCTGTAGTCTGACCACAAGATTCTAGGGCCAGATGTACTGTACTGCCTAAAACTGATCCTCTAACCTGGACCATCTCCCCTGGACAGAAGCTTCTTCCAGGGCTGCTCCTCAGCCTAGAAGGCTGGCATCTGTTAACACCTTCCAGGATAAAGATTTTACCTTTTGCTGGATAACAACCACCAATTTAGGCTCTGAACTATGTGGGGAGCGAAGCGTAATGGAAAAAAAACAAGGCCTGAATCTTCTTTATTCCGGAACGTCAGGATGGTGTCTTGAAGCAGTAAGACTGTGCGTAAGGGACGGCCTTGAAGGAGGCCACTATTTCCCCTAAAAAATCTCCTGCAGTCAAATGAAGGAATTTTCCCTTTGTTTTAATAGGCTGAATTAATCCTACAATGGAACCAATTCTCGCCTGGGGTAAGAATACCTTCTTCTGTATGGTATCTATAACCAGCCCCCGAGTACCATAATCTCCTTGATGGGTTTAAGGAGAATCTTCCTAGGTTGAGAATCCAACCTAGAGATTTCATATATTTACAGCTGAGATCAGACTCTGGTTTAGACCTGAGAATGAATGATCTATTAAAAGTAGATCTTCCAATAGGCTAGGACCGCTATGCCCTGAACCCTTAACCTGGCTAAAAGAGGTGCCAGAATCTTTCAGAACACTCGTGGTGCTGTGGCTAAGCCAAATGGCAGGGCCACAACTGAAAAAATAATTTCATATTTCAAATCGCAGAAATTACTGGTAAGCGGGAAACTTTGGCACATGGAGATATGCAACTCCCCTCCTTGCAGGATGGACACAGCCGATCTAATTATTAAAGGATTGGATGTTTAAGTGCCGATTCAGATCTTCGAGAGCTAGAATGGGCCTCATCTCTTTGTTTAGATCTGGAACCTTAAAAGGTTTGAGCAAAAACCCCCTGTTCCACTAAGGGAACCTCTGAGAGCATCCGTGACCGCCGGGTCCACAGGACCCGGCGCATCACAGATCACGGTAAACGGCCGCTCATATCGGCCGTTTACCACGTGATCGCTCCGTCAAATGAGCCGATCGGAACAGCCGATCGGAACAGCGGAGGGGGAAGAGATCGGTGTCAGCAGCGATGTGGGCTGCATCTGCAGTGCCCACATCGCTGCTCACCGAAAATTAACCCCTCAATACCCTGCAATACCCTGCGTTACCCTGCAATACCCTGCGTTACTCTGCAATACCCTGCGTTACCCTGCAATACCCTGCGTTACCCTGCAATACCCTGCGTTACCCTGCAATACCCTGCGTTACCCTGCAATACCCTGCGTTACCCTGCAATACTCCGCGTTACCCTGCAATACTCCGCGTTACCCTGCAATACTCCGCGTTACCCTGCAATACTCCGCGTTACCCTGCAATACTCCGCGTTACCCTGCAATACTCCGCGTTACCCTGCAATACTCCGCGTTACCCTGCAATACTCCGCGTTACCCTGCAATACTCCGCGTTACCCTGCAATACTCCGCGTTACCCTGCAATACTCCGCGTTACCCTGCAATACTCCGCGTTACCCTGCAATACTCCGCGTTACCCTGCAATACTCCGCGTTACCCTGCAATACTCTGCGTTACCCTGCAATACTCATACCCTGCAACGCTCTGCAATACCCTGCAACGCTCTGCAATACCCTGCAACGCTCTGCAATACCCTGCAACACCCACCAATACCCTGCAACACCCACCAATACCCACCAATACCCTGCAACACTCTGCAATGCTCTGCAACACCCGCCAATACCGTGCAACACTCTGCAATGCTCTGCAACACCCTCCAATATCCTGCAATGCTCTGCAACGCAATACTCTGCAACACCCAGCCATAGTCGGTGATACCCTGCAATACCCAGCCATCGACACCCCCCCTCCCGCCGCCCTCCGGTGCTTCTACCGACTCGCCAATATGATCAAATCCAGAATCTTTTTCTTTTTTTAAGGCTTCCCAGCTTAGAGATGAGATGCGGGGTCTTATTGACCCCATATCTCACTGTAAAGAGGACCTGTCATGCCATATTCCTATTACAAGGGATGTTTACATTCCTTGTAATAGGAATAAAAGTGATCAAAAAATTTATTTTTGGGGAACAAAATGTCAAACTAAAATAAATAAAGTAAAATGAACAATAAAATTATTATTATTTTTTTAAAGCGCTCCTGTCCCCATGTGCTCGCATGCAGAAGCGAACGCATACGTAAGTCCCGCCCACATATGAAAACGGTGTTCAAACCACACATGTGAGGTATCGCTGCGAACATTAGAGCGAGAGCAATAATTCTAGCCCTAGACCTCCTCTGTAACTCAAAACATATTACCAGTAAAAAAAAAAATTTAATCGTCGCCTATGGGGATTTTTAAGTAGCGACGTTTGGCGCCATTCCACGAGCCTGTGCAATTTTGAAGAGTGACATGTTAGGTATCGATTTACTCGGTGTAACTTCATCTTTCACATTATGCAAAAATTGGGCTAACTTTACTGCGTTTTTTTTTTTTTTTAAGCACAAAACAGTTTTTTTCCAAAAAAAAAGCATTCGAAAAATTGCTGCGCAAATACCGTGTAAGATAAAAAGTTGCAACGACCACCATTGTATTCTCCAGGGTGTTTGCTAAAAAAACATATATAATGTTTTGGGATTCGATGTAATTTTCTAGCAAATAAATGATGATTTTTACATGTAGGAGAGAAATGTCAGAATTGTCCTGGGTGCTCCAGAACGCCTGATGGCGCTCCATGCATGTTGGGCCTCTGTATGTGGCCACACTGTGTAAAAGTCTCACACATGTAGTATCACCATACTCGGGAGTAATAGCAGAATGTGTTTTGGGGTGTAATTTGTGGTATGCATATGCTGTGTGAGAAATAAACTGCTAATATGACAATTTTGTGGAAAAAAAAAGTAAAAAAAATCTTGATTTTGCAAAGAATTGTGGGAAAAAATGACAACTTCAAAAAACTCATCATGCCTCTTACTAAATACCTTGGAATGTCTTCTTTCCAAAAAGGGGTCATTTGGGGGGTATTTGTACTTTTCTGGCATGTTAGGGTCTCAAGAATTGAAATAGGCCGTCAGTACTTCAGGTGTGATACATTTTCAGATATTGGCACCATAGCTTGTGGACTCTATAACTTTCACAAAGACCAAATAATATCCACCAATTTGTACTTATTTTTACCAAAGATATGTAGTAGTATAAATTTTGGCCAAAATTTATGAAGAAAAAATTACTAATCTGCTAAATTTTATAACAGAAACGAAGAAAAATTCATTTTTTTTACAGAATTTTCTGTATTTTTTCTTTTATAGCACAAAAAATAAAAAACCCAGCGGTGATTAAATACCACCAAAAGAAAGCTCCATTTGTGTGAAAAAAAGGACAAAAATGTCATAAGGGTACAGTGTTGCATGACTGAGTAATTGTCATTCAAAATGTGAGAGCACCGAAAGCTGAAAATTGGTCTGGTTATTAAGGGTGTTTAAGTGCCCAGTGGTCAAGTGGTTAAAGGAGAAATGTTTGAAGCTCCTTTTACTGGTAAAAAGAGCTTTACCCTTTTGGATGTACTTATCTACTATAAATAGCCGTACCCGAGGAAGGGACACAACCTGGCTAAGAATTTTCACATGGTGCTTTGGCTGATCAATATTTCAGCCACGGAACTCTGCGAGAATGCACTAGTCCAAGTATAAGCCACAAGGCTTAAATGATGGAGTCTTTCATAGCATCTGTGAGACACAGTGCGTCAGATACACCAGACCATTGATGGACCTGCTGATCAGGCAGAATTTCAGGTATCTCACAAACTGTTCCTTAACCCTTAAAAGTCCACATTTTTCAATGAATTAGCGTGACTTAAAATGTGTTCCACCAAAATAGTGGAGCAGATGTTAAAGGGTTAATGGACTGAGCTACACCAATTGCAGCAAGAACTGCAAAAGACATCTGGTCTTTAAAAGGAAGTTCCAACCTTAATTTGCTGGATTCTTTAACATTCGGGCACCACAGTGGTGTAGTGGTTAGCACTCTTAGCAGTAAGAACGGTCGCTGGTTCGAATCCCAACCACAACACTACCTGCCTGGGGTTTGCATGTTCTCCCTGTGCCTGCGTGGGCTTCCTCCGGGTACTCAGGTTTCTTCCCACAATCCAAAGACATGCAGGTAGGTTAATTGGCTTCTGTCCAAAATTGGCCCTAGTATATGAATGGGATTGTGGGCTCCTTGAGGGTAGGGACCAATGTGAGTGTGTAATGTACAGGGATAGTGACAGTTGTAGACACTCACTCAGGTTGAACTGGATGGACTGGTGTCTTTATTCAACTTTACTAACTACGTAACTATCAGTGAATTATCCACTGGACAAGTGAGACTTTGCTCACCGAGGTGATTACATCATAGCAATAATCTTTTAAATGGTAGAAGAAAAAACCTGTTTGTATGAAATACACAGGGACAGAAGTGTTCTACCCTTGACGGCTTATCTGACTAGCCGTATACTTCTCTCAGGGGAGGATGACATTCTTTTGGAAGGGTTTTTAGCTTATTGTATACCATTAACCCCTTCAAACCCTTAGAAGAGTTCCTAGTCCCTCTGCCACTCATAGCTTACAGCACAAAGCAGAGGCACTACCAGCAAAATAATGTAACACTTGCTAGGCTATAATACAGTACAATAACTGCTATTAATCCTAGCTATACAGTACAATGTTGTCAAAAGGGAAATGCCTGCGTCACCAAATCTGACCAGCAACCACTGTTTTGTCCCACCACCGCCAGGCAGCAGCTTCTCTCATAGGGCTTTAAAATACTTTCTGCATGTGTGGCCGGCGTCTGACGCTGTTAGCCACGCCCCCACGCAGAATACGGCCCCCCTTCTTCCTCTTTCAAAAAAGAAGCTGAGTTTCCCACACGAGCACCCTGCATCATGGCAGGGGGGGGGGGGGGGTAAATCATCCGCTCCAGTAAGCGGCTGCGGACTGCCCAAAAACATTTTTCCCCCCAAAACAATAAGGCAGCTGGCTGGCATCAATAAGGAAAAAAACACCAATCTGGGGGCCCAGGAAGTGATCAGGCCCCCCTTTCTCTTACCTGAGGGTCTGCGTTGGCTTAGGAGGAGAGGAGAGTGGAAGATTGTGCTGTTTTCAGTGTCAGAATGGTGAGTGCTTAATACAGCCCTCAGTGGTAACAAAGACATGACCCGACAATACATAGAAGGAGAGATTCCTGAGAAAATCTCCCCTACCTTACCCTCGCAGCAGGGTTTTATTAGAGATAAAAACCCAATCTTCGCCCTTCATGGTAGGCTCCGAGACATTAAAGGAAACCTTCAGGAACCGGGGAACACTCAGGTTGACCCACAATCCTGGACCTGTGACAGGACCCTGTCAGTAAACTTTTATTGGCCTTACTACCAAAAAGTACTGGATCCCAGGGCCCAGCTCTCAAAGCATTCGCAAGCAAAACCTCATGTTTCGGATTACGAGGCCTGGGTACCATTCATTTAGTCCATTACGAAGACATCAGAATGGATCCGGTCAAGATGGCTGGCTCTCATCAAGAATTACTGCCGTGGAGCTCAGTACAACACATCCTTAGACACTGGCGAAAAAACTGAGAACTCCCAGTAATGGGAGGGGTTATATGGGGGAAGTTCACACTTTAAGGGGCGTGCCAGTGTCTAGCCCTGATGTAAGAAAATAAATGTGCTTTGGGGAAGTGGGAGCCCCAAAGCACCCCCCATGTTGAGTGCATGTGGCCTTTTTATACATTTTGGCATGGGGGTTCCTGAAGGGCCTGGTATGGATTGGGGAGGGGTGAGGGGGAACCACACGCCTTTTCCAGCAATTTTTTTTTACATTCAGCCGTCAGCCCCCTGACAACTGATGATTCATCGCTAAATGATGCGGCGGCCCCTGTGCTCCTTAACAATCATGGCAGTTACTGGTTAAGGACACATCGCCTGCCCACTCCACAACAGCCATCTAATTACAACCAGTGTTAAGGACGCTGGCTACTGCTGGCAGTAAATTACCGCAGGCTTTCACTACAAAAATACTGCACGATTTCATAAAATAACTCATGAAGTATTTTAGTAGCATTTTTTAGTGAATCCAAAAAGACTTTTTGAAAAATGCTGTGCGGTATCTTACTGTATACTTAGATACGGTAAGATACTGCTTAGTGAATGAAGCATGTTATCACCTATCTTCAACAGTAGGAGGCTGACATAAACTTGAGCTTCTCTCTTGGAACAACGCCAACAACGCTGTGCCAGTGTGACGCTAGAAGGAGCCCGTTTGGTCATGCTGAGCACATAAGGATCACCTGTTCACTCAGCTAGCTCTCTTGGTACCACCTACAGCAGCATACTGCACAGGTCTGTGGATCATGTTTCTCTGCTACAGCATTAGGTAATCACCTGGCTGGCTTTCTGCCTATGCTTTTCAGTATTTGATTGAAGACAGCGTTGGCTGGCTTTCATCATGTTTCTTATATCCTCTGCACTTTTTCCTTCTGAGAAGGTATGGCTTTTCTCACAATTCATTTGTATCTCCCTTTCATCTTGGTGCTGGGCTCCAGTTACTGCTCAATACTTTTTAACAATATTATATACCTTCATGTATTCACAGTCCACCTGATTTACTCATTTTTACAGCATTGGAGCCCAAATGGTTTTCTTTTTGATAATTTGTTCTTTGGGAATCCTGATGTGCTGACGGGCTTTTCTGCAGGCTCCTTCCTCAGCTCCCGGGATTAACATTTTAGGCAGCCATCAGTTTTCATGTTCACATGGTTTAGACTTAATTGACACGCAAGTACTATGTGGGAAGGATTCATATCTCCCTTCCTTTAAAAATATAGTCTCCCTCATGTTTGGGAGTAACATTAAACCATATCGTTTTATTTATGCTTTTTTTTACAGACATTAGTGCATTCGCCCAAGATTATGTGGTAGGAAACCACGAAATGTACTTCGGGCCAATTTTGATGCACCATTTTATTTTTACATGGTTTTATTTCATCCACTCCTAAGTTAACCCACCATGTTGCTTTTCAAGCGATTTTTTATGATGAACATACCTCAATATGTAATCTCCAAGTTGCTATGTTTTTATGAATATCTGGTTAATAATATGTGATTGATATGCTTGTTTACCATGCATGTACTTATTTTGCTAGGTCATGTTTTCAAATGTATTGAATAAAACATGTCTTCTTACATTGACTCATCTTTTAACCATGCTAGACCTACCTCATTTAAAGTCCCAAACCCTCAATCCAAAACAGCCGTGGAGCTTGCACCTTCAAGCCAGCAGTCAGTGTCAAATACCATTTGTCTCTCCTGAAAGGCTAACTTTTAAGAAACATTGTCCCACAACAAAACCATACTTGCCTTATTGGTTCGTCTGTAAAGCCTAGGGACTTCTAGGGTGCTTTTCAAGTAAACCAGGCAGGATTCACCAAGGTCCAGAGAGATTCTGTCATTTATGACCAAAAGAGGTGCCGATAATGAGGTCAAATGGTCTTCCAATGCTCCTAGAAATATATGGGTCCAAAGTAAAATAGAATACTGGTCACTTAAAGTGTAAACCCCAATAATGAACTTATCTTAGCCTAATTTTGATTAAATATACAATTGAATTTGTTTTTATGTCTCTTCGATAAGCGCAAAGAAAAATATATACCCGATTTTTCTGCCAGAAATGTTATGAGCTGACAACATCTTCAGCCTCACTACTGCTTGAAACAATGTTAAAGGGCTGTGTTCGGACTACAAAAAAAATCTTCTCCTGGGTTATGGAGAAGAGGAGAGGGAAAGGTACTCTGCATTTTGGCTCTAGGATTACAATACTGTTCCAGAGTCTTTTCACCCTTGGACAGGTAGTGTGTTACTGACAGGATTAAAGAAAAAAAAGCCAAAAATGAAGAAAACCAAAGCAGTCACCATATCTAAGGGCTGGTAAACTGCAATGTACATATTTGTTACTGGGTTTAGACATGCTTTAGTTTAACAAAATGCATTTAAAATGCAAAGGCTGCTATTTTTACAGCAAACAATAAACCCAATTTAACTGATTTTTTATTTTATGAGTGATCTGTGATAACCCAACTACAAGATGAAGATTGTTACCATGGTAACAAGAATAAAATACCACTGAGTGAAAAAAATGGCTTGCTAAAACAGAAAAGGGGAGAGAACAAAAAAAGAATAGGAATGGATTTTAATTTATTTAGTTATGAATGAGGTAATGGAATTGCACCAAGCTAGTTAGATACTGGTGAGTGGTAACATACATTGTTAATAAAGTATTTTGTACACTGATTGCCCTTGACCCCTTAGCACGTGTTCTTGGCTATTTTTTTTGATGGCCTGAAAAACTTATGCTTCTACCCTTGAGGATTGACACACTAATGTTAACACCCTTCTACTGAGAAAACAATATTTTTTCCAAGGCAGAGGTAGTCCTCAACAGTTAATAAATTGTGGGATCCATGGTTACCCGTACCTTTGTTAGCACCAGCCTCCTTGATTATGTACATCTCATTACAGTGCTAAACAGTGTGGTACCCTGAGCACGCCAATGGTAATTGAGCTGTGTGGTATAACATGAACCCAGGTATTGGACTTAACTTTACTTATACACTGGAGTGACAGATAGTACATGCAGAGACACTAACCTTAGTTATAGTTTTTGTGCGAGTTCTGATTAGGCTATTCTATATCAAGATTAGTCATGCCAATGATGTTATTACTGGGAGTTTTTGTAATGCCATGTATGACAGCTTTGATATTAATGTAAACAATATAAGATGGAGTTATTCAGATTGTAAATTTACTTGAGTTGCAAACCTTTTTTTGATTTTTATATGGCACACTGGCACCTTTCAGTGGAGCAGTCACCTCTGCATACTGTGGGGAACATATGACTGTTTTACTTGTTTAAATTGAAAAAAACTTAAAGGCCTCTTGCACATGATACTCTTGTTTGAGCATCTACTTTTTCAGACTTTTTTTTGTAGGTGTTTGCACGTATTTATGGGCATTTTCACGTATATGCATTCACGAATTTTTTGGCGTGCACTCGTGCATTTTCCCACAAACAACTTATTCTCATTCTGCACAATATGTAAATTGGCATTTGCATGCATTTGTGCACATGAAGCGTAAATTACCGACCAAAAAAGCAGAGTTTTCTATTTTTTGCTGAACTGAAACATTGCACGGTGCTTGTTTACACAACTGTGCGCATAGGCACATTCCAATTCATGGGCTGTAGTAAAAAATAAAAAAAATAAACTGTACGAAGCATTTTTTTTTTTTATCAGAAAAAAAGGTTTATTAAAAGTAATAATAAACAGCCATTTGAAAACATTGTAACATGTATATCCATTTACTAAAGTATATTGCATACAAGATTGAAATTTACACCACAGTAAGTAAAGCAGAGACATACAGTAGTACTGTTAAGTACATTCATTATAGATAGTGGGGCTTTATAACCTGGAATAAAAAGTGAGAACACCACAATTAGAAAAAGAAAAAGGAAGATCAAAAAGCCATAAAACAAGGCCTAATAATTGTGACCCAAATGTTAATGACCATAAGGCCCCTTTCACACTGGGGCAGGAGTGGCATTGGCGGTAAAACTGCGCTATTTTTAGCGCAGATTTACTATCTGTATTCGGCCGCTAGAGGGGGGGAGGAGGTTTACCCTCCTGCTAGCGGCCGTGAAAGGGTTACAATCACAGCAAAGCACTGCTGCAGCAGCGCTTTGCCGGCGGTATAGCCGTGCTGCCCCATTGATTTCAATGAGCAGAAGTGGTGTACACACCACTCTGAAGATGCTGCTAGCAGGACTTTTTTTTACCATCCTGCTAGTGCACCACTCCAGGGTGAAAGCCCGCGGGGCTTTCACAGTGGAGAGACAGCAGCGGCTGTTTAAGGTTGGTTTGCAGGCACTATTTTTAGCGCAATATCCTCTGCAAAACGACCCAGTGTGAAAGGGGTCTTAACCGACTAGGTGTTACCAGCCAAGGTACACATTGCCAGAACTTAATCAGACCTATTAAATCCCCTACAAAAGCATGTCCCTGCTCAGCTGATGGGGTGTCAGACCCGGTGAACTAAGCCAAGGCTGCCAACATTTTATAGAATTTGTTAGGTACATTCCTGTGCTGGTATGGGAGTTTTTCTCTTATTAGCATTTTATTAACTTGTTCAATCCACTGACTCCTAGTGGGTAGCTGAGTAATGGTAGTGATATCCAGTAATGGGCTTTTAATCGACCCACACTAGGCACACACTACTTAAGGCCTGATGTAATCCAATGTTTGTAAGTGCATTTTATATTTAATATTTATACGATTAAAGTAAAGGTTTTACACTATTTGGAGCCTTCCTATATGTTATGTGCCATTGTACTGATCGGAGAGCTCTGTACGGGAGGAGAGAAGTTGGAAAGGACTAAGCTAATACTACGCTGTGGAAGTCATAAGATCAGAGGGATGGTCTGACGGCATGAGAGCCTGCATATCGTGTTTACACCTTTTGTGACCCTCTGTTATGGGGGGTCATGTTCTTCTGGTAAGGAGCCAATCTATATAGGTGGTGGTGGATATAACACGGCTCGCACATTTGAAGAATGTCAATTGGATCTTAGTGTGTTTTCACTCTTATCACGGGTGGTTGGCAATTTACGTTGGAGATATATATATATATATATATATATATATATATATTTTTTTTTTTTTTTTTCTGAACTTTATTCATATATAAATTTTGTGGACTATAATCATTTCACTCGTGATAATCAATGGTTTTATTTTATTTAAATTTTTTGGTTTAATTTGTTCCTCTATATGAGGTATTCATTTCAATTATAATTATTATATGTGGAGGTAGGGTTGGGTATAACACAAGGTGAGGGGTTTAGGTCACCCGGTCTTGAGACATTTATGTGATTGGTGTAATCAGATTATGTTGGCTGCACAAGCAAAAGATAACATTTGTGGTTTATTTGCACATTTATACTAATTTTGTAGGCTAGCGTAATTCACCATTTTTCTCATTTTCTTTTTTCTGTATAATTGGTGTACAGCAGAGTTGCGGCTTCCAAAAGGTATTTTTTTTTCGACAAGCAATAAAAAGTAGACTTATCCCTGCCAAATGTTCCTGTGGCGTGGGCAAATACTATGGGATTGTGTGGGGAGGTGGAACTGAAACACCTGCGAGATTGTGGTAATACAAGACCAATATCTGAATAATTTGGGGCATCGCCAGAACATGCGTGTCCAATCCCCATTATCTCTCTCACATTTTGGACATAGTGCCAAGCTCCTGTTACCCCATCTATGAAGCTGTACTGGTGTTCTGTACGCCCTATGCAGTAGTTAAGTGTGGGAACATTTTTGAGAAGCCGAAACTGACACCAATGGGGCAGAGGTTAGACATGCATCCCATATATCCCCAGCTATAGCTCCCAAGTCCTTTTCCAATCCCTCTATACATGGGAGTTTAGAGGCATCGTGTGTGGATTGAATTAAAAAATAATATCCTCTAGAGGTCATTCCTCTTATTTTTCTCTAATAGGATGCCATGCATTACGAGGTGCCTAGTAGGGGCGAGTATAATATTGCGTACCTGAACTGCGTGCCCAAGTTGTAGATAGATATAGAAGTGGGTGCAAGGAAGGGCAAACTCTCTTTTTAATTCCAAAAAGGACTTAATTACGGAACCAGAATATAAAATTGTACCATATATACAATTCCAGCTTTTTCCCAATACTGAAAGCCCTGTAGTTTTAGTATTTCTGGAAATTTGTATTTACGTCATACGAGTGTGTAAGGACAGCTTCCCTGAATACCCAGAGTACATCTAACATATGACCACAAGGTATTTAACAGGTGACAGCGATAGAAGACCGGGCCAATGCTAGTAAAAGAGCTGGAAGAATAAAGCGGAGGCCCGGCAGAAGAACCGAAGAGGGAGACAAGACCCCCAAAGAGCGGGACAAGACCCCGAAGTCGGAAGAAGACCCCCAGACGGCAGCGACAGTGAAGAAGAAAGCCAGGCTCCTCCACTAGTAAAAGAGCAGAGGGTGGCAGAGGAGTCCAGCGAGAAGACCCCCCAAGACGGAAGAACACCGGAGCTGTCTAATAAATTATTTAAAAAACTTTTTACAAGTTTTTTTTAATTTACACTTTTTTCACCAGGTGAATGGATAGGGGTACATTGTACCCCATACTCATTCACATAGGGTGGGGGGCAGGTATCTGGGGGGCCCCTTATTAAAGTTTTATCCACCACCTAATTCAGTGAGGCTTACCAGCTGCCAAGATCTCTTTTTAGGGAGATCATACAAGCATGAAACAAAGCGATCGTTCCTGGTCTCTCCAATGGGTTCTGCTGGCGTCTCCAACTCTTATGACTCCTTCTTAGAGCGTCTCACATTCCACCGTAATTATTAGGTAAAAGAAGAAAGAAAGGCTACCATAGCATAATTCCGTATAAAATTTTAATCCGAACGTAATAAAAAGCAAAACAAACTCACAGATTTCCAGTTGAGTACAAGCGTAAGTAAAATCACGAGCCGGCCGGCTCTCTCCTATTAACACTGCCCGCCCTTCCTGGTCAACGGGGAATGGCGGTGACGTCAGCACGCCGCTCACCCTACGTCGTTTCGTCAAAAATGACTTCTTCCTGGGGTACGGGCGGCACACTGATCCACCGCCTTAAATACTCACTGGCAAAAGAACGTAACCGCCCACTTCCGAGCTCCTGGCTACAGCTCCTAATCAGCCATTTAAAAAAAGGGCAAAAATGATCGTTCGCCCTAATCTTTAAATAATAAAAAATATAAAACCACTCTAGGGAATCAAAAACGAACAGTTTCCCAAATGGGTTCATATCAACTAGTTCAACTATGTCCCCTAGTTACCCCATCAGGAGGGCACGATCGGACCGAGGCATTTCCCCCATATCCGATCGCTCGATTAAGATATATGCAACCAAGGAATGGGAGGACCCATACTCACCCCCCGACCCCGCTCTTTCCTGTGGGCAAGAGACACGTGACTAACAAATCATCAGACCGTTTCATGAATATAAAAATTCGTAAAAATAAATAGAAATCAGAAGAAAAGGAACATTCTCATATACAGAGCATTATTCCAATTAAGCCTTATATGCAAAGGACCATTGGAAAAATGATATGCTAAAATATGCCAAATATATCAAAACACCCCCAAGGGAGCTTAGTTGACCCAGTCCCACAAAGGGGATCACTATCCCATGCATTAACATGGGTCGCCAACCAGCTAGGGTAAATTTAAAAAAGGATAGTAAAATGTTGATACTACCTCATACCAGCTCATATCATACCCTTGATCTATACTTAACCCTTAAGGAATATCGGGGGTTCAATGCAGTCCCCCTATACCAATAAAAGAGATTATTCAGGCACTCCCCATCACCCACCCCAAAAGGTAAAATACCTTCCCTGGGTGGCCTAAAATACTGATAAGGGTGGCCAAAAACACTACCAGGCCCTACTGGTCAGTACTAAAACGGGATATGCCCATCACATCTCCTTACGGGGGATGATGTCGGTTAGATGGATGTGATCCCGCAAGGCCAAAAATTTATTAATATAATTCAAAATAAGCGCCCATAGTGATTTATCAAAAAGAACCGAAAGAATCGAAAAAAATCGAAAAATCCTCTTCTCTAAATCGTATCAAGACTAGAAATAAGGACCCAACCCAGGAATTCGGAAGTGGTTCACATTAGAGTGATCTAGCCATTGTCTATAAAGGCATTCACGTCAACATCCACATTAAGACCATGGGGTGTATAACACCGTGTTTTATGTATCCACGTCATTTCTAGTCTAGACAAATAGCGCACCAGGGAACTACCCCTCCAGTGCGCACTAAACTTCTCGATACCTAGAAACAAAGTGTTTGCTGGATTACGGCCATGATATAAGTCATAGTGTTTGGATACAGAGTGGAATTTATACCCATTTTTAATGTTTGTGACGTGCTCTCCTAAGCGAACTTGCATAGCTCGCTTGGTTCTCCCTATGTATTGAAGCCCACAAGGGCATTGCAAAAGGTATACAACGCCCTTAGAGCTACACGTTATTAAAGGTTCGATTTTATGCTCCCTCTGAGTACTAGTAGAGACAAAAGTTTCAGTTTTTCTCTTTTTGCTTTTGTTCAATGTACAGATCTGACACCGTCGACATTGATGGTATCCTGTTATATGTTGAAAAAAGGAAACATTCTTAGTAGGAGGATCTATTACATTAGGAGCTATCCTATGTCTCAGGGAGGGGACCCCTCTAAAGATAATCTCTGGTTTGGCTGGAAGAAAGGTACGGATGACTATCATTAGACAACAGATGCCAATGTTTACGCAACATCTTTTTGACTAGATAATGTTGGGTAGAAAAAGTTGTAACAAAAGGGACAACAAGGAGCTCGGAAGTGGGCGGTTACATTCTTTTGCCAGTGAGTATTTAAGGCGGTGGATCAGCGCGCCGCCCGTACCCCAGGAAGAAGTCATTTTTGACTAAACGACGTAGGGTGAGCGGCGTGCTGACGTCACCGCCATTCCCCGTTGACCAGGAAGGGCGGGCAGTGTTAATAGGAGAGAGCCGGCCGGCTCGTGATTTTACTTACGCTTGTACTCAACTGGAAATCTGTGAGTTTGTTTTGCTTTTTATTACGTTCGGATTAAAATTTTATACGGAATTATGCTATGGGAGCCTTTCTTTCTTCTTTTACCTAATAATTACGGTGGAATGTGAGACGCTCTAAGAAGAAGTCATAAGAGTTGGAGACGCCAGGAACGATCGCTTTGTTTCATGCTTGTATGATCTCCCTAAAAAGAGATCTTGGCAGCTGGTAAGCCTCACTGAATTAGGTGGTGGATAAAACTTTCTTTCTGGGCGCACCTGCTATACATCTGAAGGGTGTTTGTAAAGAGTCACTTCAATGGACTGAATTCATGCCTTTGTGCTTCTCTTCCCCTTGGACTTTTTATGTGTTTTAAGTTTGATGATTTTTTGCACAATTTTTGATAGTATACGCGGTCTAGTGTTTGATACTAGAATTTAATATGTCACAATGTTATTATTGTAGTTTATAAGTTTTAGCGCAGCTTTATATTTTTTGGTTTGTGTTTAGTGTGGGTATCTCACATTGAGCTGCAGCAAGAATTTATATTGTTATTATTCACATTATCACGTTTAGAGCCTGCCTCACTGGCTGAGGCCTTGTTTTTTTTTTTTAAACATATTTTTATTGGAAAAAAAAAGTTTTTGACAATACATATCAGTCGACCAGTAAGACAGTATCATGGTAGAGAAATATACAAGAGAGAATATAAAACAGAAGAAGGGGAGTATTGCCTCCCAACGACCCGAAGGGTCACGATATCATGCGGTTTAGTCTTTAATAAAGAGGAAAAAGAAAAAAGAAGAGAAGAGGGGGAGAAAGAGAAGAAAAGAAAGAAGAGATAGAGGAGAGGGGGGGAAGGGTGGGGGGAAGAAGGGATGAGGAACGGTACCCAGGGAGGCGAGGACCCCCTCATAATCACATTGAAGAAGGGTAGCGAAAAAGAAGGTTCTCGGCGGGCATATCACCCCTACCTGGGAATAAAAACAACAGCAAAAAAGAAAGAAACAGTAACAGCTAAACACAAGACCCCTACATGTAGGACAGAAGAAGAGCACTAGTACTAGTACAAGCAGAAACATGAGTCCAGGAAGGGTTATGGAGATGCAGAGGGAGGAGTAGAGGGTTGCATGTCCTCCGGTGCAGACGAGACAGGGTCGAATATATCCTGTGGTAGTTGGTCCAACAAGAGAGCAGAGTCCTGTGAAGGAGAAGAGCTGGTGTGGGAGGACGTCAGCTTGAGTTTCCCCAATGCGTTGCCGACATTGTGGCGTAGGTACCAGCTTGTATAGCGAAAGGGGTAAACGAGGGAATTGATCTCCTCCGAGTTAAAGGATTGCTCGATAAAATCCCTCCATCTGGCAAAGAAGCGAGGAGTGGAGACGAAGTGGGACGAGATAACATCAAGTCGTTCTATGTGGAACAGCGAGAGGAGGGTTTGTTTAACGCCCGTTAGACTCGGTGGAGTCGTGGAAATCCAGCAATTCATAATAGTCCTGCGAGCTGCCAACAGGCATATGCGAGTCCAATGAGTAAGGGTAGCCGGACAAGGAGACTCTAGCGACAAGGGTGGAGGGTCACAGCTGAACAGGCAGGTCAGTGGGTCCTTAGGTACAGGTGTCTTGGTAATGTGCAGGATATAGTCCAGGACTGAGTCCCAAAATGTCGATATTGAGGAGCAGTCCCAGAAACGGTGCAGTAGGGTGGGGCGCTCCATGGAGCACCATGGACATTTGGCTTGCGAGGGATCCTCAGTGTTGGTGCGGAAGGGGTAGCAAGCTCTATGGGTGATCTTAAATTGAGTTTCCCTCCATTTCTCCGAGATAACAAGTTTGTGAACAAGTCTGTATCCTTGCAGGATTCTTTCCGGTAAGTTCACGTCATTGAATATAGAGGCCCATTGCTTAAAAGGGGCAATGTGGTACTTGTCCGCCTGGTAGCTGATTAGGTGGGAGTAGAGGGTAGAGATGGAGTAATCACCTTGTTGAAGCACAGCATCCAGTTGCGACTTGCGGAGGCAATCCAGGCGTAATCCTCCTATCGTTTTCAGGTAACTCAATAGTTGGTGGTGATGAAACACATGGTAAGAAGGGAGTGAGAATTCCTGAGACAGGGTTTGGAAGGATTTGAGTGTTCCACGCCCAGGCTCGTATAGGGAGGCCACTTTGAGTAGACCCCGTTTCCCCCAGTGATCAAAGGCCGAGTGAATGGTAGAGGGTGGAAACATAGGGTTGCCTTGGATGGGTAGATGAGTGGAAATGTTAGCAGGTAATCCTAAGAGTCTCCTAATTTCCCTCCAAGCCACCACTGTGTCCCGAATAAGGATGTTGTACTTAAGATGAATCGGTAGAGCGTGAATGTTGTAATGAAGAACTGCAGAAAGCGTGTATGGATGTACCAACGCCTTCTCAAGGTTATGATTGGAGTATCTTGATTTACCCGCTATCCAGTCAAGGCCCTGTCTCAATAGGCACGAGAGATTATAGAAACGGAGATTGGGCAGGCCTGCACCCCCGTCAGGCTTCGGAAGGCATAGTTTCTGAAGGGCAATGCGAGGTTTCTTATTGGCCCAGAGAAAAATGGACAGGGCTCTGTGTATCTTCTGCACATCAGAGTGTTTAAGAAGAAGTGGGATGGTTTGCATCGGGTAGAGTAGCCTCGCAAAGGAGACCATCTTGAAGAGATGACATCTTCCAAAGAGTGATAACGGCAGGCCTGCCCAAGCTTCCAACTCCTGCACAATCTTAGCAATCAAGGGTGGGTAATTGAGGGTATAAAGAGAAGAGGGTTCCCGACCTATGCGCACCCCCAGGTAAGTGATATGGTGTCGTGTCATTGCAAAGGGTGAAGATGATTGCCAGGACATGGCTTTTCGTGGATTTAAGGAGAGGACCTCACTCTTATCAAAATTGATTCTAAATCCCGAGCATAGGCGATACGCCGCGAATAGGTCACGAAGTTTATCAAAATCAGCCGGAGGGTTGGACGAGAAAAGTAAAATATCGTCCGCAGAGGCCTTGTTTTGATTAATCGAGTATTTTCTGGACAGCGCTGTTTTCCAAAGATTTTTTCCCTTATTAAAGGGGGCTCCCAGATTTCTATAAGCCCCCCGCCCGCAGACCCCGACAACCAACGGCCAGGGTTGTCGGGAAGAGGCCCTTGTCCTTATCAACATGGGGACAAGGTGCTTTGGGGTGGGGGGCCGCAGGGCCCCTTTCCCCAAAGCACCCCCCCATGTTGAGGGCACGCGGCCTGGTACAGCTCAGAGAGGGGGCGCTCGCTTGTCGCCACCCCCTTTCCTGTCCGGCCAGGCTACGTGCTCAGATAAGGGTCTGATATGGACTTTGGGGGGGACCCCACACCGTTTTTTCGGCGTAGGGCTTCCCCTTCAAGTCCATACCAGGTGACGGGGCCAGCGAGGTGTCAATCTCGCCGATGGAGGCAGCAACACCGACTTCCAGCGCTAGTCCTGTCTACCTGGAGCCGTGTTCAAAATGAACAGACTTTTCTTCGTGTGTGGGCAAGTCCGTTCGTTTCAAAAGTCCAGCAGACTAGCACACAGACAGGCAGATTTTGAGTCAAAACTTCTAAGTCCGCCGGACTTTTGGAAAGAAAATGACCACCGGAGCCCACACACGGGCAGATTGTCCAGTGGACTCTGGTCCGCTGGATAGTCTGATCATGTGTATGAGAAAGTGTGAGAAACCCGCCTCCAAAATTGTCAGAGCCGAGCTAGGGGATCCCCAAGGCACCAACTTGCAGACAGAATCTAGAGGGTCCCTCCACTCCCCATGTGTTGGATTTGGGAAGCAATGTAATATTGTCTTGTGTGTGGGACAGGAAGTCCGCCCCGATCCTTCCCAAATTGGAGTGTAGAAAAGCTGATTCTGGATGTCTTATTACGCCATATCAACGCTCTGAACTGAGAGACAGATGGTGAAACACATAGTAGCTGAGGAGCCCACATCTTAAGGTAAACCCTGCCAACCACTGACAATGGGAGTTTGGACCAGGCCAAGCATTTTGTTTGAAATCTACGAAACAATGGTAACAGATTCAGCTAATATACTGCAGGGGATTGGGGGTGATTTGTATACCTAGGTATCGGAATGAGGATACAATTTTAACTGCCCTGGCACACATTGGAACAGGAGCCGAGATTGGATCCAGTGGCATCAGGAGACAGATGATAGGACATCCTTCCCAGGTTTTAGTAAGATACCCCTTGTCCATGAATGAGGCAATTATTGACAGTCTGCCCTCATTGCAAGATATGCATCTAAAATTCGCCCAATTCTGTTAGGGATGGATGTACTTTAGAGGAGTAAACATCTACGTAAAACTCACAAACTATTTTAATAAAGTCTGAAGTTGCTTGGTACGAGTTACCCTGTGAATCCACTATGGTCTGAATATGATTAGAAGTCTGTTGAGCCTTAGTAAGTATGGCCAGCATATGCCCTGTAGTGTCACTCTCCTTAAACTGTTACTGCTGCAAAAAAGATGTTTGATTTCAGCTTTTTGTAGTGCAAGTTGACGGGACAGGGATTGCGATGCTAATCATGCACGTTTGGTGTCATCTGATGGAGTAGCAATATAAGCCAACTCAGTTCTTTGCACCTTTGATAGTGCAAAAGTTTTGCAATGATTTTGGATCACTTAATACGATTAAGGCTACTTTCACACTAGGGCGGGTGGGCATTGGCAGTAAAGTGGCACTATTTTTAGCGTAGTTTAACCCCCCGCAAGTGGGTGAAAAAGGGTTAAAAGCGCTCGCAAAGCGCCGCCGCTCTTTGCCGCCGTGCTTTGCCGCCACATTGATTTCAATGGGCAGGGGCGCTTTAGGAGCGGTGTATACACCGCTTCTAAAGTACTGCAAAAGATGATGCTTGCAGGACTTTACCATCCTGAAAGCACACAGCTCGTGTTAAAGCCATCGGGCTTGCTTTCACACTGGAGAGGCTCTTTACAGGCGCTATGCAGGTGCCATTTTTAGCGATGTAGCGCCTCGGTGTGAAAGTAGCCCAATAAGGGTAATAAATTGTCCCCTTGGGTATACTTTAGAGGCATCCCACACTACATCGAAGTCATCTGCATCTATGTTCTGTCTAAAAAAGATGTTCAATAATTCTGGCACAGGATCTGGATCTAGGAGCAGGGACAGTTGAAAGGGGTTAAGCCTCCAAAAAGGATCGTCCAGGGTGAGCTGGGACTAAAAGCTCAACCAAGAAATGAGTGATCAGAGATAATTTCTGGCTTCGTACCCAGACATGACCAATAATGGAAGCAGCATCCTATTTTCAAGACTCAGATCTATCCAGGACAATCCCCCCGGAAGAGGCAGAGCAGCACAAATAGTGTTGCACATTTTGGATATCACATCCTCCACCCATTCATCAAGCCTAGTGCCCCCAACAGGCTGGCACATCCAATCGGACCCCCACGTATGGAGCGTGTGCTGGTTGTCACACCAGTTAGTTTATATTTATCATGGTCTAGATAGTTGTTGAAATCACCCACTGCAAGCAGTGGCACCTAGGAAAAGGGGTCATATAGCCCGCTAGGGTTTTTAGGGTCTCGGTGAGAATGCTGGAGGAATGTATATGCCCGCTATAATACAACTTAAACCATATAAAAAGCATAGCAAAAGAACATATCGCTCTTCTGGATCTGCAGTGTATATCATGAAATTGATGGCTAAACTGCCACTGTGGAAATTTAGGCGTCTGTCAGCATGGACAGAGTCTCTTATAAACATATTACGGAGGCATCCCTATGTTTAATAGTAGGAACAACCGCCAAGCGTTTAATTGTATTATTTAGTCCTCTGACATTCTAGGACAAAAACTCAGATTTTTAACCATGGTCCCACAAATGTAACATCAATAGCCCTAGCAAAAGCAAGCATTGTCTTATATACCCAATGTGTAAAAGAGCCATAGGGAAAGCAAACCAAAAACTCTGTTTGGCCAGTGACAGGAACCACAGGGATAGAACAAGTACAGATTAGTTTAGCACCCTGTTAGCAACAATCTAGAATGCACGGACTGGTCAATAGGAATGTTGGGCCATTTAACAGAAAAAAACAAAAAAACAAACAAACAGTCTTGGGCCAACCGGGCTCCCAGAGAGTATAACAAAAAAAAAGCAGTCAGTCCACATAGGACCATGTGAAGGGCAACAGTTGAGGCTCAACAGGAGGGTAATAAGTCCCTACAGCAGAGCTTCTCTGCAGCGGATAAGGTAATAGGAACAATACTAACTTGGCAACAGTGCAATGCTTTAACTAAGGATACTGCTGGGCTGATTTTGAGTGCTGCTATAAGAACCCACATAACTGGTGTATTCAGGTAGGTGCCGGTCTTCGCTCCTGCAAGGCTCATAGGGATCTTTCTTCGCTATCTAGCCACTGTGCAGCCATGCTGAGTTTGTCAAAGAAATGCACCCCCCCCAGCACAGTACAGCATTGCATATTGTAATTCCGGAGATCTAAGGCATTGTTTCGCATCAGTGAATTTCGCTCTGTTTTTGTGACTCCTCAGAGAAATCAGGGAAGAGTGATATTTTAGTGTTGTTGATGACTAGAGACCCTGCCATGTTGCAGGCATTGGAGAGGAGGACATCCCGGTCCTTGGAATTTAAAAAAGTTTTTAACAGAAATGGACAAGGAGCTGCCCCTGGTGGTAATGGGCATGCATCAGTGCCAAATACAGTTGTGAGCCATTATTCAATAAAGAAGATCAGTTTTTTTCCTTTAGCTTTTTCTGGTATACCAATGGCTCGCACATTGTTGGGCCTCAGTCTGTTCTCCAGGTCATTCAGCCTGGCTGCATGCTGTGAAGCAAGATGGACATTATAACTGAGATCACGCTTCATGGGTGTCAAGTCCTCCTCAATGGAGCTGACACTCCCTTCTAAAGGGGAGGTCCTCTTATTAAGCTTTTGCATGTCCTGTCTGATAAACGTAATCTCGGTTTTCACCCCTTTAACTTCATTTGTGAGATCAGTAAGAGACATGTTACAATTAGTCATCACAAAGAATATGTCAGAGGGTCGGTTCAGGATCCTCTGATGCTGGTGACTCCATCAGATACTCCAGTGCTGAGGAAAGAGATCATCTTTAGGCAGGGCTTTAGAGAAAAGCTTGCGCGCCGCTTCTCTATTTCTCCTTGGCTGTTTTCTGTGAGCCGGTGCCATCTTCTCTGATGAGGTCTGTAGGCCGGAGATCTTTCAGCTGCCTAGCCATTCCCATCAGTCACTACAGGCCCCTTGATCTGGAGACCAGAGCAGCAGGGAGCTTTCAGTGTCCTTGGGAGAGCAAACAGACTAACAGAATAAAGGATTGCCCACAGGATATCAGTAAGGATGTTTGGCGGGAAGAGCACAGGACATGCTGCAGTGTGAAAGAGGCCTAATAAAAAGCATTTTCAAAAAAAAAAAAAAAAAGTCCTCAGTAGCCCTCACTGAGAAATGAAAACTAACAAGGCTGCAAGGCAGACAGCACAGGAAGATATCAGCTGAAAAAAAAAAAACAAAGACCAGTTTTCTTTTCTAGTCACTTGCTTACTGGGCACTTAAACCCCCCTCAGTCCCAGACCAATTTTCAGCTTTCAGCGCTGATGACAATTGCGCGGGCATACAACACTGAACCCAAATGAAATTTTTATCATTTTTTTCCCCACAAATAGAGCTTTCTTTTGGTGGTATTTAATTACAGCTGGGAGTTGTATTTTTTGCTAAACAAACAAAAAAAGATGCAAAAAAAGATGCAAAAAAAAAATCATGTATAATAGTTTGTTCTAAAATTTTGCAAACAGGTAATTTTTCTCCTTCATTGAAATGCGCTGATGAGGCGACACTGGTGGGCACTGATGGGCGGCACTGGTGGGCACTGATGGGCGGCACTGGTGGGCACTAATAGGCACAGTTAAGGCGACACTAATAGGCACAGATAAGGTGGCACCGATAGGCACAGATAAGGCAGTACTGATGGGCACAGATAAGGCGGCACTGATGGGCACAGATAAGGCGGCACTGATGGGCACAGATAAGGCGGCACTGATGGGTGGCACGGATGGGTGGCACTAAGGGGCACTGATAGGTACCACTGATAGATGGGACTGAGGGGCACTGATAGGTGGCTCTGCTGGGCACTGATGGGCGGCACTGATGGGCACGGATATGTGGCACTGAGGTGCAGCAATGTTGTTGAGGCAGATTGTGGGCACCGATAGGTGGCACTGTGGGTACTGATGTATGGCACTGTGGGTACTGATGTATGGCACTGCGGGCACTGATTATGGCACTGCTGGGTGGCATTATGGGCACTGATGGGGGCACTGCTGGGTGGCACTTTATTAAGGCTCTGGGGGTTACTGGCAGGGGGCAGGTGGGTCCTGATACACTGGCCGTGATCGGGACTTATGTCCCGATCACGGCCGCCGGTGAACGGCTTTTTTTTCGCTGACAGCGCGAGGAGGAAAAATAGCCGATTACCGGCTCTGTTTTGGCACATGATCAGCTGTCATTGGCTGACAGCTGATCACGTGGTAAGGGGTCGGGATCGACCCCTTGCTCGGATCGGTGATCAGTCGAGTCTCATTGACTCGCCGATCACATCGCGCACGCCCTTCAGGGGGCGCGCAGGCCGCTCATGCACGGGAAGACGTCAATAGACGTAGTCCCGGCAAAGCAGGTCCGCGCTGTAGCCGTCATTCGGCTATAGCGCGGATCTCAAGAGGTTAAAAAGACCAGAAGGCATTTCATTGCGCTTAATAAACAGACATAACAAAATGCTTTTGATGGTACAGTCAACAGACCAAAAGGGACAAATATGTTTATTTTATGGTAATATTCCCTGGGTTTTTAGGTACAGCACAAATAAAAGAAAAGCAAAAGCAAGTAAGGAAAAAAAGAAGACCGTCAAAAGCGCAATAACATTCCATAACATAAAACGTGTTCATGTAATTGCAGGATTGTATTACAATGTGAGAAAATATCTACACTACTTTATATGTGTGAAAAAAATATTCCCCTTTAATTTTTCCATATGTCTTTTGTAAATTTGAAACTATGCCTATAAGTTATCCGTTACCAAATTAAATCCTCATCTTCTTAAGGCTGGGTTCACGTTGATACGAATTGGGTGCAGGTTTCCCGGCATCAAATTCCCATGACAGGAGACTGAGAGGCTCTCAATGGAGCTTGTTCACACATCTCCGGGGCAGCCGTGGAGTGCATTGCAGAGGGGTCCTGTGCATCTGGCAAGATCTGAAATGGACTGCTATAAACTGTGCATCCCTGAAACGGAAAACAGGGGCGCGCCAGACCCCTGCTGTGAGCCGCATCTGAAGACAGTGTGAACCCCAGCCTTAAAGTGTGTTAAGTGTTACTAAAACCAGGACCCTACATTCGCTATATCTGGTCTCCCACGGTACACAGAACATGGAAATGCAATAGTTTTAGTAAATATAAAATTGCTAAATACCTTTCCTCATTTGCAGTATATAGCAATCTTGAGACTTCTACCAGTGTCTGGTTAAAGTTTGCAAGAGGAGTTTTCATTCTCCCATGATGTCCTATGACCCCTGACCTCTTGTTTAGACAGTTCCGATTCACCCTGCTGATCACATGCACCCTCCCCAAAAAAACAAACCTCTTTAGCAATATACACCAAATTGAACATGTGCAAAGTGGCCCTAAGGCTCTGTTCTATCACGAGATGTTTGGGGATTGTGAAAGAAGGTGAGGATCAAAGAAGACAGGCTCAAACAGTAACCCCTTAGGTGCTGCAGTGAGTAGAACAAGCATGCTTTACTGCATATACAGACTAATTTTACTGTTGCGGGTTTAGAAACACTATAAGCAAGCACAATTAGTTACCATATAGCACAAAGATATAAAAGTTATATGTGAAACCAACTTTTCCTAAAAGTGATCAAATATAAAAATAAATGATGAAAAAAAATACCGAGGATTACTGTTTATACCAAGCAAAAGACAATATCAAAGAACCACTCCACTTTTATTTTAAAGTGGATATAAACTCCATTAATAAAGTCTGACCTAGGCACATATCTTTTCTCTCATCTAAAGCTGAGTCCCGTGTCTTTCTGCTGCGTATTGGCTCTGTCTGACAACAGGAGATAAAAGCAGCTGGAAATTTGTGTCCAGGTAAGTGCACAGAGATAGATTTGCAGAGAACGGGTCTATTCACAGCAAAGCTCTGCATTTGTTTCTTTATTTATCTGCCTATGTGGAGGGGGGGGGGGAGGGGTGTGCCTTTCCTCCAATCAGCTGTCACACAGTGTATACCAAGACTCCCCACAGTCAGTGGTGGAACAGGAACAAACATTTCTAATATGATGTCCACTTTCTAAACAGTGTAGAAAGTTGAAGATAGCCGATATACAATAAAACCTATGTAGGGAGGTTTATTTCATCCGTGTGTATCATCTGAGGCTGTTCACTTTACTGGGTATATGTGAGGGTTTACTTCTACTTTATTGACCACTTCAGCCCCGGAAGGATTTACCCCCTTAACGACCAGGCAATTTAAAAATGAATAATAGCAATAAGTGTATATTGATTGGTTTGTGCAAAATTTATAGTGTCTACAGGGGATATATTTATGGCATTTTGATTAACTTTTTTTTTTTTTTTTTACTAATAATGACAGTGATCTTTAGCGGGACTGTGACATTGTGGTGGACAGATCGGACACTTGACACTTTTTTGGGACCATTGACATTTATACGGTGATCAGAGCTAAAAATAGCCACTGATTACTGTATAAATGTCACTGGCAGGGGAGGGGTTAACACTAGACGGGAAATAAAGGGGTTAAGTTTTCCCTAGGGAGGTTTTTTTTTATTCTTTAACATTTTTACACAAAATATAAAATTCACATATTAGACATGGTATAAAGGGTGAAACATCGTAAAAATTTAGGGACTCCATTTTAGGTACCTGTTCCTGGGCAGGGTAGTGGGGGATCTTCTATTACCTTACCCTGTCCTCCCCTATCCCGTCCAGGCAAATCCAAACATCGTACATCCTTCTCTCTTTCCACCACAAGATCATAATTCCTTTATTTCCCCCCCTCCCCCTCCTACAGCCCCATTACCTTGCTATATTTCTGCATTAATTTAAACAATTTCCATTGTTCCCATTTCTTTCGGGCTTCTTTTTCCCGCGCTCCTCTTCTGCTGCCCATCCCTCCATTCTGCACATGTCTTCTACTCTTTCTAGCCATTCCCTCAGTTTTGGTGCTTCTACCTGTTTCCAGTTCTTTGGGATCAAACTCTTTGCTGAGTTTATTAGATAGCCTATGAGGGAATCTTTATACTTTTGGATTGGGATATCTGTACCGTGGAAGAGGCATGTCCAAGGATTTTCTAGTATCTGGGTTCCTGTTATTAATTTTATAAAATCAAGTATTTCTCTCCAGAACTCTCTAATCCTTGGACATTCCCGCCAAATGCGTGCCACATTCCCCTGTTGTCCACAATCCCTCCAACAGTTCCCGGATTGGTTTTCTTGATATCTCATCATCTTATCTGGTATCCTATACCACCTTACTAAACTTTTATAATTCATTTCTATTATACTAAGATTTTTAGAAGTCCCGTGCGTTAAATACAGAATTTTTTCTATATTCTGTTTCTCACCCTGTGGTCCTATTTCTTCCCATTTTTTATATAGAAAGGCACCTCCATCTCATCCATTCCTCCCAGCATCTTGTATATCTGCGAAATGTTTGTTTGTGTTTTCCCTTCACACATCCGTTCTAAGACATTTAGGTCTTCTCCACTTCTCAACGGTTGCAGCAATGCTGAGACAAAATGTCTGAGCTGGAGGTACCGCCATCTATATACTCCTTCCCTTCTTGTAGTGTTTCTAAAGTGCTTATTTTTCCATCTTTTATTATGTGTCTCAATTGAGTGTCTTCTCTTTAACCACTTTCAGACCGGACCATTTTGCTGGTAAATGACCAGAGGTCTTTTTACACTTTGGCACTGCGCTGCTTTAACTGGTAATTGCGCGGTCATGCAATGTTGTACCCAAACAAAATTTGCGTCCTTTTCTTCCCACAAATAGAGCTTTCTTTTGATGGTATTTGATTGCCTCTGCGATTTTTATTTTTTGCGATATAAACGTAAAAAGACCGCAAATTTTGAAAAAAAATGATATTTTCTACTTTTTGTTATTAGAAAAATCCAATAAACTCAATTTTAGTCATACATTTAGGCCAAAATGTATTCAGCCACATGTCTTTGGTAAAAAAAAAGTCAATAATTGTATATTTATTGGTTTGCGCAAAAGTTGTCACATCTACAAACTAAGGTACGTTTTCTGGAATTTACGCAGCTTTTAGTTTACGACTGCCTATCTCATTTCTTGAGGTGCTAAATTGGCAGGGCAGTACAAAACCCCCCCAAATGACCCCATTTTGGAAAGTAGACCCCCTAAGGAAATTGATAAGAGGCATGTTGAGCCCATTGAATATTTTATTTTTTTGCCTCAAGCGATTGAATAATGACAAAAAAAAATTTTTTATTTTATTTTTTACACAAAGTTGTCACTAAATGATATATTGCTCACACATGCTATGGGCATATGTGAAATGACACCCCAAAATAAATTCTGCTGCTTCTCCTGAGTACGGGGATACCACATATGTGGGACTTTTTGGGAGCCTAGCCGCGTACGGGGCCCCGAAAACCAAGCACCGCCTTCAGGCTTTCTAAGGGCGTAAATTTTTGAGTTCACTTCTCACTACCTATTACAGTTTTGAAGGCCATAAAATGCCAAGATGGCACAAAACCCCCACAAATGACCCCATTTTAGAAAGTAGACACCCCAAGCTATTTGCTGAGAGGCATGTTGAGTTCATGGAATATTTTATATTTTGCCACAAGTTGCGGGAAAATGACAAACTTTTTTTTTTTTTTTCACAAAGTTGTCACTAAATGATATATTGCTCATGCATGCCATGGGCATATGTGAAATGACACCCCAAAATAAATTCTGCTGCTTCTCCTGAGTACGGGGATACCACATATGTGGGACTTTTTGGGAGCCTAGCCGCGTACGGGGCCCCGAAAACCAAGCACCGCCTTCAGGCTTTCTAAGGGCGTTACAGTTTTGAAGGCCATAAAATGCCAAGATGGCACAAACCCCCCCCAAATGACCCCATTTTGGAAAGTAGACACCCCTAAATTTAGGGGTACACTAGTGAGACTAGGTAATAAATGGCGGGTGCCCTGAAACTATAAAAAAATAACTAACCAACCAGCGTCACCTGTAACAGTTATATGGTGATCACTGGTGAAAGGGTTAACTAGGGGGCAATCAGGGGGCTTTATGCGGTAGTATATGGGGGTCCCTGGCGCTATAAAAAGCTGCGGCGAACCTAAATACCTACCTGCCTAACTAGCGTCACCTGTGACACTAATACAGCGATCAGAAAAACGATCGCTTATTAGGCTGGGTTCACACTGGAGCGATGCGGGAACGCCACGAATGCGCGGCGGGTTCCCGCATCGCATGCCTCCCGGCGGCAGTTCACACTGCCCAATGCGAACTGCTGGGAGTGTCAGTGAAATGTTAATGACACCCCCAGATCAGTTCGCATATCGCAGTGCGATCTGCAAACTTGGATCGCATGGTGTGAACACCCATGCGATCCGATTCTGCTGCGGACCAAAAAAAGGGTCCCGTGCGAGTTTGCGGCGGGTGCGACACGAATTCAGCCATACTATCTGTATAGCTGAACTCGAATCGCACAGAGATCGGATGTGATTTGCACTGCAGTGCGGTGCGAATCACATCCGTTCTCATAAACCGCTGCAATGTGAACCCAGCCTTAGTGACACTGGCGACGGGGGGTGATCACGGGGTTAAACCTTTATTGGGGGGGTTAGGGGGGTACCTTAGAACTAAAGGGGGCTAACCCTAACTGCCCTAACAGTTATTAGTCACAAATGACACCCGCCGGGTGATCAGGGGGTTAAACCTTTATTAGGTAATAAATGGCGGGTGCCCTGAAACTATAAAAAAATAACTAACCAACCAGCGTCACCTGTAACAGTTATATGGTGATCACTGGTGAAAGGGTTAACTAGGGGGCAATCAGGGGGCTTTATGCGGTAGTATATGGGGGTCCCTGGCGCTATAAAAAGCTGCGGCGAACCTAAATACCTACCTGCCTAACTAGCGTCACCTGTGACACTAATACAGTGATCAGAAAAATGATCGCTTATTAGGCTGGGTTCACACTGGAGCGATGCGGAAACGCCGCGAATCCGCGGCGGGTTCCCGCATCGCATGCCTCCCGGCGGCAGTTCACACTGCCCTATGCGGACTGCTGGGAGTGTCAGTGAAATGTTACTGACACCCCCAGATCAGTTCGCATATCGCAGTGCGATCTGCAAACTCGGATCGCATGGTGTGAACACCCATGCGATCCGATTCTGCTGCGGGCCAAAAAAAGGGTCCCGTGCGAATTTGCGGCGGGTGCGGCGAAAGGCTGAACTCGAATCGCACAGAGATCGGATGTGATTTGCACTGCAGTGCGGTGCGAATCACATTCGTTCTCATAAACCGCTGCAATGTGAACCCAGCCTTAGTGACACTGGCGACGGGGGGTGATCACGGGGTTAAACCTTTATTGGGGGGGTTAGGGGGGTACATTAGAACTAAAGGGGGCTAACCCTAACTGCCCTAACAGTTATTACAGTCACAAATGACACCAATGCAAAAAAAAAAAAAAAAAAATGACATTGGTGTCACTGTGACTGGGGGGCAGGGGTAATTGGGGGGGTGATCGGGGGGTAAAGGGGGGGTGTGAGTGTGCCTGGCATGTTCTACTGTGTGTGTAGAGTGTTGGTGCAACTCACCGATCCGCTCTCCTCCGTGTCGGAACGAAAAATACCGACACGGAGGAGAGAATACATCACTTCCTCTCCTGTGTTTACATTACAGGAGAGGAAGTGATGTCACGGGGGATTCCTATTCGTCGGGAGCGATCGCGTGGGGGTGGCCATGAATGAATGGCTGCCCCCTCGTCCCGGATCGCTCCCGGACGAAAACCGACCGCCGCAGGCACCGGGCGGGGGCCCGATCGGGCCCCCGACCCGCGGGAGGCAAGGGACGTACATGTACGCCAATATGCCTGCCCGTGCCATGCTGTCGACGTACATCGTCGTGCGGCGGTCGGCAACTGGTTAAATCCAGTGCCCTACCACAGTGCTCTTCTCCGGTGGAAATAAATTGTTTTCTTTTAAAGCCATTAGTGGGGAGTTGTATTTCCATTTATTATGTTTATGGATTCCATCCCAAATGTACTTACAAAAAATGTGTTTTGAAAGTGTTGTTGATCCTAATGATCTATATTTTGGCGGTATCCAAATTTCCCTTTCTAATCGTGTCCCTGCTGAACTGTGTTCTATTGCTACCCATCTCTTTATTATCTAATTTTTTCCATTCCACCACCCGTCTTAACACTACAGATTTGTAATATTTCTTAAAATCAAGTACTGTTAGTCCTCCCCTCTCTTTTTCCAGTTGTGATATCGTTTTCGTAAACCTATCATGCAGCCTGGGTACTAGTACATCCGCATACTGTTTAAAAAATTCAGGGGGGAGCCCATCCGTACCCGGGGTCTTTCCTGACTGAAGGGATCCCAGCGCAGCCCGCACCTCCGCCAACGTTATCGGGCTATCCAAGGCCTCCCTAGCTTCAGGGGACAGAGTCGGAAACTGCACGTCATCTAAAAATTTGTGTAGCTGGTCCATGGAATAATCCATTTTAGAAGAATACAAATTGGTCAAGTCTTTAAAGCAAGCATTAACGTCTGCCGGATCAGTGTGAATGGTCCCATCCGCAGATTGTATCCTAGCGATGGCGGCTAACGGGGACTGTTCCTTAGCTAACCAGGCCAGCATCCTCCCCATCCTCTCCCCCTGTTCAAATATCCTCTGTGTCTGGACCAATTGCCTCTTGTGAACCTTACCTACCCGCAGGAGCATCACCTCCCTGTACGCTACCTTCATGTCCTGTCCAGTAATTGGGTTAGCCGTACTGGCGAACCGTGCCTCCAGGGCCTGGGCCCTAGCCTCAGCCTCCTCTAGGACGATCTGGTCATTCCTGCGCTCTCTAGCAATAGAGGAAAGATAGCATCCCCGCACATAAGCTTTAAAAGCATCCCATTCAATGCCTGGGGTCGCGGACCCGGCGTTCAGTCTCCAGTATTGCTGTATCAGCCCCCCCACCTCAAACTCTATAGTGGGGTGACTAATCCAGAACCTGGAGAGACGCCAAATTCTATCGGAAGGGGCAGTAGCCGTTTGCACACTACAAAGCAGAGGGGAATGGTCCGATATACCTCTAGGAAGAATACTGATATCTCTAAGTTTAGGAAGCAAGGCGGAACTCACATAAGCAAGGTCAATACGTGACAATGTATTATGGGGAAGAGAATGACAGGTGTAAGAGTGTACCCCGGGATTTTTCCACCTCCACGCATCCTGCAGACCAAATATTCCCGCCCATTTAGACAGGCTAGACTCAGTGTGAGCATCAGAGGCCAATCTATCCAGGGATGGGTTCGGGGCAATATTAAAGTCGCCCATCAGAAGAATATTGTCCGTGGGGTATTGTGCCAATATTGGGACCATATTGTATAACAAGGACATGTCAGCCGGGGGAGGCAGGTATAGACCCACCACCACCAACTAGTAGTTCTTTATTAAGTTTCCAAGTAAACAAAGGTTTCTTCACCTCAGGGATATTCATTTTCATATTTATGGGGGCGTGATCTGAAAGGGTCCTGATTCCAATGTCCGTAGATACCACCTCATCCAATAGCTGGTGTTCCACCAACCAATAATCGATCCTGGTGTACGTCCCATGCACAGGGGAGTAGAACGAATAATCTCGTCTCTTCGGGTGTTGCATTCTCCACACATCAGCTGTAACTGAGCCATCCATTGTTTCATTGCTTTCCACTGTATGTTCCCAGTCCCCTGTGCATGGGACGAACTATCTAGTCTCGGATTCATTGGAAAATTCAGATTTCCTGCTACAATTACCCTCCCCTCCTTAAAATCATAGAGTTTTTCCAACGTCTTTTTCAGATATATTATTGGATTCCTATTCAGGCAATATGTGTTTGCCAGGGTGAATTTTATTCCTCATAATTGCCCTTTTAGAAACAGGAACCTCCCTTCCGGGTCCCCCAACCTGTCCTCTACAGTGAATTGTGTATCCCGTCCTAAACCCACCGCCACCCCCCTTGTTCTACTCAACACAGAGTCTCCGTAGAACCAGACCGGGTGCTTTGGGGAATGTAATCTTATTTTGCTTTCATGGGTTAAGTGCGTTTCTTGCTGGAACACAATCCCTGCATTGAGCTGATCAAATTCTCTTAATACTTTAAACCGTTTGCTACATTTAAACCTCTCACATTATACGACAAGCAATTTACTATTGTCATAATGGTGCCAGACAAATGCCATTTTTATGCAAGGTCTTGAGCTGTAGGCTCTTCTACTCCCCCCCCCCCCCCCCCCCCCCCCACGGCCCACCTCCGGGCCCTGTGCCTCCAACCTGGATATATCCCCATCCTGTTGTCCGCACCTCCAGTCCGGCACCCCGTGCCCCCCCGGATCATAAGATCCAGGGGAGGGGAGGCCGGAGTGGGCGTTCCAGGAGAGACCCTTCCCTAACCCCCCTCCTTTTTCAGTAAATTCAATATACTTCTATAGCGTATACTTCTTCACTCCCACCCCCCCTCTACCCCCCCTCTGCCCAACAGCTCCTCCCCTATTAACCCTTCATACACATTTGGAATTGGGATCTGTAATTTTTTACAAAAGTCCTGTACTTCTTCCAAGAATCTCAACCTCACTGTCTTTCCCTCCCTATGAGCCATCAGTGCTGCTGGGAAACCCCAGCTATATCTTATGTTAGCTTCTCTTAACCACTTGCCGACCGCCGCACGACGATATACGTCGGCAGAATGGCACGGGCAGGCATATTGGCGTATATATAAGTCCATGCCTGCCCGCGGGTGGGGGGCCCGATCGGGCCCCCCCCCGGTGCCTGCGGCGGTCGGCATTCGTTCGGGAGAGATCAGGGATGAGGGGACGGCCATTCATTCATGGCCACCCCCTCGCGATCGCTCTCGACGAATGGAAATCCCCCGTGACATCACTTCCTCTCCTGTAATGTAAACACAGGAGAGGAAGTGATGTATTCTCTCCTCCGTGTCGGTATTTTCCGTTCCGACACGGAGGAGAGCGGATCGGTGAGTTGCACCAACACTCTACACACACAGTAGAACATGCCAGGCACACTCACACCCCCCCTTTACCCCCCGATCACCCCCCCAATTACCCCTGCCCCCCAGTCACAGTGACACCAATGTCATTTTTTTTTTTTTTTTTTTTTTTTTTTGCATTGGTGTCATTTGTGACTGTAATAACTGTTAGGGCAGTTAGAGTTAGCCCCCTTTAGTTCTAATGTACCCCCCTAACCCCCCCAATAAAGGTTTAACCCCGTGATCACCCCCCGTCGCCAGTGTCACTAAGGCTGGGTTCACATTGCAGCGGTTTATGAGAACGAATGTGATTCGCACCGCACTGCAGTGCAAATCACATCCGATCTCTGTGCGATTCGAGTTCAGCCATTCGCCGCACCCGCCGCACCCGCCACACCCGCCGCACCCGCCGCAAATTCGCACGGGACCCTTTTTTTGGCCCGCAGCAGAATCGGATCGCATGGGTGTTCACACCATGCGATCCGAGTTTGCAGATCGCACTGCGATATGCGAACTGATCTGGGGGTGTCAGTAACATTTCACTGACACTCCCAGCAGTTCGCATAGGGCAGTGTGAACTGCCGCCGGGAGGCATGCGATGCGGGAACCCGCCGCGGATTCGCGGCGTTTCCGCATCGCTCCAGTGTGAACCCAGCCTAATAAGCGATCATTTTTCTGATCGCCGTATTAGTGTCACAGGTGACGCTAGTTAGGCAGGTAGGTATTTAGGTTCGCCGCAGCTTTTTATAGCGCCAGGGACCCCCATATACTACCGCATAAAGCCCCCTGATTGCCCCCTAGTTAACCCTTTCACCAGTGATCACCATATAACTGTTACAGGTGACGCTGGTTGGTTAGTTATTTTTTTATAGTTTCAGGGCACCCGCCATTTATTACCTAGTCTCACTAGTGTACCCCTAAATTTAGGGGTGTCTACTTTCCAAAATGGGGTCATTTGGGGGGGGTTTGTGCCATCTTGGCATTTTATGGCCTTCAAAACTGTAACGCCCTTAGAAAGCCTGAAGGCGGTGCTTGGTTTTCGGGGCCCCGTACGCGGCTAGGCTCCCAAAAAGTCCCACATATGTGGTATCCCCGTACTCAGGAGAAGCAGCAGAATTTATTTTGGGGTGTCATTTCACATATGCCCATGGCATGCGTGAGCAATATATCATTTAGTGACAACTTTGTGAAAAAAAAAAAAAAAAAAAAAGTTTGTAATTTTCCCGCAACTTGTGGCAAAATATAAAATATTCCATGGACTCAACATGCCTCTCAGCAAATAGCTTGGGGTGTCTACTTTCTAAAATGGGGTCATTTGTGGGGGTTTTGTGCCATCTTGGCATTTTATGGCCTTCAAAACTGTAATAGGTAGTGAGAAGTGAACTCAAAAATTTACGCCCTTAGAAAGCCTGAAGGCGGTGCTTGGTTTTCGGGGCCCCGTACGCGGCTAGGCTCCCAAAAATTCCCACATATGTGGTATCCCCGTACTCAGGAGAAGCAGCAGAATTTATTTTGGGGTGTCATTTCACATACGCCCATAGCATGTGTGAGCAATATATCATTTAGTGACAACTTTGTGTAAAAAAAAAAAAAAATTTTTTTTTTGTCATTATTCAATCGCTTGAGGCAAAAAAATAAAATATTCAATGGGCTCAACATGCCTCTTATCAATTTCCTTAGGGGGTCTACTTTCCAAAATGGGGTCATTTGGGGGGGTTTTGTACTGCCCTGCCATTTTAGCACCTCAAGAAATGAGATAGGCAGTCGTAAACTAAAAGCTGCGTAAATTCCAGAAAACGTACCTTAGTTTGTAGATGTGACAACTTTTGCGCAAACCAATAAATATACAATTATTGACTTTTTTTTTACCAAAGACATGTGGCTGAATACATTTTGGCCTAAATGTATGACTAAAATTGAGTTTATTGGATTTTTCTAATAACAAAAAGTAGAAAATATCATTTTTTTTCAAAATTTGCGGTCTTTTTACGTTTATATCGCAAAAAATAAAAATCGCAGAGGCAATCAAATACCATCAAAAGAAAGCTCTATTTGTGGGAAGAAAAGGACGCAAATTTTGTTTGGGTACAACATTGCATGACCGCGCAATTACCAGTTAAAGCAGCGCAGTGCCAAAGTGTAAAAAGACCTCTGGTCATTTACCAGCAAAATGGTCCGGTCTTAAAGTGGTTAATTGGTCCAACAGCGGTTTGAGCTTTCTTCTTATTAAGGTTTCTGCCGATAGGTCCGCCAACACTTGTAATGTCTTTTGTTCGTACTGTAGGGGGGGGGGGGGCCCTTTCCTAAGATTGTTCCATATTGTTTCTTTGTCTGAGTACTCATGAAACTTGATGAGCACTTCCCGAGGTGTATCCTCCTTTAATCCAGGTGGTCTCCTCACTCTGTGTACTCTGTCAATTTTTATCTTTTCTACTTCTCCTCTCTCTAATAGGGGATTAAATATTTTATTCATCTTTTCCTCCAGATTTTCTCCATTTTGCTCTGGTCTTATCCTTAAATTTTGGAGCCTATTTTGATTTTCTTGCGTTTCCATTTTATATGAACACTCTCTCTGTTGTCTTTGCAACCCTTTCATTTGTGTTCTTAGCTCAGCTATCGCCAATGTTTGTCTCTCCGTTTTCTCCTCCACCTCTTCTACTCTCTTTAACAAGTGTCCAAAATCCATACGTACATTGGAGACCTCACTTTTAATCAAGTTTTCCATTGTCTCAAACATTGCTAGAATGTCCACTTTAGTGGGCATTTGGGATTCACTTCTCGGATCTTCCCCTTCTGTAACCTCTATATCTGTTTCCGTGCTTTCTTGCATCTTCTCCCCTTGAGCCCCCTTTAATTTAGCTGCCTTTTTTTTGCGCTTTTAGTTGACTGGGCTGTTTTTTTCCCCCCATACTTGGACTTTTGATGTTCCCTTCTTTGGTTGTCAAATATTTCTGGATCGAACTTGCATTTGTACTCGTGTTTAAACTCTCCCTGGGGTTTTTGGGTTCTGTTTTTTGGGATCGGCCTCATTTTTTTTTTTTTTGAGGTTATACCTCCTCCAGCTCACTCCTCTTGCCTCCCCGAATAGTTGCCCCTCAGGGATATGTAGTATCTCTCCTCCTCCTCCTCCCCCTTCCTTCTTGTGTTAACTGAAAACGACCCTTTAATCCCAACCATCTCTTTAATAGTAAGGGGGTCCTCCTCCTTAACCGTATATATAAATAACACAATGCGACTGTCCTAGATCCCGGCATGTATCCCATGCATCTTCAAACATTCCCCTTTAAATCTGCTGGTGTATATTTGACAGGTAGTACATCAGAGGAACCTTTTCCAATCAGTCTGTTCCCTCCTTTTCACTTCCACACTTTAACAAAGGTACCTTATATAAGACAACATGACTATCAACCAGCATTTCTATTGAATATTATTTAGGAACAGTTCCTTCAGCCCGCACAGAATCTGTAGCTGTATCCATTCATGTCAGTACCTTTGCTGTATTAACATTGTCCTTACATTTACTATGTAACTTTTAAAATAGGGTTTTCTTTTACCTTTGCTGTAACACGGCCACCAGCTCTGTTCCCAGAGCTGTAATTCCTGGCAGAACAGAGCCCATCGGAGGAAGGGAGGAGGTGGAGGGTGGGGGGGCGACAGGTCCCACAGTGGGGGATAGAGGACTTCACATTCCAGCAGGTCGCCTGCTATCACGTTGGCTTTCCTCCTGTGCCATCCGGGGGGGGGGGGCAGCTGTGCGCCCCTGCCGGCCAATTTCAGCTCTTTAAAGGGGTAGATTTTCATGGGGGGGCATCCGCGTAGTGACCTCAGTCCATACATCCAATTCCTCCACCACCGCGGATGTCGGTCTCTCCTTCCGCCCTCACAGGCGCCGCGTCATGCTCCTCACCCAGCGTTCTGACGTCACATCCCATCCGTGGCAGTCACGGAAACTTTTTTTGCCTAGGGAGGTGTTTCACTGTGGGGGGAGTGGACTGACTGGGAGTAGAGAGATCGCTGTACCTGATCACTAGAAACAGCGGATCTCTCTCTTCTTCCCTGATAGAACGGGGATCTGTCTGTTTACATTGACAGATCTCCGTTCTGGCTCTGAGGAGTGATTGTGGGTCGCCGGCCACGCGCCTCAGCTCTCACCTGCCCCCTTTAGCTCGTAGAATGAAGGTGGCTGGTTGGTAAGCAGTTAAAGATCAATAATGTGAGGAAACTACGACAAAAAAATGACTTGCCCAATGTAAAGTCATTTAACACCCCCCAAATACCTTATTTTTACATTTTTATTGTCAGTCATGTAGTTGCTCGCTTTTAAAGTGGTTGTAAAGTCACATCTATTATCCTCTGGAGTGTTTGTGTTTTTAAATTATAAAGCTAAATACCTTCTTTGCTCAGCTCTGTGTGGTCACATGTCCTCCCTCGGCTCTCCTACATGATCTAAGGTGTACAGTGGGAGGGCCTGAGATTCCCCTCTAAAGTATGCAAACTAGCAGAAGGAGTACATGTGACCACACAGCAAAGCTGGGCAAAAAAGGTATTTAGCTTTAGAATAATAAAAAAATATATACTCTAGTATAGATCTGATCAGTCAGATATTGATCTGTTCAGATTCTATACCACTACGGGAGGTTTATGCTTTGCGCGTGGGTGTTAGCGGTACTGGCACTAACCTAGCGCTGCCTGGGGCGACGCAGACCCTGACCCTAAAACCTAATTGATATCACCCGCCGGGTGATCAGGGGGTTAAACCTTTATTGGGTAATAAATGGTGGGTGCCCTGATGCTATAAAAAGCAAACTAACTAACCAGAGTAACCGTAACACTTATACGGTGATCACTGGTGAAAGGGTTAACTAGGGGCAATCGGGGTTCAAATTTTTATTAGGTAGTATATGGGGGTCCCTGGCGCTATATAAAAACCTGACAGGGAACCTAAATAACTAACTGGCTAACCAGCGTCACCAGTGAAACTTATACGGTGATCGCTGGTGAAAGGGTTAACTAGGGGCAATCAGGGGGTTAAAACCATTATTGGGTAGTATATGGGGGTACCTAGCGCTATAAAAACCTGGCGGTGAATCTAAACAAATAACTAGCTACCTAGTGACACTAGTGACACTAATGCAGCGATCAGAAAAATGATCGCTTAGTGACACCGGCAAAAGGGGGTGAACCTAAAAAAATAACTAGCTACCTAGTGACACTAGTGACACTAATGCAGCGATCAGAAAAATGATCGCTTAGTGACACTGGCAAAAGGGGGTGAAAGGGTTAACTAGGGACAATCAGGGGGTAAAAAGCGTTATTGGGTAGTATATCGGGGTACCTAGCGCTATAAAAACCTGGCGGTGAACCTAAAAAAAAAAAGAACTAGCTACTTAGCGGCACCAGTGACACTAATGCAGCGATCAGAAAAACGATCGCTTAGTGACACTGGCTAAAGGGGGTGAAAGGGTTAACTCTAGGGGCAATCAGGGGGTTAAACCTTTATTGGGGGGGGGGGTAGGGGGCTACCCTGGACCTAACACTAACTGCCCTGACAGTTTTTACTGTCACAACTGACACTAAATGCAGTGAAAAGTAAATAAATGATCACTGCAATCAGTGACACTGTGACTGGGAGGGGGGGGGGGGATCGGGGGGGGATTTGTGTGCCTACATGTCAGTGTAGTGTTGGTGCACACTTACTTTCAGTGTTCTCCTCGTAGTCCGGTCAAAAAGACCGCCCGAGGAGAATGACATCACTTCCTCCCTGCCTGTGTTTGCTATACACAGCGGGGGAAGCTTCTTATTCGCCAGGAGCGATCGAGAAGGGATGGCCAGAAATCAACGGCCATCCCCTCATCCCGGGTCGCTCCTGCAGCGAAACGGACCGCCGCATCCAGCGGGAGGGGGTCCGATCGGACCCCCCACCCGCTGGAAGGCGAGCACATACATCTACGTGCTTGTGCCTGTCGGTGCCATTGCACCGACGTACATTGCCATGCGGCGGTCCTTAAGTGGTTACACTTTACCAAAGGGGAGGAGCAGCTGCAGCAGAATACTCAATTAAGGCAGGAGAAGGTTCACAGTTCACACACAGATTACAAAAATGACAGGGAGATGCAGAGATGCTGAATACACAGCAGGATAACGGGAGGTACGTAATCTGATCAAGCCATCAGCACTTGATCAGCAGCAATGGTAAGCGTAGTCAGTACACACAGGGGAACACAGGAACATGTAGGATCAACCAGGATTTGTACAACATAGAAAGGGACAATTGACATGGCTAAAGCATTGTGCTATAGCTCGTGCTTTAAAGAGACAGGAGCAGGGTTTTTCTTTTCAGGGTTACAATCACTTTAATACGATGGGGTAGAGACAGAAAAAGATGGTCAACACCAAAAAGATCAAAAACACTGAAAGGCCTGCACAGCAATGCAATGAATGTGTAGGGAAAACTTGTCATCATGGAAGATTTTTGGAAAAGAAATTAAAGTAATAACTTCCTTCCATGATGGTCACAGAGACTAGAAAGATGCATACTTAAGGGGGACTACAGCTTTGCAGATCTGCTCAATGGTGGCACTGGCCCTCTTGGCACGGAATGTTGCAAGAAATCAGGGGAAGTGAGCTGTATTCTTGATGGGACACTTTTAGACTTTTGAGGTATAGGGCAGTCTAATAGCTGACGAGATCTATATAGTGACTGATGTTTGGAGCCCTGAAAAAGAATCAACAGAGCTGTAGACATCTATATTTTTGTGAAGGCCTCAATGTATTGTAAAATACATTTTATACACCCAATGATGCAAATTCTTGTTGCCTCGATTACTGCAGATGGAGGAATCACTTGCGAATGGTTGTAGATACCTTAGGCAAAAATTTGGGGTCAGCAGGTATGTTGGGTATCCGCCATTGTGCATCATCCTTTAGTGGATTGTCCCATGGCAAGGCCTGCTTTAGGAAGTGAGCTTAACTGCCTCCCACTGGTAGCTGGTCTTCTCTTCAAGGTGCCACCACTATGCACGTTTCAGTTGCCAAAAGGTAATCTATATCTAACCTTGGTGTCCCCAAGCTGTGTAGTAAGATGCCAGGCTCCCCCCACTACAGCACACCATGCTTTCGTCATCGTGTCAACCATGCACATCACTTCCAGTCACACAGTCTACCAACACATGGATGTTCTGGGGCAAGCAAGGTTTGAAATGGCTGCTCAACACTTCTGGGACTGGCATCTACCTTGCCAAACATCTGGCTCAGAAAGCAGGGTTCCTGCTTTATCCATCTATACAACCCTTGCCTGTGGGAATTGACAAAGCATGTCACAGGACTATTCAGAAGGTAGGGTGTGCTAGTCTACCACACCAACATAAGGCTAGAGAGCCCCAAGCAGATCGCTGGAAAAAGGAAGGGGCAAGTGTAAGCGACTTAGCCTAAGCAACTTTTCCATATCCCTTTTCATCAGCAGCTAACAGGGAAAACCTGCCTGCAACTCAAGCTTCGGTTAGGTAGAGGGATGCTCAATCATCTCTTTTGGAAAACAGGCGACAGGAAAACAACCAACAGGGAGCTACCTAAAAATGTGCCTGAAGGTGATACAGGAAACACAGAATAAGAAGGAGTTGTGAAGGAGCTTTTAACATCTTTGTGTATGTTTTTTTTCCTGTAGGTGGGCAGGCCCTACCTTTCATATAACCTCCCTGGAGGATGACTTTGAACATAAGCCTCTACTGGATTAAAAAAAACGAGAAATAGAAAAAAATTATCATACCTGTTATTATTGCCATGTTTTTAAAGCCAATGAGGCTGAGCTTGGTTTCAATCATGTCGGTTAATTTTGGTATCTAGAAAAATATATACAAAAGAACAAACATGGAGCAGTTACAATGAAATAAGTAAAACTGTATCTTATATGAGATTTGGAAAATTTAAAATGGTCTGAAAGGCATTAGCTGCAAATGAGTGTAGTTAAATAAGGAAGTTATAAAGGAATGTAATCTAAAAAACAATCATTACAGCAGTGAATGCAAAATGTTTTTTAAAGTCTAACAGTACCTGCTGGCTTTTGTAATAGTATAAAGAATCATCATTCACAAAAAACTCCTGACTACTGACAAATGCAGTGCCAGACCCTGGCCACCTTCACCAACTTGTGACAAATGGCTGGTCAATCTCACACCGCATTGTCTCTGATATGCGACAATGGCACTGTACAAAGACTTTCCAGGTCGCAGAACCACAATCTAAGTGCCAGCAGACAGATTGATTGTCGCTGGGTATGGTTAACACAGTTAACGCTTGATACCCCCAAATCAATCACTGCCGCCAGATATTTTGTAGTAAATTTTAAACATGCGCAATAATAGTGATAACAGGACTTAAAATAAATGTCTGTAAGACAGATAAGAGAAAGGGATTCTGAAAATTCTACGATAGTACATCCAAGATAATTTTACAATTTAAAAAATAATGTTTAAGTAGGCAGGTAAAACTGCTACAAAATATTTACAGAAAAAGGGTATTACAAATGAAAGACAATAATGCAATAGGACGATGAAAAGGGTTTAAAAGTGAAAATACTTAGTGATACTAAACTGGTCTCCCGCAGTACACAGAACATGGAAATGCAATTATTTTTGTAATTCCAAATTATTTTACTCATTAGCAGTATATAGTATTATTGTAACTTTCATCAGTGTCTGGTTAAAGTGGTTGTAAACCCTTTTTGGTGACTTTTACCTATAGGTAAGCTTAGAATAAGGCTTACCTATAGGTAGTGGAAATATCTCCTAAATGTGTGCAGTTTAGGAGATATTTCACTTGTAGTGCTGCAATGTTGTCATTGGCGCATGCATTGCGAAGGAAAGGACCACCGTGCCGTTTCTTCCCCCACTTCACATGATTTGTGGACCTTTGGTAAGTGATAAAACAGTGTTATTACCTGTTAGCTACTTTTTACAGGAATCTTCCAGGGTGGCTTATAGAGAGATAGGCTCCTCCCACCTAGCACAGGAAACACATGATCCACACCATAAAAGCAGCACACATACCTTAGCCCCTCAGTATTAACAAATAACCAAAAGGCTTCAGAATAAGCAATCATTAACCTTCATTAGCGTAGCGTACTCTATGTTTTACATTGCTAATCACCAACAAAGAAGGGAGGGGGCTGACCCGTCCTGGAAGATTCCTGGAAAAAGTAGTTAACAGGTAATAACACTGTTTTTCCAAGTCATCTTCCAGGACGGCTTACAGAGAGGACAAAATAGGACTACTTGATCAGGGTGGGACCACAGCCTGCAGCACTTTCCTGCCGAAAGATTGGTCTTGGCTGGCAAGCAGATCCAGTCTGTAATGCTTTACGGATGCCTGAAACATGGACCAAGTTGCGGCCTTGCAAATCTGGAGGGGAGACGCTCCTGCCTAAGAAGTAGAAACCACTCTAGTGGAATGAGCATTTATCCCTAATGGAGGTGTCCGGGATGCTGCTTTGTATGCCTCCGTGATGGTCTACTTCATTAACCTTGCGATGGTATTTTTAGATACCCTTTTACCCCTGTTTGAACCTGCAAACACAAACAGGCTGGTGGAACGTCGCCATTCCTTGGTGTGCTCTATGTAAGCTATCAAGCATCGCCTGGCATCTATCATATTAAATCCTGCCTACTTGTGGTTTTCAGGATTTCCACAAAATAATGGTATCGCGATCTCTACCGACCTATGGACGTTAGATGGTACTTTAGGGAGAAATGCCAGATCCAGCGAGAGGATAATCTTGTCCTGCAAGATGATGCAGAAGGGCTCAATCACTGAAAGCGCATACATCTCACCAACCCTCCTAGCGGAAACTAGGGCCACCAAAATCACTGTTCCAGGTTAAGAGCTTTATGGGCAGTTCGTCTATTGGCTCAAACTGAGTTTTACAAAGACCTTGCAATACAGTGGATAAGTCCCAGGGAGGGAACCTCCTTGACTTGGGGATCCGCTTAAAGCTGATGGATGCAAGAAATCTCTTGACCAGTCTCCCAGATGCTGAGTCTTCATAATCCTGAGAACCAAGACCTCTTTGGCCAGAATAGTGCGATCAGAATAAGCTTTGCGCTCAACACTCTTATCTTCTGGATAATCTTTGGAATGAGGGCAAAAGGTGGGAATGCATACACCAGATTTGCCTCCCATGATTGGGATAGGGCATCTAGGCCCAGACTGAGATGATCTCTCTGTAGGGAGAAAAATTGTTCCACCTGCCTGTTATGCCTTGCAGCCAAAAGGTCTATTTGTGGGATTCCCCACGTCTGCACTACCTGTTTGAACCCTGTTCGATTCAAGCACCTTTCTGTCCGAGACAAAATCTCCCAGCTTACTGATGTAACTTACTGTGGTAATATTGTTCGAAAGGACCTGCACGTGTCTTCCCCTCACAGTCGAACCAAAGACTACTAGAGCCTTTAGAACTGCACTCAGCTCCCTTGTATAGGAGGAGAGGCTGGCTTCCAGCCAGTTTCAGACCCCTAGGGCCATCTGTGCGCCTGAATGGGCTCCCCAGCCTTGACCGCTGGCATCCGTGGTGACCGCCAGAGGGTTGTGTTGGGACCAAAGTCGACCTGCAGAGAAATTTGCAGGGATCAAACACCACTCTATCAAGAGTTTTACTTCCTGCGGGATCTCTGTCTGCCTCTGAAGAGAGTCCTTCCTTCCATCCCAGACAGAAAGCACGAATGCCTGAAGTACTCAAGTATGGAATTGTGCCCACTGGACTCCTGGGATTGCTGCCGTCATCCAACCAAGAACCCTCATTATACCCTGAATTGAGGTCTCTGTACATACGCAGAGGCTGCTCAGCTCTGCGATTATCTTTGCCACTTTTTCTTTCATCAGAAAAATTTTGGAGTCTATTAGGTATCCTAGGAATACTATACTTTGAGTAGGTAGCAACTGCGACTTCTGATTTACCAGCCACCCCAGCTGCTGAAGGCATCTGATAGTTCTGCTCAGGTTTTATTTTTTATTTTTTTTGGTAAGGGTTTGACCTTAGATTTTAAAGCTGGAACATCAGCTGCGTTTCCTCTGCAGATGAATAAGCGGTCTGTGTTTCCCCGATCGTTTGAGGGTAATACCTCAATCTGTCCCCACGGTTCCCCTGGTAAGGGGTTTGGAGTGGGAGAGAGGGATCTAGCACGCTTCTTACCCCCTTTAATAGAGGATGCAATTAAAGCTGCTAATCTTCCTTCTAAGCCCTGCAGGGCAGAGGAAAATGCATCTTCAATCACGTATACAGGGGCTGAAGTGTGAGAAGCAGTTGCACCACCAATTGCTTCTATTGACTCACCCTAGCTTGCCATGTCAGGTATCTCCAGAGAGGATGACAGTGTGGAGGCATGACTGGAGTTCCTAGAGCCTAGGGGTGGAAACCTTGGTACCCTTGTGGTACACTGGAAGTCAAATGTGCTAAGCACAAAGCAGAGGCGCTTTAAGAAACAAGCTATGGTATTTGCTGAACAATAGTTTTGGTAAAAGAAAACTGTCACCATGAGGATCAGCCTTTGATGCCGAGTACCATAATATTTCCTGTGCTGGAAATGCCTGTTTACACACCTTTACATGCCCAGCGCGCCTGCTTTTAGTGCGACAGACTTCTGTCTTCAGCATATGAACAGAGCGTCTGTGTCAAGCCTGTTACCACACCTCTCCAGGAGGGGAGGGGGAGGGCAATTTATGTCAGCAGTGTTTGTTAGGCTCCAAGTTTTAAAGGAAGACTTCACTTTATACAAAAAAAATGCAAATAGCTGCCTTTGCATGTTCATAAACTACTGCTGTAACCCCTTTAGATCCCTCAGAAGAGGAACACCATCTGTTCAATTAGGAACCCCCTCTGGCTGCTGGGACCACACCCGCTGCTATAGCCAGACACAGAGCTGCTGAAAAAGGCATTGTAATAGAGGAAAGGAGACATTTTAAAAGGCATACAGAGTTAATTATATTTATATATGGGAGAAAAAGCATAGGTGGACCTTTTACAGTTCCTAGGCTTCTCCCCTTACCTTATCCTTGCTACATCACAGCGGGAAGCGTAGTTAAACCTTCCAAGACTGGGGCCCTTTTAATATGGGTTTCCCTTATGTACATGTTCGCTTGCCATGAGAATAAAACCCCCCCTTTTCTTAGGGTCGGGGGGATCAAGCTTATCACCTTCTCCTCCAGCATACTCTGTAGGAGGGGAGACAGCTCTTTGGAAGGGAAAAATATTTTTTATTTGGCGAAAGGAAACCCTTTCTTTTTATCAGTCAACCTTTCTAGGACAGATTCTAGCTCTTTCCAAAGACCAGATCTCCATTAAAGGGGAGGGAACAAAGTTTGTTCCTTGACACTGTCTCACTCCCAGGACTTCAGCCAGATAGCCCTCCTGGCTCCATTAATTAATGCTGTAGACCTGGCCGAGAATCTAACAGACTCCGTGGACGCATCTGCTATATAGGCTACTGAATTATTTAGCGTTGGTAAAGCATCCAAAATCTCTTCCCTCTGAGTATCTGACTCCAGAAGAGTGCGAAGCTGTTTAAGCCATAAATCAAGCATACGCTCCATGCATGTAGTGGCTAGTGCTGGCTGAAAGATAGCGGAGCAGGTTTCCCACGCTTTCTTTAAACACCCTTCCGCCTTTCTGTTCATTGGCTCCTTTAAAGTGCCTTCGTCCTCAAAGGAAAGCTCTGAACCCTTCGAAACTTTAGATAGGGAAGCGTCCAGTCTGGGGCACTTTTCCCACAACATTGTATCTTGTTCTTTGAAGAGAAACCTTCTTTTCAAATTCTTAGGGAAGAAGACTTCCCCTTTTCCGGTTTCTTCCATACCAGAAGTACTGTCTCTTTCTAGGGACGTATGTACCGGAAAGGGTCTGCTTAGGCTGAAGGCCTGCATATAAAAAGGTCATGTACAGACAACTCGTGGTCCTCCAGCTCCAGGGTTACATAGTTACATAGTTAGTCAGGTTGAAAAAGACACAAGTCCATCCAGTTCAACCACAAAAAAAATAATATCATACAATCCCATAATATACCCAATTCTATACCCACAGTTGATCCAGAGGAAGGCAAAAAACCCCAGCAGAGCATGATCCAATTTGCTAAAGCAGGGGAAAAAATTCCTTCCTGATCCCCCGACAGGCAATCGGATTTTCCCCGGATCAACTTTACCTATAAATGTTAGTAGCCAGTTATTTTATGTACACTTAGGAAATAATCCAGGCCCTTCTTAAAGCAATCCACTGAGCTGGCCAGAACCACCTCTGCAGGGAGTCTATTTCACATTTTCACAACTCTTACTGTGAAGAAACCTTTCCGTATTTGGAGATGAAATCTCTTTTCCTCTAGACATAAAGAGTGCCCCCTTGTCCTCTTTGTTGACTGTAAAGTGAATAACTCAACACCAAGTTCCCTATATGGACCCCTTATATATTTGTACACGTTGATCATATCCCCCCTTAATCTCCTCTTATCAAGAGTGAATTCAGTTCCTCTAATCTTTCCTCATAGCTGAGTTCCTCCATGCCTCTTACCAGTTTGGTTGCCCTTCTCTGCACTTTCTCCAGTTCCCCGATATCCTTTTTGATAACTGGTGCCCAAAACTGAACTGCATATTCCAGATGAGGTCTTACTAATGATTTGAACAGGGGCAAAATGATATCTCTCTCTCTGGAGTCCATACCTCTCTTAATACAGGAAAGGACTTTGCTCGCTTTGGAAACCACAGCTTGGCATTGCATGCTATTATTAAGCTTATGATCTACCAAAACCCCCAGATCCTTTTCCACTATGGATTCCCCCAGTTGTACTCACCCTAGCATGTATGATGCATGCATATTCTTAGGCCTCAAGTGCATAACTTTACATTTGTCAACATTAAACCTCATCTGCCACATAGTTGCCCAATTAGACAGAGCATTGAGGTCGGCTTGTAAATTGGAAACATCCTGTAAGGACATTATTCCACTGCATAGCTTGGTGTCATCTGCAAAGATGGAAATGTTACTTTTGATCCCAGACCCAATATCATTTATAAAGATATTAAAAAGTAAGGGTCCCAGCACTGAACCTTGGGGTACACCACTGATAACCTTAGACCATTCAGAGTAAGAATCATTAACCACTACTCTCTGAATTCTGTCTTTTAGCCAGTTTTCTATCCATTTACAAACCGATATTTCCAAACCTGTAGACTTTACCTTACACATGAGCCGTGTGTGCGGAACTGTATCGAACGCTTTTGCAAAATAAAAAGTATACCACGTCCACTGCCACCCCTCTGTCCAAGGTTTTACTTACCACCTCATAAAGAGAAATCAGGTTTGTCTGACCACTTCTGTCGTTCATGAATCCATGCTGTCTGTTGCTTAAAATATTTTTTTTCCTGCAAAAACTCATCTATGTGGTCTTTTATTAATCCCTCCAGTATCTTCCCAACTATAGAAGTTAAACTAACAGGTCTATGAGTTACTTGGTAAAGACTTTGTTTCCTTTTTAAATATAGGCACCACATTGGCCCTGCGCCAATCCAGTGCTACTATTCCTGTCATTAATGAGTCCCTGAAAATTAGATACAATGGCTTTGAAATTACAGAGCTCAATTCTTTTAGGATCCGTGAGTGGATGCCATCAGGTCCAGGTGCTTTATCCACCTTTATTCTGTCCAAATATTTCTGGACCATATCACTTTTGAGCCATTGTGGATTTGGGGCTGCGTCACTACCACCCCTATTATGGACACGAGCTCCCCCATGCTCCTTTGTATACACAGAGCTGAAGAAAGTATTTAATAAGTTAGCCTTCTCTTTGTCCCCAGTCACCCACTCCAGATTATTTTGTAAAGGGCCTACATGCTCAGACTTGACCTTTTTACTATTAATATATTTGAAGAATTTTTGGGGGTTTGTCCTATCTTTTGCAATCTGTCTTTCATTTTGAATTTTTGCATCCTTGATTTTCGTTTTACATATTTTGTTATATTCTTTGTAACATTTAAATGACACTAGCGTTCCTTCATTTTTATATTTTTTAAAAGCTCTTTTTTATAGTTTTTTATAGTTTATGGCTTTTTTAACTTTGGCCGTGAGCCACATTTTATTTTTAGCCTTTTAAACATATTGCCCATGGGAATATACTTTGCTGTGAGATCACAGTCTTTTTGAAGAATTCCCATTTCTGTTCTGTGCCCATTGATGCCAATATTCTCTCCCAGTCTAGGTCCTGGAGAGCAACCCTTATCCTTGGAAAACTTGCTCTCTTGAAATTAAGTGTTTTTATCTTTCCCGTATTCAATTTTTGCATACAGTTAACGTCAAATGAAATCATGTTATGGTCACTGCTACCCAGGTGTTCCTTTAGCTGAACATTAGTAATACGTTCTGCATGGTTTGAGATTACCAGGTCCAACAGAGTATCATTCCTAGTTTGGGCCCCAATAAACTGGACCATAAAATTGTCCTGTAATAGTTTATAAATTTTTGCCCTTTAACTGTCCTAGCAGTGCCATTACCCCAGTCAATTTCTGGGTAGTTAAAATCCCCCATTATCACTGTCCCAGCCCTTGCAGTCCTTTCTATCTGTGCAAGGAGCGAAGTCTCCACCTCCTCATTAATATTGGGCATCGTATATAGCCTTTAATAGTTCCTCCGTTTCCTCTGCAGGAAAAAGGGATTTTTGAACCTTTGATGAGCTTGTCTAAACAGTCCAGACATGTACTTTTCTTCCGCCCATAAGGCATTTTCTGGGTATCTTTGTTTTGCTATCTCTGGGCTCATGGGCTTTGTCCTGAAATGAATCAAATGACAAACGCCAGCACATTGCTTCCACTGAAGACAATACCAGTAACAAAAACACCCTGTGGATTACAAAAATTCTAATCCAAGAACCTTTTTAAAAGTACCCACCGCCGGAGCCTATGCTAGTATGTGCGACACCTGTCCACACTAAGCATAACAAAAAAACAGGCTCTGGAAGAAAACACAACACCCCCTGTGCCCCCCCTACAGAAGGATAAGAAAAGGGAAGGCGCAGTCTGCCCCCTATTTTCTTACCTTAGGGCCTGAATCAACAGATTGTGCCTCCAGACCTACTTCCATGGATCCTGGAAGCCTTCAGCGCCATCTTGCTATTCTGGCCCTTATATAAGGAGGTGTGGAGAATCCGGGGCAGCGCTGTGGATCTGACGCCGCCCTCCAGCACAGCCCTGTTATCCCCAGCTAGGCTTCACTGGGAGTACCAAGATGGCTGCCACTGGTCTTCCTGCCACGTCACTTCCTGTCACCCAGTCCTGGAAGTTACCTCATCACTCTGTGCCACCAGCATGAGCCACATGCTGGGGAGAAAGAAGCCCTGTATATGGAGATCTCTGTAAACAGCAGAAAAAGGAAAAGGTACCCGGACCATGTGGCGGCCTGCGCCTCCACTAGGAGAACACCCTGCAGTGCCATTTCGGATGGACCAACTGGATCACCTCCTCCACTCCTCACAGGTACCTCACTGAGGCTACAACTCAATCGGGAGAGGGGGTCCCTTACCTTCACCCCAGATCACTCCATCAGGTCACTGGGTGGCCCTAACTGACTCATACCCCAGGAGTACTACCCCTGTTTGCCCTGGGTATGGACATCGGGAGGCCCCTGCCACCTAGCACGAAGGCCGAAAACAACTGTTTGGTGTTCCTGTCTGGCCAGAGGAAACACAAATACTGAGGGGCTAAGGCATGTGTGCTGCTTTTATGATGTGGATCATGTGTTTCCTGTGCTATTTTTTTTTTTTGCCCATTTTTCTTTGTAAAATAGGTCAAGCTCTGTCAGATTGCATGCAGAGCGTCTGAACTGATTTTTTAAAGTCTTGCCAGAGATTATCAATTGAATTTAGGTCTGGACTTTGTTTTGACTGGGCCATTCTAACATGTGAATATGCTTTGATCTAAACCATTAAAATGTAGCTCTGGCTGTATGTTTAGGATCGTTGTCCTGTTGGAAGGTGAACCTCCGTCCCAGACTCAAGTCTTTTGCAGACTAACAGGTTCTCTTCTAAGATTGCCTTGTATTTGGCCATCTTTCCATCAACTCTGACCAGCTTCCCTGTCCCTGCTGAAGACATGATGCTGCCACCATGTTTCATGGTGGGGATGGTGTGTTCAGGGTGACGTGCAGTGTTAGTTTTCTGCCACATAGTGTTTTGCTTTTAGGAAAAAAACTTGCATGTCTCATCTGACAGGAACACCTTCCACATATTTGCTGTGTCCCCCACATGGCTTTCTTCCAACAATGGCTTTCTTGCCACTCTTCCATAAAGGCCAGATTTGTGGAGTACATGATTAATATAGTTGTCCTGTGGCCAAATTCTCCCTCTTGAGCTTTGGATCTCTGCAACTCCTCCAGAGTTACCATGGGCCTCTTTGCTGCTTCACAGATTATACTGCTCTTCTCGCCTGGCCTGTTAGTTTAGGTGGACGGCCATGCCTTAGTAGGTTTGCAGTTGTGCCATACTTTTTCAATTTTTGGATGATGGATTGAACAGTGCAACTTCTCCACAACTTTATCCTTGACCTGTCTGGTGTGTTCCTTGGCCTTCATGATGCTTTTTATTCACTAAGGTTCTCTAACAAACCTCTGGGGGCTTCACAGGACAGCTGTATTTATACTGAGATTAAATGAAACACTGGTGGACTCTATTTACTAATTAGGTGACTTCTGAAGGCAATTGCTCCACTAGATTTTAGTTAGGTGTATCACAGTAATGGGGGCTGAATACAAATGCACGCCACACTTTTCAGATATATTCATTTGTAAAAAAAAAAAAAATTCAAAAACATTTATAATTTTCCTTCCACTTCACAATTATGCGCCTCTTTGTGTTGATCTATCAGATATAATCCCAATTAAATACATTTACGTTTTTGGTTGTAACATGACAAAACGTGGAAACTTTCAAGGGGTGTGAATACTTTTTCAAAGTACTGTCCCTCTCTAATGAGCAGGTTATCAAAAACAATTGATCCAAAAGGTTATTCAAAAATTTGGCAAATTTTACTCTTAGATGCAAAATTAGGCCCCATATTACCTAAGGCTCCTGAGGTTTATTTCAGGAAGGCCTGGAGACTTAAAAACATGGCTGCTCCTAGTAGGTTTCTTGGAAATCGTAACACAAACACTGATATACAGGGATAATTTGATAACAGAGTATGTGTCTTCAAATATAAAAAATGTGGTTGTTTGACGTGCCAATTTATCATGGTCAGTCTACTTTTTGTGATTCTAATAGCAGTGTCTTTTTCCAGACAATTTATCACATGTTCAAAGGGATGAGCTCGGTGTTCGATTCGAACGCATGTTCAACTCGAACATCGGCCGTTCGTCTGTTCGGCGAATTCAGAACTTTGTGGACCATTCGCACGAAAGTCGTGTGGCACGAACGGCCCACAATGCACTACGCCATCGCAGTGCATTGCTGGCTCATGATTGGCCAAGCATGCACTGTGACCCCGCATGCTTGACCAATCACAGCGCCAGCAGCGAGGAGAGCCATAATCAAAGCATCCTGCCTGTGGCCAATTATAGCTCAGGGGGTTTAGTACACACCCCACAAAATATAAGGCCACCAGCGTGGCGGCCTTGTGTAGTGTGTTGGCGTGCAGGGACAGTGTGTTCTTTTCTCAGCCATTTGCAAGAGTTAGTGGGTGTTGTGTGCCTTCAGCCTAGTATACACCTGTATCTACCCTTTATTGCTATTGCTCTCTAATACCGTCTGCATGAGTTAGTGGGTGTTGTGTGCCTCCAGCACAGTATACACCCGAAGATACCCCTTATTGCTGGTGGCGTTTGTTGCATAGCTTGCATATTAGCCTTTAAAATTAGCACTTTTGATTTTGAATGTTCGAGTCCCATAGACTTTAATAGGGTTCTAAATTCGTACGAATTTTCAGTCTGTTCGAATGTTCTGGTGCGAACCAAACCGGGGGGTGTTCGGCTCATCCCTAACGGCTTGCAATCCCCATGTAAATTGTTATATGTAGGATGCACGAAACACACCCTGTGGAAAAGAGTGGGGGGGGGGGGGGGACCCATAGGTTCATCAAAAAAGGGTCCACTAAACACAACGTCCCTCAACATTTACAATAAAAACATTCAGGTCCTTAAGGTTTTTGTGGTTGAAGTAATGCCCAATCATCTTACAGAGAATTAAAAGTTTCTTAGAGCATTTAGATGTGAGAGCTTTTGGATACACACCTTACTGCCCCGACAGTGAAAAATCCTACACAGGTGGGGTACACTGTGGTGTAGTTTCCACCCCTCTCTCCTGTTTCTGTGTATTGTTGGCCCTTTTTCTCCAATTTTACAACATTAGAAACATTTATATTCCCTCTCTTTCTCCCCCCCTTTCCCATCTCTCCTTTTCTAAAAAGAGGGTGATTACTCATGATATGGTCATGTACCCTTTCACCATGTTTATCGAGTTTTATTCCTTTTATTTCGTTTTATTTCATGTTTTTATTTTTTCATGTTATATTTACGATTTGCCATTATGCTTATGTATTTTTATATATAGATTTATTATCTCAATTTAATTTTGATGCTTTTAATACTATTACAAGCATGGACAGTTTGGAGGCACACTGACTTACTTTTTGAGCTTTAGCTTCTTCCCCCTCCATGTACTAGTCCTGCTTTATTTAAAGGTTTGTGTCTCCATCTTTAGATTTGCTATCCCTTAAAAAGTGCATTATCCTTGAGGCACGTTAGTATTTCCTTTTTTCCGGTGGATCGACTTGGTGGACCAGTGTGGACCTCATGTTCCACTCTTCGAGGTATGTGTACCCTTGGGACTGGCTTTTTACATCTTTCTGCTAGCTTAACTACTTAAAGACCACCTCCTGTGTATATACGTCAGTACTTTGAAGGATATCTCGGTAACGGCAGCAGCTGCTGCCACAACAGAGGTATCCCTTTTTGCAGGAGGCGGTCCTGTTTACGATAATGGTGGTCTCCGTGGCAGGTTCACAGAGAGATCACAGTTATCGGTGGCGGGAGAGGTGCCACCCCCCGCCACTCTCCGCCGCTGATCGGGTGCTTCATGTTGTTGGGTATGGAGACGAGTGAGGCTAAGATGGCCCCCACTCGTCTCTATACCATAGGAGGGTGGAAGCGACATCAAAACGTCACTTCCGCCCATACCTCTTAAAAGGAACATTTTTTCAAATGACTTTTTTTTCTTTTTTTATTGCATTTAAGTCCAAATATGAGATCTGAGGACTTCTTGAACCCCAGATCTCATATTTAAAAGGACCTGTCATGCTTTTTTCTATTACAAGGGAAGTTTACATTCCTTGTAATAGGAATAAAAGTGATCTTTTTTATTTAAACAGTGTAATAATAAAATCAAGTAAAATAAATAAAAATTTTTAAACACCCCGTCCCGATGAGCTCACGCACAGAAGCGAACGCATACATGAGTAGCACCCGCATATGAAAACGGTAGTCAAACCACACATATGAGGTATCGCCGTGATTGGTAGAGTGAGAACAATAATTCTAGCCATAGACCTCCCCTGTAAAGCAAAACATGCAACCTGTAGAATTTTTTAAATGTCGCTTATGGAGATTTTTGAGGGTAAAAATTTGACGCCATTCCACAAGCGGGCGCAATTGTGAAGCATGATATGTTTGGTATCAATTTACTTGGCGTAACATGATCTTTCACAATATAAAAAAAATTGGGCTAATTTTACTGTTGTCTTATTTTATTCAAAAAAGTGTTTTTTTTTTCACAAAAAAGTGCGCTTGTAAGACCTCTGCGCAAATACGGTGTGAAAAAAAGTATTGCGATGACCGTCATTTTATTCTCTAGGGTGTTAGACAAAAAAAAAAAAAAAACATATAGGGTGCTGGACACTGGCATGCCCCTTAAGGCGTGAACTTCCCCCATATAACCCCTCCCATTACTGGGAGTCTTCAGTTTTGTAGCCAAGCAATCAAAGTGTATAAGAAGAAGGGAGGGACCTCTGTGTCCCATGATGTACATCAAAGAAAAGGATTTTACAGGTAAGCTGTTTTAAAAATCCTATTTTCTTTTCTTACATCAGGGGACACAGAGCCGTAGTAATAACTATGTGGGATGTCCCATACCAATAATAACTGAAGGGGGGGGGGGGGGCAGAATCAAGGAAACAGGAGGCCAGAGGACTCATTCTGCAGCCTGCAGTGTATGCTGTGCCCAAAGGCAATATCCTCATGACCTTTAATATCGATTTGAAAAAAATCGGATAAAAGTCTGAACCAAAGACCAATGTTGTGGTCTTACAGATCTGAGCCATAGAGGCCTGATGATGCACCACCCAAGCGGCACTAATCACCCTGGATGAATGTGCTCTTAATATGAAAAGGAAGAATTTTCTTCTTTAAGCTGAAGCTTGATCAATCACTTGACAAATCCATTTGGAAAATAGTGGATCTTGACGCTGCCTGTCCATATCTTGGACCCTCTGGCAGTACAAACAAAACCCGTGTTTTGCGAACCTGAGCGGTCACTCTTAGATTCTGATCGCTCTTACTACAGCAAGAGACTGTAGTGCTTTATTTTCCCCAGAATAAGGCTTCTGGGGAGAAACAAGGAAGAATAATATCTTTGTTTAAATGAAAACCTATTACCATCTTTGGTAAGAATTCAGGATGAGGACATCAAACCACCTCGTACTTATGCATGATGAAATATGGCTCTTACAAGACAGAGCCGTTAGTTCCAATACTCTTCTAGCAGAAGAAATGGCAAGCAAAAAAGATTCTTTGTCAAACAACCAAGAGAATTTCTGGTAAGGTTCAAACGGCTTATTTAACAAAGCCGACAAGACCAATTTTAAATCCTAAGGATTTAGAGGTGCCTTAATAGGGGGAATAAACAGTGTTACCCCCCTGAATAAGCGACGCACCAAAAGTGGGAAGCAAGAGGCCATAGAAAAAGACATAGACAAGGCCTGGATCTGGCTCTTGATAAAAGTCAAGGCCAGCTTAATTTCAGATCCCATATGCAGGAATCCTGTCTATTGACATACTTCCTGGGGTGCCAACCCCTGGATCCATACCAAGAAACCTATGCCTTCCAGATTCTATAGCAAGTGATTCTGGAAGCCGGTTTCCCGGCATTAGTCAAAGTAGACACTACTGAAGGAGATCACCCACAATCTTTTAAAAGAGTGGGATTCAACAGTCAAACCTGTTAAACTCCTTGTCCATAAAGTAGGATGAAATACTGGATCCTGTGCAAGAAGGTCTGGCTATAATGGCAGAGTCCAAAAGGACTTCAAATGCCCTCTTTATGATCTTGATAAATTAAGATCTTCTGGGACCCGCTGGGGCCTCCAGAATCACCTCCTGTTCCTGCTCAATCCTGCGGAGAAGGCGCTAGAGTAGCAGAGCTGGAGGAAATGCATAGATCAGTGAGAATTGATCGAATGGGAAGACTAATGCGTCTGTTCTGCCTGCTAGAGGACCCCTTGTTTGACAAAGTTGTCGACCTTATTAATGAATCTGGGTGCAAATAGGTCCATGTCCGGAGTACCCCATCTGACATACTGCTAGGAAGATGTCGGGGTGAAGAGGATCATTCTCCAGGTAATAATTGTTGGCGTCTCAAGTAGTACACCTGAAATATTAAAATTGCAGATAGGCAAGGAGTGTTGTGTTCTGCCAAAGCTAGAACATTATTCACCTTTTTGGGCAGCACAACTTCTCGTGCCTCCCCTGGTGATCGATGCAAGTCACTGCCATGGCTCTGTCAGACTAAATGCTGTCAGGACAGTCCTGTAATCTGACCACCAAGATTCTATGGCCAGATGTACTGCCTGAAACTTCCAACAAAGTTGATAGGCAAGGTCCTTTAACCTGGACCATCTCCCATGGACAGAATCTTCTTCCAGGGCTGCTCCCCCATCCTACAAGGCTGGCATCTGTTAACACCTTGCAGGATAAAGATATTCCCTCCTGCTTGATAACCACCAATTTAGGCTCTGACCTATGTTGGGAACCAAGCGTATTGGAAACATACAAGGCCTAAATCCTCTTTATTCCAGACCAACAGGATGGTGTCTTGAAGCAGTCTTAGAATAAAACTGCGTGTAAGAAACGGCCTTGAAGAAGGAGGCCACCATTTCCCCTAAAAATCTCCTGCAGCCAAAATGAAGGAATGAAAATGAAGGAACAATGGAACTGATTCACGTCTGGGGTAAGAATATCTTCTTCTGTATGGTATCCATAACCAGTCCCCAATTAATCTCCTTGATGGTTTTAAGGAGAATCTTCCTAGGCTGAGAATCCAACCTAGAGATTTCAGCTATCTACAGCTGAGATCAGACTCTGGTTTTAGACCTGAGACCGAATGATCTATTCAAAGTAGATCTTCTGATAGGCTAGGACCGCTATGCCTTGAGCCTTTAACATGGCATAAGGAGGTGCCAGAACGGCAAAAGACATCTTGTCTTTAAAAGGAAAATCCAACCTTAACTTGCTGGATCCTTTAACATCACTGCATTATCCACTGGACATGTGAGACTCTACTCACTGAGGTGATTGCAGCATTAATAGCTGGAACCTCCCATTTTTTTCATAGAAATGTTCCCATTCAGAATATATAAGTTATGCATGAATAGGAAAAAACATCCCCAGGTGGGGGAGGTTCAAATGAACCCTAATTAGAGGTAGATAGCTCAAGAGCCTGTGGCAGGCAACAAAATGGTTAAGTAAGGGAGTAGACAAAAACCTGACTTGTGCGGCTACTCCCTCCCTGTTAGGATCCTCTGAAGAGGAAAAATAAGTATCTTCCAATATTTGGGAAGATCTACCTGATCCCTAGCCTCCTGCACCTCAACAAAAGGGCCCAGAGGACTAGATGGGAATCTGCTAGGTTTAGTCCTACTATGGAGAGACATCATAGCAAAAATCTTTTAAATGTTCTACAAAAGTGTTCTACCCTTGACGGCTTTATCTGACTGGCCGTATTTTTCTTTTTACCTCTCGTTCTTCTTCTTTTGGAAGGATTTTTAGTTTGTTGTATACCATTAACCCCTTAGAGGGGTTCCTGGTCCCTTTGTCACTCATAGCTTACAGTACAAAGCAGAGGCAGTACCAGTAAAAGAATGTTTCACTTGCTAGGCTATAGTACAGTACAATAACTGCTATTACTCCTAGCTATACAGTACAATGTTGCCAAAAGGAAAATGCCTGCGTCACCAAACCTGACCAGCAACAACTCTGCTCTGTCCCTCCACCGCCAGGCAGTAGCTTCTCTTGCAGAGCTCTAACTACTTCCTACATGTGTGGCCGGCGTCTGACGCCATTTAGCCAATGCCCCTGCACGAAAACACCCCCCTTCCTGTTTCAAACAGGGAAGCGAATCTCCTGCGTGAGCACCGGCATCATGGCGGGCGGTGGCGGGGGGGTAAATCCTACGCTTGGCGAGTGGCCGTGACTTGTCCAAAAAAACTTTTTTCCATTTTAAAGAAAAAGAGGCAGCTTGCTTGCATTCAAATAGATCAAAATCACCAATCTGGGGGCCCAGGAAGTGATCAGACCCCCCTTCATACCTGAGGGTCTGAGCTTGCTTGAACGGAGAGGAGAGTGGAGCTTCTGCCGTTTCCAGCGTCAGAATGGTGAGTGCTCAATACAGCCTCCAGTGGTGACACATAGGAGAGATTATCTCCCCTACCTTTCCTTGCAGCAGGGTTTGTCAAAGATAAACAAAACAAAAAAACAATCTACGCCCTTCACGGTAGGCTCCAAGACCTTGAAAGGAAACCTTCAGGAACAGGGGTACACTCAGGTAATCCCGCAATCCTGGACCTGCGAGAAGACCCTGCCAGTAAACCTGTATTGGCCTTACTACCAAAAAGTACTGGATCCCAGGGCCCAGCTTAAAAGCATTCGCAAGCAAAACCTTGTGTCTTTGGATGAGGAGGCCCAGGTACCATTCATTTAGTCCATTACGGAGACATCCGAACTGATCCGGTTAGGATGGCTGGCTCTCATCAAAGGATTACTTCCCGTGGAGCTCAGTACACACATCGTGTACAGTACATTACACGTGCCCAACACCTTAGACACTGGCATAAAAAACTGAGGACGCCCAGTAATGGGGGGGGGGGGTTATATGGGGGAAGTTCACGCCTTAAGGGGCATGCCAGTGTCCAGCACCTGATATGCCGATATAACCCACATAGTTATTACTATGCCTCTGTGTCCCCTGATGCAAGAAAAGAAAACCCGTTTTAAACATGTAAACACCGAGTCTGAAAAAGAGGCCTGGTCCTTTAGTGGTTAAGGTCTTTTCACTATTTCCCAATGCTTACAGATTGGTCTGCTCATCCCATCATTCCCCTTACTCGAGTGGCCACCAGGACTGCGTAATGAAGCGATCTCTGCTCAACGCCGCACTGCAGTACTGCCAAATTTGTGTGCATTGTTTATGTGGTTCCTGACTGCAGTAGACATTGTTTTATGGCATTCTGTAATTATTAAAGTGGACATTAGTGTCATCTTTGGGTGGTTCTGTTTGTATCCACAAAATTTTTCCACAGACTACACATTGCTCTTGTAGGGGGGGTAGTTGCCATCTTTGCACACATTCATGTGTTTTTTTTTTTTATGCTTTGGATTTTCTGTAGTTATACCTTTATGTGCAAAATCATTTTTAATACAGGATTTTTAAAAAAAAATTTGTTTAGCAACCACTGTAACCCCTTTGCGCCGACAGCCTCCTGGCTCTTTAAGAGTTCTAAAAGCCAGGATGTGGGCATTCGGGTCATGTGACCACTGATTGGTTGTCACAGTGGTCACATGATCGGAACGCTACCGATCGTGAGTATGTATCAGCACCTGCCAGCTACTGTGATGGGAGTGTGCAGGGAGAGCGCTTTCAGCATGGTAAGTTCTTTTAAAGTGGTTGTAAACTCTTACAAACCCCTTTGACCTACAGGTAAGCCTAGATTAAGGCTTACCTGTAGGTCCAAGAAATATCTCCTAAACCTACATGGTTTAGGAGATATTTACTAAAATACAGTCACCGCTGTCTATGGCGCATGAGCCGTAGACAGCGGCACTCAGGTGCACTATCGCGGCATGCTGCTAACGGCGATATGCCGTTAGTGGTGGCTCCCGTGCGCATGCGCGGGAGTGCCGTCATCGCTGCTCCGGAGCTGTGAGTGGCCGGAGCAGCGATACCCAGAAGAAGATGGATGCTCCATACTACAGGGGACAGCGGTGACATCACTAGCTCCTTTGTCAGGTAAGTGACACATAATGGGCTACTATGTGATGTATAGTAGCCCATTATGCTTTACCTTTGCAGGGAGACAAAGTAGTAAACTCATCAGGGTTTACTTCCTCTTTAAGAGGGCCGCATATATGCTGCCACCTGGTGTTAAGGCTCACCCGCAGAATGGCAAGATATATGCGTACAGCCTGCGTCAAGAACCTACATGAATATGTGATCACCGAATATATAACATATAATATATTTATGCTATTTTTATGTGCGTACCATCAAACCAAGATTATCCAAGATAACATTTTCCCAATTATAACCACATGCATATACTAATGTATAGTAAATTCAAAAACACTGAAAATTCCAGACTGTTGCCTACCTGATCTACGATTTTATCCATATCGGCAACAAGCAGAATTAACTGGTGTGTTGATAATCTGGAGGACTGGGTCTCTGGAGGTGATGTAGCGGCTTGTTCTTCAGTATTTTGTGTAAAACCTTTACTCTCAGACATATTGCATTCTGAAGTGACACAGGATGCCACCTGTCAAATGATCAGAGTACACACAAAAAATAAATAAAAATTAGCGTGTGAAAAATGAAGAAAAATAAAAAAAAATGGTCTGGTGGGAAAGTTAATGCATTCTGAATAAATATTTAGCATGCTAAGAATAAATGTAAAAAAGATCTCTGCCGAGTTACAAAGAATGTGGTGTGAGGGAAGAATTAAACATTGCTGAAAGTACTGCTTACAGCCTACACTTTACTACTGTGAGGTAACATTGATTTACACTTTGAGAAACAGCAACCAATATTAAACAAATAAATACAATCTATATATATATTTATGTGCAAGTTCAGTTTTATTAATTTGTAAGCCTATAATAAAACGTGGAGCAAGATTTTTTATTTAAACAATATAGCAAATGAACAGAAAAGTAAAAAAATTACATAAGTAGCCAAATTATAGTTGCTGTTAAGAAAACCAATGCATACTGATGACACAAAATTTTGTCTTGCTTTAACGACCCCTGGAACACACACAAGCTTTTTTAGGTCTCAAAAAAGAACCAATATTCCAAAATGTTAAAAACGTCTCAAAGACTAACTCCCATTTTTTTCACCATTACCCTGTATTTAGAGTGCAACATGGTGCAAATGGGCACCCGTCACCCAAAACCCTACTCTTCCCAGTATTTCTTCCCCTTCCGGAGCCACTGTGACTTCTGAGACCTGTAAATGAACTAACTGCAAGCCCTGTCACCAGACACAAGTGTGGTGATCACCGCACTAGTAGTCCATTGACATTTCCGCCAACTCTCCAACTGAAAGCCTGTACCTCGGTGCAGGCAGGGAGCTGGAGGAGCCTGGTATTACACCTGTAATCCATTGATTCCCCCGATGCAAGGCTTTGCAGGCTCCCAAGAAAAAAATATTGAATGCAAAATCAGGAGAATTTATTAATTTGTTTCAAAGCTTGACTTTGCTTTCAACCACTTTCTGTCCAGTGCAATTTTCACACACATGTTCATGTTAAAAATCAGCATTTGTTTGCTAGAATTACTCAGAACCCCAAATATATATATTTTTTGAAAGCAGGGGCCTTGGAGAATAAACAGAGGCCATTTATCAAAACACAAAAATTCAGGAAACAATACAATGAGCTGGTGGCTGTTAGAGACTTTGCGCGCGTGGTTTGATATATACTGCGCTGTGACGATAAGCTTTATCAAGCTGCCAACACAGCTTCTAGACATAAAAGCATAAGTAACTAAAAGAAAAATACATGTGTAGCGCTATGATAAAGACAGAAATATAAAATTATATGCGTCACCGTATGAATCTTTAAAACAAAAGAACCATATTTCCTAGTGTTGAATAAACGAACTACAAAAACCACATTTAAATAATAAAATGAACATTTGAATTATAAATATAAGTGAAAAAAAAGAAGTGAATAATAATCATTAACAGATAATTTTCAGAAAAATGTGCATGTGCTAAATGAGTCCCAAACTGTGAAGTCCAATAATGAATTTGTAGAAAGATCAGCTTTCCCAAAAACAACTTTCAAAGACAGTGTGTGCTCTTCTTACATGCAACACCCCCACCACCGTGAAACTGGGGGAGGCTTACCGGAAGACTTGGACTTAGTCAGGCATATGCCCCCCAAGTCATGTAGGCTTTATATATGGAATCCACCCAATGGGTGTAGATATTCCTCGGACTCAGCTTGCACCACCATGTCAAATAGGCGAGAAGTTTGTTAATGTCCAATGAGAGATGGGGTAATAGTCTCGTACATACAACCATAGAAGCAAAAAGCCCAACATAGCATAATATTGTCACAAATACATTTTTAATGAATAAGAATAAAAAAAACTCACATTTTTAAGATATCAAAAATGGCATATACATGAATGTAGAAACAGCGATGTCTGCAGAGGAGTCAAGCCAACGCATTTCGAAGACGGAGTCGTCATCTGGGGTGTGGACCTCTTCTCCCAGCATCACTTATAAGGGAATGGTGACCCCCAAGTCGTTAAGGACGCCAAAAGCACTTCCGCCTGACGTCACTCCCGGTAATAAACCGGAAGTGTATGTCTCGTGAATACGAATTGTTTAAACATTGAATGTCCCCTTTAAATATTCAACTGCATCCTGAGTCACTATCTTTTAATCCGTTAGCCCAGAACCATAAATACAGCACTATTTATATGAGTATGAACATCCGGAGTACTGTGTGACTAATCGTGCTATCCAAGCCTCGATTTCAGCATGTTTACAGCCAATCACTGATCACTGTTCAAAGCCTCACTTTGAGACTGAGGTGCGGCCAGCATCATATCCGGTCTGGCGTTCCAAACGTCCAAACCTCACTACGAGAAAGAGGCTTGGCCCTCTCTCTTCCATGTCTTTACGTAGAGTAAACCGGCCAGTGCCATATACCAATGTCACAGCCGCGCAGCATTTGCCTTCATAAAGGAAATGAGAAGGAAAAATTAGATAGAAGAAAGAACGAAATTATATTGGAAAAGCAAAGAAATATGTACAATAGAAAAATAAATAAATAAATAAATGAAAAAAAAAAATGAAATATAAAAAGTAAAAAAAAGAAAAAAAAAAGACGAAAAATTAAATAAATAAAAAAGACGAAAAATGGAAAATTAGAATGAAAATAAAAATAAAAATGAAATAAAAATAAGAATAAAAATATATATATATATAAATAAAAATAAGAATGAGTGTGAATGGAAATAAAATAAAAATAAAGATGAAAAAAAAAATGAAAGAAAATAATAAAAGTATAAAAAAATTATAAAAATGGAAATCAAATTAAAAATAAAATAGAATAAAATAAATATTAGTATAAAGAGAGAGTTGAAAATTAAATAAAATGAAGATGAAAATAAAAAAAAAAAATGAATAAAAACAAAAATGAAATAAGAGTAAGAATAAATGTAAATAGAAATACAAATAAATACCAAGAAAGATATGTGAAATTAAAACCATAAACAGAGGGCTATACTGCGCGGCTGATTTATATAGAAAAAAAGGTCTAAATTGAAGATGTTAAATGGGTATATTTAAGCCCACATTTCACAGCTTGATGTTCAAATTTCATCATTATACATTTCTAAATAACGAACTGGGGGCTAAATAGACTCCAAATGGCTGGGGTCAACATGTACAACTTTATACACATAATATTAAAAAATATTAAAAATCAATATTAAAATGAACTTGGAGTGTATAAAAACTGTACTATAACTCAAGTGATAATGATGTATCTCACTATATTATATATAAATCCGCATGCATATGGTTCAAAATTTCCAATTATCATTTGAAAATAACAGTACTAGTATACTGCCCAGACCGGATTTAAGAACTGATGAGATAGATACGCCATTTATTATATAGGCCTAATATCTTAAGTCTGGGGAAAGATGGAACAATTACTATTCTTACTCATTGAATAAGCCTATATATGTAAGGGGATTGAAAATGTGAATTATAAATGTTATATGTTAACGAAAATATTTAAAAAATAGAATAAACTAAAAAAAACATAAAAATAAGGGAAAAAAGTCACTTGATCACATTGTGTCTCTATCAAGATCTGTTAATTAAAGAATTGATGTCCCATTCTACATTAATTCCTTGTGGATAATGAGTCTAACTCATAAATCCAGAAGGACTCCAACCTAGACACACCTCTAATAGTGGCACCACCTCTCCATGACGTGGTATATTCATCTATAATGAGGAACTGTGTCCCTTTTGGATCGCGGTCATGACATTGTCGATAATGACGTGGGACTGTGTGTTTAGTACTACCCTGTTTTGTTTTATCAGACTAATATGTTCGGAGACCCTTGTAGTAAAAGATCTAATAGTGCAACCTACATATTGCTTGCCACAAGGGCAAGTCAACATGTACACCACATTTTTTGCAGCACAAGTACAAAATTGTTTAATCTTGTAAGTCAGGCCAGTAACAGATGATCTAAAATCTTTTGTGGTCTTATGTTCCCATGTATTATATTAACATACAAGGCACTTCTTGCGTGGAAAATAGCCTGTCCAGTTGTGAAAAAAGGAAAAAGGGAAGGCTTGGTGGGAGTATTAATAACAGATGAGGCAATTTTGCTTTTGAGTGCTGGCACCCCCGATATACGACCTTCGGTTTTTCCAGCATAATAGACCCCAGGATCTTATCTTTCCTTAGAATGTCCCAATGTTTGACAAAAATGTCTTTAATTTGTTTGTGTTGTATTGAACATTTCGTAAGAGACTTTGCACTCCTTCACCTTCCGGTTTGAGGATCCCCCACAGATGCTCAACAGGGTTTAGGTCTGGAGATATGCTTGGCCGGTCCATCACCTTTACCCTCAGCTTCTTTGGCAAGGCAGTGGCCGTCTTGAAAGTGTGTTTGGGGTTATGTTGGAATACTGCCACCCTATCTCTGAAGGGGGGCTCATGCTCTGCTTCAGTATGTCACAGTACATGTTGGCATTCATGGCATTCAATGAACTGTAGCTCCCCAGTGCCAGTAGAACTCATGCAGCCCCAGACCATGACACTCCCACCACCATGCTTGACTGTAGGCAAGACACACTTGTCATTGTACCCTTCACCTGGTTGCCGCCACACACGCTTGACACCATCTGAACAAAATAAGTGTATCTTGGTCTCATCAGACCACAGGACATGGTTCCAGTGATTCATGTCCTTAGTCTGCTTGTATGCGGTAAACTGTTTTCGGGCTTTCTTGTGCATCATCTTTAGAAGAAGCTTACTTCTAGAATTACAGCCATGCAGACTAATTTGATGCAGTGTGTGGCGTATGGTCTGAGCACTGACAGGCTGACCCCCCCCCCCACCCCTTCAACCTCTGTAGCAATGCTGGCAGCATGTCTATTTCCCAAATACAACCTCTGGATAGGACGCTGAACGTGTGCACTCAACTTCTTTGGTTGACCATGGTGAGGCCTGTCCTGAGTGGAACCTGTCCTGTTAACCAGCTGTACGGTCTTGGCCCCCATGCTGCAGCTCAGTTTCAGGGTCTTGGCAACTTCTTATAGCTTAGGCCAGGGGTGCCCAACCAGTGGCCCGGGGAGCCCTCTGATGTGGCCTGTGACCTCCTTCTGTGGAATGGCAGATTGGCAAGCCCAGATCTTGGGTTGCAGACCCGCCATCCCAGAGCATCTGTGTTGTTAAAGCAAGCCGGCAAAGCAAGCAGCTGTGGAGCAGAGCTGTATAAGCTGATGCTTCCTGTATAGTGCCGTCTCTTGCCAGAGGCAGAGTGATACCAAATGCACTCTGCCGGGGACAGCAACAGCAGGCGATACCTGAATGGAAGACTGTTATTAAAGGTCAGTTTATTACTAAAATTGCAGTGTATATATGGGCATATCTGCGCAGTGGTTACTGGGCTGCTTTCAAACTGATCCGCAGGTGCACCTTCAGGTTACCTGCACTGGGGCATAGACTTCTGTTATGCAGGTTTGGTGAGCTTTCAGAAAGTGCACCAACACCTTCAGGCTATAATAGATGTCTATGGCAAAGTGTAGTTAACCCGCAGAAAAACACAGGTGCACTACGCTGCATTAGTGTGAAAGGCCTCTTTCAAACAATCAGTACAACTCAATCGGGCCCTACAGTCACCTCAATGAAATCGCAGATGTAAACAGATTTGTGTCCTTTTACACCCGCCTACCTCCAATCTGATTCGCAAAAAAAACAAAAAAACAGAAGGGGATCAATCCCCTTCCATGAGGGCAGATCGGATGACTCCTAGAGTAGAGTGGGCTGTGTCCATGTCAGCTTTGCACAGACCTGTCACCCGCCTGCTCTGCTCATTGTGGCCCGCGACTGGTTACAAAGTTGCTTATGTGGCCCTCGCTCTTCAAAAGGCTGGGCACCCCTGGTTTAGGCCATTTTTATGTAGAGCAACAGTTCTTTTTTTCAGATCCTCAAAGTTCTTTGCCATGAGGTGCTGAAATTCCGATGACCAGTAAGAGAGTGAGAGCGATAGCACCAAATTTAACACACCTGCTCCCCATTCCCACCTGAGACCTTGTAAAACCAACAAGTTAGTACGTGACACCGGGAAGGGAAAATGGCTAATTGGGCCCAATTTGGACATTTTCACTTAGGGGTATACTCACTTTTGTTGCCAGCGGTTTAGACATTAATGGCTGTGTGTTGAGTTATTTTGAGGGGACAGCAAATTTATACAGTCATGCAAGCTGTACACTCACTACTTTACATTGTAGCAAAGTGTAATTTCTTCAGTGTTCAGTGTTGTCACAATAAAAGATAATAAAATATTTACAAAAATGGGTGGGGTGTACTCACTTTTGTGAGATACTGTAAATATGTGAGGGGGCTCTGGTGGTGACACAAAATATGCAGGGGGGCTCTGATGGTGACAAAATAAGCGGGGCGGGCTCCGATGGGGGCACACACATGCGGGGCGGGCTCATATGGGGGCACACACATGCGGGGCCGGCTCATATGGGGGCACACACATGCGGGGCCGGCTCATATGGGGGCACACACATGCGGGGCCGGCTCATATGGGGGCACACACATGCGGGGCCGGCTCATATGGGGGCACACACATGCGGGGCCGGCTCATATGGGGGCACACACATGCGGGGCCGGCTCATATGGGGGCACACACATGCGGGGCCGGCTCATATGGGGGCACACACATGCGGGGCCGGCTCATATGGGGGCACACACATGCGGGGCCGGCTCATATGGGGGCACACACATGCGGGGCCGGCTCATATGGGGGCACACACATGCGGGGCCGGCTCATATGGGGGCACACACATGCGGGGCCGGCTCATATGGGGGCACACACATGCGGGGCCGGCTCATATGGGGGCACACACATGCGGGGCCGGCTCATATGGGGGCACACACATGCGGGGCCGGCTCATATGGGGGCACACACATGCGGGGCCGGCTCATATGGGGGCACACACATGCGGGGCCGGCTCATATGGGGGCACACACATGCGGGGCCGGCTCATATGGGGGCACACACATGCGGGGCCGGCTCATATGGGGGCACACACATGCGGGGCGGGCTCATATGGGGGCACACACATGCGGGGCGGGCTCATATGGGGGCACACACATGCGGGAGGGGGCTCCGATGGGGGGACACACATGCGGGAGGGGGCTCCGATGGGGGGACACACATGCGGGAGGGGGCTCCGATGGGGGGACACACATGCGGGAGGGGGCTCCGATGGGGGGACACACATGCGGGAGGGGGCTCCGATGGGGACACACACATGCGGGAGGGGGCTCCGATGGGGGGACACACATGCGGGAGGGGGCTCCGATGGGGGGACACACATGCGGGAGGGGGCTCCGATGGGGGGACACACATGCGGGGGGGGGGGGGCTCCGATGGGGGGACACACATGCGAGGGGGGGCTCCGATGGGGGGACACACATGCGAGGGGGGGCTCCGATGGGGGGACACACATGCGAGGGGGGGCTCCGATGGGGGGACACACATGCGAGGGGGGGCTCCGATGGGGGGGACACACATGCGAGGGGGGGGCTCCGATGGGGGGGACACACATGCGAGGGGGGGCTCCGATGGGGGGACACACATGCGAGGGGGGGCTCCGATGGGGGGACACACATGCGAGGGGGGGCTCCGATGGGGGGACACACATGCGAGGGGGGGCTCCGATGGGGGGACACACATGCGAGGGGGGGCTCCGATGGGGGCACACATATGCGGGAGGGGGCTCCGATGGGGGCACACATATGCGGGAGGGGGCTCCGATGGGGGCACACATAGGCGGGAGGGGGCTCCGATGGGGGCACACATATGCGGGAGGGGGCTCCGATGGGGGCACACATATGCGGGAGGGGGCTCCGATGGGGGCACACATGCGGGAGGGGGCTCCGATGGGGACGCATATATGCAGGGGGCTCTGATGGGGACGCATATATGCAGGGGGCTCCGATGGGGACGCATATATGCAGGGGGCTCCGATGGGGACGCATATATGCAGGGGGCTCCGATGGGGACGCATATATGCAGGGGGCTCCGATGGGGACGCATATATGCAGGGGGCTCCGATGGGGACGCATATATGCAGGGGGCTCCGATGGGGACACATATGCAGGGGGCTCCGATGGGGACACATATGCAGGGGGCTCCGATGGGGACACACACATGCAAGGGGGGCTCCGATGGGGACACACACATGCAAGGGGGGCTCCGATGGTGACCCAATTATGCAGGGGGGCTCAGAAGGGGACACAAATATGGAAGGGGGCTCTGATGGGGACACAAATATGGAAGGGGGCTCTGATGGGGACACAAATATGGAAGGGGGCTCTGATGGGGACACAAATATGGAAGGGGGCTCTGATGGGGACACAAATATGGAAGGGGGATCTGATGGGGACACAAATATGTAGGGTGTTGGGGCACAAATTTGCAGGGGGCTCCGATGGGGACACACATATGCAGGGGGTTCTGATGGGGACCAAAATGTATGATGTGTGTGTGACTGAAACACAGATGTAAGGTCCTGTGCACACTGGAAGTTTAGCCCCCTCCATACATGAGCGCAGGATACAGGTGTGCCATCAAGCTCTACTGCCATCAAGCTGTCAAATTCTATTTTATTCCGCTACAGATTCATTAAGACCCCTTTCCACTGAAGGCGGTTTTCAGGCATTTTAACACTAAAAATTGTGCTCTAAAGCACCTGAAAGCGCCTCGTACCCCGAAAAGTGCAGCTAAAATGATGGTAAAGCTCCTCTTAAACGCTAATGCGGCAAGGCCCCAGTGTGAAACTGGTCTTAAAAAATAACCAAGTCCTTTTTTTGGCCTGCGAATATGTGAAAAACGCATAACATAGTAACATATACCTGGGTTCCCATATCCCTGTATGTTGAGTTTAAGACATACAGCCAAGAGTCTTTTAAAAATGTCCATACTTCCCGCAGCCACCACTAATTGTGGGAGAGAGTTACACATCCTTATTGCCCTGACAGTGAAGAACCCCCTGCGTAGTTTAAGGTTAAACCACTTCTCCTCCAGTCTCAATGTGTGGCCCTGTGCCCTCAAACTCCCTGGGACTGAATCGTTTTTTTCCTATGCTGGGATCCCCACTGAGGTATTTGTAGAACGCCATCATGTCCACCCTCAAGCGTTGCATCGTAATTGAGGTCCTCTAGTCTTCTTATTAATTTTGTTGCCCTTCTTTGGACTCTCTCCAGCTCTAGCACATCCCTTTTGAGGACCGGTGACCAGAACTGGACAGAATACTACAGCTGTGGCCTAACCAGGGTTTTATAAAGTGGCAGAATTATAGTTTTATCCCTGGAGTATATCCTTTTTTTGTGCAAGCTAATATTCTACCTGCTTTGGTAGCTGCAGCTTGACATTGCATGCTATTACTCACTCATCTATTAGAACCCCCAGATCCTTCTCCATCCTTGATTCCACCTAGTGAACAATTTGCATTTGTTTTTTGCCCCCAAGTGCATTACTTTACATTTCTCCACATTAAATCTCATTTGCAATTTGTCCGCCCACTCCATTATTTTATTCAGGTCATTCTGCAAAATTTCTATGTCCTGATGTGAGTTAATTGCTCTACTTATTTTTGTGTCATCTGTAAAATGATTGAGCTAATCTATCTTGTTCTCTATATAATTTATAAATAATTTGAATAGAATTGGTCCTAACACAGAACCTTGGGGTACTCCACTCACCACTCCAGTCTGATTACATGTTATTCATCACCACCCTTTAGGCAGGTCCCTGTAACCAGCTTTTATCCCAAGCACAAACCTTATGGTGATGACAGAAAACAAACACTCCTGCGCACGAGTGGACTATTAGATAGTCTGTATGGCCTTGCTGCACTCAAGGATAGGGGTGTCCTAACAAACGAGAAAGAGAAAAAGGGCGCACCAGCCTAGTGCATTATCCTTTGGATGGGTTTTATTAAAAATTAATATAAAAAAACTACTCACAAACGTAGGTGAATGGCTCACAATGTAAATAGTTTCCACAAGTAGCAGCAATAAGTCAGAACCAGATACACTCCAAATGGTAACAGAGGAAATGATAACCACTGCTGGCTGATGCGTTTCAAAGGATCACCTTCTTCCTCAGAGCCTAACAGTGTTGTCTCCCTCAGTTGTCATATATATATATATATATATATATATATATATATATATATATATATATATATATATATATATATATATATATATATATATATATATAGCACATGCATCACTAATCAGGCAAACAGGGACCTCCCAGAAGGGCATGGGAAGCCCTTCTGGGCAGTCAAAAGTCCAAAGGTGACACCACGGGAGGGTGATAACATAGCCCTTGCTAAAACAGAAGAGACACTGGATGGTTGTTTAAAAAAGATAAGTGAAAAGTGTTAAACATAATAGTACAATAAATAAAAAATGATAAAAATGATAATATAAAAACCGCCTCAAGGGAGCAAGGGATAGTGGCAATGCTGATGAACCGATTATTACCAAATAGACACATATTATACAACAGGATTGCACAGAGAGCTGATGCATATTGTATCTAATGCACTATTGGGACAGGAGGATGAAGGGTAAAGTGCCAGTGATAACATACCACAGGAGAACTTGCAGGCAACAGCATAGTGGCACATGAAGCTGTCAAACATTCACCAGTCTTACCGGTTAATAGCCACTGGGTACATGGAGCCAGATAGAGAGTCTTTCCCCCATATCGATCAAGATACTACTAGACCAATTCCACGTCTGGAAGGCATGCTGCCATGTTTGCATTCCACACGATAGGGAATGTGGGCCTTAACTCACTTCCTGTGCGTCGGCCGTCGCTCTTTGATGAAGTGTATGGCTGCATTACATTCCCACTATTTTCTAGGAAACAGACTCCATGATATATGCCCCAGGTGTGGTTCTAGACCTTTTCCATCATCGGTTCCTTTTCCTTCCCCATTCCCTATTGTTATACACATTTCTCTAGTTAGCATAATATAATATATTATATTTTTCAATGATAACTTTAGCGAATTTTGTACTATTGCTGATATTTTTGTTGACATTCTTTTATTTTTGCAATTGTTTCTATACTATTTTGATTGATCTGATATGTGACATTCATGTATTTATTTGATTCTTGTTCTGCATATACTTTTTAAGTAGATTTACATTTTGGTGTGCTTTTAAAACCTATACATATCCATAAGGATTCGGTTTTATATTCATATTTATGATTATATCTATCTCAATTTGTATTGTCAGTTGTAGAACTCAGTTCTGTCTGTTTTTTAAGTACCAATTCAGTTGTGGATGGACACTGTGTAATCAGTTATTGGCTGCACGGTTTTCCTCTTTGTTGTTTATTCATTATTATATGATATATGCATCCCTTTGAGCAAATGCAATTGACAGGATTGTCCTTGAGGGTTGATGGGAACTCCTCCAACTTTGATTTTGGGCATGGGTGAGACGGTAGGTGATCGTCCCTCTCAATATCCCCTAGATTTTCCCTTTCTGTACCAACTTTCACTGTCCCTATTTGCCCTCTATGGGTCTGTCTACTAGAAAATGGTGGCAATGCATTGCAGCCATACATGTCATCAAAGAGCGTCAGCCGACGCACAGGAAGTGACGTAAGGCCCGCATTCCCTGTCGCGTGGAGCGCAAACATGGCAGAGTGCGTTCTACAGGTGAGATTGGTCTAGGAGTATCTTGAGCGATATGGGGGGAGAATAATATCTGGTGCCATGTACCCAGTGGCTATTAACCGGTAAGACTGGTGAATGTTTGGCAGCTTCATGTGCCACTATGCTATTGCCTGCGAGTCCTCCTGTGGTAGGTTATCAAAGGCACTTTACACTTCATCCTCCTCCTGTATTAATAGTGGATTAGATACAGTATGCACATCAGCTCTCTGCGCACTCCTATAACTCCTATTGTATAATATGTGTCTATTTAGAAATAATCGGTTTATCAGCATTGCCACTGTCCCTTGCACCCTTGTGGCGGTTTTTATTTTTATTTTTTTATTATTTATTGTACTATTAATTATGTTTATCCCTATAAAACACTTTTCACTTATTTTTAAACAAACAACCATCCAATGTCTCTTCTGTTTTAGCAAGAGCTATGTTATCCTCCCGTGGGTGTCACCTTTGGTCTTTTGACCGCCCGTGGAAGTCTGAGGCTCTGAGGAAGAAGGTGATCCTTTGAAATGCATCAGCCAGCAGTGGCCCTTGTCATTTCCTCTGTGACCATTTGGAGTGTATCTGGTTCTGACTTATTGCTGCTACTTGTGGAAACTATTTACATTGTGAGCAATTCACCTACATTTTTGTGAGTAGTTTTCTTTTATATTCATTTTTAAACCTACCTTATGGTCCATGCCTTCAGATCTCAGCTTGTATATTAAGCTTTTATGGGGGACTCTGTCAAATACTTTTGCAAAATCCAGATACACAGGTCTCCTATCAAGATGGCAGCTCACTTCCTCGTAGAATGTTAGCAGATTGGTCTGGCAGGAACGACCTTTCGTAAACCCAGGCTGATTACTGCTAATGATATCCTTTTCCTTTGTAAATCTTTGGATATAGTCCCTAAACATCCCCTCCAATATTTTATTCATGTTAAGCTGACTGGCAGGAATATGTCTCTGCCCTTTTTTGAATATTGGTACCACACTGATTTTTCTCCAATCAGCTGGTACCAATCGTGTCATTATGCTGTCCACAAAGATTAGGAACAATGGCCCGGCTATAACCTAAGTTCTCTGAGGACTGTCAGGTGTAAGCCATCTGGACCTGGCGATTTGTGTTAAGTTTATAAAGCGTCTTTCCCTGACTCCTGCCTCAGTTAGCCAAGAGGGAATGTCCTGTGTTGTGCCATTAAAAGTATAGTCGCAGTTGGTAAACCCTTGTTTTTCCTGCAGAAAAAATTGAGAAAAAGAAGGTATTTGGTACAGTTGCCTTCTTTGTGTCATCTGTAACCATCCTTCCATCCCTGTCTATTATGTGTGCAATGTGTTTTGAATTTGCCTTTTTACTGTTAATATATCTAAAACATTTCTTTGGGCTCCTTTTACTTTCTTCTGCTATGTGGCCTTTGAAATTAAATGTTTGGAGATCCCTGCAATATACCACATAATCACCCCATATTTTGGTAACTTATAAAAGAGGATAATGCAAATACATGTGCAGACAAAAAACTGGTGCCCCATGTCAAGACACAAAACTGTGTATTCCAATGATGGTACTTAAAATATAACTAAAGGCAAAATTAGTTTGGGATAGAGTGGAGAATGATTAGAAGACCTATTTTATCACGGTCTGTGCCCGTTAGGGAGATTCACCCTCTAAGTTATATTTGTACTCGTCATGTCCAGTTGACACCAGAACAGGAATAGAGTGGAATCTTTCAATAAGGACACTAAGTTGTGGGGACACCCCAGGATTCCCTGACTTTGAGGGATTTCCTCACTTCCTGTTTTGGGCATTAAACAGGATGTTAAGGGAAATCTCCCCAATTGGACACAGATGGCAAAAAAATGAAAAACTGACAGTGGTTATAATCCTTCCATACTCTAGACCAGGGGTAGGGAACCTTTTTGGCCGAGAGAGCCATGAACGTCACATATTTTAAAATGAAATTCCGTGAGAGCTATACAATATGTTTAAAACTAAATACAAGTAAATGTGTGTATTTTTATGTAAGACCAACACTTTTAAAGTACAATAAGTCTCTGAATTAATCAGGTGTTCTTTATCAACCAGTTCCCGACTGGCGCACGCACGCCATCGGCAGAATGGCACAGGCAGGCATATTGGCGTACAGGTACGTCCATTTTTATATGCCGCCCTGCCATCGCGTGCGCACCCCCGGCGGCACGTTTGCGTGTTGGTTGGGACCCCCATGAGTCCGGCCGTAGGGGATACCCGCGATCGTTTCACGGGGCGGCTGAACGGGGAGATGCCGCTGTAAACAGCATCTCCCCGTTCTGCCTAGCAACAAGTGACGCTGATCTCTGCTCCATGTGATTGGAGCAGAGATCAGTGTTCACTAAAACAAAGCCCAGCCCCCCCCCCCAGTTAGTAACATGCCCCTAGGAACACTTAACTCCTAAACTGCCATCCCCTGGTTAACCCCTTCACTGCTAGTGTCATTTACACAGGAATCACTGCATTTGTATGGCACTGATTGCTGTATAAATGACAATGGTCCCAAAAATGTGTCAAAAATGTCCGATGTGTGTGCCATAATGTCGCAGTCACAATAAAAATTGCTGATCGCTGCCATTACTAGTAAAAAAAAAAAAAAATATTAATAAAAATGCCACAAAACTATCCCCTATTTTGTAAACGCTATAACTTTTGGGGGATATTATAACAAAAAGTAATGCGTTTTTTTCAAAATTGTCGCTCTATTTTTGTTTATAGCGCAAAAAATAAAAACCGCAGGGGTGATCAAATACCACCAAAAGAAAGCTCCATTTGTGGGAAAAAAATTAAATTTTGTTTGGGAGCCACGTCGCATGACCGCGCAATTGTCAGTTAAAGCAACGCAGTGCCGAATCGCAAAAAGTGGTCTGGTCTTAAGCCAGAAAAATGGTCCGGTCTGAGTGGTTAAGGGATAAATCACAGAACAAAGAAATATGGCAAAGTTGTCGAACATCACATGACCTCTGAATTCTTTTTAATAACGTTGTTATGCTTTTGCTAACCAATGATGAATAAAGTACTTCGTACCATTAATGCGACTTCTGGTGCTGCATGGTTTTGCTGATGGCTTTGTAGTCTGGTTGAGATGGGTTGAGGTTAACCTTCATGCAGACGTTGAGACTTCCATGTCCCCCACTGTAATGTCCACGTTATCTCCCCCACTGCAATATCCAAATCTCCCCCCCCCCCACTGCAATATCCACATCTCCCCCCCCCACTGCAATATCCACATCTCCCCCCCCCCACTGCAATATCCACATCTCCCCCCCCCCCACTGCAATATCCACATCTCCCCCCCCCCACTGCAATATCCACATCTCCCCCCCCCACTGCAATATCCACATCTCCCCCCCCACTGCAATATCCACATCCTCCCCCCCCACACTGCAATATCCACATCTCCCCCCCCCCCACTGCAATATCCACATCTCCCCCCCACTGTAATATCCACATCTCCCCTACGATCGTCTGCTTGCTTACCACTACACAAGCAGGCAGATCTATGAGCAGTTGAGGCGGGTGATGACGTCAGCGCGCCGCTCCCCTAGGCTGCCACTGGGTGTACCAAGATGGCCACCGCTCTGGAGCTAGACCGAAGCCGTGGCCTTTCCTATGGGCTCAATCCGCAGATCCATGCGATCCGCGGATTGAGAGGCAAGAGCCAGATGCAGCCATCAAAAGAGCCACATCTGGCTCACGAGCCATAGGTTCCTGACCCCTGCTCTATACAAAGTAAAAATAAAGAATTTTTGCTTTTAATTCTACTTTATCATTTTTCATAAGTGACACGTTAAAAGACTTTACAGGTCATAAGTTTAGAGTTAATCATGAATTATGGCCCTAGAATTATTGCTCTGACCCTGACATTTGCAGCAATATATCACGTGTGTTGCAATTGCTGTTTACATACATGTGCAGGGCTTGGGGCTCAGGCAGGTGTCTTTGCATTTGAGTGTATGCATGGTTGGGTGTGCTTTTTAAAAAAAAAGTTATTATTGTATTAAATTATTTTACATTTAACTTCATTACTATCACAAGTGGGCTAACAATCTTAACTTTGGACTAGAGATAAGTATTCTTAGACCCCAAATGTCTCCCCTGTCCTCAAATGAAGATAAGCAAGCACAAATCATGTTTAATAAGCTGCTTTTCTCAGCTGTAGCAGCCAGAATCACAGAGTCAGTTTATTTTATGGCACAGTGTGGACTCACATACTGCATGACCGAATACAGATTGTTTTGATGTTGCAGATGGAGACACATTGATCTCTATCGGACTTTATCCAGTTTTTTACACTTCATGCACTTTATGGATTGAGACACAATTTGAATTTTACTGGACGTTGATTTTTTTTATTTTTTCCACTGTATGCACCTTATGTTTTTATGTTTGGATTATTCAATCATTCAGATTGCACTGGATTGGATATTGTTTGGTTGGCACTGATGCACTTCAGTAGGTGCACACTTGAAGTAATTGGTCTTGAGTAGTTACATGTAGTTATTTATATTATTTTGTACACTAGTGCATTTATTGATATTCATCTATTTAATTAGTGGATTTATTTATTTATTTTATTTAGTATTTATTGTGGAGCGCAACACCGCTTATTAATTTGTTATTATACACATTTAGGGGAGGGTTTGCACCCCTGCCGGTGTTTTGCTGCAGCCATAGTTTTTTTTTTTTTAGATTGTTTATTTAGTGTGGCGCGAGGATAACCCATAATTATTAATCTGTTACAGACTGTACATTGGAGCGCCTGAAGACTTGTTTGTGCCCCATCAAAACTGCCCTATCATATTGCCACCATCAAAACTGCCCCATCATATTGCTCCCATCAAAACAGCCCCTATCAAATTTGCCCCATCATACTGCCACCGTTAAAACTGCCCTGTGCCTTCCCTGTCTGCACTCTCCCCCACCGCCCATCACTGTGTACAAGAAGCTTTGGTAACCATGTCAACAAAAGCCTTTAAAATGAAATTTCTTGAAATTATCACTAAACTTAAACAGCTTTTTCACAAAAACTGTAAAAGATATCAAACTGAAAAGATATAGACTGATAGTTGAATACTTTGTGAACATTTTAAAGTTTGTTTGGCGTCTGTAGGAGAAATTATGAAGGAGCTAAAACTTTTGGTAGAGGAAGAAGATTTTAAGGATTTTAAGCATGCTCTCATTGACTTCAATGTTAAAAAAAAGTGTTAAAAAGCTTAATGTTTTAAAAAGTATGAATAGTAGAAAAAAGATGAAGTAGTCCCATCATCAGCTGAAAGAGCTGAACATTTTAAAAGTTGAATGGCTTTAATAGCTGAAAGTATGCAGAAGTTCCGCACAGCCAAAAAACATATGGAATAATAATAATAATAATAAAAAGATGATTAATAAATAAAAACAAACAATAGTGGGACTGCTAAAGCATTCCCACTAATAAAGTGTGAGGTCACACACTCCACTAGCCCATACAGTTCAAAACAACTTGATTTGTCGAGGAGCAACTACCATCCATGAACTCCTGTCTATTGACTTTAATTCCCTACTGGGGCTTAATCATTAAACTGGGCATTAATGTGCGTTTGATCCATTTTTCATCACATTACCACTATTATTTCTCTATTTTAACTTATCATGCAATGTGAAATTGGTGTAAAAAGTAGGAGATGCACTGAAATTTCAGCAGCTGAAACCTATTGCGCGAAAATGGTGTTATTGGCATTTTGCCAACAAGAGAAAAGGGTGCAAATAATGGCAATGAAAATGCATACGATTTTGCACTCTTACTATGTTTACAGTGGGTTTTTCATAGGTCATGTGACTCAAAAAATGCATTTAAAATGCAACCCGGGTGCATTATTGATGTATTCTTGTTGTGTTTTCAATGCATTTCAACAGGGAGGTGTGTTTTTGGTGTGTTTTTTTTAACTGACCAAAAAACACAGCAAGCAAGATTTTTAACATCACAACAGAAGCGCAATGGACCAGTGTGAAGACATACATAGAATTTAATGAGACATTTTTCTTGCGCTTTTTTTAGCGCTAAAGGTGCCAATAATGGCTGACAGAGAATTTGTATTCCTTTAAATTCATGATATTAATTAAAAAGTTGAATAAAAATATTATATATATATATATATATATGTAGATATTTGTAGTATTCGAAACACAAACATGTTTATTGAATTCATTACCTCTTTAATGAAAATACAATAACGTGAAAGTAGCTGCAGGGTCAGTTTCCAGAAACGGTGAGCAAGTAAAGGTAGAAAGATTTGATCAGACCAGCATGTTGTCAGACATGTCCACAGGACACTGGAAGCTTGAAGGCAAAATGAACGTCCCTCTGTTAAATTAGAACAAACATACATAAAGGAGTTTTATAAAATAATTGTTAAAATGTGAGCATATGTTAGAGACACTTTATTATAGGTATAATTATGCAGGCACCATAATGTGGTATTTTCATCAGGGGGTTGAAGATACGATATTGATGAAGATACAATATTTCCCTTGCATCGACATTGCTTAGGGGAGGGGACTGGATGGCGCAGGAGAGAGCTGGTCTACTTTATGGAGTAGGAGCACACAATCTCATCCACGGCTTGGCACTATTAACCACTTGACCACTGGGCACTTAAACACCCTTAATAACAGACCAATTTTCAGCTTTCGGTGCTCTCACATTTTGAATGACAATTGCTCAGTCATGCAACACTGGACCTATATGAAATTTTTATCCTTTTTTTTCCACATAAATGGAGCTTTCTTTTGGTGGTATTTAATCACTGCTCGGTTTTTTATTTTGTGTGCTATAAAAGAAAAAAGACCGAAAATTCTGTAAAAAATTAATTTTTCTTCGTTCCTGTTATAAAATTTAGCAGATTAGTAATTTTTCTTCATACATTTTCACCAAAATGTATACTACTACATATCTTTGGTAAAAATAAGTACAAATTGGTGGATATTATTTGGTCTTTGTGAAAGTTATAGAGTCCACAAGCTATGGAGCCCATATCTGAAAATTGATCACACCTGAAGTACTGACGGCCTATTTCAATTCTTGAGACCCTAACATGCCAGAAAAGTACAAATACCCCCCAAATGACCCCTTTTTGGAAAGCAGACATTCCAAGGTATTTAGTAAGAGACATGATGAGTTTTTTGATGTTGTCATTTTTTCCCACAATTCTTTGCAAAATCAATTTTTTTCCTTTTTTTTATTTTTTTCACAAAAGTGTCATATTATCAGTTTATTTCTCACACACAGCATATGCATACCACAAATTACACCCCAAAACACATTCTGCTATTACTCCCGAGTACCGCGATACCACATGTGTGAGACTTTTACACAGTGTAGCCACATACAGAGGCCCAACATGCAGGGAGCGCCATCAGGCGTTCTGGAGCACCCAGGACAATTCTGACATTTCTTCTCCTACATGTAAAAATCTTAATTTATTTGCTAGAAAATTACATAGAACCCCAAAACATTACATATGTTTTTTTTAGCAAACACCCTGGAGAATACAATGGTGGTTGTTGCAACTTTTTATCTTGCACGGTATTTGGGCAGTAATTTTTCAAATGCTTTTTTTGGGAAAAAAAAAACAGTTTTGTGCTTAAAAAAAAAAAAAAAAAAACACAGTAAAGTTAGCCCAATTTTTGCATAATGTGAAAGATGAAGTTACGCTGAGTAAATAGATACCCTGCAATAGACTTCTGCATGCGAGCACATGGGGACAGGGGCGCTTTAAAAAAAAAAAAAATATGTTATTGTTCATTTTAGTTTATTTTAGTTTGACATTTTTTTCCCCAAAAATTAATTTTGCGATCACTTTTATAACTATTACAAGGAATGTAAACATCCCTTGTAATATGAATATGGCATGACAGGTTCTCTTTACAGTGAGATATGGGGTCAATAAGACCCCACATCTCACCTCTAGGCTGGGAAGCCTGAAATAAAAAAAAAAATAAAAAAAAAAAAAGATTCTGGCTTTGATCGCATTGGCGAGTCGGTAGAAGCACCGGAGGGCGGCGGGAGGGGATGTCTATGGGTGGGTATCTCTGGGTATCTCAGAGTATGGCAATTTATGGCAGGGTATTGCAGAGTATTGGCTGGAATTGTACTGCAGAGTATTGGCTGGAATTGTACTGCAGAGTATTGGCTGGAATTGTACTGCAGAGTATTGGCTGGAATTGTACTGCAGAGTATTGGCTGGAATTGTACTGCAGAGTATTGGCTGGAATTGTACTGCAGAGTATTGGCTGGAATTGTACTGCAGAGTATTGGCTGGAATTGTACTGCAGAGTATTGGCTGGAATTATACTGCAGAGTATTGGCGGGTACTGCAGAGTATTGGCGGGTACTGCAGAGTATTGGTGGGTACTGCAGAGTATTGGCGGGTACTGCAGAGTATTAGCTAGTAGTGCAGAGTATTGGGGAGCATTGCAGAGTATTGGCTGGCATTGAGGGGTTAAATTTCAGTGAGCAGCAATGTGGGCACTGCAGATGCAGCCCACAGCGCTGACAACGATCTCTTCCCCCTCAGCTGTACCGATCGGTACAGAGAGGGGGATGGAGGAACCGGCATCATAACATGGTTTGTTTGCAAGTGATCACTCCGTCATTTGAACTCTTGCCTGAATTTCGACCAGAAATGGATCCAAAGACGCACAGGATCCTTCTGCAGGGTGCTTCGTGGCTGCCTCAGATATGTGTAAACCAGGTCCATTGAGAGCCAGTCTCCTGTCATGCGAATTTAATGTGGGAAGACCCGTATCTAATGCGCAGAAGTGTGAACCCAGACCCTAAAGCTTTGCTGATCTTCTTGTAGCCTTAACCTTTCTTGTGTAAAGAAATTATTTTCTCTCTCTCAGGCCTTGTGACATTTCTCTTCCATGTGGTGCCATTGCCAACAGCATGAAATGGGAAAAGATTTTCTTTGTTAAGTAACACCCTTTTATAATAAACTATCAGCTGGACACCTGTTTAATGAATAATTAGACTCGCCTGTAGTTGAATTTTTGTTAATTAGGATTTTGTTGTCTAAAATTTAGCTTTTCACCTAAGACTTTCATTTGGGTAAATTCAAATTTGCAACATGGTCTTGAATGAATCTGTTATGAAAAAAAAAATGGATTTTTATAACAGCTTTCCTGTCAAATCCTTTTCTTTGAAGTACATCATGGAAAACAGAGCCATAGTAGTTACTATGTGGGTTATAGGCCACCTTCAGGTGATGGACACTGGCACGCCCTAAGACAAAAAGTGCACTCCCTATATAAACCCTATCACTACTAGGAGTACCTCAGTTTTGTAGCCAAGCAATACACGTGTATACCAAAGAAGGGAGGGACCCTTGTGTCCCGTGATGTACTTAAAAGAAAATGATTTTATAGGTAAGCTGTTATAAAAATCCTATTTTATTATCGTACATCACGGGACACAGAGCCATAGTAGTTACTATGTGGGATGTCCCATAGCAATGGCAACTGAAGGGAGGGAGACAACCAAAAGAAGGGCATTAGGAGACAAGAGGAGGCATACTGCAGCCTGCAGTACACTGCGCCCAAAAGGCGATATCCTCATGACCTTTTACATCAATTTGATAGAATCTGGTAAATGTATGGACTGAGGACCAAGTTGCGGCCTTGCAGATCTGAGTCATGGAGGCCTGGTGATACACCACCCAAGAAGCACTAAGGGCCCTGGTGGAGTGTGCCTTAACATGAAAAGGAGGAATTTTCCTCTTTAGTCCTTAAGTCTGAACAATCACTTGACGAATCCATTTGGAAATAGTAGATATTGACACTGCCTGTCCTCTTTTAGTACCGTCTGGCAATACAAACAAAACATCTGTTGTGCGAATCTGATCGGTCACCTTTAAATAGACTTTGACCGCTCTCACTACATCAAGAGAATGTAGTGACCTCTCTTCAACAGACCGAGGTTCTGGGAAAAAAGGAAGGTAGGACAATATCCTGGTTTTAATTTTAAAGCCGTCACTACCTTTGGTAGGAATCTAGGATGAGACCACAATACCCCCTTATCCTTATGAATCATCAAATATGGCTCTTTACAAGAAACAGCCACCAACTCTGATACTCTTCTGGCAGAGAATATGGCAACCAAAAAATATATTTTCCTCATCAAGAGGACCAAAGGAATATCCTGTATATGCTCAAAAGGCAGTTTTTGTAAAGCCGACAGGACTAAAATCAAATCCCCAGGGTTCAGGGGTGTCCTGACTGGAGGATTAATCCATGTTACCCCCTGAATAAAGTTAGAACCAGAGAGTGAAAAGCAAGAGGCAATTAAAAAAATACCAATAAGGCCAACACCTGGCCCTTGATAGTACTTAAGGCCAGCCTCATTTCTAATCCCATATGCCTTCCAGACTCTATAGTATATGACTCTGGAGGCTGGCTTCCTAGCATTAACCAAAGTAAAAACTACTGAAGGTGACAGCCCACGGTTCTTTAGAATGTGGGTCTCAATAGTCAAACCATTAAACTTAGTGTTTGTAAGGTAGAATGGAATATCAGACCTTGTGAGAGAAGGTCTGGCCACAGTGGCAGGGTCCAAGGGTCCCCTACCGCCATCTTTATGATTTAGGGAAACCAAGATCTGGAGCCACCAGAATCACCTCCTTCTCTTCCTGCTTGATCCTACGAAGAAGGCGCAGAAGCAGCAGGACCAGAAGTAACACATAGATCAGCAAAAACTGATCCCATGGAAAGACCAAGACGTCTGTTCCGCATGCCAGAGGATCCCTTGTCCTTGACACAAAGTTGTCGACCTTGTTGAATCTGGATGCAAACAGATCCATGTTCCGAAAACCCCCACGTTTGACACATCGACAGAAAGATGTCAGTCGGCCTGCCAATTTTTTATCGCTGGAATGAAAATTGCTGATAGGCAAGGGATGTTGCTTCCTGCCCAAGATAGAACATGATTCACCTCTCTTTGGGCTGCACAACTTTTTGTGTCCCCTTGGTGATTGATGTAGGCCACCGCCGTTGCATTGTCGGATTGGATCCTGACAGGACAATTCTGTAGTAGTCCAGCGTTCGGGCCAGACATACTGCCAGAATTTCCAGAATATTGATAGGCAAGGTCCTCTCTGACTTGGACCACTTCCCTTGGACATATGCTTCTTCCAGGACTGCTTCCCAGCCTAGAAGGCTGGCATCCGATGTTACCACCTTCCAGGATACTGGTAGCAAGGATCGCCTCTGTTAAAGACCGCTGGATATCAACCACCAAGTGAGGCTCTGCCGCACCTCGGGGGATAAGTGCATTGGAAAGTCCAAAGCCTGGATCTTCTTGTTCCAAGTTGACAGAATACTGTTTTGCAGCAGTCTTGAATAAAACTGTGCATAAGGAACGGCCTCGAAGGAAGCCACCATCTTTCCTAACAACTTCATGCAAAGCCAAATAGAAGGATTTTTCTTTGTTTTCCCAAGCCGAATCAGTTCCCTTATGCAACTGATCCTTTCCTGGTGCAAGAATACCCTCTTTTGAACTGTATCTATGATCAGCCCCAAGTACTGCAATCTCCTTGATGGTTTTAAGGAGGATTTCTCTAGGTTGAGAATCCAGCCTAGGAATTCTGGTTAACTCACGGCTGACACTAAACTTTGGTTTAGAAGGGTAACTGACTGATCTACCAAGAGCAGATTGTCTAAGTAGGCTAGATTTTTTATACCCTGAGCAATTAACCTGGCTAAAGGAGGGGCCGGGATCTTTGTGAACACTCGAGGTGCAGTAGCTAGACGGAAAGGCAGAGCTACAAATGTAAAATGACGATTTTCTACCTTGAAACACATTGGTACATGGAGATCGACATCAAGGATGCCTATTTATGCCAAATTCTCCTCCTTGTAGGATGGAGACAACTGATCGGATTGACTCCATGTGAAAGGAACGGATATTCAAGAACCGGTTTAGATCCTTGAGATCTAAAATGGGTCTGACCTCCCAGTTTGGTTTTGGCACCGTGAAGAGGTTTGAATAAAACCTTGATCCTGTGAATTCTCGGAATTCTAGTTTGTAACCTAGAGAAATTGAGGAAGCCATTCATCTGTCTTGACATTGTTCCTGCCAGATCTTTGAAAAGTGTAGAAGCCTTCTCCCCACTCAAGCGAGCAGGGGGGCCACTTCATAAGGAGGCTTTAGTATTTTGCTTTGTGTGTTTCCTGCCCTAGGTCCTCTTTTGACCCTGGGACTGCCCCTGAGGTCTTCCTCTTGAACCTGATGGTGGAGGCCGTAGAGACTGCCTGGAGGCTGATGCCCCTGGCACTGAAAAAGAACACATTTAAAAGGAAAAATAGGATTTTTTTTGTACTCACCGTAAAATCCTTTTCTCTGTAGTTCTCCGACTGACACAGCTCCTCTCTTAGACCATTGGGTTGTTAAGCCACCTTCAGGAGAGGACTAGGCATAACATCTTAACATGTAATATAAAAACGAGAACTTTCTAGTTCCGCTCAAGAGGCGGTTCCTTAGGTAACAGCCCCACAGTCTGCCTTGCAGCTTCAGTACGTCAACAAGCAGTATAATGTAGAGAAAAATAGGAGGGGCGGGTGCTGCGTCAGTCGGTGAACTACGGAGAAAAGGATTTTACGGTGAGTACAAAAAAATCCTATTTTCTCTTAAGTTCACCGACTGACACAGCTCCTCTCTTAGACCATTGGGATGTCCCCAAGCAGTGCCAAAACGAGGGGTGGGAAAACAGCATAAAACTTCAATCACAATGGCATGTGGGAACATAAACATAGCATAAACTTTACCCACAAAAACGACAGTGTGTGGGAATAACCAAAACTTTTTTACCCACAAAAAAACAGGGTGCTCCTCAACTCAGAGGCACTACCTACAAACTGCACCAGAACTGCGGTAACAACTGCAACAGTGCATTACTTAAAGGTACTGCATTTTTACCAAAAAAACAGGAATAAATTTAAGTGCAATTGCAATTATACAGATGCGTGCAAAACTTTGCGGCCAAAACAGGCATCAGCCGATGCACTGACATCTACCTTGTAAAATTTTGTAAAAGTGTGAACAGACGACCAAGTTACCGCTTTACACACTTGAGCGACAGACGCTTGATGTTGGAAGGCCCAAGACATTCAGATTGCCCTTGTGGAGTGGGTCGTGACCGTAAAGGGGGGCACCTGCCCCTTCAAAGCGTAGGCCTGCACCACAATCTGTCTGATTCACCTGAAATGGTGGCAGACGAGACCACCATGCCTTTTTTCGGACCAGCCACTGAAATGAACAAGGAGTCTGATTTTCGAAAGGGAGCCGTAGCAGACAAATACACCCTCAGACCCCAAACCATGTCCAGGGCATGAAGGGCCACCCCCTTAGGATGTGTCGGCTTAGGACACAGAGATGGTAATACAATGTCTTCATTGATGTGGAACGCCGAAACCACCTTCAGCAGAAAAGAAGGTTGCGGACGCAACACCACCTTATCCTTGTGTATAACCAGATAGAGCGACCTGCAAGACAAGACCACTTTCTGGGAAAGAGTGAATAGAGGGATCTCTCTGATATTTTCAAATGGCGGTTTTTGAAGCACTGATAACACCAGGTTCACATCCCACGGGGGTAACGGATGCACCGGAGGGACTACATGTTAGACCCCTTGAACAAAAGTGCTCACTAGAGAGTGAGACGCCAGGGGTTGCTGAAAAAAGACAGCCAGCCAAAGCTGATATTTGTCCTTTAATGGTGCTTAAAAACAATTTTTGGTCTACTCCTTGCTGTAGAAACAGCAGAATCCTGGATATAGAAAAGGAGCGTGGACGCCATCCTTTCTCCTCACACAAGGAGATGTAGGCCTTTCAGGTACGATGATATATCTTCCAAGAAGATTGCCGTGCTCTCAGCATAGTTGGAATCAGAGTCCGAAAGACCCCGGTTCCTCAACACCTGGCTCTCAACAGCCATGCCATTAAAACCAGTGATGGTAAAGCAAGATGGAGAATCAGATCTTGAGACAGAAGGTTCGCTCGTAAAGGCAGTCACCATGGGGCGTCCGCCACCAGGCGCACTAGGTCTGCGTACCAAGGACACTGGGGCCAATTTGGAGCAATCAGTATTACTGGGATTCCCTCAGCTTCCACTCTGCGGTGAAGACGTGGTAACAGCTTTAGCGGAGGAAAGGCATAGATCAGCTGGTACTGATCCCACGGAGCCACCAGCACGTCTGACGCATCTGCCCAAGGATCTCTTGTCCTGGACACGAATCTCGCCACCTTCCGATTGAGATGGGAGGCCAGAAGATCCACGTCTGGTGTGCCCCATTGCAGGCACAGTAACCTGAACACCTCCGGATGCAACGCCCATTCTCCTGGATCCAGCATCTGGCGACTTAAGTAGTTCGCCTGCCAGTTCTACACTCCCGGGATGTAAATGGCTGACAGGGCCGGTACATGTCGCTCTGCCCACTGAAGGATGTGAGCGACCTCTCGTGCAGCGGCCAAGCTTCATGTTCCTCCTTGGTGATTGACGTATGCCACCGCTGTGGCGTTGTCTGACTGGATCCTGATCGGATGCCCTCGAAGTCTTATCGACCATGTGAAGAGGCATAGCCTGATCGCTAGCAGCTCAAGCAGATTGATCGGCAACTTGGATTCCTCTGATCAGAGGCCCTGACTCGACTGAACTCCCATTACTCCACCCCAGCCGGTTAGGCTGGCATCCATTGTGATCACTGTCCATTTCAGAGGTAGGAACTACTTCCCGGATCGAAGTGTCGGGGACCTCAGCCACCAGAGCAGGGAATCCCTGACTAACTGGCTCACCTGAATCTGCCAATCCAGGGATAACAGAGATTTGTCCCATTTTGTCAAAATCTCCTTCTGCAGGACTCTGGTATGAAACTGGGCATACGGTACTGCCTCGAAGGAGGCCACCATGAGTCCCAGAACTCGCATGCAGAAGAGTAGCAATGACCACCTGTGGTTCATCAACAGTTTTACCGCGGCTCTGAGAGTCTGCAGCTTGTCTGAAGGGAGAAACACTCTGGCTTCCATGGAGTCCAGCAGTAAGCCTAGGTACTACAAACGCTGAGTCGGTACAATCACCGACTTCTTTAGGTTCAACAGTCACCCAAATTCCTGCAGGGTCTGCATGGTGATCGCCCCATCCTCCTCTAACTCTGAGGCAGAAGATGCTCTCAGGAGGAGATCATTTAGGTATCCCACGATCGCAATCTTGCGTTGCTGCAGCAACGCCAAAACAGGAGCCCATACCTTGGTAAAGACTCGGGTGGCTGATGCCAAACCAAAAGGGAGAGCCACAAACTGGTAGTGGGCTTCCCCGACTATAATTCGCAGAAACCTCTGATGCCAAAGGCGTATGGGTATGTGCAGGTACGCATCCTGGATGTCCAAGGATGCCAGGGAGTCCCCTTGATGGAGTGCAGTGACTACTGAGCGAACCGATTCCATTCTGAACCTCTGTACTTTTACAAAGTAATTGAGGGCTTTCAGGTCCAAAATTGGATGTACCCCTTCCTTTTTGGGGACTACAAACAGGTTTGAGCAGAACCCCTAGAAACGTTTTGATTCCAGAGCAGGTACTATCACCCCGCGACTCAGCGGGTCCCTTACCGCCACCAATAGAGATTGCCGGCGAGCCGGGAGTACGGGTATGCTGGAGGGGAAGAATCTGTTTTGCGGCCAAGAAAGGAACTCTATCTTGTAGCCTGAGGAAATCAGATTGCAGACCCATTGGTCGGACAGCAGAGAGACCCACCGGGCTGCAAACTCCCGAAGGCGACCCCCAAACCTTCATGCGGGAGCACTTTTGCTCGCAGGCTTGTTAGGCTTGCGGTTCCAGGGACGTTTTGGTCCTTCAGCGGTCATCCTGTCGGGCTGGGGACGCTTGGTCGAAGCCTCGGGCGAACGAAAAAACAGAGTGGAGAATGAGGGCCTACGGCATGGATCCTTAGCCTTCCTGGCCTGTGGGAGTAGTGTACTCTTACCACCTGTGGCATTTTTAATAATGTTATCCAATGAGGCTCCAAAGAGCGGGTCGTCAAGGAAGGGAAGATCCGTCAGGGCTTTTTTGGATGCCTGGTCAGCAGACCAGCATTTTAGCCAAATCAGGCGCCTCAGCACCACTAACACTGAAGCCCTGGATAACAGAGGAAGGGTATCCAGGGCTGTGTCACAAATGTATTTCAGGCCTTGCACTAGTTGGTCTGATAGTTCTACGCAGAAAAGGAGAAGCCTGTTGCTCTCCCAATTCGCGGTGCAAAAGTTTTGCCCACTCTGTTAGTGTCTGAGACAAGTGCGGATGCCAGATCTGGTCACATAATTGACCTCCCAACCATAAACAAGGAACGAGCCACTGCCTCGGCCTTCCTGACCGTGGGGTCCTTAACGGCAGGAGTCCCCTCTACCGGGATCGTGGTTACTTTGTGTAACCTGGATACTGGGGGGTCCACAACCGGAGGCGCCGACCACTTTTTGAGAAGGCTCTCCTCAAAGGGGTAATGCACCGCCATGTATTTGGAGCCCGAAATGGTCCGTTGCAGTCGACCCCATTCCTTGTAAATTAACTTATCAAAATAAGTCAGATACTGGAACATCTTAGGTGAACGGGCTGGCTTGCAGGACCCAAAAGGTACCGCTACATCAGCAGGATCTGCTGGCTCCTGAATCTTCAGGTTATCACGTACAGCTGTGATAAGTGCTCCAACAAGCGCTTTGTCACGCACGGACCCGGACGGGGACTCATCCTCACTGTCTGATTGGTCCTGGTCAGCGTCACCTGAAACGACAGAGCAGGGGTCACCAGCCTCAGCAGGGCCCGAGTCTACATCAGAGCTCTCCCCGGAGGATGGGGGGGGGGGGGGCAGGGGCCATTTACCATCTTTGCGCCCACGCACCGCTTCCATCTTGGTAACAAACAAATTGAGGACCACCGGCAAAGCGTCCAGAGGCACTGCACTGTCTGCAGGCAAACCGGTTGCAATTGCCTGGATTTCAGGGGAAGAAACACCAGTTTCTGAAGCCATGCTGACCCTACCCCGTCTGCCACCTGTTGGGGACTTAGGACAGTGATGGTCCCACCCTCCTAACTGCTGCTGGCTGAGGGGCTCTTTCCCGCAGGACTCGCCACCCTGACTGGTTCTGCATTGTCCAGCTAGTATTGCCTGTGTCAGCTCCCAGATGCATAGGAGACCACACTGCGCTGTGCAGAGCTGCTCTGAATGGTGCTGAAACTGACCAAACTTGTTCAGGCTTCAAGAAAGTGTTCGCCGAGCGTCCAGTATAAAGAGCTTTTTACATGGAGCTTTTTCAACCATAGGATTCTACGCACATGTACCAGCCCTAACATAAGCAGTGAGGACTGGAGAATAGAATCTTTCATAGCATCTACTGTGAAACACAATGCTTCTGATATACCAGCCAACTGCTGGGCCTGCTGTTCAGGAATAATTTTGAGTACGTCTACAAACTGGTCCTTTAAGGACTGAGATAGTCCAATCGCCCCAATGCCGGCTGACAGCCTGCAAGAGAAATGTTTTTAAAGAGAAATTCCAACTTCTTATATGTTGGATCATTTAACATTTACACATTGTCTACAGGACAAGTCAGGTTCTTATTAACAGAGGATATAGCAGCATCAATTACTGGAATCCCCCATTTCTTAAAGAATTCTTCCTCCATAGGAAAAAGTATAGAAAACTTTTTAGGAGGAAAAAACTTTATCTGGGTGCTCCCGTTCAGAATACATAAGCTTCCTTAGCCAAGAGTGGATAGGAAAGGCATCAACAGATCGGGAAGGCTTTAGTGATCCTAAACCAGAGGTGGGCTCATTGACTGACTGCGTTACAGGCAGCAAAAAAGTCAAGCGGACCACTTTAGTGAGGGAGTGTACCAATAGTCTCTCCTGTGAAGCTGATACTTCCATATTAGGATCTTCGGAAGAGGAGTCATCAGCCTTCCTGATCTTTTGGGAGAATTTCATTATCTCTCGCCCCTTGTTCCTCAGCATGAGGGTCCAGAGCAATGGACGGGGATCTGCTATGCTTAGGCCCACTCTGGGAAGCAAATAAAGCATCAATCTTTTGTTCCAAATATATATATAGGGGCTGTAGTGTCCAGAGATGCTGCAACACCAGTCCCCCCCCCCCCCCCGATGGGTCACTCTGACCGGCCACATCACTCTTAGGAGGAGGATCCCATGTTTTTAGATATAGATCTAGGTTGTTTCGTGAAACAGACCCTCCTGAACCCTTTCCTTGTCCCCCTTCCGCTCATAGCCCGATGTACAAAGCAGAAGTACTACAAGAGGGAATGCATACACTGCTTGAGCTATAGTCCAGCACAGTTGCTGCTATTAATGCCCAGCCTGATGCAGCAGTAAAAATGTCCAAAGACATGCTGGTAGGTCAATTGGCTTCTGTCCAAAATTGGCCCTAGTATGTGAATAGGGACCATGGATTGTGGGCTCCTTGAGGGTAGGGATCGATGTGAGTGTGCAACGTACAGGGATAGGGACAATTCTAGACACTCACTCGGGTTGAATTGGATGGACTGGTGTCTTTATTCAACCTTACTATGCAACTATGTTTCAATGGAAATGCCTGTATCACCAAACCTCTTAATGCCACCTTTTGCTCGCGCCCCTCCACAGCCTGCAGCAATACAAAAGGTGCTTTTAAAATCTTGCCTCCTCGTGTTAGGCGTCAAAGGACGCTGATGCCGATAAGCCCCATGCGTTACCCATGGCTCTTCCCGCTTTCCTTTAAAAGAGAAAACTTTTTCCCGCGTGAACGGCAGACTACAAGTCCTCCTGGACCTACGGGAAGGAGCAGCATGGCACGGGGGAGGGGTCTGCAACCCTCAGAGCAGCATGCTGATCGTGCTGGTTTTCTTCTGCGAGTGGTCTCCGAGTGGTCTGCGAGTGCACGCAGGTCTCCGAGTGCACGCAGGTCTCCGAGTGCACGCAGGTCTCCGAGTGCACGCAGGTCTCAGAGTGGTCTGAGAGTGCACGCAGGTCTCAGAGTGGTCTGCGAGTGCACGCAGGTCTCAGAGTGGTCTGCGAGTGCACGCAGGTCTCAGAGTGGTCTGCGAGTGCACGCAGGTCTCAGAGTGGTCTGCGAGTGCACGTAGGTCTGTGAGTACCTGTGTATTGTCTTGAGTATTAGTGTCAGGAAGCTAGTTGCTAGGTCATTTGGACAGGATTTAATCCCCAATCCTCATTAAATTTAATAGATACGATTCCTGGCGGGCGTGGAGATGCAAATTGTTGTACATCTTGCAGCTTGTATGTGTTCCTTGATCATCAAATCGAGGGTGAATACTGCTGTGCAAATGTAAGCGCATTGTTTCCCTGGAAGGCCAGGTTCTGAATCTGGGGAAGCAACTGTCAGCACTGAGAAGACCCTCCATACTAAAGGAGAGCCAGGAACATACACGGCAGCTGCCGGCAGGGGCCAGCACAGAGGTGGGTGGAGATAAAGAGGTGCAGGCACTAGCAAAGAGTAGATGGGTGACAGTCAGGAAAGGTAGCGGGGCAAGTGCCAGGGAGGCCGATTCAGGGCTGGAGCATCCCAATAAGTACGCTCCATTGAGTGACATTGGCGATCCCAGTCAGGAACCAGCACTGCTGGAGCGGAGGGACTCCCCTAGCTGCCGGGGGAAGAACACCTCCAGTGAGAGTGGGGGTGAAGTGAAGGGAAAGGAAAGACAGATTCTAGTGGTAAGGGACTTAATTCTTAGAAGGACAGAGTGGTCAATCTCGAATAAAGACCTGAAGCGTTGAACAGTATGTTGTCTGTCGGGCGCTCGTGTTCCGCATATCACAGATATGGTGGACAGATTACTGGGAGGGGCTGGGGAAGACCCAGCTGTCATGGAGCATGTTGGCACCAATGACAAAGTCAGAGGTAGATGGAGTGTCCTAAAAAATGATTTTAGGGACTTAGGAGCTAAATTGAGGAAAAAGGACCTCCAAAGCAGTATTTTACCGGTACATCGAGCCACACCAGAAAGGCAAAGGGAGATTAGGGAAGTAAACAAGTGGCTGAAGATCTGGTGTAGTAAGGAGGGGTTTGGGTTCCTGGAGGACTGGGCCCACTTCTCAGCCGATAACCGGTACTATAGAAGGGACAGCCTGCACCTAAATGAGGAGGGTGCAGATCAGCTGGGAATGAAGATGGTTAAAAAAAGTTAGAGGGGTTTTTAAACTAGGCGACAGGGGGGTGGGGGGGTGCAGAGGTAGAGATAGTAAGTGCGGAACATATTCCAGAGGGTAGTATTGGGGGCATTAGTGGTAGGTTGACCAAAGCACATAAACCCAAGGTTAGTATAGTAGCAAGTCCTAGTTGCAATATCAAAACACCCAATAAGAGGATAATATGCGACCAGTCTACACTACATGGCATGTTCACCAATGCTAGGAGCCTGGCGGACAAGATGGGTGAACTAGAGATACTATTGTACGAGGAGGATTTGGATTTTGTGGGAATTTCAGAGACCTGGTTCAACAGCTCTTATGATTGGCTGGCAAACATTCAAGTGTAGACCCTTTATCGCAAGGATAGAGAGGGTAAAAAAAAGGGGGAGGAATATGCTTATATAAAGAATAATGTACAAGTGAATGTGAGAGAAGACATCACTAAGGGAGCTAGGGAGGAGGTGGAATCTTTATGGGTAGAGCTCCAAAGGAATGAAGCTAAGGGGAAAATAATACTGGGAGTATGCTATAGGCCCCCTAACCTGAGGGAGGAAGGGGAGACTGACCTGCTATCACAATTTGGATTAGCAGCAAGGATGGGAAGTGTTATCATAACGGGGGATTTTAATTATCCAGACAGACTGGGCAGAGGGAACCGCGCATTCATCTAAGGCTCAACAGTTCCAAAATGTCTTGCAGGACAATTTTATGGGTCAGATGGTAGACGCACCAACTATAAAGCATTACTGGATCTACTGATTACCAACAGTACAGAAGTAATGAACCAGATAGAGAATTTTTTTAATTCTCCAAAGCTGTTGCCAACATCCCATAATTGTTTTGTTTGTAAGGACTCTCAAAAAGAGACACAAGTACCCCCTGGTACAGTGGGACTTTATAGGCGAACAAAATTATTATTTATCTAAAATGTAATTTATTGAAAACATATATTCCACACAGGAAAATTCATTTACATGCAGTCCATTTATAAAAATGATTCACAAATTGACAAATGAATACAAACAATCCTCCACCAGCCTGACATGTTTCAGGATATAATCCCTTCTTCAGAGGCGTATTTGGGAGAGTATAAATATAGTCAATGCTGAACTTGTATGAAATATATGTGCATAAGCTGATCCTTCAAGTTTCTTTCAAATAAAAACTTTGAAAAACGATTAGCCGCTGTCTATCCACTTATGGAACAGTGAGACGCCGCTTGAGCCCAGAAAATCCCACACAAAGATCAACCCAGAACGACCATCGTATATTGGTCAACAAGAAGCACCATATGGTGAGTGTACAAAATTAAAGCACTTGTTCATAGAGCAGATGACCGCAGTGCCAGCAGATAACACAGCACCTTCACCAGGACACAGAGCACCCTCCAGGCTGTAGTACTGAATGCCATCACCTAAGTAACGCCAGCAGCAGGCTCCCCCCCAACCAGGGGGGAGGGAGGACCAAGATACCAAAACAAAAAGGTATGGAGGACAAGAGGGACCACTGTACCCCCCCCCCCTTTCCTGGGCTTGGCTGGTGCATGAGGCGCCTGCTCCTGCCTCCGCTGACACCGCTCCCTCCTACATTGTGCAGAGTGTGCTGCAGAATGCTGTCCAAATTCCAGCTTTTTAAACTTCCCTTCGTCTCCACACTCCCGGGACCAGAAACAGATACGCCGTCAGCTTGACCTGCCCCTCCTTCCTGCTTTCAGCGTCTGAAACTACTGCTGCTATGCCCCCACCGGAAACCCAGCCCACCGGACCTGACGTCACCAACTGCCCAAGACCCAGAGGCCTTAAGGGGAAGTCACCACTTAATGCAGCTTCTCTATACAAACAACCCACTCCAGAAGCACAGGCAAGGTCCCCGGCCTTGCCATTGCTCCCCTGGAACACCTCCCCCGACACCAGGGGGAAGGTGCTGGGATGGTCGATACAAAACACAACGAGAGAGCACTTCTTACCCCTGGATAGAGCGCAGCCCCCCCGCCCCCTCAAATGAAAACCACAGTTCTTGCAGCACTTCCACCATAGCAGAGGAAACACAAACTGAAGGCATGGTGGAAGAGGCAGTCTTTTAAGGTCTTGTTGCAGTGTTGCCTGAGAAAATGGGCGGAGCTGCGCTCTCTCCAGGTGCTGTCCTGAAAGGCGATTGGTGAGAAAAAAAACCAAAGGAGCTGGCTGAACCAACTATCTGATGTTCCCACTATTGTGCTCTGACAGGAGGACCCACCCCCCCCAGCATGCCTTTTCAACTGACGTTAGGCTGGGTTCTGACGGCCCGGCTCCTGTACACACTGGCTGAATGTTGGCCGGTTTCTGTTGAGGAGACTGATGTTTGGCCCATGTGTATTGGCCTTTTTTTTCTCCCTGGAGAAGAGAGATGCCTAGGAGGAGAAATTACTGCAATACAAATATTTAAAAATGGTGATTCTAGCATAGGGGGAAGGAAAAAAACGATTCAGCCTCAGATCCCTTAAGACATGTAGCCACTCAATGAATTTGGACGAGAAGTGGTTTAACTATAAGCTTAACAGGGGGTTCTTTATTGTTAGAGCAGTAAGAATGTGAAAGTCCCTTCCACAATTGGTGCTGTCAGTGGGAATTATCAATAATTTAAAAAAAACACCTCTTAGATAGGTATCTTAGCAAATGCAATATACAGGGGATATGGGAAATGATATATTTGAGACAAATACTCATACACCTATATAGGTTAAACTGGCTGGACTGAATGGACAAAACCATTCATCATTCCTCGGTTTATTGTGGTGGGCTAAAATACGGTCATGTAGATTTGGAAGGTTTAACACCCGGGCTTTTTAAATTGCACCTATTTTACTTGTCTGATATATAGGCTTAGATATATTTACCATGTATTTAATCTAGTCTTGATGGACATTGTGTTCAGATTTTCTGCAATTGGTTCTTTTGGTGTCATACATGCCTTTAGGAATCTTTGGAATATAAATTGGTTCATTTGCTGCTGTTGAATTGGGATTATCCTTGGCCACCATGGTTTCTGAAACAAGAATCTTCCCCCAACAACCGTTTACTATTTGTTTGTTTTTTGGCAGGATTTGGACCCTGCGCTGTAGCCTATAAAAGCTATGTTCTCCCCAGTCAGCAAGTATACCTGAGGTGAGCTAGGTTGCTGCTCCCACTATTGTAATGTTCTTTTGTTTAGTAGTGGTTTGTCATCCAGTCTAGATGGACATCAAGATTGGATTTTCTTTAATTGGTTATTTTTGTGGCGTATGTGCCTTTAAGAATCTCTGGAATTCAAATCGATGAATTTGTTTTTGTTAAACTGGGGTTAGCCCTTAAATAAAACCATAGATAGGCAAAAAAAATGTCCATTAGCACCATGTGTATGTTTGTGGTCTAGATGTTGACATCTACAGAGATCTGCTCTTATTCAAGGATATGAGGCCTGGGCGTGGCCGGGATGGCGGAGTGAACGGACGTGCTAGCTGAGCTCTCCTGGAGTACGATCCGAATATACATCCGTATCTGACATTTAGGACTACCTGGTGGACTCAGAGGCCTCTGGATGCCTTCCAGAACCCCGGGGATCCAGAAGAGGGGCAAGAAGAACAACCGTATAGCCAGCCCGAAACTAGCGTGGCCTCTTGTGCCCAGGGAGAAGCTGCACGCCATTGTAACATGGCGTCCCAAACAGACCACGAGGGGGGATCGGATGTCGGAGCCCCCGGGGCTGCCGGAGATTATGTCAGCAATTACCTCATGCCGCAAAAGCGGTGACTGCCTGTCAATCCACACTGGCTTCGAAGATTGAGGGGGTCCATCTGAATGTGGGTCTGGTCCGGCAAGACTTGGACAAGATATGGTCTAGGGTGTCCGAGACTGAGCGGCGGGTGGGAGAGACGGAGGATGCCGTAGCAGAACACTTGGCTTCTATCCGCACGCTACAAATGAAGGTAAAGGCACTTGAGTACAGGGCCGAGGATGCAGAGAACCGGAGCAGGAGGAACAACCTCCACATTGTTGGTTTGCCCGAAGGGGTTGAAGGACGCTCTCCTGCCTGGTTTGCGGAGGGCCTGCTGCGATCCATGCTGCCGGCGGCCCCTCTCTCCGTACTTCGCGGTGGAGAGGGCCCACCGGGTGCCGCCCCGCCTGGGGCCGGAGGGGCCCCCCCGGACTTTCATCTTCCGGTTGCTGAACTTCCGTGACCGCAACGAGCTGCTCAGGGCCGCCCGTTTCCAGACTACACTATGGAGACCCAACACTGCTCCTTTGACACAGTGAAAGCCGCCCTGCGGAGGAAGGGAATTAAATACAGTATCCTGTTCCCTGCCAAGTTTCGTGTGGTGAATGGTGAAACTGCCCGTTTTTTCACCAACCCTAAAGAGGCATCGGCGTGGTTGGAGACCCTTCCACCATAGACGGTAATGGATCCCTTACCAGGATGGATGGATACGGGACTGGTTGTTGCTGTTATCGGGTGAGCCGGGTATCTTTAACTGTACTATAATTGCACTATGCACGCACAGAGCCTTGGAACCCTTGCAAACGCTGTGGGAGCTTGCTGCCCTGTCTGTCATCCTGACTTAGCTGACCATCCCCTTGGCTGCCCTCAGCTCCTCGGGGGTGCGGCATGCAATAGGACAGATTCCCGGGCAGGCAGCGGTCCCCCGCGGCCATGGATATAGCCGAGGCGCTGGAACATATAGGATTTGGCTCGAGCTTCTGTCCCCTGGAATTCACCTTTTGTGATACTCCTACCCATGTCAGTCACTGATTCAGCCGTATGGCTGCTACTTCCCTCCACTAGGCTCTGGACATAAACTGTTTTGTTTCTTTCCCTAGCCCTGTTGGCATGGTGACTCTGGAATGATGCCCCATTCCGGTTACACAACTCTATCCTAGGTTACTGGTTGCTGAATAATGGGGGTTCTGGGTTATAGGTGCTCCTTGGTTTTTTTGAGATGCACGGGGGGGGGGGGGGGACGTGGCTGTTGCTACCCACGTTTGTTGGTTTTAAAACATTTTTTTTTTTTAAATTGTTTCACTGTGGTTGGTCCATGCTCATTGGGCTCAGGGTCGGTTCGGGTGGAGGGGGGTTCCCGGGGGTGGTGGCGTGCTGGGAATTGCGCTGGGGGGACCCCTCACACATTGTTAGGTTGATTGCACAATGGCACAGTGTTTAGTGGTGTATTGGAATGTGCGGGGGCTCAACTCGGCAAGTTAAATGGTCGCTGGTCCTTAATTATCTCCGCAGGTTGCGCCCGCAGGTGTGCTTCCTGCAGGAGACACACCTAATGGGTTCTCGAGTGCTCAGCGTGAGGAGGGCGTGGAGAGGAGCGCATTATCATGCCACGTACTCCAACTATGCAAGGAGAGTCAGTGTGCTGGTCCACCGGGCACTGCCTTTCCAATTACTGGATGTTAAGACTGATCCCGGAGGCAGGTATGTCCTTCTCCATGCTCTCCTCTCAGAGGTCCCTGTGGTGTTGGTGGGGGTATACTTGCCACCTCCGGCCGATGTAGGGGTGCTACATGAGCTAATGCAAAAGATTACTCTGTACAATGTAGACAATGTTCTTATCGCTAGTGACTTTAACATGATGATGAATGGTGATATGGACAGGCTGCAGGCCTCGATCTTTGGCCTGTCGGATCTATGGCGCCATTTTCACCCCCCCCCCCCGATAGGGAGTTTACATGCTTGTCCACCACACACCGGACTATGTCTCGGATTGACTTGGCTTTCGCTTCCTCGAGCTTGCTCTGTAGGGTGACCTCTGCTGAGGTCCTCTCGCGGGGCATCTCGGACCATGCTCCAGTGTCGGTGGAAATTCAGCTCACTTTGAGTTCGGGGACAAAAATGGGAGGCTGCTAGCATGGTTGGCCAAGGGACAACGCAGCATGACTCCTATCGCACGGGTGAGAGATTGGGTGTGGGTAGACTCCTGACATCGCCTGCTGACATTGAGACGAGATTCCTTGAGTTCTATCGGACTTTGTACTCCTCCAGGGCGACCTACGATGATTCTCACCCGTCTCAATATTTAGACCAGATCGAGCTCCTTGTCTTGGATCCGCACAAATGTGCCGAGCTGGACAGTGATTTCACCCTGGAGGAGGTGCAGGCAGCTTTGGGGTCTATGCAGTCGGGGAAAGCCCCGGGGCCTGATGGTATACCCATCGAGTTCTACTCCGTGTATCAGGAATACTTAGCTTCTAGATTCATGCTTCTTGTACAAAAGTGCTTGGAATTGGATACGCTTCCGGAGTCGCTGGCTGATGCGCTTGTGATATTGGTGCTCAAGCCCGGTAAGGACCCGGAGGAGTGTGCTTCCTACAGGCCCATCTCTGATCAATGCAGATGCTAAATTATTGTCAAAAACTCTAGCTCTTAGGCTGGGAAGAGTAATGGAAGATTTGGTGCACGTGGATCAAACCGGCTTTATGCCGGGTAAGGGCACTGATGTAAATATCCATCGGCTATTCCTGAACCTGACTGCTCTGCATGACAACAGGGGGATTAGAGTCAGTCTCTCTGGATGTATAGAAGGCTTTCGACTCCATAGAGTGGAGGTACCTCTGGAAGGTACTACATAAGTTTGGGTTGGGGCCCAAGTTCCTCCACTGGCTGAGTCAGCTGTATCGGACCCCGAGAGCACGGATTAGGGTGAATGATTCCCTCATGGGGACTTTTCTCCTCCAGAGGGGTACCCGACAGGGCTGCCCGCTGTCTCCTAGCCTATTTACTTTGGCTTTGGAGCCGTTGGCGGCGCTGGTCAGGGAGTCCGAGCGGATTGTCGGACTTAGGGTGGGCTCTCTGGAGGAGAAAATCTCCCTGTATGCGGATGATGCCCTGCTGTATTTGCAGGATGCGGAGTCATCATTACAAGCTGCCCTTGAGTTATTTGATGATTTTGGCAGGTTCTCTGGGATTTGCATTAATTGGTCCAAATCCGTGCTCTTCCCACTGGATGCGCGGGCCACGAACTCTGCAACTCAGTCGCCGTTGAGGTGGGTTGAGGAATTTACTTATCTGGGTATCAGAGTAACGAGGGACCCCCAATCGTTTCAACAACTAATTCTCCTCCCCATTGTGGCACAAATGAAGGACCACTGCTCCAAGTGGACTAACCTCCCCTCAAATTTATTGGGACGCATTAGTATTATTAAAATGATTTGCCTAAATTTCTTTATATATTCCGGAATTGCCGGTGGGGTTCCCCCGGGCCTTTTTCAGGGAGCTAGAAGGATGCATTGGAGGCTTCTTGTGGCGGGGCTCTACCCCTCGGATGGCCAGGGCTACCCTTCAGCTGCCGGCCAGCCGGGGGGGGGGGGGGCTGGCACTGCCTAATATGCTGGTGTATTATTGGGCGGCCATGTTGGGGACGGTAAGGTGGTGGCTCGAACGGTCCAGGACGAACGCGGCCGTTTGCCTGGAGGTTGCGATAACTTCCCTTATGGAATTGAGTAATTTGGTGCATCGTGGGTCTTCCCGTCGCCCTGCCCTGCCGAGTCCCACCAAATTTACGGTAAAGATCTGGGAGGCGGCTAGGAAGCGTTTCTTGGTCCCTAATAGGTGGTCCCCCCGCTGTCCATTGTGGGGAAACCCGTACCTTCCCCACTTTAAGACTATCCCGGACCCGCAGCTGTGGGCCAGGTATGGTGTTAGGATCTTAGGGCATGCTCTTCAGGTACTGACAGCTGCGGCATGCCTTCAGGGCACAGTTCCCGGAACCGCCGGCTCTTGGGGTGGATGTGCTGGAGGGCCTGCTGGATCAGGAGTCCTTAGAGAAGCCCCTCTCTGCATTGTATTTGGTGCTGATTAGTAGGGAGTTGCCTAGGATGGAGGCGCTATTGGAAAAGTGGAAGGAGGACGTCCCAGCTTTGGATAAAGAGGTATGGGAGGAATGCTTCGAGAAGAGTATCAGGTTACTGATATCCTCTAGGGACAGGTTAATACAAACCAAATATTTACATAGGGTGCACTTCACACCTCAGACTGCACAGAATTTATCCGGATAGATCCCCAAATTGCCCAAGATGTGGGTCCCCTGAGGGTTCACTTATACACATGTTTTAGGAGTGCCCACGCATCTCGTGGTACTGGTTTGCGGTCATGGAATACATTAATGAGCGTCTACAGCTGAGCATCCCCCTGATGGCAGAGTTGGCTCTGTTGGCCATCCATGATGATGAACAGAGACCCAGGTACACCAAAATACTGATCTCATTGCTGCTCTTCTATGCAAAAATGCAAATACATATTAATTGGACCTCACCCCTGCCACCTACACGAAGATCTTGGGAAAAGTCAATTGATAAAGTTCTGTCAATGTATAAATTGACAAATTCCAGTAGGGGGTTTACCGTATGGATCAGTTTGCCTTGGTGTTACAAACGCTCCCGAGTCGCACGGCTAACCTGGAATCTTCCACTATGGCTCCTCCAGTACAACCTGTGTTGCAGGCTGTCCCTGCTGCTGCTCCAGTCTCTGTGCAGGCACCCGCCTCGAGTATTACCTCTATAAGAGGTATGTCTGGTTCTGCTCCACTTCCCCAGCGATTTGGGGGTGGATCCAGTTTAATGCAGAGGGTTTCTCAACCAGGTTGAGATATACTTTGCGATGATGCCCCAGGCGTTTCCCACGGACAGAAGTAAAGGTTTTGTGAGATCTTTGCTTTCTGAGAGAGCCTTTGCCTGGGCAATCCCTCTATGGGAGACGCAAAAACCTGTGGTCCTGAGCTACCCAGTATTTGTGGCTTCCTTCAAAAGGGTCTTTGACGTTCCCGCATGCTCCACTTCTGCTGCCAAGAGCCTCATCTCATGTCCATTAGAGTACGAGAACTGTTGCGGATTACACCATTGAATTCTGTACTCTGGCAGCAGATTTTGCTTGAAACAATGAGGCCCTCTTGGCTGCCTGCTCTCATGGTCTCTCGGATATATCAAGGATGAGATAGCAGCCCGAGATATACCAACTGAGCTGGAGAGGTTGATCACATTTGCCTTCTTCATTGACTCCAAACTCAGAGAAAGACTTTTAACCACTTCAGCCCCAGGAAGAATTGACCCCCTTCCTGACCAGAGCACTTTTTGTGATTCGGCACTGCACTGCTTTAACTGACAATTGTGCGGCTGTGCGATGTCCTTTTTTTCCCCACAAATAGAGCTTTCTTTTGGCGATATTTTATTACCCCTGCGGTTTTTATTTTTTGCACTATAAACAAAAAAGAGCGATAATTTTGAGAAAAAAACACATTTTTTTACTTTTTGCTATAACGAATATCCCCCAAAAATATATAACTTTTTTTTTCCTCAGTTTAGACCGATATGTATTCTTCTACATATCTGCATATCTGGTTTGCGCAAAAGTTATAGCATTTACAAAATAGGGGACAGTTTTATGGCATTTTTATTAATATATATTTTTTTTAAATGGCGGCGATCGATTTTTATTGTGACTGCAACATTATGGTGGACACATCGGACATTTTTGACTCATTATTGGGACCATTGTCATTTATACAGCAATCAGTGCTATATAAATGCACTGATTCCTGTGTAAATGACACTGGCAGTGAAGGGGTTAACCACTAGTTAGCAGTGTAGGGGTTAAGTGTGTCTTAGGGGCGAGTTGCTAACTGTGGGGGGCGTGGCTGTGTTTTACACATCACTGATTTCTGCTCCAATCACAGGGAGCAGAGATCAGTGTCACTGTTACTAGGCAGAACAGGGAGATTCTTGTTTACTTTAGCATCTCCCCGTTCTTCCTTTCCGTGAGTCGATTGTGGGTATCCCCACGACCTGACTCACAGAGCTTCATGCGGCATGCGTGCCCCCACCGCCTCTTAAAGGGCAACGTACAGGTACGTGATTCTGCCTGTACGCGCCCTTCTGCCGACGTATATCGGCGTGAGGCGGTCGGGAAGCGGTTAAGGAACGCTGGTGCAAGCTTCCTGTACATTTGACTCCGAGATTTGCAGTCCCCACCCATGCCTCGAGTTGGTCTGTGAAGATGTACCCATGCACTTGGGCTTCACGCGTCTCTGCGGATGAGAGAGCCCTTAGGAGGAGGGAGAGATTGTGGCCAGGCTGGTCTTTTCTAGAAGTCTTGTCCTACCTGTCCAGGGAATGCCCGAACCCTGAGGTCCTGTCATGGACAGACCTTAGATGGCGTTGTTTCATATCCAGTTTCTCAGAAAGATAAGGCCCTGGTTTTGGTTACCCTGTCTTGGGGTGAGTCATCCATCAAAATACAGGCTCTAATCAACTCTGGGGCTGCAGGCCTGTTCATTGATGCTGCCTTTGTATTGAAGCACTCTATTTCTCTGCAGCTGCGTGACATACTCCACTTGCCATTGAGGCTCTTGATGGGAGACCTCTACGGCCTTCCCATGTGACTCAAGAGACTGTTCCATTGTCCATGGCCGTAGGGGCCCTTCACCATGAGATTATCCAATTCCAAGTTATTTCCTCACCTAAGTTTCCGCTGGTTATTGGCTATCCTTGGTTACAGAGGCACAACCCTTCTTTTGATTCGCTCCATGCTGAGGTTCTGTCCTCGTCGTCACAGTGCAGTGAGAGATGCTTCCAGAAGGTAGCCAAGGTCCTGTGCACCTCTTCACTCTCCTCCCTGCCGGTGTACTGCAATTTTAGCGATGTCTTTGACAAAGGTCAAGCCTGTACTTTGTCTCCACGCTGGTCGTATGATTGTGCAATTGACCTTCAACATGGTGCCATACCCCCTTGTGGCTGGGTTTACCCTTTGTCGGTCTTGGAGGATAAGGCCATGGAGGAGTATGTTGCACTTTCGCGTGGTTTCATCCGCAAATCCCTGTCTCCTGCTGGTGCTGGTTTCTTTTTTGTGAAGAAGAAGAGTGGTGAACTGAGACCTTCTATCAATTATAGGGGTCTCAATAGTTTCATGATTAAGAATGCCTATCCCATTCCGTTGATTACGGAGTATTTGACTGCCTCAAGGGAGCAACGGTTTTCACAAAGCTTGATTAAGGAGGGGCATACAATCTCATCAGGATTAAGGAGGGCAAGGAGTATAAAACTGCGTTTAATACCAGATCAGGTCATTATGAGTATCTCGTAATGCCTTTTGGCCTTTATAATGTTCCAGCAGTTTTCCAGGAGTTCATTAACGCATGTCCTCAGATTTGTTGCAGTTATGTGTGGTGGTTTATCGCGATTATATACTCACATTTTCCAAGTCCCTGGAAAGCCACCACCCACGTCTGCCGTGTGTGTCAGAGAATGAGAGAACAAACTCTTGTAAATTGGAAAAGTGCGAATTCCATTGTGAACAGGTGAAATTCCTGGGCTATGTCCTTTCCACTGCTGATTTTTCGATGGACCGAGTGAAACTTTCAGCGGTCCTAGAGTGGCCTGGACCCATGAGTTTACGTCCTCTGCAGCGTTTTCTTGGCTTTGCAAACTATTATCATAAGTTTATTCGTAACTTATCAGTCAGGGTCTTGACCAGAGATGAGATGACCAGGAAAGACGGCAACCCACAGAGTTGGTCTCCAGAGTCCATTAAGGCCTTTGAGAGTCTCAAAGTTGCCTTTGTGTCTGATCCTGTGTTGGCACACCCTGATCCTACATTGCCTTTTAGACTAGAAGTTGATGCTTCCAAGACTAGAGTTGGCACCCTTCTGTCTCAATGTTCTAACTCTGAGTGCATTATGCATCCCTGTGGCTACTTTTCCTAGAAATTGTCACTGGTGGAGTGCAATTACGAGATTGGTGACAGAGAGCTGTTCGCGATCATTTTAGCCTTGAAAGAATGGAGACACCTCCTTGAAGGTACCACTGTGCTGGTTCTCATCCTTACCGACCATAAGATTCTCAGTCTTGTCTGAGGCTAAGCTCCTCTCTCCCAGAAGGGCGCGATGGGCTCTTTTCTTGGCGAGTTTTAGTTACATTGTCTCATTCTTACCTGGTACTAAGAATGTAAGGGCTGACACCTTGTCAACAATTTTCCTCCACTTTCAAGATGGAGTCGGTTCCAGTTCCCGCGATTGCTCCTGATCGTATTCTGGCTACAGTTTACACCAGTCTTACTTCTCCTTTGGGTGACAAAATTCTTGCTGCTCAGGTCGATTCTCCTCCTGAGAAACCTTGTGACCGCTGCTTTGTTACCGAGAGTCTCCGTACTGCCGTGCTCCAGGACTTACCATTCTCCCAAGGCTGCTGGCCACCCTCGGAAGAATCAACTCTTTTGGGCCATTTCCCAAAAATTCCGGTGGCCTAGTCTACGTGCTGATGTAACCACCTTCATAGCTGCCTGTTTCGTCTGTGCTAGGAGTAAGACTCCACGATACCTTCCAGTGGGCCTCCTACAACCCATACCTAATGGAGAGAGGCCCTGGAACCACCTGTCTATGGATTTCATTGTGGAGTTACCCAACTCCCAGAGCAATGCTGTTACCCTCATGGTGGTTGTCGGTTCTCAAAAATGTTGCATTGTATTGTACTCAAGAAGTTGCCTACTTCTAAGGAACTGGCTTCTATTTTTGCTCGGGAGATCTTCCACTTACATGGGCTACCCAAGGTGAATGTCTCAGACAGGGGTAGTCAGTTTGTGTCCTGGTTCTGGCGAGCCTTTTGTGCAGTTGGATATTCAGCTTGCTTTCTCCTCTGTGTATCACCCGCAGTCTAATTGGGCCACAGAACATGTCAATTAGTCCTTGGAGCAATTTCTACGTTGCCATCTTTCTGTCTAGCATAACAACTGGTTAGACCTCTTACCGTGGGCGGAGTTTGCTTACAATAGTGCCTTCAAGTCAGCTTCCCTGTTTATGGCAAACTATGGTTTCCAACCCTCCGTGTTGCCTGCCTTGTTTATTCCGTAGAGTATTCCTGCATTAGAGGAGCATCTCCGTGGTCTTCGTTCCACTTGGGCACAAGTCCAGGAGGCTTTGCGACACGCTAACGATAGGTACAGAATCCATGCTGACTGCAGACGCCTGCCTGCGCCTTCCTACCAGGTTGGTGACAGTCTGGCTGTTGTCTTGCAACCTCCGACTTAGGTGTTCCTTCTTTGAAGTTCGCACCTTGGTTTATTGGGCCCTTCTGTATCTGTCACAGGATTTACCAACTCTGTGCCACACCCTCACCCTTTACAGGCTGAGAACCACGAGGAGTATGAAAAACAAATCCATTGTTGACTCCCGTAGGTTCTGTGGGTGCGTACAGTACCTAGTGCATTGGAAGTGGTACGGTCCGGAGGAACGCTCTTGGGTCTCATCCTCGGACGTATATGACCCTGTCCTCATCCGTGATTTCCATAGACATTTTCCCCTCAAGCCCAGTGATCCTCCGAGGGTGGGGGAATGTTGAAGAGGGGGTACTGTCAGGGCTGGGCTCAGCCCTTCCTTCTCTGAGCTGGCCGCTCAGCTGTCGGCTAATTGCCAGCTCCTTTCTCTCCACAGTGACTCAGCTGTTGATCTGCTCGTCAGTTCTGCCTACTTAAAACAGTCCAGCTCACTTCATCTCTACCTTCACCTTTGGTCACATCACAGAAACTTTACTCCTGCGTTCCTGTTGAAGACTTCCTCGGCTGACATCCCTTCTGGCTCCTGATCCTGCTTGCTGTACTACTACACCTTGCTATGTATTAACTAAAAACAAATTAAACTATACCTAAGAAATGTGTACTGCAAATAATAATTAGGAAATAATTTAAGTAGCGCTCAATAACTTTAAAGAGTGATCTAAAAAAAAATAAAAAAAAAAATAACCAAAAACTATACACATAACACCCCGTGATAAAGTACTATATAAATAAAGTCCATTGATAAAGTGCAGGAAAACAGAAATTAATATTCATCCAATCCTTCAATCCTCCACCACACCAATGTGTCTGATTCCTCTCCCAATTAAAATCGCACTCACCAGCTGATGTCGCCTCCCACTCTCTTTTGGCAATAGAGAGAAGTGGTTCAACACAACAACAGGGAGCACCATTCCAAAAAGGAGAAGGGGGTGCAGATCAGGTCAACGGAAACAATTTAAGAAAACGTGCGAGGGACAATTAACTAAAAGGAATATATAACCTTAGCAATACTGAATTGAATCATAGAGAGTTGAATGTACTCAGTTTAGGCCTGAATTTTCCCCCGAAGAAAAGTCTGCACAAATTTGATGCATATATAGACACACACAAATTTGTAAGGACATTGAATATTAAAAAATATTTTTTAAGTCAATCTGGAGCTAATCTACCCAAAGTCCATTATGGATCTGAAAAGATCGATAGTGGTCTGAGAAACAAGCCTATTTTCAACCCTCAAAATCCAAGTAATCATTATATAGAGGTTTTTAAGAGCTTGGTATTGAAGGATATAGAGGAAATGGTCCCTAAGAGAGGGATTAATCCTAGATACATTGAGGAAGGAATCAAATCTCTTGAGGAGAGAAAGGACATCACCATATGCTCTGCTGATAAGGGGGGGGGGTGTTGTATTGATGGACAAATCCTTTTATAGTGACCAACTCAACACATTATTGGGGGATACAGTCACCTATAGGAAACTTGAGGCAGACCCGACTGAGTCTTATAGATTTCAGTTGGATCTGTTGGTTGAATGGGGTTAGGGATCAAATGCCCTAAATTCAAAAGGGAGGAGATATCTAGTTCCGAGCGTGTGCAGGATCCCGATTATCTACACGCTGCCCAAAGTACATAAAAACACCCAGATACCCCCGCCATGTCCTATTGTCAATGGCATAGGATCTGTGACGGCTAGGTTGGGTGAGTATCTTGACAAATTCCTCCAGCCCAGTGTCAAGGCTACTAGAGCTTATTTGAAAGATACGTCTGATCTGCTGTCTTTGTTGGAAGAGGTACAGTTGAGCACTACAGTGGAGACATTTGCTTACAGCTGATGTGTGCATATTGTATAATATTATACAACATGAAGACGCATCTTTAGCCTTGAACTGGGCCCTCAGTAAAAGAGATGACATCCCACGTGTACAGAAGCGATTTTTGGGTCAAGCACTGGATTACTGCATGACTCACAATTACTTTTGGTGGAATGGGCACTTCTATTCACAACAGGTTGGCGTGGCGATGGGAGCAAAACTTGCTCCCAGCCTGGCCAACTTGTTTATGGCTGAGTGGGAGGATAGGTACGTGTTTAGCCAGAGCCGTCCACAATTGAAGTTCTACAGGAGATTCATTGATGACCTTCTGATTGTTTGGGAAGGGTCACATGAATCTGCTGTGGATTTTGTTAATACTCTGAATCTGAACAATATTAAATTGGACTATCAGATCAGTGAGAACCGTATCAATTTCTAGGATGTGGTCATCTTTAAGGAGAACAATACGTTAAGCACTAAAGTCTATTTTAAACCCACAGACCGTAACAGCTACTTATCTATTAGAAGTGGACATCACCCCTCCTGGATTAAAAATATACCCAGGGGACAAATGTTGAGAGTTCGACGTAACTGTACTGAAGTGAATGATTATCATCAACAAGCTGATCTGCTGAAAAGCAGATTTGTACAAAAAGGATATGTTGAGGAGTCTTTAAATAAAAGCATTCAGGTAGTTTTGGAGGTCCCAAGGGAGGATTGTCTAAAAAATAAACCTAATGTAAAGGGGGCTGATAATCAACATCAATTAGGATTCATATCCGACTTTAATTACCAATATAAAGAAATAGAGGACATCTATAGAAAATATTGGCACATTTTGTGCCGGGATAGGCATTTAGGGCAAATATTGCAAGTCCAACCAAAACTCATCTATAGGTGGGCCCCAAATTTTGGGGATCGAATAGTTAAAAAAAATTCTGGATCCTCCAGACCGACCGGTTTTGAAAATTGACCTGAAAGGGTTGTATGCCCGTAGAAAGAGTGTATGTTGTAGGACAGACAATATTAGCAATAAGGGTAGAACTAGCTTCACTAATGGGGATGGTGAATCTTTTGACATTAAAAAGTTAATTACTTGTAATTCTTCGCATGTTTATCTCATGTGGTGCCCATGTGGACTGTTCTATGAAGGTAGAACTAAAAGACTTTTAAAAGTTTGTATAGCAGAACACATGGGCAACATCAGGAGAGGGTACCCGAGTACCTGTCACGGCCCATCAGAGTACCCGAGTACCTGTCACGGCCCATCAGAGTACCCGAGTACCTGTCACGGCCCATCAGAGTACCCGAGTACCTGAGTACCTGCCACGGCACATCAAAGCAACCGAGTACCTGCCACGGCACATCAAAGCAACCGAGTACCTGCTACGGCACATCAAAGTAACCGAGTACCTGTCACAGCCCATCCGAGTACCTGTCACAGCCCATCCGAGCACCTGTCACAGCCCATCCGAGCACCTGTCACAGCCCATCCGAGTACCTGTCACAGCCCATCCGAGTACCTGTCACAGCCCATCCGAGTACCTGTCACAGCCCATCCGAGTACCTGTCACAGCCCATCCGAGTACCTGTCACAGCCCATCCGAGTACCTGTCACAGCCCATCCGAGTACCTGTCACAGCCCATCCGAGTACCTGTCACAGCCCATCCGAGTACCTGTCACAGCCCATCCGAGTACCTGTCACAGCCCATCCGAGTACCTGTCACAGCCCATCCGAGTACCTGTCACAGCCCATCCGAGTACCTGTCACAGCCCATCCGAGTACCTGAGTACCTGTCCCAGTCCATCCGAGTACCCGAGTACCTGTCCCAGTCCATCTGAGTACCCGAGTACCTGTCCCAGTCCATCTGAGTACCTGTCACAGTTCATCTGAGTACCCGAGTACCTGTCACAGTCCATATGAGTACCTGAGTACCTATCGCTGCCCTTCAGAGTACCCAAATACCAGTCACCAGGCCATCAGAGAACCTGTCACCAGGCCATCAGAGTACCCGAGTACCTGTCACCAGGACATCAGAGTACCTATCTGCAGCCCATCAGAGTACCTATTTGCAGCCCATGCCTCAGAATTTATGTTGGGGTGTTTGCTTTCCAAAATGGGGTCATTTTGTGGGTAATTGCACTGTCCTGGTGCTCCAGGACCTTCAAAAGTGTGATAGGTAGGAATGAAATGAGATGTGTCATTTATGCTCCTAGAACGCCTGAACGTACTACATCTACGGCCTCTCTCTGTGACCAGGCTGTGTAAAAAGTCCTACACATGTGGTATTGCCATACTCGGAAGGAGTAGCAGAATGTGTTTTGGGGTGTAATTTTTGCTATATACATGCTATGTGTTAGAAATAGCTTATAAATTGACAACTTTGTGTAAAAAAAATAAAAAGTTTTCATTTTTTTCCCACATATTCCAAAAACTTCTGGAAAAAAATGAACCGTTCAAAAGACTCATTATGCCTCACAGATTATACGTTGGGGTGTTTGCTTTCCAAGATGTGGTCATTTTATGGGAAATTCCATTGTCCCGGTACTCCAGGGCCTTCAAAAGTGTAGTAGGTGGTTGAGAAATGATCATTTTTGCTCGTAGAACATCTGAAAGTGCTACTTCAATGTTGGTGTTCTGTATGTGGCCAGGCTGTGTAAAAGTCTCACACATGTGGTATTGCCATAATTGGGAAGAGTAGCAGAATGTATTTTGTGGTGTAATTTGTTGTATGCATATGCTGTGTGTGAGAAATAACCTGATATGACAATTTTGTAAAAAAAATGATAAAGAAAAAAAAATCTTCATTTTGCAAAGAATTGTGGGAAAAAACTCACCATGCTACTTAATACCCTGGAATGTCTACTTTCTAAAAAGGGGTCATTTGGGGGGGTATTTGTACTTTCCAGACTTGTTAGTGTCTCAAGAAATGATACACCTGATGCACTGAAGGCCTGATCAGATGTGATCAATTTTCAGTGATTGGCACCATAGTTTGTAGACTCTATAACTTTTACAAAGACCAAATAATATACACTAATGTGGGTTATTTTTACCAAATATATGTAGCAGTATAAATTTTGGCCAAAATGTATGAAGAAAAATTACTAATTAGCAAAAATTTATGACAAAGGAACGCAAGTTTCATATGGGTACAGTGTTGCATGACTGAGTAATTGTCATTCAAACTGTGAGAGCGCTGAAAGCTGAAAATTGGTCTGGTCAGGAAGGGGGCGCAAGTGCACTGTACTGAGGTGGTTAAGGACAGGTCATCCACTTTTTAATTTTAAATTTGCAAAACACTACAATATTTATCATGTAGTGTGGTAATGATTGGATAGTATAATAGTACTGAGGGAACATGTATTACATTTTTCCGTCACATAGATTGGTGCTATACGATCGCGGTGGTGAGCTGTGTGCGCAAGCGCGGGTTAACTAGTGTGGGTAAAAAGTATAGCCGGAAACGAGTGATTGGATGGTATGTACGCAACCATGACGTGGACCAACTAGTGTGGGCAAAAGCATATATGGAAGTGATCGGTTAGAAGGAATGTACGCAGGTGCGACTTCTGAGCTAGCCATGACTTCCGGGAGGAAATGCATATAAAGGAAGAGTTGGTGTCCATGTGGCCAATCCCTAGGAAGAAGAAGTCGGTATGAAGAAACATGTCGGGGGAGTGGCCACACTGACATAGATTTTATTGACGGTATCGGATCGGTATCGGACGGTACCGATCGGAGTGGTTTGGAAACCGGAGCAGGTCATAATTGGTCGGAGTAGATGTTAGACTGCTTGGGACCCGTATATCTTCCCAACGAACGGTGATCACGGAGTGGGTGGGAGTTGAGGCACACTTTGGATCCACCGCGACCGTAGTGCACCACCACAACTTGTTTGCACATAGTTTGCTGTGAGATTTTATTTTGCTAGCACCAAGTTCAAAAATATGTGAGTGGAAACATTGAAGTGTGGTTGTGAAATATTTTAATTACCGTATATACTCGAGTATAAGCCGAGATTTTCAGCCTCTTTTTTGAGGCTGAAAGTGCCCCCCTCGGCTTATACTCGAGTCATCGCCGTCTGCCTGCCCGATCAGCGTGTCGAGCAGACAGACGGCGGCCATTCTACTATTCAAAAGCCGTGCCTCCCTGTCTGTGATAGGCGGAACACTCAATTTCCCAGCAGTCAGTGGTCCGCCTATCACGGACATCCGCTCATCCTCATACTACGGACGAGGATGTCCGTGATAGGCGGAACACAGACTGCTGGGAAATGGAGTGTTCCGCCTATCACAGACGGAGGCGCGGCTTTTGAACAGTGGAATGGCCGCCGAGGCGCCGACGCCGTCTGTCAGACGAGAAGAGCGGCGATCCTGGCATGGCAGAAGCACGCAGGCTCGGGACGCAGGCTCGGGACACAGGTAGGCTGCACACACAGGGATGGACGGACACACAGGGATGGACGGACACACAGGGATGGACGGACACACAGGGATGGACGGACACACAGGGATGGACGGACACACAGGGATGGACGGACACACAGGGATGGACGGACACACAGGGATGGACGGACACACAGGGATGGACGGACACACAGGGATGGACAGGCATGTCTCACCCTCGGCTTATACACGAGTCAATAAGTTTCCCAGTTTTTTTGTGGTAAATTGGGGGCCTCGGCTTATATTCGGGTCGGCCTATACTCGAGTATATACGGTAGTTTTACAGCATCACGCTATGTGGAGCACTTTTTTTATTTTTTACATATGAACATGCTTGGTTAGAAGTAATCGTGTGATTGACCCAGGTCTGCTCTTTTGCCAAACACGAGAGTGGGAGGCAACATCAGCTGGTGAGTGCGATTTCATTGGGAAAGGAATCACAGACACATTGGTGTGGTGGAAGATTGAAGGATTGGATGAATATAAATTTCTGTTCTTTTCCTGCACTTTATCAATGGACTTTATTTATATAGCACTTTATCACGGGGTGTTATGTGTATAGTTATTGATTTTTTTAGATCACTCATTAATGTTATTGAGCGCTACTTAACCACTTCAGGACCGCCGTATTGCCATTGTACGTCAGCACAATGGCACAGGCAGGCAGAATCACGTACATCTACGTGATTGCCTTCCAGCGGGTGGGGGGTCCCATCGGACCCCCTCCCGCTGGTTACGGCGGTCCGATTCGGTGCAGGAGCGCTCCGTGATGAGGGGATGGCCGTTCGTTTTCGGCCACCCCCTCTGGATCGCTCCTGGCCAATGAGAAGCTTCCTCCCCTGTGTATTGTTTACACAGGAAGGAGGAAGTGATGTCATTCTCCTCGGGGCGGTCTTTTTGACCGGACTACGAGGAGAAGAGTAAAAGTAAGTCTGCACAAACACTACACTGACATGTAGGTACACACAGGCACACAAACCCCCCCCGATCCCCCCCCCCGATCGCCCCCCGATCCCCCCCCGCCCCCCCTCGTCACAGTGTCACTGATTGCATTGATCATTTCTTTACTGATCAATGCATTCAGTGTCAGTTGTGACAGTAAAAACTGTCAGGACAGTTAGTGTTAGGTCCAGGGTAGCCCCCTATCACCCCCCAATAAAGATTTAACCCCCTGATTGCCCCTAGAGTTAACCCTTTCACCCCCTTTTGCCAGTGTCACTAAGCGATCATTTTTCTGATCGCTGCATGTGTCGCTAGTGTCGCTAGGTAGCTAGTTATTTTTTTAGGTTCACCGCCAGGTTTTTATATCGCTAGGTACCCCGATATACTACCCAATAATGTTTTTAACCCCCTGATTGCCGCTAGTTAACCCTTTCACCCCCTTTTGCCAGTGTCACTAAGCGATCGTTTTTCTGATCGCTGCATTAGTGTCGCTACAGTCGCTAGGTAGCTAGTTATTTTTTTAGGTTCACCGCCAGGTTTTTATAGCGCTAGGTACCCCGATATACTACCCAATAATGTTTTTAACCCCCTGATTGCCGCTAGTTAACCCTTTCACCCCCTTTTGCCAGTGTCACTAAGCGATCATTTTTCTGATCGCTGCATGTGTCGCTAGGTAGCTAGTTATTTTTTTAGGTTCACCGCCAGGTTTTTATATCGCTAGGTACCCCGATATACTACCCAATAATGTTTTTAACCCCCTGATTGCCGCTAGTTAACCCTTTCACCCCCTTTTGCCAGTGTCACTAAGCGATCGTTTTTCTGATCGCTGCATTAGTGTCGCTACAGTCGCTAGGTAGCTAGTTATTTTTTTAGGTTCACCGCCAGGTTTTTATAGCGCTAGGTACCCCGATATACTACCCAATAATGGTTTTAACCCCCTGATTTCCGCTAGTTAACCCTTTCACCCCCTTTTGCCAGTGTCACTAAGCGATAATTTTTCTGAACGCTGCATCAGTGTCGCTAGTGTCGCTAGGTAGCTAGTTAACTAGGCTCCCAAAAAGTCCCCCACATGTGGTATCCCCGTACTCGGGAGAAGCAGCAGAATTTATTTTGGGGTGTAATTTGACTTCTGCCCATAGCATGTGTGAGCAATATATCATTTAGTGACAACTTTGTGCAAAAAAAAAAAAGTTTGTAATATTCCCGCAACTTTTGGCAAAATATAAAATATTCCATGGACTCAACATGCCTCTCAGTAAATAGCTTGGGGTGTCTACTTTCCAAAATGGGGTCATTTGGGGGGGTTTTGTGCTATTTTGGCATTTTATGGCCTTCGAAACTGTGATAGGTAGTGAGGAGTTAAATCAAAAATTTGCACCCTTAGAAATCCTGAAGGTGGTGATTGGTTTTCGGGGTGCCGTGCGCGACTAGACTCCCAAAAAGTCCCACACATGTGGTATCCCCGTACTCGGGAGAAGCAGCAGAATGTATTTTGGGGTGTCATTTCACATATAACCATGGCATGTGTGAGCAATATATCATTTAGTGACAACTTTTTGTAAAAAAAAATTTTTATTTTTTTTTTTGTCATTATTCAATCCCTTAGGACAAAAAAAATAAATATTCAATGGGCTCAACATACCCATCAGCAATTTCCTTGGGGTGTCTACTTTCCAAAATGGGGTCATTTGGGGGGGATTTGTACTGCCCTGCCATTTTAGCACCTCAAGAAATGAGATCGGCAGTCATAAATTAAAAGCTGTGTAAATTCCAGAAAATGTACTCTAGTTTGTAGACGCTATAACTTTTGCGCAAACCAAAAAATATACGCTTATTGACATTTTTTTTACTAAAGACATGTGGCTGAATAAATTTTGCCCTCAATGTATGACTAAAATTTAGTTTATTCGATTTTTCTTATAACAAAAAGAAGAAAATATCTTTTTTTTTCAAAATTTTCGCTCTTTTTTCATTTATATCGCAAAAAAAAAAAATCGCAGAGGCAATCAAATACCATCAAAAGAAAGCTCTATTTGTGGGAAGAAAAGGACGCAAATTTCGTTTGGGTGCAATATTGCATGACCGCGCAATTACCAGTTAAAGCAGCGCAGTGCGAAATTGCAAAAAGACCTCTGGTCCTTAAGGTGTTTATTGGTCCGGAACTGAAGTGGTTAAATTATTTCCTAATTATTATTTGCAGTATACATTTTTTAGGTATAGTTTAATTTGTTTGTTTATAGTTTCACGAAAGTAGCAGCTGTTTTTTCACTGATATTTTGTTGCATTTTATTGCTTGTTTTGGCACGGTAGAGCTATTGAATTTTTTTGGGGAGGTTATTTTCAGTAGCAGCAGACTAGTTTCATATGTATTAACTACGCTTAGTCTGTTTACCTTTTTATTATTATTAAACAAGTATGATTAACTGTACTTCTGTCTCAGTCTGATTCATGGTTTCGGACACCATGTCAGGTAAAAGAGCGTCAAAACATTTTGCAAAATGTTTTTGGGTAGATTTAGACGTGCGTCTAAATCTCCAATGCCTCTGAAGCCAGATTTGTATTAGGATTGCGTTCCAGAGGCTGACAGGCAGTGAGGAAGCGATGCAACACTTGCCAAGCGGCACATGTCAGGTTAACTTGGACATGGCCGTGATGTGAACCATTGACGCCGCAGCTTGTAAACATATTTTTCTGCGGTTGGCAGGCGACAAAGATGCAACTCAACTGCACAATTTTTGCCGCCATCCGACCTCAAGTCTATATGAGACCTGTTTCCTTAGAACAAGCAATTCCTCACATAAATAACAGATTCCCAGTTTGCTAAGCTTAGTATTTCGTTCAGAAATTAACTGAAATCATATTTAAATACAAAAATTTGTAACAAACAAATAAAATATACCTGAAACATCTTGCATGGGAGATACTAATGCAGATTCTAAACGTCCTGCTATTTCCTTAAACCTTGAAAGGATAAAAAAAAAAGAGATACCAATTATTTGCAAGAAAAGCACAATGAGTTACATTAACTATACACTCACTGGCCACTTTATTAGGTACATCTGTTTAAATGATTGGTAACACATTGCTAAATCAGCAAATTACATGGCAGCAATTCAATGCATTTAGGCATGTAGATGTGGTGAAGATGACTTGCTGACGCTTAAATTGAGCATCAGAATGGGGAAGAAAGGGGATTTAAGCGACTTTGAACATGGCATTGTTGTTGGTGCCAGATGGGCTGGTATGAATATTTAAAAAACTGCTAATCTGCTGGGATTTTCACATACAACCATCTCTAGGGTTTACAGAGAATGGTCCGGAAAAGAGAAAATATCCAGTGAGTGGCAATTGTGTGGAGGAAAATGCCTTGTTGATGTCAAAAGAGAAAGGGCAGACTGGTTGGAGGTGATGGAAAAGCAACGGTAGCTCAAATAACCACTTGTTAAAACAAAGGTATGCCATCTCTGAATGCACAACACAGAACCTTGAAACAGATGGGCTACAGCAGCAGAAGACCACACCAGGTGGCACTCCTGTCAGCAAAGCACAGGAAACCGGGGCTACAAATTGCACAGGCTCACCAAAATTGGAAAAAATGCCTGGTCTGATAAATCTCGATTTCAACTGCAACATTCAGATGGTAGGGTCCGAATTTGGCGTAAACATGAAAGCATGGATTGATCCTGCCTTGTATCAAAGGTTTAGGCTGGTGGTAGGGGTGTAATGGTGAGGGGGATATTTTCTTGGCACACTTTGGGCCCCTTAGTACCAATTGAATATAATTTAAATTACACGGCCTACCGAGTATTGTTGCTGAGCAGGTCCATCCCTTTATGACTACAGTGTACCCATCTTCTGATGGTTACTTCCAGCAGGCTAATGTACCATGTCACAAAGCTCAAATCATCTCACCACGGGTTTCTTGAACACGACAATGAGTTCACTGTACTCCAATGGCCTACACAGTCACCAGATCTCAATCCCATAGAGCACATTTGGGATGTGGTGGAACAAGAGATTTACATCATGGATGGGCAGCTGACAAATCTGTAGCAACTGCGTGATGCTATCATGTCAATATGGACCAAAATCTCTGAGGAATGTTTAACACCTTGTTGAATCTATGCCACGAAGAATGAAGGTAAAAGGGGGTCCAAATCGGTACTAGCAAGGTATTCCTAATAAAGTGGCCGGTGAGCATATATTACTACAAAAAGTTGTCAAAATTAAAAGTGCTCTCTGGGATGTATTTAAATGCCAAGTTCACCTTTCATAAAAGATAAAATAAAAATGCTTATCTTTTTCGATGTAAAAAATGTGCATTCATTATTTTTTTTACATTACATCCTGTAAAGCACTGCACCTGTGATCAGCAGATTGTGGGTGCAATTCCAGGATCCTGTAGACTCTAAGCACACTGTCTGCCTGTACCTGGCAAGAAGAATCAATGAACTATAAGAGCTCACCAGCACCCTTGCAGTAGTTCATTGAGACCTGACGGTACTTGCAGTTTACTCATTCACAGGAAATGTGTAGAGCTCCGCATGGCCACCCTGTTTTCAAAGAAAATCCCCCACCCATTGTCACAGAGCATGGGGGCGCTGGTGGTCGGTGGACAGGAGCATGTTACATCGTAAATGGGTTTAACATGTAACATGCTCTGAAAGGTGACCTCGCCCTTTAAAGCTGAACTCCAGCCGCATTAGTTGACTTGTAATTTCCTGTAATCACCAGCATTTCCTAAAGGTTTAAAATGAACTTTAGCTGAAAAAAATGCTCACTGAAAGGCTTTTTTTTTTGCAGAAGATAAGTCTTTTTTGCACGTATAAAAACAAAGCAGTGCCGCACTCCCATTTAGCCAACCTAGCTTGAAAACCGGAGGTAGACTTACTGGTAACTTTTCCAGGACAGCCTCTGAGACCTAGAGCTCCTCCCTTTGGGACAGGAAACATGTAAACAATCCAATATAAGAAGGCGGTCCTCCAGGCTCACACCTCAGTATCACCAAGGGCTGTAGGAAGGCACTAGGAGACAAAACAATCACAGCATGATAATATAATGCCAGAAATAAGTTCAGAGAGGGAATTCCAGCTGTCAAGGAAGAGTCTTAGAAAAGGAGTTACCGATAAGTAACTCTGGTTTTCTGAAATCATCTTCTAGGACAGCCTCAGACGATGAGCAAGAACTTACCTCTTACTGCCTGGAGGACCTTACATCCATATACGCCTGATCTGTGCCTGTGAGCAGATCCAGGCGACAGTGCTTCACAAAGCTAGAGTAGCTGGACCATTGCAACAGCTTTGCAAATCTGTTCTGGTGAGGCACCAGCTCTCTGCCCATGATGCCGACAAGGCTCTGGTTGAGTGTGCACTGATAAATGGAGGTGTAGTTCCTTGGTGGCTATAACATTCAGCAATAGCTAATCTAAACAACCTTTGGTGGATCCTGACCACTGCATGCACACAAAAAAACTATAAACAAAGAATTTGACTTTCTAAATTCTTTAAAATTTTTAATATATAACAAAAGACTTGTACTAATGTCTAACCGACTGAACATTTCCTCTTCCTTGTTAGCAGGAGTGGAATAAAAAGGTGGGCAAGAGGATATTCTGGGATCTATGAAAGCCTGAGCATACCTTGGGGAGAAACGCAGGATCTGTTTTGAGAATTATCCTTCCTATCCTCACATATAGACAAGAATTGTTCCCTACAGGAAAGGGCCTGCAAATCTCTGACCCTTGGGGCCGATGTGATTGCCACCAAGAAAATAGTTTTTAGGGTTAGCCATTTTATGGATGATTACTCCATAGGCTCAAAAGGGTACAATAACACTTTAAAGGACCAAAGAAAGATTCTAGGCTGGACAGGACTTAATTGCAGCTGGCTTAGATCTAGACAAAGCCTTTAAGAAATCTGACATCTGACAATCCCTTGCTGCAGAGAGCTCTGGAGGAAAATGCCGAGGCCTGCACCTTTTGGGTGCTAACAGAGCCCCTGGTCTGCCCTGTTCTGAAAAAAACTCCAAGATTGCTGGGATATCTGGGACTCTACCTCTTTGGTCTGACATCCAAGAGTTAAACTTTTTCCATACTTTAGAGTAGATGGCCCTGGTAATGGGCTTGGGACAGCTAACTAAGATTTTCATCACCCTTTCTAAAAAAACATGAGTTTTTACAAGTTGTTCCTCAGAAGCCAGGCGGACAGCTTCAACGCTGTCACCTGGGGGTGAGGAACTGGTCCCCGCTCTGGGAGAAAGATCAGGGGCACTGCAGCCAGGCTTTGCAGCATAGAGAACCATGGCCTTTTTGGCCAGAAAGGGGTCACCACGATGAGCCTGTCTTTTTTTCCTGGGAGAAATCTCCCAAATACTTGTGGAATTAGCCTCAATGAGGGAAAAGCACATGAAAGGGCTGAACATCCAAGGATTGCCAGGGTGTCTATCCCTATAGCCTGATCCTTTGGATCTAGTTAGAAAAACCTTTTTGGCTTTGCTGTTCCTCTTGGAATGCAAAACAGATCTATTTCCGGTATCCCCCACTTTCGAGAGACTGCGAGACCTTGTGTCGTGACTCAATCCGCAAGCGAATTTTAAAAACTTTGTTGGGTGAATGGCTGAGATTGAAGCAAACTTCTGCTCGGCCCAAGAAAAAAAATGTTGCCCGCATTTGCTTGCAATGGCTAACTTCTCATACCACCCTGTTTGTTGATGTATGTAACCATGGTTACGCGTGAACCTGGGAGGTGACAGTCCTCCAGATCCACCAGGAAAGCATTCACCGCCGGCTGGACTGCCAATAACTCCCTCTAATTCGAAGACATCTGAGCTTCTCTTGGGGACCAGGTCCCCTGGGCTACCCTGCTGCCCAGACGTGCACCCTAACTGAAATGACTGGCATCAGTGGTTAGGATCACTGTCTGCGGAGTGGCCCACTATACGCCTCTGGTGGTGGCGGGCTCAGCACAACCTGTGCACAGTGACCTCTTGGTCTTTGAAGGAAGAAGAATTAGAATCTAGAAGATGTGTCTGCTTCCGTTCCAATTTTGAATCTGAAATAACAGCAGGGGACGCTGGTGAAATCTTGCCCACGGTACTGCGGGAAAGCAGGATGTCATAAGGTCATCCTCCTCAAAGGGAAACAAACCTTTTCAGGCCTCCTGAAAAGGGCTTTCTTCCTGGATTCTCCCAGTCTAACTTGATGGAATCCACCACGGAACTATGGACTGGGAACACCCTTGATACATCAGGTCATGCTTTTCAGCTGTACTCGCTCTTCCTCAATTTCTAAGGAGTTATAGATGGCTTAAAGCAGATTGTCCACATGATCTAGGGACAGCTTGCATCGAGCCCCTGGAGGAGTCACTGTGATGGATCTCTGATACCACTGCTGGGCATCTCCGCCAGACCTGTGTCTCCTGTCCTCCAAACGCACCCGCAGACTGCAGATTCGCCATAACCAGCCCTTAACCCCTCAATCACGAGACAAGCCACACAGGTGCTGAGGGTTAAACATCCAGAGCATAAACTGTTTATTAAGTGCCAAACATACGCTTTTAACATAGCTAGGGACACTCCCCTTAGCCTGGTCATAGGGGGGTAGGGGACAAGGAAGAACTAATGGAAACTCAACACTTGTATATATATTCAAGCAACTACAGTTGAAGCACACGAAGGGATTATGACAAGCAGGCAGCCCCTTCCTTATACATCCCCTTCTGGGATGTGTCTCCAGACCAGACCTTTTGTCTACATGCCATGACCCAACACAATTAACACAACAAGAAGAGGGGGGGGGGGAGAGAAGGGATGCAGCATTACATTACATTATCTTAGGTAGCCAGGAACGACTCCACAAGCCCAGCCAGAGATACCGCATTCACCTGGTTCCGATGACTGGCGAATCTGGACACAAATGTCTGGAGGTAGCATCTTCTCCAGCTGGTGGGAGACGGCAAGTAGCCCTCCAAATATCATGTTCTTTGCTGGGACATAGTTTGTGGGTAGGAGGCGAGCCCACAGCCCCTTCCAAAACACACAGTGACAGTTTGTTCTGTCACAGTCACCTTCTCATCTAAAGTCATCCTCTGAAGCCAAATCGGCCTGCGGAGAGGCTTGGGACCTGGGATTGTCTTCTGGATCCTCTCCCACCCCCTGGATGGGGATCGGTATAATGGGCAATGCGGGATCTGGCATTTTGTCTATAAACCCCTTAAAAGATTTAAAGGTTGATGCCATTTCGTCTTCAACAGCCACCTATACCTATAGCCCATAGCCCAGTAAGAAAAAACCTCCCCAGGATTTGCCAGAGTGACCAGAATCCCCAAACCTACCCGAGAGGAGCTAGTGCCAGATGCAGTAGATTATCTTGCCTGCGAGTGCACAGGGTTGTCAATGCTGCTTCGAGCGCTTTTTTTCCCCCATGGCCATGCTTGGTCAACTACAGCCCCAGCAACCCGATTTCCCTGCTCCCTGCACTTTTTTTTTTGTAAAATCTTTATTTTGAAAGATTTTAACAAAGGAATACACTTGAGTACACACAAGACAGGTATGCCAGTACCAAGTACAAGTCATGTAAACTGCAAGAAACAATTACACCTGTTTGTCTTGTCCAGGGAGGCAAAGAGAAGATGGTCTCAGTCGGGCACGTAGACCCATTGCTCTGCTTTAAGCTAGTACCTGCAATGTCTCCTGCATATCCATATCTGTTCTGGCTTCTTTGATCCGTGTCCCTGCCGGAGAGTGCTTCTAGTTTCACGGAGGGGACAGGCCGATGTACGACCCGCCCGCCCTCCGGTATGCTTGGGGTCGGGGAAGCATAGGGCAGCCCCCCGGTGGTAACCCAGGAGAGGGGGGCCAAGCTGCCTCCATCTACCTCTCCCAAGTCTCCTCCCTGGGTGAAGCAGGCCCACAGCAGTCCCACCGCCCAGGAGGGGTGAACATTTAAGGGCCCCTCCGGACAGAGGGATTCCCCTTCACTAGCTAGGCGAGGCAGCCACAGGATCAGCTAGCTTGCAGGCAACACAGCTCACGGCTACATCTCAAAGCCAGAGAGGCCATTAGTAAATAAGGTCCCCTGTGCCGTTTTAATGAGGCCGGAACCACTGATGACGTCAAACGCTGGATTAATCCTCCTCATCAAGTGAGGAACGCTGAGCCAGCCAGGCTACACAGGGGGAGCTGGTGATCAGTCACCAGTGGTCATCTCTCTCCCCAAGGTAGAATGCAAGCAATTCCTCTTCCCTAGGGAGTGATCCTGCCAGGCAAAGAAGGTACAGCTTTAACTGTTAGGGAAGCCTCCTAGGTCAACCACTAGTACTCCGAAGCTCCACTAAGTTCCTTCCACGTGCCACCTAGCCTTTCGGAGGAAAAATGAATACTGAGGACCGCCTTTTATGTTAGATCGTTTAGTGTTTACATGTTTCCTGTCCCGAAGGTAGGAGCTCTAGGTCTCTCAGAGACTGTCCTGGAGGATGATTTGAAAAAACGGCCTTAGCCCATTACTCTCCACCAAAGCCTGACATGCTTTGCTTCTCCGACTGGAGCTTAAACTGGTGAGTGGAGCTAAACATGTCAGGGGCCGTGGCTTTGACAGAGACTCATGGGCTGAGGGCATTTTCAAGTTTACACTAAGTTGTCTGGAAGGGAGTGCTGCACTTCTTTGATTTTATACATCCATCAATTCGGATGAGCACCTTTGGCAGCCTGCACCTTTCTTAGCTTTAGCTTTCCCAGCTTGAGTGGCATTCCTAATCTAGCAGCAATGTTTTTGTCACGGTACTACTTAGTGAGCCCACAGGCGAGCAGGTGACACGGAATCCCCCAGGGAGTGGAGTCTAAGGACCAGCCGGTATTCTGCCAGGGACCCCCTCACGAGGGTTTGGGCTTAGCTGCGTGCTGAACCCAGGTCACGACCCCCGGGTTCACCCTGCTCGCTAGGGAAGTACCAGAAGACACTGTTAGACAAGGATGGATGGATGAAGCAAAGGAGAGCCGGATAGTGAGCCAAGGTCAGGGCGGGGTGCAGACAACGTAACCAGAACAAGCCGGGTTGACACACAAGAGATCAGTTAACGAGAGGTCAGGTAAAACAGGTTACATGAAGGGGCCTCAGAAACAAATGTTGCTCAAGCAACCAGTAGCTGGTTTGAAAGGGATTTAAATAGAGAAGCACATGAGGGGCTGGACAGTAAGTAGCAGTAAGGAATCATATATTGGGCAACAGGTGAGCGGCAGTGACACCCATAGCTGCAGAGGGCACACAGCTGAACACCAGCTAGTGGAACAACAGGTGCCAGCCGACCTACAGCAGTAAAGTTGAGACACAGATCAGCGCCGCAGCTGATCTGTGACAGTTTTTTTTTTGCAAACAAAGGTTCTTGTACAATCTCAGCGTGCCTGTGTGAAACGCAGTGTACAATCTAGGCATGTAAGGAGCTGGGATGATTGAACATCTACATGCATGAACAGGAATTACATCACCCCAAACTGACCAATCAAGATGACGTAAGATGCTGAGTATGGCAGACCATTATTGCACATACTATACAAAATAAATATTTATTTAAAACCTTATTGGAGACCTAAATAAAAAAATAAATAAAAAAAAACACACAGATCCATTTTATTTCAGCAAGATAGTTTTAGATGCCCAAGATCATGTTAGCAGCTGGCAAAAACCCAACAACAGATCTCAGACCAAATCATTTTAGGTTAAAATACTGCCCCCAACTTTGAGAACTTCTATTGGTACAAGTAAAAAAATTACAGGGCAGTTGCAGTCCAAGATATATCTGATGCCATTCAAAACACAAATTTAAAAATAAAACGCTATCCTATCCTCAGCATAATTCAGTTTTATAGCAAAGAAGTCCCAAAAGAATAATTATAAAACACAGAGGTGTAGAACATGTGTCCCTCAAAGATTTTTTTTTAGCAGAGTACTAAAAGTTTAACCCAAGGATATAAAAAAAAAAGGTAACTCCTGTGTTTACCTTATCTGAAAATACACAGGCAAATTCCATCTGTTGTTAAAACTGTGGTAGGAAGGATGAGCACGCAACCTCTTCACGCTAGCTTGGGACCCACACTGACGTTCAAAATTCCTCAAAAAATCCATGCTGACAGTGTATTTCTGTAGAAATATAGAAAAACATTTTTACAAATTATTCCAAATACATTTTTTTTTCTGCTGTGATTTGAATTTCAAATTATCTAATTAGTCCAGGACTATATGGTCCAGCAATAAACCAAACAGCTTTTTGTTTAATGCTAAAATACGTCTCTGATAACCCAAAAAGTTCATTGTTAAATCTGCAGACATCAATTGTGAAGAAAGGAAGTGAAAAGCTTATGAATTAGGGTTGTTTTGCTGCTTCAGGACATGGGAAGCATGCAATCATTGACTCAACTATGAATTCTACATTATTTCAAACTGTGCTTGATGAGAATGGGAGGCTATTTGAAAGTTCGTTGAACCAGAATTGGTTCTTTCAACATAATTCTAGTTCTAAAGCACACTAGCAAATGCACCAAGGAATGGCTCAAAAAGAGGAAATGCAGGATTATGGATTTGTCTGGTGACAAATGAGTACTGTCTGTAATACTTTATTTGCACTAACATCAAGGTTCAAGCAGTCTAACAAATTGCATCTTAGTGCAAATAAAGTATCATGGACAGTAAGGCTGCTTTCACACTGGGGCGATATTCAGGCGTTACAGCGCTAAATATAGCGCCTGTGTAACGCCTGAAAAAAACCGGCCCCTTTAACTCCAGTGTGAAAGCCCGGCTTTCACACTGGAGCGATGCGCTGGCAGGACGGTGAAAAAAGTCCTGCTAGCCGCATCTTTGCAGCGGTGAAGGAGCGGTGTATTCACCGCTCCTATACCGCTCCTACCCATTGAAATCAATGGGACACCGCGGCAATACCGCCGGCAAAGCGCCGCTGCAGCGGCGCTTTGCGGGCGGGTTTAACCCCTTTTCGGACGCTAGCGGGGGTTAAAACCACCCCGCTAGCGCCCGCACACCGCCGCTAAAATGACGGTAAAGCGCCGCTAAAAATAGCGGCGCTTTACCGCCGACGCTGCTCCCGCCCCAGTGTGAAAGCAGCCTAATGAATTATTTCTGTTGCAAGTGCACTTAAACGGCTACAATTACCTCAAGCAGTATTTGTCTAGTCAAAGTCCTGAACTGAATCACACTCTCAGAGTGAAAAATTCCAGAGGGGTGTAAGTTTCTCTAGGCCCCTTTTGCACGGGGCGGATCTGCTGGACGGACTCTGCTAGCTCAGTGGGGGATCTGTTGATCCCTGATGAGCAGCCGGATGATTGGTCTGTCTCTGCTCACCTATCAGAGCCCCACTGTTCTCTATGGGGAGATGGGATGAAAATAACAGCTTGTCCATTTTCATCCGATCCGATGGATGGATGGCGAATGTATCGCCATCCATCTGTTTTGAGCAGATCTTGTCAGGTTGGATGGCAGGCAGGTGTCAGCGGACACATTTTGGCTGACATCCGCCTGCCCATAGAAGTCAATGGGTGTCACACTATATTTGTGCTGTGATTTTTCAAATCCAGTTTTTTGGGGGGAAAAAACATTTTTTAATTAAAAAATTAGAAAACAGTAAAGTTAGCCCAACTTTTTTTTGCATATTGTGAAAGATGTTTGCTATCTGTCGAAAGTAGTTGTGGATTAGCTTGAGCTCTGGGTGACGTGCGGTGCTAGACGGAGGAAAACGGAGGAAAACAAAGGAGATTGCCGGAAACACCCACACTGGCCTCTAATCAGCCGTGCGAGACCGAGTGTGAGGAGGGGTGAGAAGGAAGCAATTTGTTTCTCTAGTTAAAGGTCCGCCGTGACCACCAATGCCCCAGGATATTGAGATATCTCAAGTGTGGAGTGGATTTATATTTTGGCTTGTTCATTTATTTTTCATGTGAGTGCATTGAATTTTGGTTTATTTGAATTAAAGTGCTTAACTGTATTACGCTATTGGAGGCTTCTACTATCATTCTTTTGCAAGGTATATTTATATATGACTTGATGAGAAGGGATCAAGACACATGAGCTTCGCAAGTCTGGTGGTATACAGCGGGCATCTATTTAGAGGATATAAAGCTTGTCTTGCCAAACACGTGAGTGTGAGGCTTATGAGCCGGTGAGTGCACCCACAATGGGGGGTTTTCACGATCACAGCTGGTGTGGTGAAGGAGCAAATTAATTTTGGCAGACACTGATTATCACTTTTCACGTGGACTTCACCAACTGGATTTTATTTATTCAGATTGATATATATATTTTTATTTTATTCACTGATTTTTTATGTACTTTAATTAATTTTGAGTACTTGTAATATTTATGGGATTTAATTGCACTGGGATATTTTGGGTAATTAAGGCTTCATGCACACGAGACGCAGATGCAAACTCTGCTGGACACGTTTTTAAAATTGCGATTACGCTGCGATTTTTACCGCGATTTAGCGGCATTTTACCGCGTTTGCGTCTAGAAGCGTTTAGTTAAGCTGACATCATAGACCCTCCCCAGCTCAAAAAACAGTATTAACTATTTCAGCAATTTTGTGAGACCAGAGTGAGTAGCAGCAGCTGTGAGAGCAGCAGTGTACTTGTATTTAGCGTGTTACTTGCCACGTCACCTGCCACAAGTTGTGGATTGTCCACTTGCCACGTCACTTGCCACGACACCTGCCACAAGTTGTGGATTGTCCACTTGCCACGTCACTTGCCACGTCACTTGCCACATTACCTGCCACAAGTTCTGGATTGTCCACTTGCCACGTCACCTGCCACAAGTTGTGGAGTGTCCACTTGCCACGTCACCTGCCAGGTCACTTGCCACGTCACCTGCCACAAGTTGTGGATTGTCCACTTGCCACGTCACCTGCCACAAGTTGTGGATTGTCCACTTGCCACGTCACCTGCCAGGTCACTTGCCAGGTCACTTGCAAGGTCACTTGCCAGGTCACTTGCCAGGTCACTTGCCAGGTCACTTGCCAGGTCACTTGCCAGGTCACTTGCCACAAGTTGTGGATTGTCCACTTGCCACATCACCTGCCACAAGTTGTGAATTGTCCACTTGCCACGTCACCTGCCAGGTCACTTGCCAGGTCACTTGCCACGTCACCTGCCACGTCACCTGCCGCATGTTGTGGATTGTCCACTTGCCACTTCACTTGCCACAAGTTGTGGATTGTCCACTTGCCACGTCACTTTCCACCTGCCATGTCACTTGCCACAAGTTGTGGATTGTCCACTTGCCACGTCACCTGCCAAAAGTTGTGGATTGTCCACTTGCCACGTTACCTGCCAGGTCACTTGCCGCATGTTGTGGATTGTCCACTTGCCACGTCACCTGCCACAAGTTGTGGATTGTCCACTTGCAAGTCACTTACCACGTCACCTGCCACAAGTTGTGGATTGTCCACTTGTCACGTCACCTGCCAGGTCACTTGCCATGTCACCTGCCACAAGTTGTGGATTGTCCACTTGCCACAAGTTGTGGATTGTCCACTTGCCACATCACTTGCCACCTGCCATGTCACTTGCCACAAGTTGTGGATTGTTCACTTGCAATTGTTTAAACAATTTTTTAAATGGTTTTTCATCATTTGCAATAATTTTTGAGATTTTTAATGTAAAAAAAAAAGGTCACCTTTAAAAACGCTTATAAACGAAAATGCGGCAAAACGCGGTAGTGGCGTCTTACCGCGTTTTGCTTCTGAAACTTGGAAATTTAAACGCAACTGCATAAAAACAGCAAAAAACTAGAATGTGTACATGGACACATAGGATAACATTGAATGAGTTCAGGGGCAGTTGAAAAAACTGTCTAACTGCCTCTGAACACGCATTTAACAGCATCTCGTGTGCATGAAGCCTAAATTATATATATATATATATATATATATATATATATATATATATATATATATATATATATATATATATATATATATATATATATATAATTTCTGGGATATTTATTTATATATTTTTTTTTGTATGTTTAGCACTGATTATATATATCTACGGGTATACATGTGAATGTTACTGTCATTTTGTTTTTATTTTTAGGTAGGGTGAGGTTAAGCATTCACCTATTGAGCGCTACGTGTTACATAATTTTTTGGCTTTTTGAAAATGATTGCACCGATTTGATAAAGATGATGTTACGCTAAGTAAATAGATATCCAACATGTTACGCATTAAAATTGCATGCACTCGTGGATGAACTACAGTACTTAAAAATCTCCATAGGTTATATGTTTACAAAAATTTAAAAGGTTACCTGTTTAGAGTTACAGAGAAGGTTTTTTGCTAGAATTATTGTTCTTGCTCCAAACGATCATGGCAATACCTCACATGTGTGATTTGAACACTGTTTACATTTGCAGGTGTAACTTACATATGCATTTTCTTTGTCGCGCAAGCACATGGGGACACTTTATTTTTTTAATTAACACCGTCCCATAAAAAATAAAAATAAATAAATCTGATTACCTTTATTGCTGTCACAAGGAATCTAAACATCACTTGTGAGACAGTAATAGGCAGTGACATGTACTCTTTATGGAGGGATGGGGAGCCATGAGAGAGCTGACCACTAGCTCTAAAAAAAATGGGTGATGCCCGCAGCTGCAAGTACATGATTTGGCATGAAGCGTAGGGGTGCAACGGATCAAAAAACTCACGGATCGTATCGTTCCTCGGATCAGAGTCACGGATCGGATAATTTTTCGGATCAGCAAATAATAATTGAATTTGCAAAAACCTGTGAAAATGCCACCACCATTTAGTCCCCACTGCAATATACATCTCCCCCACTGTAATATCCACGTTATCTCCCCCAATGTAATATTGGCTGAGCATGGATGGGTATGGCAGGGTATTGGCAGGGCAGGGTATTGGCAGGGCAGGGTATTGCAGAGTATTGGCAGGGCAAGTATTGGCAGGGCATTGCAGAGTATTGGCAGGGCGAGTATTGGCAGGGCAAGTATTGGCAGGGCAAGTATTGGCAGGGCAAGTATTGGCAGGGCAAGTATTGGCAGGGCAAGTATTGGCAGGGCAAGTATTGGCAGGGCAAGTATTGGCAGGGCAAGTATTGGCAGGGTATGTATTGCAGAGTATTGGCAGGGTATGTATTGCAGAGTATTGGCAGGGTATGTATTCCAGAGTATTGGCAGGGTATGTATTGCAGAGTATTGACAGGGTATGTATTGCAGAGTATTGACCGGGTATGTATTGCAGAGTATTGACAGGGTATGTATTGCAGAGTATTGACAGGGTATGTATTGCAGAGTATTGACAGGGTATGTATTGCAGAGTATTGGCCGGGTATGTATTGCAGAGTATTGACAGGGTATGTATTGCAGAGTATTGGCAGGGTATGTATTGCAGAGTATTGGCAGGGTAAGTATTGCAGAGTATTGGCAGGCTATTGCTGGGATGGCTGTGGCTGCCATTAGATTTCTCCCCTCCACTGTACAGATCAGTACAGAGAGGAGAGAGAGGGGAGAGAGGAACCGGCGTCATCATGATGCCGGTCTGTTTACAGGTGATCGCTCTGTCATTTGACGAAGCGATCACATTGTAAACGCCGACGGGTGTCCCAAGATGGCCGCCGTTCCGGAACTAGGCCGAAGCTGTGGCCTTTCCTAAGGCTGAGACCGCGGTGACCCGTTCGGATCATGGATCGGTGTCGATCCATTGCACCCCTAATGAAGTGGTTAATGTACTTTATGTTGCTCACAAATTAGCAAAAAATAAAGGTTTCCCTCAAAACATACAACATATACTTGTTTGTGCCAACTCCTGTATTTTTTTTTCAAATTCTTCACATATGTAGGTTTTAAAGGGGTTGTAAAGGTAAATATTTTTTCACCTTAATGCATTCTATGCATTAAGGTGAAAAAACATCTCACAGTGCCGGCAGCCACAGTCCCCCTGTTTTACTTACCTGACCCCTCGAAAGTCCCGCGCTCGCCCCTGACGTCCTCTTCACCGTTCAGCCTGGCTGCCGGAGTGGATGGATTGAAAACCGCGCAGCTATTGGCTCGCGCTGCTGTCAATCACATTTAATAACGCGGCGCGCCAAGTGATACAGCGAGCGGCTATAGCCGCCGGCTGTATCACGGGAGCGCACCCGCAAGTGCTTCTCACCATGCAAGGGAGCTCGCATGAACATGAGAAGTGCTTGCGGGAGGAAGCAGAGACAGCCGCTGAGGGACCCCAGAAGAGCAGGTTCGGGGGCACTCGAAAACGAGCTGCACAGTGGAGGTAAATATAACAGGTTTGTTATTTAAAAAAAATAAAAATAATTACTTTACAACCCCTTTAAAGCTTTAGATATAAACAGTTGTAAGCAAGTAAAAATACCTGATGGAATATGTCAGGATTTCCTGGGTTAAATAGGGATGGCAGCTTTTCCTCTAATCCACGTGCAATTTCTGGCCAGACAGAATTGACTAAGAAGTCATATCCTGGTACCATATCAGCCTTTCCACTACAAAACAGAATATTTATTATGATCGGTTTGTAAAATTTCACACATTCTGGTACATATTCTAAATGCCTGTAAAGAGAAAACACAAAACGTCTAACTAAAGCCAAATATTTTTCGTTTAATTACAGTCTGTCCCTGCTTGATTCATTATCATAAAACTGTATGACAAGACTTACCACCATAAAGGGCGGAGGCTTAAATGAGCCAAAGCACATTTGGCTGTACTTCTCCTGTGGATCACAGGAGTGTAATACGTTCTGCACTCCTGTGACCCATTATCAGCAGAGAGTGGGGCTGAAGCCTGCTCTTGGCTGACATTAAAGATCCCGTCCAGGCTTAGGAAAGATCACGACCATATGATTGGGATCCACCCACGTTCCTGGAGTGGCACCCAGCTCAGCCTCTCCGTGAGCCGTTGAGAGCCTGAGCCGGCCGCTCCCATCCCCTCCACAGCCCAGTGCTCCAGTGAGCATCACCAGCTCTCTACTCTGGGAGCTCTGAGAACCAAACGATCAGTGGCATTTCATTTCTCAGTTCTCTGCCTTAGAGTCGGCAGGGGGGGGCGATGCTGCATCCATCTAGGCAAGTATGAGTATAAAAAGAAAAACAAAGAAAAAAAAACACTTATTTTAAAGCCCAACTAATCTTTCAGCTTAAATTAGCAACATACATTCTAAGTGCATAAAAAAAAAAAAAAAAAAAAAAAAAAAAAAAAAGGTTTAAAAGGTTTTATAGCTCATTAGAAAGCAGCGACACTAAGTGGAAAAGCCTGCCTCCCCCTGCAGAGGTAGCCCCTTTGTACTATCGCAAACCAGCGAGCATGGATCACCAGGCCTGTTACCTTGGAACTCACTTTGGACTAGGATGTCACCCACAGATGTTGCTAGTCTACATGTCACCAAAGGGACATATATTGGGGTCTGATATTATTAACCCTTTCATGACTAAGCCTATTTCTGACATTTGGTGTTTACAAGTTAAAATCACTATTTTTTGCTAGAAAATTACTTAGAACCCACAAACATTATATATATATATATATATATATTTTTTTTTTTTTTTCAGAGAATCTAGAGAATAAAATGGCGATTATTGCAATATTTTATGTCACATGGTATTTGTGCAGCGGTGTTTTAAATGCAATTTTTTTTTATTTTGAAAAGGGACACTTTCATGGACTAAAAAAAAAAAAAACAGTATAGTTATCCCAATTATTTTGTATAATGTGAAAGATGATGTTACGCCGAGTAAATAGATCCCAAGCATGTCACGTTTTATAACTGCACGCACTCGTGAAATGGCGACAAACTTTGGTACTTAAAACACCTCCACAACGAAGTAAGAGAAGACACAAAAAAAATAATGACGAAACCATTGTCCTGGTTTGGCCGGATAAATGCCCTTAAGATGATCATACAACCAAAAATATTATATAAGTTACAGATGTTACCGATATATATTCCCCCAGTCTACTTTAATACTATTAAACGTCTAATAACCAAGCTCATCTGGAAAAATAAGAAGCCTAGAATAGCCTTAAAGGTATTACAACTGGGAAAAGAGAGGGGAGGCCTAAAAGTACCGGATTTTAAGAAATATTACGAATCTATAGTATTAACACGGGTGGTGGAGTGGACAAAATTAGATAATGAAAAAAGATGGGTGGCAATAGAACACAGCGCTGCAGAGACACGATTAGGAAAGGAAATTTGGATACCCCCAAAACACAGATCACTCGGACCAACAACACTTGCACTCACAAAAAACGTTTTTAGAATATGGGATGGAATTCATAAGCATAACAAGTGGAAATACAACTCTCCACTAATGGCATTAAAAGAAAATAATTTATTTCCACCGGGGAAGAGCACTATGGGAGGACACTGGATTAGAAGAGAAGATATTCAATTGAGACACATAATAAATGCGGGTAAAATAAACACGTTAGAAACACTACAGGAGTACATGGATATAGACGGATGGAGGTACCTCCAGCTCAGACATTTTGTCTCATCATTGCCACAACCACTGAGAAGTGGAACAGACCTTAACGCCTTAGAGCGGATATGTGAGGGGAAAATAATAAGAGTAAATATCTCACAGATATACAAGATGCTGGGAGAAGTGGACGAGACGGAGGTACCTATATATATAAAAAAGTGGGAAGAAGAAATAGGGCCACGAGGGGAGAAACAGAATTTAGAAAAAATCTTACACTTAACACACGGGACATCGAAAAATCTTAATACAATAGAAATGAATTATAAAAGCCTTGCTAGATGGTATAGGACACCAGACAAGATGAGGAGATATCAGGAAGAGCAACTCGGGAGGTGCTGGAGAGGGTGTGGACAGCAAGGGACTGCGGCACATATCTGGTGGGAATGCCCAAAAATTAGAAATTACTGGAGAGAAACATTAACTTTAATAAAAATAATAACAGGAACTCAGGTACTAGAAAACCCATGGACATGTCTTTTCCACGGTACAGACACCCCAACTCAAAAGTACAAAGAAGGCCTCATAGGAAACCTAATAAACGTAACAAAGAGCTTGATACCAAAAAACTGGAGACAGGCGGAAGCCCCAAAATTGAGGGAATGGATAGGTAAAGTAGAGGACATGTATAGAATGGAGGGATGGGAAGAGGATGAGGAGAGCGGGGAAAAGAAATTTCGAAAGAAATGGAAGCAATGGAAACTGTTTAAATCAACGAAGAAATATGAAGAGGTAGTAGGGCTATAGGGGGGGGGGGGGGGGGGGGGGGTAGTAGGATGCATATGTATATGTATACTATGTTTTATACTTTTTGTATGGAAAAAATTTAAATAAAGATTAAAAAAAAAAAAAAAAACACCTCCACAGGCAACGTTTTAATTTTTTTTTTTTACAGTTACCAGGTTAGAGTTACAGAGGAAGTCTAGTGCTAGTGCTGACGATCACTGCGATACCTCACATGTGTGATTTGAACACCGTTTACATATGCGGGCGCGACTTCCGTATGGGTTTTCTTTGCTGCGCGAGCTCGCGGTGACAGGGGCAGTTTGCAATTTTTTTTTATCCATTTTATTTCTTTTTATATTATTAAATTGTGTTTTTGAAATTTTTTTTTTGCACTTTTACTGCTGTCACAAGGAATGCAAACATTGTTGTGACAGTAATAGGTAGTGAAAGGTACTCTTTATGGCGGGACCGGGGGTCTAAAAGACCTCCACAATCTCTCCTTTGCACTTCAAAGTATTCAGATCACTGAAAACGGTGTATCTGAAGACTGTAAATTTTTAAAAATCCAGCGCCATTGGTAGCCGAGTAAACAGGAAGTGACGTTGTGACGTCGCTTCCGTAATTACATCAAGGAGACTGGAACAAAGCAGTTTCCGGCTTTGATCCACTCTGTCACTAACCGCCGGAAGAGCCGGATCGTCGATCGGCTCTCCGGTGCTACCGGGAGGCCCGGGAAGATCGGCGGGAGGGGGGACATCCCCCTCCCGCTCCTCCGGGATAACAACTGAGCGGCTTTTAGCCGCATCGGTTGTTATCCTCGGAAAGCTGATTGCCCGCTCTAAACAACGGTACCAGGATGATGCCTGCAGCTGCGGGCATCATCCCGGTATAACCCCCGAAAGCAGAGTACGCACATCTGCGTGCGCTCAGCGGGAAGGGGTTAAATGCCAGTATTTGTTAAGGGTCATTTTAATCTTAACATGTTGATTGGAATAGGTAGTAATGATTCTAGTGTTATCATCCATTTTGAATTTTTTGTTTTTTTGGGGGAAATAGAAGATCTTGTCTGCTCATGCTAGCTACACCATTAAATGCCTTTTTAAAAGATAGAATAATTTCACATTGTACAAGTGAATACATTTTAAAACACAATTCACAGTTTCCTTAGCCTGGTTTTAAACTAGAAAAAATACTATTTACAGGTTTCCAAAACAGTAAGTCTAGAGTATTGATCTATTACCGGGTAAATCGGTCTTATTTGGCCATGTCCTCGGTCTCTAATCAGGGTCCAAACTTCACTCATAACAGTGGGCATAATATATACTATACTATTATACAGTAATGAACCACATCCTTGGACCTGGATAGAACCCTGTGGGAAACTACTCATCTTGCACTTAGTGCCGAGATGAGCACCTAAGCAGGATCCAGCGCTCGAAGCAAAGTTTTAGGTCAGGGACGACCCCCAAGGTTATACTGAGGATGCACCAGTCCAGATGCACTGCTTCTATTGTCGAATTTGAATACAAGGATTGTTTGAAGAGTTGATTTAACAACCCTGATCACAAGATCTATGAATATCCAAGGCTTTGTCCTGTACAGCAATGGTCATCAACCCTGTCCTCAGGGCCCACTAACAGGCCAGGTTTTATGTATTACCTTGGGAAGATGCAGACTAGAATACTGCAATAACTGAGCAGCAAATTATATCACCTGTGATGTATTTCAGTTATCTTGCAAACCTGGCCTGTTAGTGGGCCCTGAGGACAGGGTTGATGACCACTGCTGTACAGTACAATTAAGATATGTACATACAGTATCTCACAAACGCGAGTACACCCCTCACATTTTTGTAAATTATTATATCTTTTCAAGAGACAACACTGAAGAAATTACACTTTGCTACAATGAAAAGTAGTGAGTGTACAGCTGTCCCCTCAAAATAACACACAGCCATTAATGTCTAAACCGCTGACAAAAAAAGTGAGTACAACCCTAAGTGAAAATGTCCAAATAGGGCCCAAAGTGTCAATATTTTGTGTGACCATCATTATTTTCCAGCACTGCCTTAACCCTCTTGGGCATGGAGTTTACCAGAGGTTGCCACTGGAGTCCTCTTCCACTCCTCCAGGACAACATCACGGAGCTGGTGGATGTTAGAGACCTTGCGCTCCTCCATCTTCTGTTTGAGAATGCCCCACAGATGCTCAATAGGGTTTAGGTCTGGAGACATGCTTGGCCAGTCCATCACCTTTAACCTTGGCTTCTTTAGCAAGGCAGTGGTCGACTTGGAGGTGTGTTTGGGGTCGTTATTTTGGAATAATGCCTTGTGGCTCAGTCACTGAAGGGAGGGAATCATGCTCTGCTTCAGTATGTCACAGTACATGTTGGCATTCATAGTCCCTTCAATGAACTGTAGCGCCCCAGCGCCGGCAGCACTCATGCAGCCCAGACCATGACACTCCGGCCACCATGTTTGGCAAGGCATACTTGTCTTTGTACTTCCCACCTGGTTGCCGCCATACACACTTGACACCATCTGAACCAAATACGTTTATCTTGGTCTCATCAGGTTCAAGTAAGCCATGTCCTTAGTCTGCTTGTCTTCAGCAAACTGTTAGCGGGCTTTCTTGTGCATCAGAAGAGGCTTCCTTCCTGGACGACAGTAATGCAGACCAATTTGATGCAGTGTGCGGCGTATTGGTCTGTGCACTGATAGGCTGACCCTACCCCTTCAACCTCTGCAGTAATGCTGGCAGCACGCATGCGTCTATTTCCCAAAGACAACCTCTGGATATGTCGCTGAGCATGTGCACTGTTCTGAGTGGAACCTGTCCTGTTAAACCACTGTATGGTCTTGGCCACCGTGCTGCAGCTCAGTTTCAGGGTCTGGCCACCTTTTCTTTTTTTCAGATCCTCAGAGAGTTGTTTTCCATGAAGTGCCATGTTGAACGTCCAGGAACTAGTAAGAGAGAGCGATAAGACCAAATTTAACACACCTGTTGCCCATTCACACCTGAGACCTTGTAACATTAACAAGTCACATGACACCGAGGAGGGTAAATGGCTAATTAGGCCCAGTTTGGACATTTTCACTTAAGGGTGTACTCACTTTTGTTGCCAGCGGTTTAGACATTAATGGCTGTGTGCTGAGTTACTTTGAGGAGACAGCAAATTTACACTGTTATACAAGCTGTACACACTACTTTACATTGTAGCAAAGCCTCATTTCTTCAATGCTGTCACATGGAAAGAAAATATTTACAAAAATGTGACGGGTGTACTCACTTGAGATACTGTAATTTATTTTGAGCGATCTGGGCACAGGTTCACTTTAAATACGTTACCCAAGTTAAATAATCCACAGCACTGGTCCACCGCACATGGTGTGAACAAGCCCTAAATCTTTAAAAACAGGCTATAACTATTCAAAAAAGTACATTGCTTTTACGCACAGACTACAAATAAACACAATTAATTTGAAGTGTAACTTCACTTTCTCAATAAACAGTTGCCATTTTTAATCCTTATGCTGCTAGCATTAGTAAATAGATAGGAAAGTATATATTTACTTACTTTAAAAAAAATGTGTTTATTGAATTTCAAAATATAAAAGATATGAAGTTACAACCACAACGCCATTATATGTACAGCTGAGAAGGAGACACCATACAGATCTGCTTAGTAACGTCAAAGCAGCAAAAATAGAAACACATGGTACAAACTCAGGTAGGTGGGAGGGTACAAACTGAAGAGCTCCATAACGGAAAATTTAAATGATACCAGCTAAGCTGGGCAAATTGGTCTAACCGAAAGAGTAATATGAAAGGAGGTAGAAGAGGGGGGAGAAAAGGGGGAAAACAGCAGAGGAAGGGGAAGAGGACCAGAGGAGGTAGTGGGTCTCGCACTTGGTTGCGTTCAGACTGGTGGCAGCTGGCACTGGACAGAGGTAATAGCATCAGGAAAACCACAGATGTTGCAGACTAAAACAGCCACAGCTTGGGAGGGGCTACTACAAAGACATAAAATTGAGAGGCATCATTGAACATATTTATCTGTTTTAACTTTTTTTTGTCTTCAGTTACTTCCTGGTTTCCAGGGCTAGGCAAATGATGAGGATTCTTCAGGAGGGGTTTTCCCAGCTAAGCACACCTTCCTGTCTGCATGTCTGAGCTAAGGGCAGATGGATCCCAGTAAGTGAATGCTATATTAATCATCTATCCTTACTCAAGATGGCCATGGTCAGAAATGCTAGGGGGGTGTTTTTCAAAGTGATTTCTCAGCAAAATAAAGCATGGATGGGGGAGTTTGCTTTGAAAACAAAAAATGAATTAAATAGCATTTTTGGTACCGCTTTCCTTTAGTTCCACTTTAGGATTTATTCAAATATTCCAAATGCATTTGTTCCAGAAATTCACTTAAAAATTTACCTCGAAATGGCTCCACCTGTGACCTCCCGCAGAAGGCGACAATGATGAGGAACAAACTCCAGAAGCTTGTTATACATAACCTGGAATCCATTTGGATGGGACTGCGCATATTGTTCTACTATAACCTGACAAAAAAAACAAAAGCTTTATTTTTTAGAAAATTTTATATTTATTTAGGATTCTATTAAAACTGTAGTATATATAAAAAAAAAGCAGATGGATCCTGTAGAAACCTGTGTAGTGAGAACAGGTCCTCTTCTTCCTGTTAACCCATTCATTGATTACGATGCAGCTAACACGATCTGTGAAAGGGGGAGAGTCTGATGAGCGACAATATTCTGTCCACCATTCAGAGATGGGGTTTCATGCAGTGCAATCAATGCACAGGTTTTTCTCAATGGAGGAAGCAGGGGAAAAGGGAGAAGGTGGATCCCTAGCAAATTCTTTTTTGCTGCAACTTAGATGACTCTAGAGGATCACAGATGTGGGACATACTTCATTACAGGTAAGGTATATGATCGTGGCAAATTAAACATTTTTTGATAAAACTTCAGTTTTAAGCATACAATTCCTATTTTGTGGTGATTTCAGATTCTAAAACAGCAAAAATTCACCTTCTGACAATTCACATCTCTATGCGCATCCTAACAGGGATATTTCAGGACATAAATATGGCCACTGTAAAATTCTTGATTTTTTTTTATGTAGTGTATGCTCCATGGCTGGTATGGCAATCTTTGCTTTACTACATAGAGTCACCACCCTGCAGCAAGCAAGTACACATATTGATACCTAGCAGTATATGCTTGTTGTCACCGATTCATTAAGCAGGTAGCAGCTCTCATATTTCTGATGTGACAGGTTCCTTTTAAAATGTGTACGGAGACTATACTAGTGTCTTTTGATGGCAGTTCTCTGCAATTTTCATACAATTAAAAAAAAATATTCTGCCTTACGAGGTTTAGGCGTGACTACAACATGCAGTGCCTTCCACGTTGTTGAATATTTAAAAATGTGCTACACAACACATAATCCTTGGAATTCATAAAGACTGGCTGGGACATATTCTGCAAATGTCTTGCATGCATTCTAAAAGGGGGGCAGCATACACCAAATTCACATACTGGTCTAGAACTTATACTTGAATTTGACGGATGCTGCTCCCCATTTAAAACATATGCAAGACACTTTCACAAAATATGCCCTGTACACGAAAAGAAAGTTGGTATTTATTAGCTCCACTTTTTCGTAAGATACCTACTGCTGGGATTTTATTTTGAATTTGTAAGATACGAATTGTCTGTATTTTATTTTGAATTTGGCACGGGTGTTGTGCCACAAAGTAGAAGGGGAGGACATTGAAAAGTATTAGGCACAGCCACAAAATATTTGATAGTATTGCAGATAAAAACAAACTGGTGGAATCAATCTACTACATATTCTGGAGTAAGCAAATACTCCAAAACGGCTTTTCCAGTTAAATGCACTGACCCATTTGAAAATAGGGGGGGGCTCTTTCATACCCTCCTTGATAATCTCCATTTGATCATCTTATATCACTATTGTTACTACCAGGCTTTCTTTATTGATATGGCTCCCATGGGGTTTTAGGTCTCGTTTAAGAGAGCAGCCTAGCCCTCTCCCTATAGTCTCTGGTCGCACCCCTGGTTTCCATTTGGGGTGCATGGGGCGAAATGGGGTGGTACATAAACAGAGTCTTTCAGAACTGTGTTTACTATCACCACCTTTCCATTCCTCTGTTTTGATTCTTCTATGCATCTGTTGGAGGATACCTGTATTTTGTACCAAGTTATCACATGGTTTATATCCATTTGTGTACAATGGTTATATTTTTTGAATAAACTATTTTTTTTTTTTTTTTTTTTTAAAAACTGGTGAGGATTATAGAGGTGGACATTTTTATAAATCTAAAATTTGCCAAGCATGTGTTTACAGATATTTTGTTGAGGGATGTTAGGAGCCTCTTACTTATTGTAGGACAGCAATGTATTGTACGTTAAGATCAGCTTGCAAATCTAGCATTATTTTCACTTTACCATCCTTTACAGATTAGAGCTGTGATTCTGTTCCACATTGCAAAGAGTAGATACAAATACTAATCACACTGATAAGGAAAATCAAAATAAAAACAGTTTGGCATTATAGCCAGAATGGGTATTCCATTATAAAAGCATTTTTGACTTAACAGGTATGCTAAGAGCTCCTGATTTCTTGCATTCATACAATTTAAAATGTAAAAGGGTTGTAAAGGCAGAAGGTTTTTTGCATTATATGCATTAGGATAAAAAAACCTATGTGCAGCAGCCCCCCCCCCCCCCCCCTCAGGCCCCCTAACACTTACCTGAGGTCCATCTCTGTCCACGAGTGTCTCAGCCATCCAGATTCTCCTTCCTGACTGGCTGAGACACTGCAACGGTGCCACTGGCTCCCGCTGCTGTCAAAGTCAGCTAGCCAATCAGGGGAGAGAGGGGTAGGGCTGGGTCTGGGTTCTGTGCCTGAATGGACACAGGGAGCTGTGACTGAGCTCAGGCGCCCCCCATAGCAAGCTGCTTATTTTGGGGGCATTGAACAGGAGGGGAGGGGCCAGGAGCACCGAAGAGGGACCAGAGGAGGATCTGTGGGCTGCTCTGTGCAAATACACTGCAACAGAGCATGCAAGTATGACATGTTTGTCATTTTTAAAAAGGGAAAAAAAACGAGCCTTTACAATCACTTTAAAGCGTTCTGGGTCGTTGTGTGGTAAATTAATAGGTTTGAGATGGATAGTTCCTTTGAGTCATTTATAATGCATTCAACTAGCCACTTTCCACAAGGGTTCTATGGAGTCCTAGGGTTCCACCACAGGTTGCTAGTAAGGAAAAGAATGTTCCTCTTAGATGGGACTTTAACTGGGAAAAAAGCTACTTGGGGTATGAATGCGTATATGAGTTTTATTTAGGATAAACTGTATAAGAAAATTACCGTAGAAAATACAAATGTGAAATATACGTTAGTATGAAAAAGCAATCAAAAAATATATAGACAAAAAACAAAAACATGGGATGCAGTATACATGAACTAGAATGCAATACAATATGAGATAATCACAATCATGGACTTCACAACACATGTGAACTACATGTACGAGAACAAAGGGAGCCCACGCGTTTCGAGCAATCACTCTTCTTTAGGGGTACTGATTGGAAACAGCATGATATAAATATGTCTACAAATAAGGGAATACTTCATGAACATTTAATGAAGGATTATGCAAACATCAAAGAATATATAAACCAACAAAAACAGGAGAAAGGTGCATATATATTATGAACACAGTATATGACAGTGCCATAAAGTATTGCCAGGAAGCATCGTAGTTTGCTGCATTCGTATGAATATTGCATTAAAAACAATGAAAATGATGAGAAACCATCCGGGGCAGCTAGGTGCTGTTGATCCCAGAGACTGCTACACCGGTACGGGGGACGGGAAAACCCCTCTGCATCCAAGCCCAAGGAATCCCCGGGGGGGGGGCGCCCAGAGAAAACCACACAGCAAAAAGGGGTAACAGTACGTCAGAGTTGGCCTCTGTGCCCCAAGGGAAAAAAGAAAAGGAGGAGAGGAAGACTGGGGTTTCAAAAGATAAGACAACGGCCCTCCATGTGCTGTGTAGCAGGATACATACCTGGGGTAATGTATGATGAAATTGCCCCAACCAAATGGTAATGGCTCCCCTGGGCCCAAAAAGGAGATAGATGGGCTGCTGGGTGATAAACCATAAAAGTGGATGTAAGTGGAGGGGCCACAGATCATAAGAGAGGGAAGAAAAAATAAACAAAAAATAACACATAATTATAATAATTAAAATAAATATAAATAAAAATAATAATGAATGAAAATGAATATAAATATAAATTAAAATATAAAAAATTACTCCTCTGATGAGGTGGGAATCCCTTAGTGGTGGGAAGGAAAACAAACAGAGAAGGGGGGGGGGGGGGCAAAGAAGCAGCAAGGATTGAAGGTTTACCTCTGGTGATCGAGGATAGAGTGTGGCAGAAGGTGGAGAGATGACCGCTCAGCATGCCTGGATGCTGAGGTACTGGCAACAGACGCCATTTAATATAGAGGAGTGGGGGGGTGGCCAAACTACGATGCTTCCCGGCAATACTTTATGGTCAGCACTGACGCCTATACCCTTGTTGTTATCATATACTGTGTTCATAATATAAATGCACCTTTCTCCTGTTTTTGTTGGTTTATATATTCTTTGATGTTTGCATAATCCTTCATTAAACGTTCATGAAGAATTCCCTTATTTGTAGACACATTCATATCGTGCTGTTTCCAATCAGTACCCCTGAAGAAGTGATTACTCGAAACGCGTCGGCTCCCTTTGTTCTCGTACATGTAGTTCACATGTGTTGTGAAGTCCATGATTGTGCTCGTCTCATATTGTATTGCATTTTAGTTCATGTATACTGCATCCCATGTTTTTTTTTATTCGTCTATATATTTTTTGCTTCCTTTTTCATACTAATGTATATTTCACAATTGTATTTTCTACGGTAATTTTCTTATACGGTTTATCCTAAATAAAACTCATATACGCATTCATACCCCAAGTAGCTTTTTTCCCCACTTAAAGTCCCATCTAAGAGGAACATTCTTTTTCTTACTGTCTATTTAATAGGGATGCGGGAAAATCCTACTTTATAGACCCACTGGACACCACCCCTTTGTTCAATCACCACAGGTTGCTAGGGTTTTATTTAGATTGATTTCCTGCCTGGTGGAGGTTGTACAGTTTTGGCATAGTTACTCAATAGAGCCAGCCATGTAGAACCAGTGAAACCTTTCTTCTCGTCTCTCAGGTACGCAACTATTGATACCAGTAAATGGTCTCTTGTCCTTGTGTGCAAGCTTCCCTTGCTGACCACCAGCATAAAGGGGCTCTTCTCCCACTGACCACACTTTTAAAGGGTCTTCTCTTACCGAGTGCAGCAATAGGAAAGAAAGCAAAGAGTGCTTGTGCTAAATGAGCCATGAGGATATGTGAAAGGAAAACTTGTGCAAGACGCATCCAGTACATCTGACAAGAAGCAGGTGGTGTCCTTCTATAAAAGCAAGCTAAAAGGGGTAAAAGTACATTGAAGAGCCAAGCAATTCTGAGCATGCAGAATGTAAAACTGTATAGACACAAGAAACCTTCAGAGTTTCTCACAGAAACAAGAAATGTTCTTAGTTTCACAAGTTTAAATTATATGAAAGGCTCCGACTTGCCAGTAAAATCAGTTTTCTGGAGTACAGTATACGGCACAGGTTATTAATCAACACAATCGTTTTCTGCAGCTACCTTCAGGTGACTGCACACTAGCAAAAATAAAAAAGACTGCAGGGGCATTCCTTACATAACCCCTCCCATTTCCAGCTAACTTTGGTTTTATAACAGGGAGATCATAACATAGGGGAGGGACCTGTGCTCTGTACTATACTCCAAGAAACATTTTATTGGTAGGTCAAAAATCCTATATTCCTAGTTGTACAGTACATAACACAGGCTCTTTAATCCTTACAACTGGGATGTCCAAAAGCAGTCCAACTGAGGGGTGGGCAACCCATCAAATAAATGTCAACAACACTACAAAAAATAAACAGGTCAAGAATGCTTGTCAGACTCAGAGCAGCTTGTAGCACCTTATGTCCAAAGCCCATGGACACCAACATCTCTTGTACACTGTGTTGTAACAGGGAATGGAGAAACTCCATCCTTCATACTGTAGGTTATAATAACCTGCCTGATCTACCTAGCAGTGGTGGAGTAAGACAGCGAGACTCCTGAAGTAACCTTCAGGGAGCACAAAGAGGTAATCTATTCTATTATTTAAAGGATGCAGAGCTGAGAGGTAAACCCTCACAGTGCAAATCAGGTTCAGACATTGGAGAGAAATTTCCCTAGGTTGTTTCAGAGTAGGACAATAAAAGGGAAGAACAATGTTCTAGTAAAGGTGGAAAGCAGTGACCCTCAGGAGATGGAGGACAGAGTTTAAAGATAACTTTGTCCTTGTGTAACACTTAAAGAAATGCTCCTTACAGGATTCTTGTAGAGGAGATAGTAACAAGAAATGCCAAACAGGTTCAAAGGGAGGTTAAAAAGGGAAGCTCCTGCAGAGCGCAGGACCAAAAAACTGAGGTACCAATGGTACACTGGGGAGTGTACAGGGGAAGAAATGAAAGTCATGGCCTGAACAAATCCCTTAACTAGAGAATGAGCAGCCAGAACGCCAAGACCAAGATTTTTAACCCCAAACAATAGGTCCAGAAGATCAGGAAAGGTTCACAGAGTGTCTGCCAGGAGCCTGAGTGCCATGTCTTCCTGGGTCAATTTAGTGTGGCGAGAATCCGTTAATTTTCCACTCAAGATGTAGACAGTGGATGTGGTCAAAATTGGAAGTTCTACCCAAGTGGATAATCTGCTTTTCTTTGAGTGGTGTTTTTTTGATGAATAACGTAGGCCACAGTCTTAGTGTGACTATCATGCCTGACTAGATAGTCATCAGGCATCCTTGCAATAGAGGAGTGCAGCCTTAAAAGGTACAATCAAATTGCACAAACGGCAAAAATGTTGATGGGAAGATGAGCTCCCTCCAACTATGTCCCCTGCATGGAAAGGGTATCCACGACTGCTTCCCAGCCCAACAGGCTGGCATCTGTTTTGAGGAGCTTCCATGTCTGTGAAGGAAAGGTCTTCTCTAGCTCCAGTGCTGTGTTTGAAATCCACCATGCTAGAAAACATGTGACCCTGAAGGTCAGATGCAAGGGCCGGCCCAAGGACAGAGTCGGTTTGTCCCACACTGCCAAACTTTTAAATTACAACAGTCGGGAGTAAAACTTGAATGTGGCAATCATTAGACTCAATACCCTCACATACAGAAGAAGAATTTAGGTCTTTCTCTGGCCTCAAGGGACATGGGCCAGAGAGCGAAGGGACAGAAGTTTGTCCCGATGCAGGAAGATCATTGACAGGTTCATGTCTAGCATTGGACCCAAGTACTCCAATCTGTGTGATGCACTTCAGATTGAGGATACAACTGAAGCTCTGCAAAGTCTGCACTGTTGGACAACAGGGACAGGGAGGATTGGTCCTTTAACAGGAGACCGCCTAGGACCTAAGTGATGCAACTAGACTCAAGGCAAAACCTCAGCTACTTTCAAACCCAACCAGCTGGTGGGTGATAGTCAAATGGCTGCAGGCAACCAGGGTCACTGTAGGTGGGCAGAAAGAATGGACAACACATCTGAGTTCCTTGTGGCTCATTTGCAAAGCAGGAGAAGAAGCATGATGTCTCTTCTATGTTGAATTGGTCAGAAAGAGAATGTGGTGCTCGGAAGAACACTTCACTCACCAGTTGACATCAACACCAAGTCTCTAAGTGTTAACCTCCAGAGAGAGATAAGTTTGCCCCTGTACTAAGCATTAGCAAGACCTCATCTGTAATATGCAGTTTCATTTTTGGCACCAGTTCACAAAAAAAATAAAACAATGGAGAACTGGAAAGAGTACAGAGAAACACAGCCAAATTAATAAGAGGCATGGAGGACCTCAGCTATGGGGAAAGATTAGCTGAACTGAATTTTTTACTATGATTAAGGGTGGATATAATCACCATGTATAAACACATACAGTTGTGTTCAAAATAATAATGTGTAGAGGGGCGTGGCGACCGAGCTCCAAGATGTAAGCCTGAGCTGAGAGCTCCGCTCGGCCACCGGAGAGAACTACCCTTTCGCAACTCCATTGGTGACATATACCGGCATAAACCTATCCGAGACGTAGCACAGACACCGCCGCATCCACCAAATATGCCCAAAAATAAGGAGGAACCCACAGACGCCGCGGAAACTTCCGAACTTCTTTGGAGCGCGCGGGTCTACACAAAATGGCGCCAGATCGCGTGAGACTGAGCATCCGGAGAAGGCCTTACAACAGCAACATCTCCGGGCTACTTCCCTCAGCGGATCCTCCTCGGGGACTGATAGCCCGATGACAAGAAGCCCAGCCAAGCAAAGGCAGAGGATCTCTTCTCCGGACGTAAACCGAGCGGATCGCGACATGGAGGTAAGCGGATCCGCTCCTATAGGCCATACTCCACAAACGCCGGCCTCCGACCCGATTGCGGCCTACCCCACCTCCGATCGACCGGTCTCGGATACGGTCCTTAAGGAGATGTTGCTATCCCTCAAAGCCTCAATACAAGCTGACCTCACTGTGGAGGTCACTAACTGCCATAGAGAAGTTTTGGCCCTGGGTAACCGAGTGGATCAAGTGGAACGCAGCATGGGGGAATGCACTACCTCTTTCAATGCTCTAGTGGAGACCCACAAGGCCCATGGTAAGGAGATAGCATGGCTAAAAAGTAAGGTAGCAGACCTCGAGGACCGCTCTAGGAGGTGCAACATTAAGATCAGAGGTGTCCCTGAGGCTATACCTCCAAACCAATTGCTGCAGTATGTACACACGCTATTCTCCACCATTATCCCTACATTATCTCCTCAAGAACTGACCATTGATAGGATACATAGGATCCCCAAGCCAGCATTCCTTCCTGAAGGCGCCCCTCGGGATGTTTTGCTCAAAATGCATTACTATCATATCAAGGAACAAATTATGACTGCGTTTCGTACACGAGGCAACAACCTCTCTCAATATGCAGAACTAATCCTCCTCCCTGACCTGTCGAGGCATACCCTTCAATTGCGCCGAAACTTGGCGACCATCACGAAGGCCTTGCGCAATCACAATCTACCTCACAAGTGGTGTTAGCCAGCAAAGTTGTCCATCTCACATGATGGTACCATGCACACAATCTCCACTCTAGCTGAAGGTATTGCACCCTTGCGACAATGGGGCATACTACCACAACAAAGCCCTCTGGAACCACCCGCTACACAACTCCGCTCCATTCCAGATGAGTGGCAAGTAGTTTCACGCAGACCGGTCCCCAAAAATACGACCGATGGAAATACATGATCATACACCGTTAACCACTCAGTTCTCTCCTTGGACACAAGGGCTCTTCATCTTTCCCTTGTTCTTACCCCTGACATTTGTCATTTATGCAGCTTTGTCTGCATCTGGATCGCTTTCACGATTCTATTTTTATTATTATTTCTGTTATTGTTTACTTTTGTGGTTACACCTTATGTTTTAATAGCACCGGACCTGCACATTATGGAACATCACCTCCTGCCCTGCTGCATATCCAGCTACCATGGCAGTACATTTTATACCGACCTCATGGAGCTCAGTTGACCCTGACAATTCTCAGAGGACACAGTAAGTACGCTTACAAGCTTTCTCCTACCTGAAAAATGACTTACATTTGTTTCCATTAATGCCAGAGGTCTCAACCACCCTGTTAAACGTCACTCGCTGTGGACCGAAGCCCAGAAACTAAGGGCGGATATCCTGTGTGTGCAGGAAACCCATTTCCAAAAAGACAACCATCCCAAATGCGAACACAGGAATTACCCACATGTGTTCATGGCATCTACTCCAAATAAAAAAAGCGGAGTTGTTCTCCTTGCCTTCCGTGACACGGTCTCCTTCCACCTCAAAAACTCCATCACAGCCGACAACGATCGCTACATCATTGTACAGGGTGATATCAACTCTAAACCTTACAGCATTGTATCCATATATGCCCCTAACACCCGACAGGTCAGATTTTTGAACAGACTACTCCGTAAAGTGCACTCTATCCAATATGGTAGTCTCATTATTGGTGGCGATTTCAACCTAATTGTCGATCCACAACTTGACACTTCTAATGTCACCCGTAGTAGCAATACCTACCTTAACAAGATCCTACAAACGGAGAAACTGTACGACGCGTGGAGATGTACGCATGGCAACGAGAAAGACTTTACCTTCTTCTCCCATAGGCATGGTTCTTACTCAAAGATAGACTTATTTTTAACGGATCAATGGACTCTACAAAATGTATCATCCTCTAAGATTTATGACATAACGTGGTCGGACCACGCTGCCATATCACTTTCTATTCATGAGAAGGGTGTCTCCCCCTCTTCACCCATCTGGCGCTGCAATGTTAGATTGCTACAAGACCCCGGTACCAGGGAATACTAGGCTATTCCAAAAAACCAAAAAAAAAACAGTTACTTACTGGTAACGATCTTTCCCGAAGTCTTTCAGGACAGCTACCTGAGAGACCTTGACACCTCCCCTCTGTAGTAAGCACCGCACCAGCCTTCTATAAAAATTCCCCCCCTGCTGCCTCCTCAGTTCTTTAAAGAGAAATTCCAGTCTGCTGGGGAGACGCAAGAACATACGATACACATAGTCAACTATATCACATTTCTTGTAAGGAAATCTTGTAATTTTTTTTATACATTTGGGTGGGTACCCAGCTTTCCTGAAAGACTCCGGGAAATAAACGTTACCAGTAAGTAACTTCGTTTTTCCCTAATCGTCTTTTAGGACAGCCACCTGAGAGGCTAATCGAGCACCTACTCTTCGGGCAGGTCTACAGCTTGTAAGACTTTGCTTCCAAATGTCTGATCCTTTGCAGACCAAAAGGTTCACTCTATAGTGCCTTACAAAAGGTGGCAAAGCTGGACCATGTTACCGCTTTACAAATCTGTTCCGACGTTGCTCCAGCTCTCTCTGCCTGTGACGCTGCCACTGGTCTCGTGGAGTGTGCCCTGATACCCTCTGGGATCTGCATTCCTCCCAACGTATAAGCCTGACCAATGGCCTCTCTTAGCGATCTGACTAAGGTGCGTTTTGAGGCCTTGTACCCTTTCTTGGTCCCATAAAATAAGGAATCCATCTTCCTAAGGGTTTTTGTCACCTCTAAATAATGTAGGACACATCTCCTGATGGCTAACTTATGGAACTTGATTTCTTGTTCCCTAGAAGGATTTGTACAAATTGACGTTAAGACAATATCTTGGCCTCTGTGAAATTTCGAGGCCACTTTAAGTAAAAACCCCAGATCCATCTTAAAAACGAATTCGGGAAAACCTGACAAAAGGGGGGTCTGATCAATAGGGCCTCCATCTCACAGACCCTTTTGGCTGTAGTAATTGCTACCAAGAAGACTGCTTTAAGCATCAGCCTCTTCTAGCTGCAATTTTCCTGTGGTCTGAAAGGGTCTGCCGTCATAGTTTGTAGCACTAATGACAGGTCCCATTTTGGAAAGGTTGTACCCTGTACTGGTCTCTGCCTAAGGATTTAAAGAGTCTAACTATCCACGGATTGGATGCTAGCTTTATTTCCTCATATACAGACAGTGCTGAAACCTGATTCTTCAATGTGCTAAGGCTTAGTCCTTTATCTGCTCCACTCTGTAGAAACTGTAAAACCGCAACTGAACTTTGTGTTTTGAAGGAGTTCTATGAAAAACGTCTGATAAAACATTTCCATACACTCTAGCAGATGGTGAGAGTCTCAACGTTCCTGCTTTTCAGCAGTGTATCAAACGGTTTGAGAGCCCTTTTGCTTTCAGTAGCTGCTCCCTCAGATACCAGACGGCCAGGTTCCACCTTTTCACTTGGAGACAATACACTGGCCCCTGGGAAAGTAGATCCTTCATGGATTGGTAGTAACCAGGGGGGGTTCTACAGCAAGTTATTTGAGCACAGAGAACCACAGTCTCCTGGGCCAGTGTGGCGCAATGAGAATCAGTGATGTGTTCTCTGTACAGAATTTCCTTATCACTGCTGGTAGGAGCACTGGTAGGGGAAAGGCATAACATTTGTCCACTTCTGTGCTAGCGCATCTAATCCGAGTGCTCCATCATCCCTTTTCAGGGAGAAGAAAGCTCAAACTTTTCTGCTTTCTTTCGAGGCAAATAGGTCCACCTGAGGTGTTCCCCATTTTTGCATGATCTGTTTGAATACATCCTGGTTTAATACCCAATTCCCTTTTCTTAATTTCTTTCTGCTGAGGAAATCTGCCACTTTGTTTAAATCCCCTTTTAAGTGTACTGCTGACAAGGAGTTTGTTTTTCCACAGGGCCCCGCTTCTTGTTCCCCCTGCTTATGTTGGCGATTACTGATGAATGGTTGGACCTGATCTGCAAGTGATGACCTTTCAGCTCTCTCTGGAAGGATCGAAGTGCTAACAGTACTGCTTTCAATTCCTTCCAATTGGATGATCTCGTCATCTCTTCCTTTTCCCAAGTTCCTTGTGTTATCTGGGAGCCTAGGTGTGCTCCCCACCCTACGCCGCTTGCATCTGCAGTTAATAATGCAGTTAATATTTGGGTGATGGGTAGGGTCCACATCCGTCCAGTTTAAATTTTCTGCTCTCCTCCACAACTACAGGTCTCTTTTTACCCATGTTGGTGTCGGAACGTGTGTCTAAAGACTCGTTTGTGATCCCATACTTTCAATAGGAAAATGTGTAGGGTCCGAAAATGTAAACCTGCCCACTATACTGCTGGGATTGTCGAAGTTAGTAGTCCCAATTTTGACATTATCTGTATGTAACCCAAGTATATTATCTGTCGAGTGGGATTTGGATTGCATTTTTCTATATTTATCAACCAACCTAGTTTTTCCAGGAATGCCTGTGTGTATTTCAGATTCTCTAGTCATTTCCCAGGAGAGTTCGCAAAGAGGAGAAGGTCATCTAGATAAGCTATGATGGATATACCCCTGACTCACAATGGCACCAGGGCTTCCACCAACATTTTTGTAAAAATTCGGAGTGGAGAGGGAAGGCCGAAGGGGAGAGCTTGGAATGGAAGGTGTATGGTTTCCTTTTTTGTTTCTATTTTTGATAATTCTGATCTATTGGGATGTGTTTGGAGGTAATAAAGCCTTTACTAAATATATGGAATCCATTCTGAATCTATTGTAGATTAAGGATTGATTTAAAGGTTTGAGGTTGAGTATTGGCCTGACCTTTCCAGAGGATTTTTGTACCCCAAATATGTGGGAGTAGAAGCCCTGATCCCTTTCTTTTTTTGGTACTTTGGTAATAGCTTTATTTTTTCTGAGATCTTTTATGGCTCTCATTAATCCTCTGGCCTTTTCTCTGTTTTTCAGGAGTTCAGCGATATAGCTACATAGTAGGTGAGGTTGAAAAAAAGACAAGTCTATATTATATATATATGTTCATCTTTGGGAACATATAGTTACATAGTAGGTGAAGTTAAAAAGACATAAGTCCATAGAGTCCAACCTGTGTGTGTGTGTGATTATATGTCAGTATTTCATTGTATATCCCTGTATGTTGCGGTCGTTGAGGTGCTTATCTAATAGTTTCTTGAAACTATCAATGCCCCTTGTTGAGACGACCACCTGTGGAAGGGAATTCCACATCCTTACCGCTCTTACAGTAAAGAACCCTCTACGTAGTTTAAGGTTAAACCTCTTTTCTTCTAATTTTAATGAGTGGCCACGAGTCTTGTTAAACTCCATTTTGCAAAAAAAGTTTTATCCCTATTGTGGGGTCACCAATATGGTATTTGTATATTGAAATCATATACCCTCTCAAGCGTCTCTTCTCCAGAGAGAATAAGTTCAGCGCTTGCAACCTTTCCTCATAACCAATATCCTCCAGACCCTTTATCAGCTTTGTGGCCCTTCTTTGTACCCGCTCCATTTCCAGTACATCCTTCCTGAGGACTAGTGCCCAGAACTGAACCACATACTCCAGGTGCGGCTGGACCAGAGTCTTGTAGAGTGGGAAATTATCGTTTTATCTCTGGAGTTGATCCCCTTTTTGATTCATGCCAATATTCTGTTTGCTTTGTTAGCAGCAGCTTGGCATTGCATGCCATTGCTGAGCCTATCATCTACTAGGACCCCCAGGTCCTTTTCCATCCTAGATTCCCCCAGAGGTTCTCCCCCCATAGATTGCATTCCTATTTTTGCCACTAAAATGCCTTATTTTAAATTTTTCTAGATTGAACCTCGTTTGCCATGTAGTCTTTTTGCAAGGTTGCCGCTTTTCCTGCAGAGAAGTTATTGACCTGCTTAGCTTAGTATCATCTGCAAATACAGAGATTAAACTGTTTACCCCAGCCTCCAGGTCGTTTATGAACAAATTAAATAGGATTGGTCCCAGCACAGAACCCTGGGGGACACCACTACCCACCCCTGACCATTTCGAGTACTCCACATTTATCACCACCCTCTGAACTCGCCCTTGTAAAACTGGGGGAATCCGTGGTGGAGAAGGATTGGGGGTTTTGGTAGCTCATAAGCTCAATAATAACATGCAATGCCAAGCTGTGGTTTCCAAAGCGAGCAAAGTCCTTTCTTGTATTAAGAGAGGTATGGACTCGAGAGAGATAATTTTTCCCCTGTTCAAATCATTAGTAAGACCTCACCTGGAATACGCAGTTCAGTTTTGGGCACCAGTTCTCCAAAAGGATATCGGGGAACTTCTGAAAGTGCAGAGAAGGGCAACCAAACTGATAAGAAGCATGAAGGAGCGCAGCTATGAGGAAAGATTAGAGGAACTGAATGTATTCTCTCTTGAGAAAAGGAGAATAAGGGGGGATACGATCAACATGTTCAAATATATAAGGGGTCCATATAGTGAACTTGGTGTTCAGTTATTCTCTTTACTGTCTACCCAGAAGATATGGGGGCACTTTTTATGTCTAGAGGAAAAGAGATTTCATCTTCAAATACAGAATGGTTTCTTCACAGTAAGAGCAGTGAAAATGTGGAATAGACTCCCGCCAGAGGTGGTTCTGGCCTGCTCAGTAGATTGCTTTTAGAAGGCCTGGATACTTTCCAGAACGTACATAATATAACTGGAAACTAACATTTATAGGTAAAGTTGAACCAGGGAAAATCTGATTGCCTATTGGGGGATCAGGAAGGAATTTTTTCCCCTGCTGTAGCAAATTTGAGCATGCTCTGCTGTTTTTTTTTTGCCTTCCTCTGGATCAACTGTGTATAAAATTGGGTATATTGGATTGTACAATATTTTTTATTTTATTTATTGTTTTTAAGATTTTTTTTTTGCTCTCCTCCGCTATGTGCCTTTCATGTTCTTTCTTAGCCGTCGTTATTGCACCCTTACATTTCTTGTTGCATTGTTTATAAAGTCTGGATGATGATCCCTCAACCTTGTATTTTTTTTTTTTAAGGCCTTCTCCTTTGCTTTTATATGCATTTTTACATTGGATGTAAGCCATCCAGGACATTTGTTTGCTCTTTTAAATGTATTACCCAATGGGATGCATTGGCTAATGCCCTTATTTAATATGCTCTTAAAGCAAACCAGTCTCTCCTCCACGTTTTGTTACTAAGATTTTATCCCAATTTTTGCCTTCTAGTAAGGTTCGTAGTTTAGGGAAGTTCGCTCTTTTTAAATTCAGTATATTTGTATTCCCCTTATGTTTCTGAGAACTGCTTCACATCTGTGTTGCATAGAGTTTACCAATTTACCAGCAGAGGAGAGCAAAAAAAAATCCCCAAGAAATTCTTTAAGTATATAAACAATAAAAAAAAAGGGAGGACAGACCATATTGGCCCCATAAAGAATGTGGAAGGACATCTAGTTACAAAGGATGGGGAGATGGCAAAGGTATTGAATTTATTCTCCTCCTCGGTCTTCAAAAGGGAGTCGGGGGGAAGGGCTAACAGTGGACAGAATTAGAAATGGACTTGTAAAACTTAACATTAATAAGTCCCCGGGACCAGATGGCTTGCACCCAAGGGGACTTAGGGAACTCAGGCAAGTAAATTGCCAGACCATTGTTCCTAATTTTTACTAATAGGCTACTGACTGGAATGGTACCAGCTGATTGGAGAAAAGCCAATGTAGCACCAATATTTTTAAAAGGGCCAAAATTCCTCCCTGAAAATTACAGACCAGTTAGCCTAACATCAATGGTATGCAAGCTCTTGGAGGGGATGATAAGGGATTATACACAGGATTTTAGCAACGAAAAGCACCTTGCTTGTACCCCCTTACCATTTCACACAGGAGGGGAGGCTGGGATCTGGGGGTCCCCTTGTTAAAGGGGGCTTTCAGATTCCGATAAGCCCCCCGCAGACCCCGACAACCACCAGCCAGGGTTGTGGGGATGAGGCCCTTGTCTTCATCAACATGGGGACAAGGTGCTTTGAGGGGCTACCTCAAAGCACCCTCCCAATGTTGAGGGCATGTGGCCTGGTATGGTTCAGGAGGGGGGACACTCTCTCGTCCCCCCTCTTTTCTTGCGGTCTGCCAGGTTGCGTGCTCGGATAAGGGTCTGGTATGGATTTTGAGGGGGAACCCCATGCCATTTTTTTTTCAGCGCAGGGTCCCCCTTAAAATCCATGCCAGACCTGAAGAGCCTGGTATGGATTTTGAGGGGGACCCCCATGCCATTTTTTTTTGGCGCAAGGTTCCCCTTAATATCCATACCAGACCCGACGGGCATGGTATGCTCTTGAAGGGGAACCCTTTTTACATTAAAGTGGTGTTGTAAGTCGCGCTCAAGTCGTGTCCAAGTTGCCTCCCAAAGTCGTGCTGGAAGTCGTGATGCCCCTGTGTGAATGAATTGACTGTTATGATACAAGTTCAATAGACACAGATTGTTATTGTTAGAGTCAGAGTCATGTCAAATCTCCTATCTGTATCGAACTGTGTCAAAACGAAAGCAAAAATAAAGCATTTATGTTGGATCTTTCGTTTTTCGGATTCTGTGCTTTCGTTGTTTGTCAAAATAACGAAAATACCTGAAATTGCATTCGGACGAAAACGAATGCACACGTCTAGCAATAACTACTCCGCAGGATGTGGAAACCTTGCAAGATCTGAATAAATGAATGGGGTGGGCAACTACATGGCAAATGAGGTTCAATGTGGAAAAATGTAAAATAATGCATTTGGGTGGCAAAAATATGATTGCAATCTACTCACTGGGGGAGAACCTCTAAGGGGAATCAAGGATGGAAAAGGACCTGGGGGTCCTATTAGATGCAATGCATGCAATGCCAAGCTGCTGCTAACAAAGCAAACAGAATATTGGCATGCATTAAAAAGGGGATTAACTCAAGAGATAAAGTGAGAATTCTTCCATTCTATGGTCTGGCTTCACCTGGGAGTATGCCGTCCAGTTCTGGGCACCAGTCCTCAGGAAGTATGTACTGGAAATGGAGTGAGTAGAGAAGGGCAAAAAAGCTAATAAAAAGGGACTGGAGAATATTATGAAGAAAGGTTACGAGCACTGAATTTATTCTCTCCGGAGAAGAGATGCTTGAGAGGGGGATATAATTTCAATTTACAAATACCATACCGGTGACCCCACAATAGGGATAAAACTTTTCCACGGACGGGATTTTAATAAGACACGTGGCCACTCATTAAAAATAGCGGGAAAGACGTTTAACCTTAAACTGTGTAGAGCAGGGATATGCAATTAGTGGATCTCCAGCTGTTGCAGAACTACAAGTTCCATGAGGCATAGCAAGACTGACAGCCACAAGCATGATACCCAGAGGCATGATGGGACTTGTAGTTTGCAATAGTTGGAGCTCTGCTAATTGCATAACCCTGATGTAGAGAGTTCTTTACTGTAAGAGCGGCAAGGATGTGGATTTCCTTCCACAGGTGGTGGTTTCAGCAGGGAGCATCGCAAGTTTCAAAAAAACGATTCGGTAAGCACCTGAACGACCACAACATACAGAGATATACAATGTAATACTGACATATAATCACAAACATAGGTTGGACTTGTCTTTTTAGAACCTCACCTATGTAACGATGTTGCCTGCAGTGTTAATTTAGTTGACTAAAACATTTTAGTCAACTAAATGAATACTATTTTAGTCCACTAAAACTAAAACAATTGAGATGACAAAATAGGACTAAAACTTGTCAGGTCACCCGAGACCAAGTAACAGATGCACTGCATAGGAGTCGGAAGTGCCCCGCTAAGCTAGTGGACCCTAGGACTGACTGCTGCATATAGTAACCAGGGAGGTTTCAAGGAGCAGGTCTACTGGATCACTAACACAGATCCCAGTGAGAGCCAGAGCATAGATTCCCCAGGGCATGGAGTCCAAGAGCCAGCAGGTGTTCACCAGGGGCGCTAGTGGTGAGGATGGACTGCACTGCAGTCTGGCTCCAGCTCACGACCGCTAGGGTCTCACAGCTCACGGTAGATTACAGGAGAAGGAATAAGCAGGCTGGGACAACAAGGATAGTAAGGGATAAGGCAGAGGTCAAGGCGACTAGCAGACAGGAACAACAGAGTACACGCCAAAGGTTCAGGGTCACAGGCAAACAGGGATAGTCGGGGACATGCAAAAAGGTCAGGGTCACGAGCAGACAGGAATAGTCGAGAACGCTAAGGTTGGAAACAGAGACAAAGGCAGAGCATACGGCAAGCAGGAAACCAAACACACAATGAATACACAGTGGTTGATCAGCACCGCTGGTTTGCAGTGCACAGGTTAATATAGGGTTCCCCAATAGGGCCTGGGTGGAGTCATGCTTAGAGGAGAGGTTATAAAAACAGCCAGGTGAGAGTGGCTGGCCTCAGTCTGAACACGAGGAGAGGTAAGCCGACAGAAAAAAGATTACTGCATAACCATGACAGTACCCCCATCTTACGAGGCCTCCCCCTCCCCCGCCTGGACCCAGGCTTAAAAGGTAAACTCCAAATGAAACCTCCTCAGCAGACGAGGCGCAAAGATCTCAGATGCAGTGATCCAAGGCCTCTCCTCAGGACCAAACCCTTTCCAATGTACAAGGTACTGAAGAATGTCTCTACGGTGCCGGAAATCCAGAACTTGACTAACCTCGTACTTTAGATTATTCTCAGAGACTGAAACCGAGGTAGGGAGAGGATGAAAGGACTTGAGGACTAAAGGCTTCTTAGAAATGGGTAAGGGCATAAGACGACAATCAGGAGTCTGAGCAGGGTCCCCCAGACCCTTAAAGATGAGCTGGACATGCAGCACAGGATCATCAGACTGGGCAGAGGTCAGTGGATCCCTGAGACCAGGTTGGTTAGAAGGTGATGTGTCACAGGAGTCAAGCTGGATAGCTGAATCACAAGCAGAATGCAGAGAGTCCAGAAAAAAAGGCTGAAAACCCCACCTGACCGAATGGGGCAATCTATCCAAAGGATGGATTGAGCATCTTAGACAGGTTTGAATGAACATAGTAGTAGTAGTAGTAGGGTGAGACCAGATTACAGAAAGTCCTGAATAAGAAAAAGCAGGAAGCTCATTGGGCATGGGCTTGACTGGCATAACTGGTGCAGAGGCCGACTGAATAGTATCGCCAGGTGTAGCGACTATCTTAATCGCATCACAGGGCATAGTAACTGTGGAACTTGCGGGCAAGTTAGCCTAGCTAAGCGTCCAAGGGAGTTTAGGGACAGGCAAAGGTAAATGGTTATGCAAACTGAATGATTGGCTCAGATTCATAGGTGGGCTCCTCATCCAGAGTGCCACATGATCTAGAGAGTGCATCAGTCCGACTATTGCAGGACACATCCCAGAAATCACTACATACAGCAGGAAGAGCAGAAGATACTGGGATGGTGGCAAAAGGAAGTTTCTCTTTTGGGGTAACTGAGTAGGCAGGAAGAGGAACAGGAGGAATCCCAAGTCAGGACCGGTCCAGCAGTCCAGTCAAAGTGTGGAGAATGGAGCCGTAACCAATAGGGGTGCAACGGATCGTCACCGATCCGTGATCCAAATGGGTCACCCTGTTCGGATCAGCACAAGCTGCGATCCGCAGAGTCCCCCGCGGCCTCAGCTTTAGCCTAGCCCTGGAGCGGCGGCCATCTTGGTGCACCTGGTGGGCGTTTACAATGTGATCGCACTGTCAAATGACGGAGCGATCACTTGTAAACATACCGGTGTCATGACGACGCTGGTTCCTCTCTCTCCTCTGTGTACTGATCTGTACAGTGGAGGGCAGAGATCGCATGGCAGCAGAGCTGCGGGCTGTATCTGTAGCACTCACAGCGCTGCTCTTTGACAATTGCAGTCACAGCCATCCCTCCATACCCTGCCAATACCCTGGCATACCCAGCCAATACTACAGTGGGGGAGATGACGTGGATAGTATCATGATGAAGCCGGTTCCTCTCTCCCCTCTGTGTACTGATCTGTACAGTGGAGGGGAGAGATAGGATGGCAGCAGTGCTGTGGGCTGTATCTGTAGTGCCCACAGTGCTGCTCTGTGACAATTGCAGTCACAGCCATCAAGCCATACCCTGCCAATATTCTGCAATACCCAACCATACTCGGCGATACCCAGCCATGATCAGCCAATATTACAGTGGGGAGATTGTGGATATTACAGCGGGGACTATATGGTGGTGGAATTATCACAGGTTTTTGCAAATTCAAATATTTGCCGATCCGAAAAATGATCTGTTCTGTGACTCTGATCCGAGGAACGATCTGATCCGTGAGTTTTTAGATCTGTTGCACCCGTTGTAACCCAGGAAGACCTAATGACCTAATATGATAGGAGATGAAGTCTTGGGTAAGACGAGGAAGGATATCCAATCCCAGTGGAGTGTCACTACCGACATCTTAACAGGGAGGGTCTGGAAGAGGATAAAGCTCCCTGGAAGAACAGTGCCATCAATCGCCAAGACCACCAATGGCATTGTAAGGGACAAAGGGGAAAGTCTCAAGGAAGATGCAGTTTCCAAATCCATGAAATTGCCAGCGACTCCGGAATCCAGAAGTGCCAAGACCAAAACGAGAGGAAGCGCCGACATGAAGGAATGCAGAAAGGAGAAGGTGAAGGTGATATTTCAGGGTCTAATAATCCACCTTGCAGATGTATTAGCCCCAAGCTTTTTTCCGTACGAAGAGAACAAGTGTCACGAAAATAACCTTTGACCCCACAATAGAGGCAGAGGCCTAGAGTTCTGCGGCTACCGTGTTCGAGAAATAACTTGGTCCGGCCAAGCTGCATAGGTTCCTCAGCAGGCAAGGGGTGCTCCTGGTATCAAAGAGAAGGGACAGGGATCTCAGGCTGCCTAAAGACAGGGAGTGCTGGCGTCTTTTTTACAGGGCGCTCTCCTGAAAGCGAATATCTATCTGGTTACACAAGGTGATGACACTGTCCAGATCAACAGGGAGGGATCTTCCTGCTAATTCATCCTTCACTCAGAGAGGCCATGTAAAAAGGTTGCAACTAGGCCCTCATTATTCTAGCTCAATTAAGCTAGAAAGGATACGGAAATGAAGAGCACACTGTCCCACAAAAGCGGACTCTTGATGGAGACGTAAAAGAGCGCTGGCCGCTGAGAAGACACGCCCCGGGTCCTCGAGGATATTATGAAAAAGTTTCAAGAAATCAGACAGGCTAGAAACCACTGAATCATTCACTTTCCACAGAGGAGCAGCCCAGGCTAACACCTCGCCGGACAGGGAGGATAGAATATAGGCTACCTTCGCCCGATCGGACAGGAAGTTTTGGGGCTGGAGTTCAAAATGAATTGTGCACTAGCTAAGGAACCCCCTGCATGCCTTGAAGTCCCCAGAGAAGCGGCCTGGAACTGGCAGTTGTAATGAATGTGTGGCTGTGACTGGTGCGATAGGAGCAGCAGCAGATAGAACAGAACCGGGGATCCTAACGAGGCCTGAACCTGTTCAAAATGGGAGGCCAAATCCTGAAGGAATCGCATCACCTGGGTCTGATGCGATTCCTGGGTCTCAAGTCTGTGGACTATGCCTTGCAGTGGATCAGTGGCAGAAAGCAGAACATCAGCCGGGTCCATGGCTGATCAAACTGTCAGGTCACCCGCGACCAGGTGACAGATGCACTCCGTAGGAGTCGGAAGTGCACCGCTTAGACAGTGGACCCCAAGACTGACTGCTGCAGTTAGTACCCACTAACACAGATCCCAGTGAGAGCTAGAGCATAGATTCCCCAGGGCACAGAGTCTAAGAGCCAACAGGTGTTCACCAGAGCCTCTAGTGGTGAGGATGGACTGCGCTGCCGTCTGGCTTCAGGTCGCGACCCCTAGGGTCTCACAGTTCACGGTAGACTACAGGAGAAGGAAGAAGCAGGCTGGAACAACAAGGATAGTAAGGGATAAGGCAGAGGTCAAGGCAGACAGGAACAGAGTACACGCCAAAGGTTCAGGGTCATGGGCAAACAGAGATAGTCGGGGACACGCCAAAAAGGTATAGTCAAGAGCACATCAAGGTCGGTAACAGACAAACTAAGAGAATACGACAAGCAGGAAACAGGAAGCCAAACACACAATGGTTTATTAGCACCACTGGCTTGCAGTGCACAGGTTAATATAGGGTTCACTGATAGGGCCTGGGTGGAGCCATGCTTAGAGGAGAGGTTATAAAAACAGCCAGGTGAGAGTTGCTGGCCTTTTAGTCTGAACATGATGAGAGGTAAGCTGACAGAAAAAGATTACTGCATAACCATGACAAAACTAAAATGTAATTTTAGTCGAAAGAAATTTGCTGCCAAAATTTACACTGGTTTGCTTGCACCACCATGCTTCACGGTCTTTACAGCGTACTGCGGCTTGAATTCAGTGTTTAGGGGTCATCTGACAAACTGTCTGCAGCCCCTACATCCAAAAAGAACAACCTTGCTTTCAATCAGTCCACAAAATGTTTTGCCTCCACCAATTTTATTGCTGTCTGTGCCCGTTAGGCAGATTCACCCTCTCCGTTTGTCCTGTTTACCAACATCATTAAAAGTGACAGTAAAAAAGAAATCTCAAATTTTGGGTTGCCCCTAGAAAAGTAATAGAGACACTAGTTCTGGTGACCTGGGGGTCCCCAAGAAATTCCCTTAATTTACAAGGATTTCCTTTCCGTTTTAGCTGTTGGACAGGAAGTGAAACAGATGGCAAAAAATAAACTGATGGGGGTTATAATCTCCAAAATGATAGAAAAAAGTTTTACCTAAAGGTTCACTTTAATAGTGTCCATATCCTGCGAGATATTTATCATCAGTGTCTATGTCCCCCACATTGCAACACACGTCTCCAACACACGTCTCCCAAGTGTTTGCAGTAGCTTCTATATCCTCTATGCTTACACTGTCTGCATTACATTCTCTGGCAGCTTCCCGCCCACTGTTTTTGTATGTATATTCGGTAATACCCCCCAAACACTAGTTCTGACAGTCCTTCTACCCCACTCCCCACTAAGGTTCTCTTGCACCAAAACCCTTTCCTAATGATGTGCTCCGGTATGTCTCCCAATGCCAATACCTATTATATGGCCGTTTTCAATATAATCAAAAGTGTAAAAAGGAAAAGAAGCTGCGCTAAAGTAAAAATCACACCAAAGTGTGAAAATTAAATCTAAAATATATGTGAAGCTGCAACTCTACTGCATGAACATATCTTACAGTAAAAAACAAACAAAACTACAGAGCTGCGCTAAATCCAAATAGTGTGCAAAACATTTGTGCAAAGAATTTTTTGTGAGAAAAAACTTTCCCAAACAATTCTATAATTTGCAACTGTAAAACACAACACAATTGAATACATCAATCGGCCATATACAATCCCACATGTAGCGAACAGCAAAATGTGAATATTGATTATTCAAGGATCATAAAAAGGAATATTAATAGGAAAAAATATATTAACCCGTGCCCGTATGAAAATGGTACAGACAAATACCCAATTTATCAAGTCCATATAAACAATGTGTATATAGAACATCCGTGAGAAGATGTAAAATTTAAATGTAGTCCATCCATAAAACGAATCTTCATATGTAAATACTGTGATCGATCCACCACCAAAACTTAAGGATTGGCTGCCTACCAAATGCCCATGACTTTCCGTTGCAGAAGGTCATAGAAAGCCTGTAACAATGGATCTCCCAGATCTCCGCACAATCACGAAGTTTCCTTATAATATATAACTTCCGGACAGTGGACAACCCCTCGGTGCTCTCCAGTCAAACAATTGTTGGTCCGAACGGACGTTGACGTTGCAACATAGAAAACAAAAGAGCTCCGATAGTGTAAAACCCACGTATTTATTGTATATATAAAAAAAAAAAAAAAAAAAAAAAAGAGTAATGCCGCGTACACACGACAGGACTTTGAGGGAGTAGGTCCGACGGTCTTTCCGACTGACTTTCGGCGGAGTTCCGACGGACTTTCCGAATGAACGGACTTGGCCACACACAATCACACCAAAGCCTGACGGATTCGAACGTGATGACGTACGACTGGACTAGAATAAGGAAGTTCATAGCCAGTAGCCAATAGCTGCCCTAGCATCGGGTTTTGTCTGTCAGATTAGCATACAAACGAACGGATTTCTCGGTCCGGTGGAAAAATTGAAAACATGTTCTATTTCTAAAGTCCGCTGGATTTTTGGCAAGCAAAGGTCCAATGGAGCCCACACAAGATCGAATCGCCCAACTGACTCGTTCCGTCGGACCTTTGCTGTCAAAAAGTCCGGTCATGTGTACGCGGCATAACACTTACACGCATAAAATCAAAAAGGAGCCTCAAGTCCGGCTCATTGGCCGATACACACTCGGCCAAAAAACGTTCCTCATGAGCGTTCGTCTGCAAACACGAGGTGACGCCAGCACGTCGCTCCACTGACGTCACCTCGTGTGTTGCAGACGAACACTCAGGAGGAACGGGTTTGTCCTTTTGACTTTATGCTTGTGTTACTCTTTTTTATACAATACATGGGTTTTACACTAACACTTACAAGCATAAAATCAAAAGGAGCCTCAAGTCCGGTGCATCGGCCGATACACACTCGGACAAACCAGTTAGTCTGTAAACACGAAGTGACATCAGTGGAGCGACGCACTGACATCACCTCGTGTTTGCAGACGAACGCTCAGGAGGAATGGGTTTGTCCCACTGTGTATCGGCTGAAGCACCAGACTTGAGGCTCCTTTTGATTTTATGCTTGTAAGTGTTACTCTTTTTTTTATACAATACTTGGGTTTTACACTATCGGAGCTCTTTTGTTTTCTATGCTGCAACGTCAACGTCCGTTCGGACCAACAACTGTTTGACTGGAGAGCACCGAGGGGTTGTCCACTGTCCGGAAGTTATATATTATAAGGAAACTTCGTGATTGTGTAGAGATCTGGGAGATCCATTGTTGTTACAGGCTATGACCTTCTGTAACGGTAGGTCATGGGCATTTGGTAAGCAGCCAATCCTTAAGTTTTGGTGGTGGATCGATCACAGTATTTACATATGAAGATTCGTTTTATGGATGGACTTCATTTAAAATTTTACCTCTTCTCACGGGTGTTCTATATACACATGGTTTATATAGACTTGATAAATTGGGTATTTGTACCATTTTCATATGGGCACGGATTTATATATTTTTTTTCTATTAATATTCATTTTTATAATCCTTGAATAATCAATATTCACATTTTTCTGTTCGCTACATGTGGGATTGTATATGGTCGATTGATGTATTCAATTGTGTTGTGATTTACAGTTGCAAATGACAATTGTTTGGGAAAGTTTTTTTCTCACAAATGTTTTGCACACTATTAATTTGGATTTAGCGCAGCTCTGTAGTTGTTTTGTTCATTTTTAATATACACATACTGAATGTCTAACGGCACCTTCTCTCTCGATCTTTCACACTACATTTTCATAGCATCTCCCCCTATTCTACACAGTAGCAGAAACTCTCCACTTCATTCTTTGTAGCTCTCTCGTCAATGTCTGCATTAGCTACAGGTTGGGGACACTGTCCACACTGGAGCCTAAATATATGCCCGTTCACCCAGATCTCTCTAGACTAGCATCTGCGGCTTTTAACAAAACACAGCTCCAATCTATGGTTTTTATGGTAGTTCAATTCAAAGTCCGATGGTTACTACTTTGTCACAGCTTTTTTCTAGCATTCTTCAGCATTTTAAAGAGGTCTTCAAATCTGGTAACCATGGTTTTGATGGCTATAGCACAGACAAATTCTCAAGCAGACATTAAATGCCACCTAATATTTCATAAAAGTCCCTATGGCTATGTGCTACACATTGTGAGGAAAGAAGCCACGTCCACTGCAAGCAGCTGCACCACTATTCATACAACTGAATAACTCTTTCAGTGGATCAACGGCCACTTATTTCTCACCTCCAGCCTATAACAATCAGTTATCTGCTTCCAAGCCAAAACTTGGCCCATAAAAAGCCAGACGGCTGTCTATGGGTTTTCTGGCTGTTTATGGACCACGTTTTGGCTTGTGTGTATAATGGGATCTCTCAGGAACCTTCTCTGTACTGGATTTGACCAACATGCCCCCCTTGTTGGAGGTAGGGGGAACATGCAATATCATGTTTTGTAATGGGACATATTTTGAGTACTTTTTTAAGGGGGGGGGGGGGGGGGATTTGGTGTTGGAAGCCACACATCTGCAAAAAATAATTACTGTATCTTGTTTAGGCCAGGGGTTGACAAATTTGCTTTGAATTTAGGAGCCAGTTGAAAAAGTTAGCCAGTTTTTTTTTTTTTTTTAAGAGTGGTATGGATTGTCAGCTCCCGGGATAAGGCCAGTCATTTTCACCCCCTATCCTTAACTCACAACGGAGCACCCAGTCAATAACTCCAATGTAACGCTGTTACATCAGGGTTATGGGCTGACCAGGAAGAGTAAGGTTGGCAACAGATGGAACTGGTTGGCTTAGGCAGGTGGTACTGGTTTGGGACTGACAGATGGTACTGGTTGCCACTGGTAGGCACGTGGAACTGCCAGATGGCACTCTCAGGTGACATTGATTGGCACTGGCAGGTGACACTGGATGGCATTGGCAGGTGACACTATTGGCACTGGCAGGTGGCGCTGGCACGTAGTACTTATTGGCACTAGCAGGTGGCACTTATTGGCATGTGGCCCTGGTTGGTTATGGCAGGTGGCCCTGGTTGGTGGTGGCACTGATTGTCAATGGCGGGTGGCACTGATTGGTGTTAGCGGGTGGCACTGGTTGGCGGTGGCACTGGCAGGTGGTGGCAGGTGGCACTGATTGGCGGTGGCACTGGTCGTCACTGGCAGGTGGCACTGATTGGCGGTGCCACTGGTTGGCGGTGGCAGGTGCCACTGTTTGGTAGTGGCAGGTGGCACTGGTTGGCGGTGACACTCGGCACTGGCAGGTGGCACTGGTTGGCGGTGGCACTGGCAGGTGGCACTGGTTGGCGGTGGCACTGGCAGGTGGTGGCACTGGTCGTCACTGGCAGGTGGCACTGATTGGCGGTGGCACTGGTTGGCGGTGGCAGGTGCCACTGTTTGGCGGTAACACTCGGCACTGGCAGGTGGCACTGGTTGGCGGTGACACTCGGCACTGGCAGGTGGCACTGGTTGGCGGTGGCACTGGCAGGTGGCACTGGTTGGCGGTGGCACTGGCAGGTGGCACTGGTTGGCGGTGGCACTGGCAGGTGGCACTGGCTGGCGGTGGCACTGGCAGGTGGCACTGGCTGGCGGAACTGGTTGGCGGTGGCACTGGCAGGTGGCACTGGTGGGCACTGGCAGGTGGCACTGACTGGCGGTGGCACTGGTTGGCGGTGGCAGGTGGCACTGATTGGTGGTTGCAGGTGGCATTGATTGGCTGTGGCACTGGCAGGTGGCACTGATTGGTGGTGGCAGGTGGCACTGGTTGGTGGTGGCACTCGGCACTGGCAGGTGGCACTGATTGTCACTGGCAGGTGGCACTGGTAGGTGGTTGCAGGTAGCATTGATTGGCGGTGGCACTGGTTGGCACTGGCAGGAAGCACTGATTGGCGGTGGCAGGTGGCACTGGTTGGCGGTGACACTCGGCACTGGCAGGTGGCACTGATTTGCGGTGGCACTGGTTGGCGGTGGCAGGTGGCACCGATTGGCAGTGACACTCGGCACTAGCAGGTGGCACACTGAGCACTCTGTTACTGACAAGTAACAGAGGAGCCGCCAGAATTGAGCTTAATGTCGGGGGTGGGCGGGACCCAGCCAGGTTGTGAAACTGACAAGTGACAGAGAGGCAGATCTGTCAGATTTGAGCTTGATGTTGGGGAGGGCGGGACCTGGCCGGGGTGGGCAGGACCCGGTCGCTATCAAACATCAGCCAACGATTGGGCTGCTTAAGAAAAGGGGCGGGCCACATACAAGTAGCGGCCCGCCCAGATCCCATTGGCTGGTGTTTGATAGCTGCTAGGTCCCGCCCACCCCAGCTGTGTCCCGCCCACCCCCAACATCAAGCAGAAATCTTCCTCTCTCCTCGCTGTTTCACACACTTAGCGCAGCGCTTGATGCTTGCCAGAGCCGCCGAGTGTGGAGGAGGGAGGAGGATGGCAGTCAGGGTTGATGCTCTGCATATCTGGGGCATAAATAGTGAGTGGGCTGGTGGCAGCTTAGGCGCCAGGTTGCGATTTCTGGTCGCACTGGCGACCTAGCGCCTGGGGTTTGTCAAGCCCTGGTTTAGGCTAATGCAGTTTATGCTTGTTTTTTCATGTATTCATTTTTGTTTTTCTTTTTAGTTATATACATCTAAAATGGATCATACTCTTGTGCATTCAGTAAAAGTAGTCTGTATCCCTTTCCTGAAAAAGCCACATAGGTGAAACAAGTCGAAAAAAAATCTGAACAGAATGGTTTATACATTATAATGCTGTAACTTTTTGTCTCTCTGCAATAGGTTCTATGTCTAGGCCTATGTTAGTAGACATGATTACAGGCATTTTTTTGTCTTTTTTTAATTTTGTGTAAATAAAAAATCTTTTTGATATCTTAATTGACTATCGTGTGATATTTATACTATTTAGGTACGTTTAAAGTCCTGTATCTCCAAGCTTTTTTATAGACTAACAACACTACAGATAAGAGTAGGTGAACCATTTCAGATGTCTTCAATGATTATGTAAAACAAAATCTGACAATGAAGAGGCTCCATTATTCTTCGTTAAATATATTATATTTGTGCTATACATTCAATGTTGTAATATTTGTTAAGTTTTTGTGTTTAGACCACACTGCATTATGGGCAGGATACAGGCATACCTCATCAATGTACGGTTTCACCAAAATCTGCCCAACAAGAGCTTCTGCATCTTTTGTTTTGTCAATCGTAGCATATGTCCGCAAACAGTGACGAATTATATCCACATTTGAGGTCTGAAGTCCTTCCAAAAGGAGACCTTCTAAGGAGCGCTGTAACATTGCCGTTATTCCAGCAATACGCTATAAAACAGAAAAACACCACAAACAAATCAGTATATTTTAAGTCCATCTCAAATGAAAAAGTAGGGCATGGTTTTAAAAATAAGCTATGGAAGTTAACCATAACGCATTTATATATTCCTAATAGAGGTAAATCACAGAAGCGAAGATTTCCAAAACACAGGATCCAAATATAATCTGCTATATAAAAAGTGCAGTTAACCACTGTCTGGGCAGATTCTGAGATCACAGATATCTGAGATCTCATATACATGTTAAAATCAGCGTTCTTTGCTAGAAAATTACTTATATATAGTAGATATAGCATAATATATTTTCTGAAAGCAGAGGCCCTAGAGAATAAAATGGTTGTTGATTTTTTTTTACGTTGCATAATATTTGCGCAGCAGTTTATCAAATGCATATTTTCAGGAAAAAAAAAAACACTTTAAAGTGGATGTAAATCCTCACATATACACAGTGAAGTGAACAGCTTCGGATGATACCTTACACAGTGATGAAACAAATCTCCCTACATAAGTTTTACATGCATGTTTGCTGTCTTCAGCTTTATATACGGTTTAGAAAGTGCTCATTGTGTTAGGAGATTTTCTCTTGTTCAACACTGCAGTGAAGCCTGGGCATACAGCCAACACAGCTGATTGGAGGAAAGGCACACATCCCCTCTCCTCATAGGTAGAGACTTTCAGAGCTGATCGTTGAATCATTCAGGGCTCTGCTAATTTATAGCATCCTTACCAACACAAAACTCAGGCTGCTTTTATCACAGTTGACAGAGAACTTGTCAGAAGTTATCAGGCTCATAACAGAAGAACAGGGCAGGAGACATCTACAGGACATAGTGCTTTGAAGAGAGATAACAAAAAAGATATACATGCCCAGCTCAAATTTAATGAATCGGGTTTAAATCCACTTTAACCACTCCACGCAAATCACCATACCCATACTTTGGTACTTTAACCCTAAATACCGGGGTTATGGCAGCAGCTAGCTGCCATAACCCTGGTATTTTCAGGAACGGTGTGTGTTTCTCTTTAAGATAAAAGTGGTCTCTGTGGTGGATTAGCTGTAAGATCACTTTTATCTGTGGCCGGAGAGGTGGCCTACCCCCTCCCGCCGTGCTCCGGTCGTCTCCGCCACTTACCGGACCCGCTGGTAGTGGCGGAGACCATCGCGCCCCCTTCCGTGAATGCTTGGCTGCCCACTGAGGGGAAGACGGCCCCCCTGCTCCATAGCATGGGAGGGTGAAGGCAACATCAAACCTCACTTCCGCCCAAACATTAAAAAAATAAAAATAAAAAGACAATGTCAATATAAAAAATAAAATGTAGAATAAATAAGACATTTTAAAGCACCCCATCCCGACAAGCTCGTGCACAGAAGCAAACGCATACAGGAGTAGTGTCCGCATATGAAACCGTTGTTCAAATCACACCATGTGAGGCATCGTCGCAATCATTAGAGTGAGAGCAATAATTATAGACCTAGACCTCCTCTAACTCAAAACTGGTAACCTGTAGAAATTTTTAAACATCGCCATTCCACGAGCAGACGCAATTTTGAAGCGCGACATGTTGGGTATCAATTTACTCTGTGTATCATCTTTAACCATATGAAAAAAAATTGGGCTAACTTGTTGTCTTATTTTAATTAAAAAAAAAAACTTTAAAAAAAAAAAGTGTGCTTGTAAGACCACTGCTCAAAGACGGTGTGACAGATAATATGTTTGGGGTTCTAAGTAATTTTATAGGAAAAAAAAAATAGGATTTTCATAACAGCTTACCTGTAAAATCCATTTCTTTGATGTACATCAGGGGACACAAAGCCATAGTAATAACCATGTGGGTTATATCGGCGTATCAGGTGCTGAACACTGGCATGCCCCCTAAAGGCTTCTACTTCCCCCATATAACCCCTCCAATTACTGGGAGTCCTCAGTTTTGTAGCCAAGCAATACAAGTGTATAAGAAGAAGAAGGGAGGGACCTCTGCGTCCCCTGATGTACATCAAAGAAAGAAAGATTTTACAGGTAAGCTGTTATAAAAATCCTATTTTCTTTTCTTACATCAGGGGATAACGAGCTATAGTAATAACTATGTGGGATGTCCCATAGCAATGGCGACTGAAGGGGGAGGGGGGGAGAGACAGAATCAAGGAAACAGGAGGCCTTACAGATCCGAACCATAGAGGCCCGATGATGCACCATCCAAGAGTCACTATTTGCCCTGGATGAATGTGCTCTTAATATGAGAAGGAAGAATTTTCTTCTTTAAGCTGAAGCTTGAACAATCACTTGACAAATCCATTTGGAAAATAGTGGATCTGGACACTGCCTGTCCATAACTTGGACCCTCTGGCAGAACAAAACAAACCTGTGTTTTGCGAACCTGAGCAGTCGCCCTTAAAAAGACTCTGAAAAGAGAGAATTAATGGCGCAAAAAATCAACTGAATATCCAAAATTAATTATAACAGGGGTGAGGGAAAAGGGGGGGGGGGGGTTTGGGTACACACAAAATGAATAGTGTTAAAATAAATCAGATATGATAAGTCCAACTCATTCAAAATGAAATGAGATAAGTTCATAGGGAAGCACCGTAAGCAGCAACCTTTAGATTAGAAGCAGAAACTCTGGAATAACCAGAAGAAAAAAAGAACAGGTGCGCCACACTAAGTGCAGTAATAAAAAACACTTTTTTCTTTTCTTTTCATTAAAATTCAAAGCCAAATGGCTACTCACAAAAGTGGTATAAATAGAGGCATATAAATTATTTTATTTTGGAGTAACACGGTGCTTCTACGGTCAGCGCTGCTGTCCTGTTGTTCAATCAGGGTGGGTGCAAAGATGGTCCGGAGGTGTTGGCAAATTCACTGTTGGTACTGTTGTAATGTCCTTATACCATCAGCTGGGGGTATCCGGAATGCCCAGAATACAGTGAACTGGTGTCCTATGCTTTATTCTGGGACCGGAACCCAGAACTGGAAGTGCGTTCCAGCCTGGGATGCAAACATCAAAAAAACGGAAGTCACGTGATACGGGTAGCCAATGGGACAACACGTTTCACAACTTCGTTGTTTCTTCAGATCCAGCTACCACAGGGGAAAGGCGTGACATAAAAGGACTAAGGGGGAGGGAATACTGATCTAACACAATTAACCCTATACTGCAAAGTACTAATTGATAAAGATTATTTGACAGCTAAAGAAGATTAAATGGATCAAGAAATAATATAAATAATAAGTGAAATAATAAATATGATGATAAAAGCATATCCCTGGACGATATATAAATCTGCCTATAAGATACAAAACTTATATTAGTGTACTTGTGTATATGCGCTCACACTGGGGGCCAAAAACATGACCAAATCATTAGAGATAATATGTACACACACACACACACACACACACACACACACACACACACACACACACACACACACACACACACACACACACACACACACACACACACACACACACACCCACCATGTACATGTATGTGAAAAATTGTATAGACCTAAAAAAGTTTTTTTTATAAAGATTAAAAAATGTCAATTTAAAAAAGGTTAATTTAAAAAAAAGGTACCTTAGGACATACATGGCCGTATGTACATACATACACACATACACATCCCCGCAAGGACATGCACATGCAAACACATCTACACATATATCTCCATGTAGCCCATTAAATTCTTCTAGTAATTCATTTTAAATTTGAGTATAAAAAATATAAAAATAAAAATTCAAGCAGCATTAATAGTATTAATAGTGCAAACTACTATTAAGCTGGATAGCTCTTTTATAAAAGAAAATTATTCTACATAAAAGCACAAAAAATTATAATGGGTTATTATTATTACATAATTTCTCTAGGTGCAGATTATGATGCTAAGTGACATTAGTGTGTAAAAAAGAAAACACTAAAATGCTCATGCCTAGATGACGGTGTTTACTTCAATATCTGAATTCAACCCATGTGGTGACAGGCTATTTAACGTGTATATCCAGTAAGCTTCTTGCTTACACAAGAGCGAGAACCTCTCCACGGAATATTTATCGGGTATGGATTCGACGGCCCATACTTGCAAATCTGAAATATTGCTATGGTGATGTGTGAAAAAATGGACGTGCCACGCTATATTTAGGATTATTGGCCTGCACTGCTCTGCGATGGTCACCAAATCTAGCTCGCAATGTTCTAATAGTTCTACCAACATAGAGGAGGCCGCACGGACAAGATATGCAGTATACTACATATGTGGTGGAGCAATTAGAAAAAGAACTGAGGAGGAAAGTTTTGCCATTGGTGGTAAAAGATTTTTTACGATGGGATACATGTGAGCAAGTCAGATATAATGCTTTATTACATCAAAACATACCTACAAGAGGAATAAGCGTAAGTTGTTTAGATTGCTGGTGTTTGGTCCGAGGCCTCCTTTTACTTGGAGCAATTTTGCTCTTTATACTGGGAGCCATTCTGTAGGCAAATTTTGGAACATCAGAAATGGTTGTAAATAAATGAGGATCTTGTGTCAATATTGACCAATGTTTTTAAAAAATGCTCTCCATTTTCTTGTAATCGGCATGATACTGTGTAATACAATGGAAAAGTGGTTGTGAAGTATGTTTAATTGAAGGAAACATAAGTCCAGACCCATTCAGACTGGACAAACAACAGAAACTATAAAAATTTATAATTTGTCCTCATATAAATTAAGTAATCAAGAAGTGTCATTACTATCTAGAGGTCTAAATTTTGCCCCCACCACCCACCCAAATTAATTTACTATGTTTAAGGACCTGAATAAATTCATCAGGAATCTCACTTTAAAAAGGCATTTCAATATGAAGGCCAACAATATTATTCCTAAAGAGGTTCCTTCCACTGAGGACCCCCCATGCCCGTTGAACAACTCCACCGAGCAAAGTGCTCTCCAAGACCTTTGTGATCTATGGAACATGGACGAGGATGATGATTTGGTTGTCTGGTCTCAATATTCAAACTGCTCTACCTTTTCAACATACCACATTTAGGCTCAAGTCTATCTTCAATCCCACCCAATCTAAGGGACCTTATTTGTCAACGTTTTATCAAGTAGTTTATAAGGAGCTCACTGATCTCTGTTCATCCCAGTCTTATAGGTCCCATCATTCTGTAAATCTCAGTTCTTTAGAACATTCTGCTCTTAAATCTCTGAGTACAAACACAGAGATTGTCATCAAACAAGTAGATAAAGGAGGAGGCATAGGCTTACAGAATCTGCCTATGTTAAAGAATCAAAAACGTCTCCTGTCTGACCCGACTACCTATTTAAAACTTACCAAAGACCCTCTACACAAATTTATTGAGGAATCTAATATTTTAGTAGCACAAGCTCAGATAGCTGGTGTCCTAACCAAAACAGAGGCAGCCTTTTTTAAGAAACCTTTTTTTCCCAAAGTTCCACATATACACACTATATATATATATATATATATATATATATATATATATATATATATATATATATATATATATATATATATATATATATATATATATAAAATTTGCCTAAAAACCATAGAGACTCGAGTAATCCGACCAGGCCGTTCAATAGTGGCCTCCATGGATAGTATTACTACTTGCTATTCTCTATATATAGATAATATATAGATTTTTTGCAGCCTTTAGCCCAGTCACTTCCCTCTTATATAAGGGATGGTACTCATTTGATTGAATTATTACGTCCATACACCTGGGAACCATTCTATTTGTGGGCATCTCTGGACGTTTGCTCCTTATATACATCTATACCACATCAAGTGGTCTTACAAGCAGTTGCTCATTTCCTTAATAAGGATTACCATTAATCCACAGCAGGTTGATTTTCTTCTTTCAGCAAACCAGTTTTGTTTGGAGCACAATTATTTTTTGTTTGATGAGGACTTTTACTTACAAAAACAAGGAACTGCTATGGGGGCTAATTTTTCCCAGAGTTACGCGAACCTAACCATGGGGCTGTGGTAGACCAGGTGTGTGGATGTTAATGGCTCACACACCTGGTCTTCTACAGCCACTATATTGACGATATTATCATCTGGGATGGATCATTAAGATCAGTTCAAGATTTTGTAGCCTATTGTAATATCAATGACTTTGGCCTGAAGTTCACCTCAGTTGTAGAATCTGAGTCCATATGTTTTTTGGACTTAGAACTGTCTCACTCAGATAATATTATCTTAGCTAAAAATGACACCAAGCCAACAGATGGCAATTATTTTTTGCATTAATCTAGTTTTCATCACCCCAGATGGGTAAGGAACATTCCAAAGAGTAAATTCCATTGTCTCAGACGTAACTGCACAAAGTTGCAAGATTATACTTCCCAGAGTACAGTATTTAAAAAGAAGTTCCTTGATAAAGGCTACCCCACCAATATTATAGAGGCGGTGTGTGCATCCTTCCAGACCAAAGATGTGCCTATTCCTTCAATTAAACATACTTCAGAACCACTTGTTCGTTATATTACACAGTATCATGCCGATTACAAGAAAATAGAGAGCATTTTTAAAAACATTGGTCAATATTGACACAAGATCCTCATTTATCTACAACTATTTCTGATGTTCCAAAATTTGCCTACAGAAGGGCTCCCAGTATAAAGAGCAAAATTGCTCCAACTAAAATGAGGCCTCAGACCAAACACCAGCAATCTAAACAACTTACGCTTATTTGTCTTGTAGGTATGTTCCGATGTAATAAAGCATTATGTCTCACTTGTTCACATTATCCCATGGTAAAAAATCTTTTACCACCAATGGCAAAACTTTCCTCCTCAGTTCTTTTTAGAATTGCTCCACCACATATGTAGTATACTGCATATCTTGTCCGTGCGGCCTCCTCTATATTGGTAGAACTATTAGAACATTGCGAGCTAGATTTTATTGACCATCGCAGAGCAGTGCAGGCCAATAATCCTAAATATAGCGTGGCACGTCATTTTTCACACATCACCATAGCAATATTTCAGACTTGCAAGTATGGGCCATCTAATCCATACCCGATAAATATTCTTCGGTGGAGAGGTTCTTGCTCTTGTGTAAGCAAGAAACTTACTGGATATACACATTAAATAGCCTGTCGCCACATGGGTTGAATGCAGATATTGAAGTAAACACCGTCATCTAGGCATGAGAATTTTAGTGTTTTCTTTAAGAAAACACAAGGAAGGCACTTAGTATCATAATCTGCACCTAGAGAAATTATGTAATAATAATAACCCATTATCATTTTTTGTGCTTTTATGTAGAATAATTTTCTTTTATGAAAGAGCTATCCAGCTTAATAGTAGTTTGCACTATTAATGCTGCTTGATTTTTTTTTTTTTTTATACTCAAATTTAAAATTAATTACTAGAAGAATTTCATGGGGTACATGGACATATATGTGCAGATGTGTTTGCATGCGCATGTCCTTGCGGGGATGTGCATGTGTGTATGTATGTACATACGGCCATGTATGTTCTAAGGTATGTTTTTTAAATTGACATTTTTTAATTGATAATAAAAAACTTTAGGTCTATACAATTTTTCATGTGTGTGTGTGTGTGTGCATATTATCGCTAATGACTTGGTCATGTTTTTGGCATTTATTTCACTCCCAGTGCTGGATCTGAAGCGGCGTTGTGAAACGCATCATCCCACTGGCTACCCGTATCACGCGACTTCCGGTTTTTCGATGTTTGCGTCCCAGGCTGGAACGCACTTCCGGTTCCGGGTTCCGGTCCTGGAATAAAGCATAGGACGCCAGTTCACTGTATCCTGGATACCCCCAGCTGATGGTATAAGGACATTACAACAGTACCAACAGTGAATTTGCTGAAACCTCTAGACCATCTTTGCACCCAGCCTAATTGAACAACAGGACAGCAGCGCTGACCGTAGAAGCACTGTGTTACTCCAAAATCATTTATATGCCTCTATTTATACCACTTTTGTGAGTAGCCATTTGGCTTTGAATTTTAATGATTAAAAAAGTGTTGTGTGGCGTGGCCTGAACATGGCGGAGTGAGGGCGCCAGGTGCCTGAGCTCCCGACACTAGACCCATCAATCGCAGCTGTAATGACATTTCCCCGGATCTTGCCTGCCTGGTCATGAGCAACCGTAAAAGAGGACGATATAAGGGATCTGCAAAGACGACTCCGGCGGCCCAGATTGACCGTTTTCTCAGGGAGAACAGGCCTACCGCGGTGGTCCAGACCACAGGAACACGTGGCAAGCCCGGGCCAGCTTCGCCCTCTCTAGCAGAGATGGCATCTTCCTAGCAGCCAAGCCCACAGCCACTGACGGGCATCCCGGCCCTGCTTAATCCAACACGGAGCAGCCAGACGGGAGCCAGCTCCTCCATACACCCCATGGGGGATGATGCGGACATACAGGCTTTGCTGAGGGCCCTCCCCGCCGACATGGAGGCTCTCACTACCAAGGCGGACATGGAGGTTCTGGTGCTCAGAGTGGAAGAGCAACACCGCCGGGACCTCCAAGAGATCCGTGCTGAAGCACAGGAGATAAATGAGAGACTGATCAGAGAGGCCAGGGTGGGAGCGCTCGAGTCTCGGGTGGCACAATTGGAAAGGGCACACCACAGCCAACAGGAACAGTTGGCAGAGGTGAAAATCCATGCCGAGGATCTAGAGAACCGGAGCCGCCACCAAAATATATGGTTCAGAGGGATACCCGAGGCGACTGGCAAACGGACACAGTGAAGGCGATTGTGCATAAGCTACTCGGGGGGGGGGGGGGGCTCTCCCTGCCTCTTTAGAGTTTGACAGGATTCACAGGGCACTTGGCCCTAGATAAGCAGATCTGGAACGGCCCCGCAGTGTTATCTGTCGTATACACCGGTACAGCCACAAGGAACAGATCATGAGAGAGGCACGAACCAAAGGTCTGGTGGACTTTGATGGGGCCCAGATCTCTGTTTTCCCGTATGTAGCCCGAGCAACTCATGAGGAGAGCAATGTTGAAACTCCTGCTTGAGAGACTATGCAGAGCAGAACTGACCTACAGTTGGGGTTTCCCAATACAAATGACCATCCGCAAAGGGAGCACCTCCTTTACCCTAAGGCGGCATACTGAACTCCCGGATTTATTTGCCTTCTTGGGGATGGAACCGGTCCCGCTCTGTGACTGGCTGGGGCCCCTTCCGACCAGAGAGCAGCGTACTCCATTCCAGGGCGCTCAGCCGGGTCTCCCCCACCACTCTTCCAGGCGCAGGCAATGTGAATATACTCCGTTCGGCAGGAACGATCCGGAGCCGTGAGAACCAGGGACCTTCACAAGTAAGTAAGTGACAGGCGGCTTGGGGCATGACATGGAATTTTGACTACAACACGCCTTCCAAAACCACCCAGGGTGAACTAATCCCTCTCCCTCCTTCAGCAGTCCGCTCCCCTGCTCTGCCCTGCCTGGGACATTCTTTGCCCCCCCCGGTTTGTGCCTCATTTCATGTGACTGGGGGAATCATCCCCCTCCCCCCGTAGCGGATTGCGGGGCCCCTCTGACGGACCAGTCTCCCCCCAGCGCCAAGAGAGGACTAGCGGAGAGACCCCCAGAGATGAGAGGACTATGCTTTCCTGTGACATGGAGAACTGGACCTCTATTTGTAAATGCAGCTTGTAGGGACACAATGGTTCTCAAAGATCATGGGTTGTGGGGGGCGTGGCTGGCCGGATCCGAGGACGGACGCACGTTCCCTGTGCTCCGCTAGCCTGTTCTCTAATCCACTGCCATCCTCCGCTGTGGATCACCCTCCTTGTCCACAAACCGGACCACCTTGTACATCGGGCTCTTCTCCATAGCTCCATAAGGATTTGGCCGCTTTTGGTAGCCTGTTGGCCGCACAATCCGGCCCGTTCGCGGCCTCCATTACACGCTCGTCGGCCACCATCTTTCGACCTACTAGTCCTCCAGGACTGCCGCGCTCGCCTGCGGAGCCCGCCGGGAGCCGACCCGACGGCGGTGGGCGGGCATCGAGACGAGGACCACCCGGTCGCGGGGCCCCTGTGGTCGGAGGCTGATTGGAAACCTACCGCATGGACATTCTTGGGCCTGGTGAGTCCCCTTAGGGGTTATTTCTGGATCCCCCTTCTCAGGCTCCCCCCCAGTGGACGGGCACCCCCTCTAGATCCCATGGGGGGGTTGTATTTCTGGCCAGGCCTGGACAATCCCACCTAATATTGAGCCTGGTGTCCTCTGCCTGCAGCTCTAACTAGGCAAGGCCCTGGCTCCGGCCTACACTGGAAGTGGTCGGCCATCTTGCTACACCCAGCGTTTTATAGCTCCTAATCTCATAGTCTACTAGGGTGAGGGGAGTGAATTCTCCTGAAACCTTTGAATTCACCACCAGCTATTGTTATGTGTTTCACAACCGCCTGCCAGCATGGCTTTTAAATGAGTTAAAGGGCCCATCTGCTCCCCGTGACTCCCGCAAAGCCACACTAGCTACAAAAAGCTCCGGGGGTAAGCATTCCTCTTCATTGTAGTGCTAAAGCGCCCCATGGGAAAAATTGGTCAGCAACAGGAATATTACAAACACGTCCCTGATCAGCAGTCGGGGCCTATTATGGACCGTTTTGTTACCAGATCTTAGCCTCCCCCCTCACATTCCCCGCCAGACCCTTTCTCCAATATGGACTTGTCCCTGGGAATGGAGGGCTCTGGCATCCCCCCAGTTAACGCCCCCCTAAGCCTCCGACTCGGGTATGACCCCCCCCGCAGGGGATCCTTACCCCGGATATACTGGACACCAAATTACATCTCCTGCCCCAACGGATCACAACCAACGTCTCGGGCGAGGTAAATAAATTTGCGGTGGAACTGCGAAAGAAACTCAATCAGCTTGGTGATCGCACGGACACGCTTGAAAACAAAATTTGATGAGATGGTCAGCTACATTCAGGCTGTTGAGGACAACCACAACCTACGCCTCTCAGTGTCTCAATTACAGCTCCAACAGGAAGATCTTGAAAATAGAGAAAGACGCCAGAATCTGCGCTTCAGAGGCATCCCGGAGACTGTGGGAGATTCTGACTTACGTGCTTATCTGCTAGGCCTCTAACACGCTGGCCCCCATGGTAGTGGACATAGATTGGCGCCTTGATAGGGCTCATCGCTCTCTGGCCCCCAAGCCTCCTACAGGGGCTAGACCCAGAGATGTTATTGTCCGGTTCCACTTTTTTGAAAGCAAATAGGCACTGATCCAATCCACGCGCAACAAACCTCAAATCGTCTGCAAGGGAGTGAAGTTGCAGATCTTCAGTGACCTCTCCCCCATCACCCTGGCTAAATGCAGGAACCTTCGGCCAATTACCTCTTACCTGCAGCACCACAAGGTCCCATACTATTGGGGCTTCCCCTTTCGGCTGCTTGTGACCAAAAATGGAGCTCAGCACACCCTTCGTGATCTTCCGGAGAGTGAATCCTTTCTAAAGAGTCTCGGGCTCGCTCCCCTGCCTGAGGAAGACATGCATCCAGCTGATGTCTAGACTCGCCCACTTCCCAACACACCAAGCCGCATCTGGACACCCGTGAGGAGCAAATCCAGGAGGCCTCTCTCTACACCTCAATGCCCACGGTTCTCCAAACAACCCCCCTGACTCCCCCCCGCCATACCCCACATGGTTCAGATATGTATGTTGCTCATACTCCCCCATCTTTTCCCTTTCCTCTGCGAAATGAAAGGGAAAGTTCCTGTTGCAATGATCATTTCAGCCTGTCCTTTGCCTTGAATGTTCAAGCAGGGACTATTTTTCCCCCTCCCATGGGGTTTTGTTTTCACAAAAGACTATGTTGTTAATGCACTTTGTTAATTTTCCGAGTTCATAAGGAGAGTAGATGGCCCTTCCATTTTTACGTAAACCTCCTCTGTTGGTCGTCCGGCCACAACCCTCTTGGCCTGGGTTGCTGCCCTGGGTCCCCTGAGGTACATGTTTTCCTCAGGCTTTCAAGATGTTCTGTTCTTTTTTGTTTTTATTTTTCTGATGCTTTTGTTTATGTTTCTTTTTAAAGTTTTTTGTTCTACGATGTCCATTCCTACAGATCAGTTTTGTTGTTTACTTATGCACTGCATAGGCTGGTTTGGCCTCAGGTTATCCTGGCTTTGGGTGTACCTATTTTTTCCCCACCGCCTAGGCATAGCCGACGCTAACGATACCTTATATCGATTAGAGTTCTGGCTCATTGTTACCTATTGTCAGCTGTATTGTTACTTCCAGGTACTTACATATGCTTTCTTACCTAGATTGCCCTTATGGCTTTAAAGCTCCTGTCATATAATGTAAAGGGCCTAGGCTCTATACGCAAGCGCTGGGTGGCCCTGGAGGAATTCAGGGCCTCTGGTGCAGACGTGATTATGTTACAAGAAACTCATTTTAAAGCAGATGGATCCCTTAAGTTTGCCTCCAAACATTTCCCCACCTCCTTCCTAGCCTCTGACCCCACAGGCAGGGCGGGTGTGGCGATTTTGATCAGGAAGTCATGCCCCATTAAGGTTAAAAGCTCCCATGTAGCCCCCCATGGTAGATACCTAATACTAGATTGTCAATATTTTAACACCTCACTGACCCTTGTCAACCTGTATGCCCCTAATGTTGGTCAGATTGCCTTCCTTTTTTTTTTTTTTATTATTTTTATTGATTTGCAAATAAAACATAAAACAACTTACAGCCTATTGGGCATACCCAGGCTGATTACTACTACACCCCCCTGAGTCAACAATCAGGGAACAACAAACCCCCCCCCCCCCCCCCCCCGAGATACCGCCGCCGGCGTATACAACCAAAAACCCACCGTACACTCTAGCACCACTGCTCATCACTCAGGACAATTTGCAAGGTCGCTCATGCTCTACTGCAGGCTACAAACAATCCCAGGATGAAATATGCAAGCAATCCCCTCCACCTACCAACCCTTTACTGCCCACATACAGAATGACCCAGGGCTACATGAATGTCAATACCTTAGAACACCTCCACTAATTCCTGATGGAACTCTGTCAGTCAGCATTCGAGTCAGCATTGGTGTTGCGCGACTCCGTCCATATGTCCCATATTTTATGGAACTTGGCTCCGCAGCCGCGCGAAAGATAGGTGGCCTTGTATAGTGGAAGAGCCGTGTTCACTAAACTCTTCCAGAAATTAATAGAAGGGGCTATCGGAGCCTTCCATTTAAGAACAATAGACTTACGGGCATAGTATAGCAATAAGCCCAGGAGTGTTCTGAGCGCTCGGCATGGAGCCAGCGATCTGACCAAACCCAATAGGCATATCGCTACAGACAACGGTACAGTTACGGTGGTAACAGACAAAATAAAGTTAGTCACCTCCACCCAAAAACTATCTGAGGACAGCTCCAGAACATATGCATAAAATCTGCTGAGAGCGAGTTGCATCTCCAACAGGAGGCAGGGACAGATGGGTAGATTCTGTGGAGACGCTGCGGAGTGTAATATACCCTATGCACTATTATAAATTGCACCAATCTATCCCTGGCTGACACTAACTGTAAGAAAGCATACTCCCAGACGTCCTCCCAGTCCTCTGTGGCCAATGAGGAAGAATCCACCTCCTACTTTGCCCTCAGGATTTCCAGACCCGTATGGACATTGGGGAGTAACACCTTATATATGTCAGACAGAGGTTTAGACAGATCATCGTCCCTGAGCAGAGTCTCTAGCCTCGAGGTGTAGAACGCCACTGGGGCGTTTCCAAACTGTGTTCGAAAGGCATGGTTAAGTTGTAGGAATCTGAATAAATGTGAGTTAGGCAAGGCATACTGCTGCTTCAGCCTGTCAAAGGTCTGTATTTTGCCCTCAAAACAGAGTTGCTCGATATATTTGATACCCCTGCTGGCCCATACACTAGGGTCAGGAATAGAGCCAAATTCCGGTAAATTCGGGTTAAACCAAAGAGGACTATGCGGAGAGATGTGCCCTGAAGGTACGGGGTGCATCGAGTTAGCTATGTTCCATGTCCTTACAACCGCCCTCATTGCGGCAGTAAGAGGGAATGGGGCCCAAAGACCACGATACAGAAAGTTTCTCAGTGCCTCATATGACCCCAACCACGCCGCCTCCAGAAACACCGCCACGTTGGACTCATCCGAAACCAGCCCATTGTGAGCATGGGACAGAAGGGCCGCCACATAGTAGGAGTGTAGGTCCGGGCAAGCTAAACCACCCTCTCCCCAAGGCCTCTGCAACACCGTCAGCTTAAACCTCGGCTGTCCAGCGCCCCAGAGAAAGGACACCAGGAGAGAGTTGATCATGCAGAATATTTTTTTAGGAATCCAGATTGGAGCATGTCTGAGAACAGAGGAAAGCAGGCAAAAGCTTCATCTTAAATAAATGAATCCTCCCAATCAAGGTGAGAGGGAGATGCGATCATGCCTTCAGTCTAGTCCTCATCCTCTGCACCAATGGATCCAGATTAAGGGCACAAAAATCAGAGGTAGAGGAGGAAATATGAATTCCCAAGTACTTGATTGTATCCGTCCACATTAGTGGTAGGTCGGGATCCGCTGCCGCTTTAGCCCCCCTGTCTATGGACATGATTTGAGATTTGTCCCAATTTACCTTCAACCCCGAACAGTCAGTGAAATGGGAAAGAATGATTAGCGTCTCCCGGAGAGACTGGGCAGGGTCACTTAGAAAGAGTATGAGATCGTCTGCATATAAAGCTACCTTCTCCTGTATGGAACCCACCTGTATCCCTCGAACCCCCTCCGCCTTCCTGAGGGCCGACGCAAGTGGCTCCATCGCCAGGACAAAAAGAGCCGGTGACAATGGGCAACCCTGCCTCGTTCCTCTCAACAGCGAAAGGCGCTGACAAGGTGCCACCTATCTTAATCTGTGCCGAGGGCTCCTTATATAAAATGTGTATCCATTTACGAAATTCCTCTCCAAAACCCATAACCTCCAGTACTAGGGACATAAACTGCCATGCCATGGAATCGAAAGCTTTTTCGATATCCAATGTCACCATTACCCTCGTAGAAGACTCAGTGGTTGGCAACTGCAAATGAGTAAATACTCTTCGCAAATTTATATCTGTGGACTTCCCTGGCATAAATCCGGGCTGGTCTATATCAATCAGGGATGGCAGGACCGTTCGTAACCTGGTGGCCAGAATTTTTGTCAAAATCTTCAGGTCAAAATTTAGCAGGTAAAATCGGTCTATAGGAAGAACAGAAGGAGGGAGGGAGATGTCCTTGCCAGGCTTGGGAATAAGCACTATGTGTGCTTGATACATGGACGGAGGGAGTGCCATCTGAGTTTTACTGTCAGAGAATACTTTCAACAACTTGGGATCGACCAGTGGGGCGTACATCCTGTACCACTCACCAGGTAGGCCATCGGGTCCCGGTGTCTTCCCGCCAGGAAATGAGCAAATTGCCTCTTCTATTTCCTCCAAAGTAAAGTCCTTGTCTAGAAATGCAAAATCCTCCTGTGAGAGTGGGCAAATCCAGAGAGGAGAGAAACAGCCTCCGCTCTTCCACCGACCCCCCTGGGACTTCAGCATACAGTTTTTCATAAAAGGCTCTAAATTCAGTAAGTAGCAGATCAGACCATCAGACCCTCGGATCTCCGAAACCACTGTCTGCATTTTAGAGTCAGCCACTAAATTCGCTAGAAGCTTACTGTCCCCGGATTCAAAGATTTTCCCCACCACAGACTTCAAATCTAAATGAGTAGCCTCAGCAAGATGAAGGGACAAGGCCCGTCATGTCTCAGCCAGCCGAGTAAAGCGATCCAAGGTCGGCGAGTCGAAAAACGCCTCAGCCTCGCCCCCCTTGAGCGTCCGCATCTGGGATGACAGCTCAGAGCGGATCGCCTTAATAGCCGAAATGTATTCTCCTCTGGTGTTGGCCTTAAAGGCGTCCCAAACCATCTGTGCCGAGGTAGAACCCTCGTTCAATTCCCAGTATTGTTGCAGCTTAGGAGCGACCTCCTCACCCACCCGCAAGTCCTGCAACCATTTGGGTGCCAAGCGCCAACAAGCATTACCCCTGGCGTTCGACAATTGTAAGGTGACCTCCAAAGGTGCGTGATCAGAGAGACCTGCAGGTAAATACAGTGCCCCCCTCACCGACGTCAGGGCCCCAGAGTTGCCGAAGACCAGGTCTATCCTGGAGCCCGATTTGTGTGTGGAAGAGTGGAAAGAGTAGGCCCTAGCATCAGCATGCTTCCATCTCCAGATCTCAGTATAATCAAAAAAGTTTGAGCCCATTGCAGTAGCTCTGGTGAATATACCCTATTTGGGTTGGACGAATCCAGGGATGGATCCAAGATGGAATTAAAATGCCCCGCTATATACAGTCTGGAGAATTGGAGGGGAGCCAGCAGATCACTAATCTTATAAAAAATCTGTGGATGGGAAGGGGGGGGGGGGGGGGCAAGTATACGTTGACGAAAGCATAAACCACCTGGCTAACCTCTAGTAACAGGATAATGAATCTGCCTCCTTGATCAGTGTGCAGGTGAACAACTTTATAAGCTAGAGACTTACTTAGCAAGATGGCCACACCCCTCGCATAACTAGAGTACGTAGCATAGAATGCTTGTCTCACCCAGGGCCTGCGCAGTGCAAGTATTTTATTCCCCAGAAGGTGAGTCTCCTGGAGAAAAAGGACATGGGGTCTATGACTATTCAGGTATTTAAACATCAAGGCCCTCTTAACCTTACCATTAAGACCCCGAACATTCCAAGACACCAGTCTCAAATCCATTGAAACAGTTGGTAACGTGTTATATCATAGCGATACTTACACAATATCCCCTTATCCTGCCAGTGAGCATAGTACATGGAAGTATAACATACAAAACAGATGCAATAATCAGTGGATTCAGAGCGTACAGTGAAAAAAGAAAAAAGAGAATTAAAACAACAAAGAAGAAAAAGAAAAGAGATAACCCGCAACTCCTTACTGGCCATGAGTGCCCTAATTGGGAAAAAACACAAAACAATTGGGCACTAAAAACAATGGCCAGTTTGATACCCAGAACCTAACCAAAACTTAAACCTCCAGACTTTTAAACAAAAAAAGTTCTGAAGCAGCGGCCACTCTAAGTCGCTTACTCCTATTCAAGGCAAAAAAAAAAAAAAAAACCTGTAATGAGGGGGAAGAACTAATAAGTCCTTAAGTGTCCTGCATCTGGGGAACTCAGTTAGGAGGAAGTAGATAAAAGGACAGACCTTATAGCAAAAAACGATGTGGAATCAAGAAGGATCAACTGGAGCGATGGCAAAGCACCTCACATGTCTCAGAAGAGGTGGAGGTCAGTACGCCATCCGCTAGCAGTGAGTACGCTCGCCCGTCAAGTGGGTAATTAGTATCCCGTGAGCTCCGCGGCAACAGTAACAACAAACAGCAAGCAAAAACAAGAAGTCAGGGAGCCCATATCAGGATAAACAATCCAGGCAAGCAGTACCCCCCATCAACGTGGGGAAAGCGGTAGAAGATTAACGTAGAGTGATCAGCCAGTCATTTGCTTCCTCAGGCGTGTCGATGAACTTCACCGATCCATTATAAGGCACCCAAAGGCGGCTGGGGTATAATATGCTGTATTTAATATCCCTGTCCCGTAGGCGCCTGCGGACATCATTGAAGGACTTTCTCTTGCTCTGCAGATCTGCCGAGAAATCCGGGAACAGTAGGATTGAGGAGTTGCCATATGGTAGAGAAGGGTGTAGAAAGGATCCTATCCCGGTCCCTAAAATTCAAGAAGCGGACCAAGAAGGGTCGGGGATTTGCCCCTGGGATGTAACGTCCTGTAGGGACACGATGAGCACGCTCAACAACATACGTCAGGAAGACATCCGCGAGGCTCAACAGCTTCTTGAAGAAATCTTCCGCAAACTCCGCTGGCCGGTCACCCTCCTCCCCCTCCAGAAGACCCAAGACACGGATATTGTTGCGTCTTGCTCTGTTCTCCGCATCGTCAGCTTTAGCGACTAGCAGTTGTACCGTGTTGTTGGTGTGGGTAGCTGTGAGATCCTCAGCTGCAGAGATTCGAGATTCCGATTCAGTCAACCTGTCCCTGATCTTATCCAGGTCATTCCTAATGAGATCACATTCTTCTGCAAGGCGGTCTATTCGTACCAGCATAGAGGTTTTACTTTGTTCAATAGCAGCCAGTATCACCGCAGTACTGTCTTGGGAGGAAGGGGTAGGCAGAGCCACACCAGAGGAAGACCCGGACTCCATGGCTAATTCCGCAAGCAGCGACTGCACCCTCCCAATAAGAGAGGGATCTGGTTTAGCGGGCGGATCAGGAGCAGGACAGCTCAGTGCTGAAGAGCTCTTAGGCCGGTGTTTAGGGCCCATGAAGGGGATTTGGGCTGTGGACGTCCGTGGGCCTCCGCTCCTCACAGCGACAGTCCTCTGGTAGCAAGGCTCAGTCAGTGACATTATGTGGCAGGGCTCAGGGAGCCGGATGGATGGATGCAGTGTCTGACAGTTAAGAATAGTTGCCGGGGCCCTCAGTCTGTGCAACAAAACGGCCCCCCCTAAAAGGGGTAGCAGTGTCCAGCAAGGGATGAGGGGGAGCGGTTTCTGAATTGCAAGGGTCAGGCCGACCACATCACTCCCCCTCCAGCCACTGGGTAGGGGCTGCAAGTGACTTCCAGGTTGTGTTAGGCCGTGCTAGGCCGGGGCAACCATGGTGGCTCCACAGGCCCCCCACCAGCTCCAACTAGGATGTTCAGGTATGTGACAGTCCCCCACCAGCCGACAGCCGCCTTCGCCGCTCCGCCGGCCGATCGTGGTGCTCCCCCGCCGGCCGGCCGTCCAGGAAAGTCCGGTCCGTGGCAGGCTGCACTAGGCCGCAGGCCTGAAATTCAGCACCGGCGATCCGTGGAAAAACGGGACAGCCCAGGGGCACAAGGGGGTGGTGGATGGATTGATTCAAGTGATTGAATGACACAAAAAAAAAAAAAAGGAAAAAAAAAAGTTTACAAAAAGTTGTCACTAAATGATATATTGCTCACACATGCCATAGTTATATGTGGAATTGCACCCCAAAATATATTCTGCTGCTTCTGAGTACAGGGATACCACATATGTGGGACTTTTTGGGAGTCTAGCCGCGTACGGCACCCCGAAATCCAATCACTGCCTTCAGGATTTCTAAGGGTGCAAATTTTTGATTTCACTCCTCACTACCTATCACAGTTTCGAAGGCCATAAAATGCCAAAACAACACAAAACTCCCCCCAAATGACCCCAAAGTCATTACCCCAAGCTATTTACTGAGAGGCATGTTGAGTCCATAAAATATTTTATATTTTGCCACAAGTTGCAGGAATATTACAATTTTTTTTTTTTTTTTGCACAAAGTTGTCACTAAATGATATATTGCTCACACATGCTATGGGCATAAGTCAAATTACACCCCAAAATAAATTCTGCTGCTTCTCCCGAGTATGGGGATACCACATGTGGGGGACTTTTTGGGAGCCTAGCCACGTACGGGACCCCCCGAAAACCAAGCACTGCCTTTCCGGATTTAAATATAAAACGCTACCAAAAAAACTGTTAGCGATCGCAGGGATCAGGCCTGACTCTGCGAACGCTGCAGTTATGTGTTTAGTGTTTTGTAAGTGACAGTGATCGATCGATACTGCACTTGGGTGGGCTGGGCGGAGGGGCAAAACGCAGGTGCTAGCAGGTATCTGGGCTGATCGCGCTAACAATGCGTTTTTTTGGAACCCTAAACTGCTGGGGACGCTAGTATAGATCTGATCAGATATTGATCTGATCAGATTCTATACCACTAGGGGAGGTTTATGCTTTGCGCGCGGGTGTTAGTGGTACTGGCACTAACCTAGCGCTGCCTGGGGCGACACAGACCCTGACCCTAAAACCTAATTGATATCACCCGTCGGGTGATCAGGGGGTTAAACCTTTATTGGGTAATAAATGGTAGGTGCCCTGATGCTATAAAAAGCAAACTAACCAGAGTCACCCTTAACACTTATACTGGTGAAAGGGTTAACTAGGGGCAATCAGGGGGTTAAAACCATTATTGGGTAGTATATCTGGGTACCTAGCGCTATAAAAACCTGGCAGTGAACCTAAAAAAATAACTAGCTGCCGCGATCAGAAAAATGATCGCTTAGTGACACTGGCAAAAGGGGATGAAAGGGTTAACTCTAAGGGCAATCAGGGGGTTAAACCTTTATTGGGGGGTGGTAGGGGGCTACCCTGGACCTAACACTAACTGCCCTGACACTTTTTACTTTTACAACTGACACTGAATGCAGGGATCAGTAAATAAATGATCACTGCAATCAGTGACACTGTGACTGGGAGGGGAGGGGGGGGGCTGTATGCCTGTGGGTGCCTACGTGTTAGTGTAGTGTTGGTGCACACTTACTTTTAGTCTTCTCCTCGAAGTCCGGTCAAAAAGACCGCCCCAAGGAGAATGAAATCACTTCCTCCCTGCCTGTGTATACAATACACAGTGGGAGGAAGCTTCGCATTCGCCAGGAGCGATCGAGAGGGGGTGGCCAGAAACCAACGGCTATCCCCTCATCCCGGATCGCTCCTGAAGCGAAACGGACCGCCGCAATCCAATCGGACCCCCCACCCGCTGGAAGGCAAGCATGTACATGTACGTGCTTGTGCCTGTACATGCCATTGTGATGACGTACAATGGAATGCGGCGGTCGTTAAGTGGATAAAAAAAGAGGAAGCCCTCACTTGCCGCGTGCCTGTGCTTTCGGATGGACGCGGGGGGGGGTCAGGATCCTCTGTGTGCGGGGGTTGATGCGTGGTGGGTGAAACAGGCTCTCTAGGTTTCTCACAAATTGTTGCTGCTGTTCTACCCCACAGGTTGTTTTTTTTTTTTTTTGATCTTTTAGCGCACTGTTGGGGATGTTGTTGCAAATATTTTTGTGTTTACTTCAGTTCTCTTTAGTAATAGTATGGGTCTGGTCGGGAGCACCTGACCTCAGTTGTGTTCAGCCACTATCCCACATAGGATAACACCCCGCTGGGGCTTGAAATCTGAGCCCCAAGGGTGTACGGAGACTAAATCTCTTCTACACCATAGGTGTTTTAGTTACACGGGTTTACTGGCGCTTTAGTGAGCCGCTGCTCTCTTTCTCCACCCCCCCCCCTTTTGGGGTTTCCCCCCCACCAGCTTTCCTTCTCCGTACCCTTTCTCACTTTTCCTCTCCCCGCCCCCTTTTTCTGGTGCACTCCTACAAGGCTTCCCCCCCCTTCCCTCCTCTTTTTCTCCCCCCCCCCTTCCTCCAGCCCAGACACAAACATGAGTCCATCGGAATCCCTTAGATTGATGTCTATCAATGCGAAAGCCCACATATGCTTCCTTCAGGAATCTCATTTCCAAGCCGATAGTATACCTAAACTCCAGAACAGATATTTCCCGGCTGCGTACCACGGGTGCTCAGAGTCCAAGACCAGGGGGGTCAGCATACTGATATGCTCCATGGCACCATGGACGTACCGTGACCAATGGTGCGATAGAGAGGGACGGCCTTGTTCGTGAAGGGGACACTGGGAAGCTCACCAGTGACCCTGGTGAACCTAATACTGGCCAGGTTGGTTTTCTCGAATCCACTATGATACGGCTACAAGAATTTGTCGAGGGAGCAGTGATCCTAGGAGGCGATCTTAACTTCGCAATGGATCACTCTGTAGACACGTCTAGGCAAACTTCACAGATCTCATATGCTGCACCTCAACACCTAAAGAGGAATTTCTATACCTTCCACCTGGTGGATGCATGGAGGGTATTGAACCCGACTCAGAGGGACTACACGTTCTACTTGCACCCTCACGATTCGTACACCAGAATCGACCATCTCATGTTGCCCCAATCCCTACTTCCCAGTGTGAGATCGGAGTCGATAGGGTCCATTACTTTCTCGGACCACGCCCCGGTCTTCATAGACATAGATATTCTGCCCCCTGATGCCAAAACAATGGCAGTGGAAGCTTAACGATAACTTGATCCAGGCCCCAGAGGTAGCGGAGGAGGTATCCATCAATGCGGGTTCAGAATGCTCTCTCCAGATGATCTGGGAAGCGCATAAGTGCACAATCAGAGGGCTTCTTATAAAAATAGGTCTCAAGAGGGCCAGGGCCCGACAAACTCTTGACCTCCTGGAAAAAATTAGGATGCCAGAGTCCTCCCACAAACAGTCCTTGGCCCCCGGAGTGCTACAGGACTTAACAACTCTGAGAAACCAGTTGAAGTCCCTGGCACTAGTCAGGGCTAAGGAAGCGATTGCAAAATGTAAGTGTACCTTCTATGAGCATAGTAATAAGCGTGGCAAACTGTTAGCAAGAGCCCTGAGAGTCCAACGGGCGCAAGCCTTTATTCCTGAGCTGAGGGGGGAGGGAGGCACCAGGGTGTCCACCACCGAAGGGATTGCAGGCCAGTTCCACAAATATTTCTCGGCACTATATAACTTACCACGTAAGACGTCGGAAGGAGAGAAATCCCTAGAACAGGAAGCCATTCGAGAATACATTCAAAGATCGGGCCTCCCCCAGTTCCCCGAAGAGGTTAGGTCAGCCTTGGAGGAGCCGCATACGGGAGAAGAGGTGATGCTGGTGATAGCCCGCATGCAAACTGGCAAAGCGCCAGACCCGGATGGATATTCGTTAACATATTACAAGGTATTTGGGGACATTCTGACCCCTCATTTCCTAGAGGCCTACGACGACGCCGGTGAGGGGATGCCCCCGCCAAAAGATGCTTTGCGAGCTTTTATTTCAGTAATACCTAAGGACGATAGGGACCCCCTGCTGTGCCAGAATTATAGGCCAATATCCCTCCTCAACGCGGACCTAAAGATCTTTACTAAAGTTCTATCTATGAGGCTGGCGGAGTGGATTCCTTCACTCATCCACTCGGACCAGATGGGCTTTGTGCCCTCCAGAGAGGCGAGGGATAACACCACAAAAGCCATTAACCTTATCCATGCTGCTAAGAAACAGAAAACCCCGATGCTACTTCTGTCGACCGACACCGAAAAGGCATTCGACAGGGTGCACTGGCCCTTCCGGATCAAAACTTTATGCCACATAGGCTCAGGTCAGCGGATGATGAACTGGATACATGCCATCTACTCCAAGCCCTCAGCCCAAGTGAAAGTTAATGGGCAGCTCTCCTCCGCCTTTGACATCACCAATGGGATGAGACTTGCCCTCTCCCCCCTCTGATATTTATTCTATCCCTGGAACCTTTCCTCCGCACGGTGAGGGGGAACCCTAACGTTTCAGCTATCCATCTCGGAGACTCATTAGCCCCTTAAATAGCAGCCTTCGCGGACGATCTGTTATTCTTAATTTCCAATCCCCTGGTCTCCATACCAAACCTGATGTCAGAGATACAGAGATATGGAAGGCTGTCCCTTTTTAAAGGTGAATTTTCAGAAGTCAGAGGCCCTTAATATCTCCATGCCGACATCCTTGCATAACCTGCTCCGCTCAGATTTCCCTTTTAAATGGGCAAGCTCCCACATCAAATATCTAGGTATTCGCCTGCCTAGTAAAACTGAGGAATTTTTTGCCTCAACTTCCCGCCCCTGTTCTCGGACATCAAAAAGGACCTACTGAAGTGGCAGACAGGAATGTTCTCCTGGTTCGGGAGGTGCAGTATAGTGAAAATGAATGTCATACCCAGACTCCTACATCACCTCCAGACCCTCCCAATTAGGATCCTGAATGCTTTCCTTAGGGCGGCGAATCGTGCATTGGTCGGGTTTATCTGGGCTCAGAAGCCCCCGAGGCTAGCCCAGTCAATTTTACGTCTACCCAAGGCGTCGGGGGGCATGGCGCTGCCTGATGTGACCTTGTATCATATGGCGTGCCATCTGACGAGGATCGTTGCTTAGTGTCACCATGGGCCATTAAAACAATGGATCCAAATAGAACAGCTCCTCGCGGGGGCGGACTTGGAGGGCTTAATTCGGTGCCAGAAGAACCAGCCTCAGAGTGTAGTAAAGCACCCAACGGTAGGTGAAACGTGGCGGGTGGGCCAAAAAGCATGTTGCCAACACCTGATCACTCCCACTCCTTCACTACTCACCCCAATAAGTGGGAATCCCGACTTTATCCCGGATCTGAAAGGCCCCAGATTCCAAGAGCTAAGGGGAGGTGGGAGATGTCAGCTCTGCCACTTTACCAGTGGGGGAGAGTGAATGTCGAGGGAGCGTGTCATGGCTGACCCTCTCCTGGCCAACCTCTCCTTTTGGCAAAAACTCCAACTTGCCCACTTCATCCGATCACAGCCCCCCCAGGGCCTTTCTCTAGAGCCTTGACAGCCTTCGAACACCTATGCTCAGAACAGTAACCGGTGCGCCATGCCATCTCGTTAACATACCAGCTTCTTGTCACGCCCTCGGGGGGACCGGACCCACCTACATAGCCAAGTGGGAGTGGGACCTGGGAATGCAGCTAACCGACAGGGAGGTAGAAAGCATAATCTCCTTTACATTTAAAACATCGATAAGCGCCAACCAACAAGAGGCAGGGTTTAAAGTTCTGACACAGTGATATTACACACCAGCCAAGCTACATAGGATGTTCCCACGGAGCTCGGATCTTTGTTGAAGATGTGAAGGAGAGTCCCCACCTCCTCCCCACATCTTCTGGTCCTGCAGGCTCCTGACACCCTTCTGGACCGAAGTCCACCGCATTACACAGAAGTTCACGGAGCGGGTACTGCCTCGGTCCCCCGAGTTCTTTTTGTTACACCATCACAAAATCCCGAACAAGGCCTATAGGAAATCAATCCTGCCCTTGCTGATCATGGCAGCGAAAAAGCTGCAACCCCCTGTTCTGGGAGCTGACGAGCCGCCGGGTGTGGCAGCATGGCTTAGGAGGAGGATTCAGAGAACAATATCTCCAGAAGTGGTTCTTCTGGCTCGAGTTTTGTTACTCTGAAGAATACGCCGGGCTGACCACATGAATGCCTAGTGCCTGGGCAACCCGGAGTACAGAGATTCTGAAAATGGTATTGGAGGAAGGGGGGGGGGTTCCCTTCTTGAGGTTTTTTCCCCCCTCCCCTGTTCTTCCCAGTAATTGTTTTCTCTTCCCCTCTTCTGTTTCTTGCCCTTCTTTCCTGCTATCATTATACTAAAGATTTCGCTTGACTCTAGACGAGGTTGGATGGCCTGGGGTTGTCCTCCCCGCCTACCACTCAGACTTATAGAGAACAATAAAGAGAGAGAGAGAGAAAGAAAGAAAAAAGGAAAAGACCTATATCAGCATGGGACACAGTGCGCTTTCTAACAGAGGTTTAGTGGCTAGACCACGATTATAGAATGTGCATAAATATTAACACCACATTTATAGCCTATTTTGATCTACATAGTCAAAATGTATTTTCAACAAACAAATGCTGTGTTTCATGTAACCCCTTATGTTTGATGTTTGTACCTTATTTTAATACAAAGAATAAAAAATAAAAAATAAAGTGTTTTGTATTACTGCACTTAGTGTGGCACACCTGTTCTTAAATAGACTCTGATCACTCTTACTACATAAAGAATATGTAGTGCTCTAGGGAAAAAAAGGAAGAATAATATCTTGGTTTAAATGAAACCTGTTACCACTTTTGGTAAGAATTCAGGATGAGGAAATAAAACCACCTCATCCTTATGCATGATGAAATATGGCTCTTACAAGACAGAGCCATTAGTTCCAATACTCTTCTAGCAGAAGAAATGGCAAGCAGAAAGATTATCTTTCTTGTCAAAGAACCAAGGAAATTTCTTGTAAGGTTCAAACAGCTGATTTAGCAAAGCTGATAAGGCCAATTTTAAGTCACAAGGATTTAGAGGTGCCTTGATGGGGGGAATAAACCGTGTTAACCCCTGAATAAGCTAAGCACCAAGAGTGGGACGCAAGAGGCCATAGGAAAAGACACCGACAAGGCCTGGATCTGGTTCTTGATAGAAGTCAAGGCCAGCTTCATTTCAGTTCCCACATGCAGGAACCAGGAATCCTGCTTATTGACATACTTCCTGGGGTGCAAACCCCTGGATCCATACCAAGAACCCTATGCTTTCCAGATTCTAAAGTAAGTGATTCTGGAAGCCGGCTTCCCAGCCTTAGTCAAAGTAGACACTACGGAAGGAGATCACCCAAAATCTTCTATAGAGTGGGATTCAACAGTCAAACCTGTTAAACCCTTTGTCTGTAAGGTAGGATGAAATACCGGACCTTGTGCAAGAAGGTCTGGCTATAACAGCAGTGTCCAAATGACACCTGTCATTTTTATGATCTTGATAAATTAAGATCTTCTGGGACCCACTGGGGCCGCCAGAATCACCTCCTCTTGTTCCTGCTCAATCCTGCGTAGAAGGCACGGAAGTAGCAGAACTGGAGGAAATGCATAAATCAGTGAAAACTGATCCCCTGGGAAGACTAATGTGTCTGTTCCGCCTGCTAGCGGACCCCTTGTTCGATAAAGTTGTCAAACTTATTAATGAATCTGGATGCGAATCGGTCCATGTCCGGAGTACCCCCTCTGACATATTGCTAGGAAGATGTTGGGGTAAAGATATCCTTCTCCCGGAAATAATTGTTGGCGTCTCAAGTAGTACGCCTGAAAAATTAGAATTGCCGAAAGGCAAGGAGTATGGCATTCTGCCAAAGCTAGAACATTATTCACCTCTTTGATGTACGCCACCGCCATGGTCCTGTCAGACTGAATCCTGTCAGGACACTCCCGTAGTCTGACCGCCAAAATTATAGGGCCAGGTGTACTGCCAGAAACTTCCAAAAAGTTGATAGGCAAGTTCCTCTAACCTGGACCATCTCCCCTGGACAGAATCTTCTTCCAGGGCTATTCCCCAGCCTAGAAGGCTGGCATCTGTTAACACCCTCCAGGATAAAGATTTTTCCCTCTTGCTGGATAACCACCAATTTAGGCTCTGGCCTATGTCGGGAGCCAAGCGTATTGGCAACAAACAAGGCCTGAATCTTCTCATTCTAGACCGACAGGGTGGTGTCTTGAAGCAGTCTTAGAATAAAACTGCGCGCAAGGGACAGCCCTGAAGGAGGCTACCATTTGCCCTAAAAATATCCTGCAGCCGAATGAAGGAATTTTCCTTTATCCTGATAAGTTTAATTAGTTCTACAATGGAACCGATTCTCGCCTGGGGTAAGAATACCTTCTTCTGTATGGTATCTATAACCAGCCCCCAAGTAACCTCCTTGATGGTTTTAAGGAGAATCTTCCTAGGCGGAGAATCCAACCTAGAGATTTCAGCTATCTACAGCTGAGATCAGACTCTGGTTTTAGACCGGAGACTGAATGATCTATTAAAAGTAGATCTTCTAATAGGCTAGGACCGTTATGCCTTGAGCCCTTAACCTGGCTAAAGGAGGTGCCAGAACCTTTTAGAGCACTCGTAGTGCTGTGGATAAGCCAAATGGCAGTGTCACAACCAAAATAAATAATTATATATTTCAAACCGTAGAGATTTCTGGTAAGCGGGAAACTCTGGCACATGGAGATATGCAACTCCCTTCCTTGCAGGATGGACACAGCTGATCAAATGATGAAAGGATCGGATGTTTAAGTGCCGATTCAGATCTCAGAGATCTAGAATGGGTCTTACCCTCTCCGTTTGGCTCTGGGACCTTAAAAGGCTTGGCCAAAAAACCCCTGTTCCACTAAGGGAATCTCTGATATCACCAACTGGGATAACAGCTGTAACCTTAGGAGCATTCTGAGGAGACTGACACTCTTGCATAAAGAACTGCCGCATCAGCAGCCCCAAGGACCCCACAGGCAGCACCCAAACAGGACCCAAACAGGACCCGAACCCCGGACCCTCAGATCGAACGCTGACTGAGCCATCTGGGCTCTTGAAACTCTAGATGTAACCTAGAAAAATATTTCAGCCAAGGACTTCTGCAAATCTACCAAATGGTAGAAGAAAAAACCCCTTTGTATGAAATACACAGGGACAGAAGTGTTCTACCCTTGACGGCTCATCTGGCTGGCCATATACCTCTCAGGCGAGGATGAAATTCTTTTGGAAGGGTTTTTGGTTTGTTGTATACCATTAACCCCTTAGAACCCTTAGAGGAGTTCCTGGTCCCTTTGTCACTCATAGCTTACAGTACAAAGCAGAGGCAGTACCAGCAAAATAAAGTTTCACTTGTTAGGCTATAGTACAGTACAATAACTACTATTAATCCTAGCTATACAGTACAATGTTGTCAAAAGGGAAATGCCTGTGTCACCAAACCTGACCAGCAACCACTCTGCTCTGCCCCTCCACCACCACGCAGAAGCTTCTCTTGCAGAGCTTTAAAATACTTCCTACACGTGTGGCCGGCATCTGACATCGTTTAGCCACGTCCCCCGCACAAAATACGCCACCCCTCCTCTTTTAAACAAGGAAGTTGAATCTGCCACACGAGCGCCGGCATCATGGCAGGGGGTAATTCTTCCGCTCAGTGAGCGGCCGCGGTTTGCCAAAAAAAAACTTTTTTTTTTCATGAAAGAGAAAAGGCAACTGGCTGGCATTAATTCAGACAAAAAATCGCCCAGTAAGTGATCAGACCCACCATTTCTCTTACCTGAGGGTCTGAACTGGCTATGACGGAGAGCAGAGTGGAGCTTCTGCTGTTTCCAGCATCAGAATGGTGAGTACTCAATACAGCCTCCAGTGGTGATACATAGGCATGACATGACAATACATGGAAAGAGAGATTCCTGAGAAAACCTCCCCTACCTTATTCCTCTAGGGGTGCAACGGATCAAAAAACTCATGGATCAGATCATTCCTCGGATCAGAGTCACGGATCGGATTATTTTTTGGATCAGCAAATAATTTTGAATTTGCAAAAACCTGTGAAAATTCCACCACCATATAGTCCCCACTGTAATATCCATGTTTTCTCCCCCAATGTAATATTGGCTGAGCATGGCTGGGTATTGCCGAGTATTGGCAGAATATGGAGGGATGGCTGTGACTGCAATTGTCACAGAGCAGCGCTGTGGGCACTACAGACCAAGCCCACAGCGCTGCTGCCATCCGATTTCTCCCCTCCACTGTACAGATCTGTACAGAGAGGGGAGAGAGGAACCGGTGTCATCATGCCGCCAGTTAGTTTACAGATGATCGCTCCGTCATTTGACGGGGTGATCACATTGTAAACGCCGAGGGGTGACCCAAGATGGCCGCCGCTCCGGAACTAGGCCGAAGCTGTGGCCTTTCCTAAGGCTGAGACCGCAGATCGCGTGCCGATCTGAGCGGGGTGACCCGTTCGGATCACAGATCGGTGACAATCCGTTACACCCCTATTATCCTCACAGCAGAGTTTTATCAGAAATTATAACCTAATCTTCGTCCTTCATGGTAGGCTCCGAGACCTTAAAAGGAAACCTTCAGGAACCGGGGAACACTCAGGTTGACCTACAATCCTGGACCTGCGAGAAGACCCTGCCTGGCCTTACTACCAATAAGTACTGGATCCCAGGGCCCAGCTCTCAAAGCATTCGCAAGCAAAACCTTGTGTCTTTGGATTATGAGGCCCGGGTACCATTCATTTAGTCCATTACAGAGACATCAGAAGGGATCCGGTCAGGATGGCTAGCTTTCATCAAGGATTACTGCCCTTGGAGCTCAGTACAACACATCCTTACATGTGACCAATACCTTAGACACTGGCCAAAAAACTGAGGACTCCCAGTAATGGGAGGGGTTATATATGGGAAAAGTACACGCCTTAAGGGGCGTGCCAGTGTCCAGCACCTGATACGCCGATATAATCCACATAGTTATTACTATGGCTCTGTGTCCCCCGATGTTTACAAATTAAAAATCATTTTTCTTTTCTTACAAGTGTCAAAAAGAGGCTTCGGGTGGTTAATGAATTTTAGTGCACATAAACACAATAAAATACAATTTTGTGGGTAAAATTTAAAAAGAGGATGTTACACTGAATAGATACCCAACACGTCTCACTTAAAAAAGCACACGCATGTGGAATGGCAAATTATGGTACATTAAATTATCCACAGGCATCACTTTAACCACTTCAGCCCCGGAAGATTTGGCTGCTCAATGACCAGGTTATTTTTTACGTTTTGGCACTGCGTCGCTTTAACTGGCAATTGCGTGGTCATGCAACGATGTATCCAAACAAAATTGACATCCATTTTTTCCCTACAAATAGATCTTTCTTTTGGTGGTATTAGATGATCTCTGCGGTTTTTATTTTTTGCGCTATAAACAAAAAAAAGAGTGACAATTTCGAGGAAAAAAAACACAATATTTTGTACTTTTTGCTATAATATCACCAATTTTTTTTTTAAAAAAGCTAATTTTAGGCCGATATGTATTCTACATATTTTTGGCAATATAAAAAAAAAAAATATATATCGCAATAAGCATATATTGATTGGTTTGCGCAAAAAGTTATAGCGTCTACAAAATAGGGGATAGATTTATGGCATTTTTTTTTTTTTTTTTTTTTTTACTAGTAATGATGGCGATCTGCGATTTTTATTGGGACTGCAGCGGACACATCGGACACTTTTGACACATTTTTGAAACCACTGACAATTATACAGCGATCAGTGCTATAAAAATGCACGGATTACTGTGTAAATGTCACTGGCAGGGAAGGGGTTAACACTAGGGGGCAATCAAGGGGTTAACCGTGTTCCCTGTCTGTGTGTTCTAACTGTGGGAGAGATGACTGACTTTAGGAAATGACAGATCGTGGTTCCTAGCTATTATGAACTCTCACAATCTGACTCTCCTCTCTTCCCAGAACAAGGATTTGTGTGTTTACACACAGACACACACACACACCCATCCCTGTTCTGCCTCTCATGCCCGCAACTGTGGGCCACGAGCATGAGAAGCCCAGCAATGCAGCGCTTGCTAGCCCCCTTAAAGGAGCCGACATACAGCTACAGCGGTTTGCAGGATCGTGCCGACCTGCCGCAGTATAATGACGGTGGCTGGTCGGCAAGTGGTTAAAAGCCTTTACAGGTTACTAGCTTGGAGTTAAACAGGAGGTCTGGCGCTAGACTTATTGTTCCTCCTTTGACATTTGTGGCGATACCCCACGTGTGGTTCAATCATAGATAAAATAATGTTTGTGCGACCTACGTACATATGTACATGATACCAGAAGTGACAAAATCCTCTTTGCATCCGGCTTCATTCCTCACAGAGGAGGGGAAGGTAAAGATGTACTCCTCTGTACTCAGCCAAGAAAAGTTGGGAGGGGGATCTCATAAGAGAACCCTCAAAAGTTGGACAATATTAGCCCGGTACCTCATCCTGAAAAATTCATTGTACCAAAACCCCAACTACTAAACTGGAAGGACTATGGTGGTACCATTGAATAAAAAGTATCAAGATATTACACAGAGTAAAATTGTTGGACAAGCATGAAAATGTAGTACATGTGTACAAACAGGACATCGAAAAGTGTTGATTCTCACCAACCCCACTGCAGTGGGGAATGATGGACTTGCTGTGGCTGACACAGATTGCATTTCACGAGACAAAGCCTGCTTCTTCAGGAAGGTATTATGCAATAACTGGTATACTCCATTGGTATAATACCATGGATATCTTGTAATAGGGCCAAAGGATGCTGCAATGTAGGGTCACTTATGGTTACCATCTACACCCTACTCTCCAGACACTGGGGAGCTTGGTTCTCCCCAAAAGTTAGCCCAGCCACACAGCGGTCCCAGGCTCGATCCTGAATACTTGCATGGTGGTGCGAGTTGTGGAGCCAACCAGTAAATCTGTTTTAATGGGGATTAGCCAGAGACTGGAGTTGACTGGTTTGCTGCAGATAAGGCACATATGATCTCATTTTGGGATCTTTGTATCAGGTAAGTGGCTTTGCATGTGAACAAGCACCTGAGCACTACTGTATTTTGGATGAGCACTACTAGCACTTCTTGATCACACATTGGAATATGTATAGGGACATTTTGTATATACACATGTGAATTGGGATATTTTATATACAGTGCATCCGGAAAGTATTCATAGCACTTCACTTTTTCCACATTTTTTGTTGTTACAGCATTATTCTCAATTTTGAGTGTCATGGCAAAGTCTGTAAATACTTTTTCTTAAAATTAAGTTGCAAAGATTTCAAACAAAGTTCTTTCACGTTGTCATTATGGGGTATTGTTTGTAGAAATTTGAGGAAAATAACTAATTTGATATTTTTTAAATTTTGGTCTAGACTACCAAAGAACACCCATAGGAAGTAGGCACCTCATCCCCATTACAAATTTAATTTATAGGTGTGGGGAGAAAAAGAGGGATTTTGACGGTGCTTGTATTGGTACAAATTAAAAACATAAGGTATAATAAAAAATACGTTTATTAAGATACAATTAAAATATCACACATAGTGCAATATCCAACAATATACATGAACAAGTTATACATGAGAGGAGTCCTAAAGGCAGAAAAATGAGGTACTTGCAACACTTTATCCTAACATGTTTCGCAATAGCTTCTTCAGGGGATGTGCAAGCTGATGACAAATAGTATTAAGAGAAAAGGGAAATTAATAACATTCGATAAAAGTCTAAATAAATACATACTATGGGTTATACAGTATGTAAAGTTGAACATCATTATGTTGTGCTTACCATGTAAAGATTCTAAAAGGAGCGCTTACCCTCTGCTAACTGAGCCCCCAGAAGCACAGAAAGCCAGCCACTGAGTATGGAAAAATATGTATGACCCTACGCCCACAATTGTCCGCTCAACAAAGGGGGGCATAGACGGAGGCAAGTCAGGGCTGTAAGAAAAATAGAACAGAGTATAATAGAAAATAAAATTAAAAAACTATTAATTATGGCACTAGCCATATACGATAGCATAAATAGTAATATATAATGTCCTCAATCATTGAGGAAAGGGCATATGGCCTCCATAAGTATAGATAAGGGATTATACAAATGAACAGACTAATAGTTGATAAAGCAGTAAAGCTAGTATAGTGCAACATTCACAATAAAGAGTGATGAATGAATGTAAATAATAAAGGCATTAAATAAATCAGCAGTCCAACCATACTTACTGCCAAAAGATCAGTTGTATCAAAGCAAACTAATCTTATTTGCTACATACAATTCCTAGTATCAGCTGTTCACAGTTTGCTTTGATACAACTGATCTTTTGGCAGCAAGTATGGTTGGACTTCTGATTATTTAATGCCTTTATTTATTTACATTCATTCATCACTCTCTTTATTGTGAATGTTGCACTATACTAGCTTTACTGCTTTATCAACTATTAGTCTGTTCATTTGTATAATCCATTATCTAAACTTATGGAGGCCCTATGCCCTTTCCTCAATCATTGAGGACATTATATATTACTATTTATGCTATCGTATATGGCTAGTGCCATAATTATTAGTTTAATTTTATTTTCTATTATACTCTGTTCTATTTTTTTTACAGCCCTGACTTACCTCAGTCTATGCCCCCCTTTGTTGAGCGGCCAATTGTGGGCGTAGGGTCATACATATTTTTCCATACTCAGTGGCTGGCTTTCTGTGCTTCTGGGGGCTCGGTTAGCAGATGGTAGGCGCTCCTTTTAGAATCTTTACATGGAAAGCACAACATGATATTCAACTTTACATACTGTATAACCCATAGTATGTATTTATTTAGACTTTTATAGAATGTTATTAATTTCCCTTTTCTCTTAATACTATTTGTCATCAGCTTGCACATCCCCTGAAGAAGCTATTGTGAAACATGTTAGGATAAGGTGTTGCAAGTACCTAATTTTTCTGCCTTTAGGACCCCTCATGTATAACTTGTTCATGTATATTGTTGGACATTGCACTATGTGTGTTATTTTAATTGTATCCTAATAAACATATTTTTTATTAAACCTTATGTATTTAATTTGTACCAATACAAGCACCGTCAAAATCCCTCTTTTTCTCCCCACACGTATAAACTAATTTAATATATTTTGGAATAAGGCTGTAACATAACAAAATGTGGAAAAAGTGAAGTGCTGTGAATACTTTCTGGATGCATTATGGTTGCACTTTATACCTTACATTTTTTTAAGACACTTATGCTGGTTTATCCTCATTCTGTTCAACCTTTAGGCCCCTTTCACATTGGTGCGCTTTTGCCGTGCTAAAACTCACCTTTCCAGTGCAATAAAAAACCCATTAAAATTATTTTGCTATAAATTCAATGCAACTGTTCACATCAGTGTACTGCATTTGTGCTGTGATTTGAAAAGTTCTGCATGCAGCATATTTGGCTTTCAAAAACACACCTTCCATTGTAATTTAATAGGAACGCACCAAAAACGCATAAAAAATTTACCCACGGTGCGTTTGAGTCACATGTCCAAGTTTCACAGTTGCGTGCTAGGAGTCAGGAATCCAGAAAATGCATCAAAATGCATTGAAAGTCAAAACACAATATGCGTTTTTGCAAAACGTGTACTGTATTTCTTAAGTGCACCAATGTGAAAGGGCCCTTTCATACACCATTTGAATCCCATCATATTGGGTGGTTAAAGAATACAGACTATGTATCAAAAAATTCTGAATTTACTGAAATATGAAAGTAACAATGAACACAAAAAAAAAAACACTAGGTTGGACTTTGAAGTCAGATTGGACCAACAGTATTGGTTTAAAAAATTGTCATTCTATTTATACATACAAGTAAAAAAGGACATATAAAACATACATAGTATTAATATTAAAGAGGCATATATCCAGTCAGCCAAAAACACAGCCAAAAAGGGGGTCACATATACCCAAATGACATTCGAAAATATGACATCAACAAAATGGGTGAGCCTCTGTGCGTCTCGCTTGATCGCTTCTTCAGGACACACACAAGGGGGGTATAGAAACAGGTCTAACCGGTCTGGATGTGTGAAAATGCCTACAAAAAAGTCTCCCTGGCTTGGGCGCCAGAGCAACAAGGATAGTCAAGCAAACACTAATCCCAAATTGTCACAGATAGACAATTGCTCCTCTAGGGGAAAAATAAAATATAAAAAATCTTATATGGCAAACTTCACAAGAGACAATAATAATAAGATAGCTGCATAGACATCAGCAGCCAGATCATACTAATAAGATCAGTATAAAAAGGTTATTCCTGCGCCTAATCAGGGAAACAGAGCGTTTGTACTGCTGCACACACTGAAGTGGGGTACTTGAACCCCAGTGAAGGAGTAGAAAACGGCAAAGGTAATGATGCGCAGTACTATGACAGGAAGTTTAGCCTGGAGGCTAGTAAGCTTTATGGGCACTAAAAATATTAGGTGATATATATACTATCGCATAAAGTGAAAATATATGTGTAAAACAGTATGCGTGTTTTATGAGGGGATGAGGAGGGACCCTCACCACTATAACATTATGACATCCAGGATAAAAATATAGATGCAAACATACGAAAAGAAAACAATCGCAATATTTTAAAACTAGTGATTGCCAATGCGATTTGTTAGCTGACAAAATCGCATAAAGTGCCAGTGCCAAAGAATAACAAATAAATCTGTGCAAATATGCTCTACACCATAAAATAATTAAAACAATATAAATAAAGCAGTAAACAACTCAATAATTCAATTGTGCAGAAAGTGGTTAATTATAACTGACAAAAATCGCATAAAGTGCCAGTGCCAAAAAATAAGTCCGTGCAGATATCCTCTACACCATGAGCTAATTAAAACAATATAAATGCAGCAGTAAACAGCTCAATAATTCAATTGTGCAAAGAGTGAAAAAAAAAAAATCCAAATAAACGCATAAAAGTGTTGGTGCTGAGGGAATAAGTGCAAAATCCCTCTAGAATAATATGAAACTTGTGCACAATACCCAAAATATATGCCAAAATATCAAAATAAAAAATATATAAAAGATGAAAAATACATATGTCGGAAAATGTCCGTTATACTTGTGCGACAACCAGTGGCGATTATATCAAAGAATCGCATATAGTGCTAGTGTCTAAATACATGTGCACTATATAAAAAGCAATGTAATCGGTGAAAATAGTAGTGATGGTGAATATATCCCTTGTGGTCCTGTGTGGTCAGAATATGGGTGTCCCCTTACCTTACAGCTGTAAGGTAACAGCATGTAATATGTATATCATCAGGGTCCCTGGTATTCTTTATCCTTTGAGGTCCTGTATGTAAGGGGCTAAAAAGATGAGGAGGAAGGGAGCCCCATAGTGTAGTAATTTTTAACCATATAGTATTTTATTAAGGTAAATAATCAGGTACTCACAAATAAAGCAAGTTTCCAATACAGTGTATAAACGAGCCTCGAGCTCGATTTGCGTCACTTCCGGTAGCGTCCCGACGCGTGTTCGTCGCGGTCACGTGACTTCATCAGGGGATCAGGGATCAGCGTCGGGACGCTACCGGAAGTGACGCAAATCGAGCTCGAGGCTCGTTTATACACTGTATTGAAAACTTGCTTTATTTGTGAGTACCTGATTATTTACCTTAATAAAATACTATATGGTTAAAAATTACTACACTATGGGGCTCCCTTCCTCCTCATCTTTTTAACCCCTTACATACACACCAATTGCTGAGGTACCCACCACGCTGAATGCTGCTGAGTGATTACTTAAAGGGACCAACACAGCGCAATAGGCAGGATACTGACCCCAGGATCTGGGGACACCACAACAGGACCTCAAAGGATAAAGAATACCAGGGACCCTGATGATATACATATTACATGCTGTTACCTTACAGCTGTAAGGTAAGGGGACACCCATATTCTGACCACACAGGACCACGAGGGATATATTCACCATCACTACTATTATCACCGATTACATTGCTTTTTATATAGTGCACATGTATTTAGACACTAGCACTATATGCGATTCTTTGATATAATCGCCACTGGTTGTCGCACAAGTATAACGGACATTTTCCGACATATGTATTTTTCATCTTTTATATATTTTTTATTTTGATATTTTGGCATATATTTTAGGTACTGTGCACACGTTTCATATTGTTCTAGAGGGATTTTGCACTTATTCCCTCAGCACCAACACTTTTATGCGTTTATTTGGATTTTTATTTTTTCACTCTTTGCACAATTGAATTATTGAGCTGTTCACTGCTGCATTTATATTGTTTTAATTAGCTCATGGTGTAGAGGATATCTGCACGGACTTATTTTTGGCACTGGCACTTGCGATTTTGTCAGTTATAATTAACCACTTTCTGCACAATTGAATTATTGAGTTGTTTACTGCTTTATTTATATTGTTTTAATTATTTTATGGTGTAGAGGATATTTGCACAGATTTATTTGTTATTCTTTGGCACTGGCACTTTATGCGATTTTGTCAGCTATAACAAATCGCATTGGGAATCACTAGTTTTAAAATATTGCGATTGTTTTCTTTTCGTATGTTTGCATCTATATTTGATTTTTATCCTGGATGTCATGTTATAGTGGCGAGGGTCCCTCATCATCCCCTCATAAAACACGCATACTGTTTTACACATATATTTTCACTTTATGCGATAGTATATATATCACCTAATATTTTTAGTGCCCATAAAGCTTACTAGCCTCCAGGCTAAACTTCCTGTCATAGTACTGCGCATCACTACCTTTGCCGTTTTATACTAATAAGATCGTTGTTGCCCGATTTTAACACAGAAATGAAGTAGAAATTAGGGCTGCAACTAACGATTATTTTCATAATCGATTAGTTGGCCGATTATTTTTTCCATTAATCGATTAATAACCTTCAAAAAAAAAAAAAAAAGTGGGTCAAATTGACGTTCATTTTCAACCACAGTGATGGGAAAATTTAGAAATAATAGAAAACTTCTTAGTCAAGGGAATTTTCAGACAGTGTATGTGGTTTTCGTTCAGATATTACATTCATTTTAAAAACAAGTGAAAATTTCAAACAAAATTATTTCATTCAGCGAATGTACAAAGATTTTTAGTCTGAATATTCTCATCTGAAAATTGATCTGTGTGACCAGCATAAGGCTCAGTACACACCTATGCAGTTTGCTTTTGATTTGTTTCTGCAGTGCCTTTTGCTGTGCGTTTTGATTTTTGCGCACGTGATTTTCCTGCAATTTGCATTTTTGCTTTTTTTTGGGCAGATTAAAAAACACAAATTTCTGCAAAAACGCATTACATGCTTTTCTGCAGCTTTTCCATTGAAGTATATTGAACCAATAAAGCACCATTTTGATTTAAAAGTCCCTGACCCTTTCAGATGTTATCGTGTCCTATAGGAAATCATGTAAATGAACTGTAGTGCATTTCTGCAAAAAGCACCAAAAAAAAAAAAAACACAGATATGAACCTGGTTTAAGACATTTAGTAACATAATGGGGTTAAAAAAACTAAAATTAGCCCTTTATGGTAGAAAAAGCAAATAATCACTACTGTAAGGGGATCTTTTTTTACTGTAGAACGGTGAAAGTAATATTTACAGTAGCAATTATTTGCTCTTTGTATTATAAAGGGCTCATTTTAGGTTTTAACCCATTATGTTACTGGCCGATTAATCAATTATGAAAATAGTATTCGATTAATTTCATAATCGATTAGTTGTTGATTAATCGATTAGTTGTTTCAGACCTAGTAGAAATGATATTCTAAGCAACTCCAACCGAATCTATCCTCAGGGGGAGGCAAAAGCCAGACCCGGCTCACACACCCATATATTGTCTCAGGGAGCTGTCATCAGTTTTTTTTCTAGTGTTTAAATGATCTATACAGATGTGGCTTGAGAGTGACAAATTTTAAAACTACTGAAAGTAACAAAGAATAATGGAACAATGAGGGGTATACTTACTGGTCTCACTTTGTCCAAAAGAGGCATTCCTTTGCTCTGCACTGCATGAAACTGCAGCTGGTTAAATTCTGTTGCTATTCTTTCCAAGATCTGTCCAGTTAGCAATGTGCTTATAAAAGAAAAATATGCAATAAAAACATCTTATGAATACTGATGCACAACTTAAAATACACATTAGATAGAATTGCAACCCCAATTCCCAAAAAGTTGAGACGCTTTGTAAAATCTACATTAAAATAGAATGCAATGATTTGCGAATTTCATAAACCCATTTTTCATTCACAATAAAAAACATATCAAATGTTTAACTACTTGCTGCCCGCAGTAGTTTTACTGTGGGCGAGTGGCCCAGCCCCAGTGGACAATATACTGGTACATCACCAGCTATTTCTGGGTTTGCTGCCATGCCCCCCCACCCCGATCACTGCTACCTCTGATACTTTGCAAGATCAGGCCTGATCTATTCTAGCACTTTATTCTTATTCTTTATTTCTAGCACGCAGGCATTCCCTAATTGCTAGCCATGAGCTCTTTTTCCCATAGTCGCCACTAGGTAACTGTAAATTTAGCACCCAAAATAGGTAATCTAGTGAGGAGGCCTACAGGATTTTGAGTATGACAGATGAGAGCGAAGGGGAGTCCTTACTGACAGAATTTGGCTCAGAATATGAACCTGTAGAAAGCAGCAGCACCTGGAAAGGTAGCTCAGATGATGGCGAACAGATCCCTGCTAAAGCCAGGTGTACCCAACCTTAGGTTGCTGTGGTGCTAGAAACGCATAGTTATGCTCAAATGTAGCAGAGTGCCAGTACTAGCACTGCACTACCTTTTGGTGATTTGGCAAGCTCCAGCAGACTAGTACATCCTGGCCTTTTAGACACCACCACTGCGGTATCTCATGGTGAAATGATGAGTGCCAGAAGTGCACTACAAGCTGGTAAAGTGGCTAGCACTAGTAGCGTCATGCAACTGCAGCCACCAAGAATTAGAGCACAGGCCCGTAGATCCCATAGTAGCCTTTCTAGAGGTGCTTGAAAACCTCCAGTGGCTGCCCCCAGATTCAGCAGCACCTGTTATGCCCCCATTTCACAGCACAGTCCAGGGTTCTGGAAAGTGAACCTAACAAGCCCCTTGATTTTTATTTTAGCTGTTTTTTCACCGAAGACCTTTACAATTTGATTGTGGCCCATACTAAGGTTTATGCCCTACATTGCCACCAACCCAAATTCAAACCTTGCCAGGCCATCTCCATTAATGGAAACCTATCACGTTTTATGAAATTAAAACTTTTTTGGGCCTGACCCTTAACATGGACAAAGTGACATTAAAAAAGGCAAAATATAGAATTTTTAAAACACCTTACCTGTAAAATCCTTTTCTTTCATGTACATCGGGGGACACAGGGCCATAGTAATTACTATGTGGGTTATATCAGACCGAAAGGTGTGTACTCCCCTATATAACCTCTCCCTTTACTGAGGGTCCTCAGTTTTGTAGCCTAGCAATGCAAGTGTATACCAAGAATGGAGGGACCTCTGTGTCCCTGATGTACAACAAAGAAAAGGATTTTACAGGTAAGCTGTTTTAAAAATCCTATTTTCTTTTCTTACATCAGGGGACACAGCCATAGTTATTATTATGTGGGATGTCCCAGAGCAATGGCAACTGAAGGGTGGAAATAACAAAAGAGAAAGGAGACCAGAGGACTCATACTGCAGCCTGCAGCACACTGCGCCCGAAGGCAATATCCTCATGACCTTTAACATCGATTTGATAAAATCTGGTAAACATATGACCTGAAGACCAAGTCGCGGCCTTACAGTTCTGTACCATAGAGGCCTGATGATGCACCGCCCAAGAGGCACTAATCGCCCTGGTTGAGTGTGCTTTAACATGAAAAGGAGGAACTTTCTTCTTTAACCCCTTCCCGCCGAGCGTACGCAGATGTGTGTACTCGGCTTCCGGGGGTTATACCGGGATGATGCCCGCACCTGCAGGCATCATCCCGGTACCGGTTTTTACAGCGGGCGATTGGCTATCCAGCCATAACAACCGATGCGGCTAAAAGCTGCTCGGCTGTTATGAAGGAGGAGCGGGAGGGGACGTCCCCCCTCCCGCCGCTGTTACCGGTGCTCCCGCTCAATCAGGAGCACCAATTCACCGCTTCTGGCTGCTGGGCAGGGACTGAAATGAAGCGGCTTCATTCCAGTTTCGCTAATAGTAAACATGGAAGCGACGTCGTGACGTCACTTCCAGTTTACTCGGCTGCCAATGGCGCCGGTTTAAAAAAAATATACACTATTCAGAATCTCAGTTTTCGGTGATCTGAATACATTGAAGTGTAAAGGAGGGATCGGGGGCCTCTATAAAGAGTACCTGTCACCACCTATTACTGTCACAAAGGATGTTTACATTCCTTGTGACAGCAATAAAAGTGATCAATAAAAAAAACAAAAAAAAAAAACACAATTTATTCATTTAAACTAAAAAAAATAAAAAAAATAAAAAAAAAAATAAAAAAAAAATAAAAAAAATTATATATATATATATATATATATATATATATATATATATATATATATATATATAATTTTTTTTTTTTTTAAAGCGCCCACCGTCCCCACGAGCTCGCAAAGCAAAGAAAACGCATACGGAAGTCGCGCCCGCATATGTAAACGGTGTTCAAATCACACATGTGAGGTATCGCCGCGATCGTCAGAGCGAGAGCAATAGTTCTAGCACTAGACCTCCTCTGTAACTCTAACCTGGTAACCGTAAAAACGTTTTAAAATGACGCCTATTGAGATTTTTAGGTACCGTACTTTGTCGTCATTCCACGAGTGCGTGCAATTATAAAGTGTGACATGTTTGGTATCTATTTACTCGGCATAACATTATCTTTCACATTACGCAAAAAAAAAAATTGGCTAATTTTACGGTTTATTTTTTTTTTTTATCCATGAAAGTGTCCCTTTTCCCAAAAAGTTGTGTTTAAAACACCACTGCGCAAATACCGTGTGACAAAATATTGCAACATTTGCCGTTTTATTCTCCAGAGTCTCTGCTAAAAAAAAAAAAAAAAAAATTATATATATATATATATATATATATATATAAAATGTTTGGGGGTTCCAAGTAATTTTCTAGCAAAAAATATGGATTTTAACTTGTAAACACCAAATGCCAAAAATAGGCTTAGTCAGGAAAGGGTTAAACCATAAGCCTGAATAATGACCTGACGAATCCACTTGGCAATAGTGGATTTTGATGCTGCCTGTCCTCTCTTTGGACCATCTGGCAGTACGAACAAAACATCTGTTTTACGAACCTGAGCAGTCGCCTTTAAATATACTCTGACTGCTCTCACTACATCAAGGGAACGTAGTGCCTTTTCTTCAATAGATCGAGGCTCTGGGAAGAAAGAAGGAAGAACAATATCTTGGTTTAAGTGAAAACCTGTCACAACCTTTGGCAGGAATTCAGGATGAGGGTATAACACCACCTTATCCTTATGCATGATCAGATATGGCTCCTTGCAAGACTCTTCTAGCAGAAGATATGGCAACCAGAAAGACTTTCTAGTCAAGAGAACCAAGGGAATTTCACGTAAAGGTTCAAAAGGCTTTCTGCAAAGCCGATAAGACCAAATTCAAATCCCAAGGATTTAGAGGTGCCTTGTTAAGGGGATTGATCCATGTTACACCCTGAACAAATCTACGTACTAAAGAGTGATATAAGCCAAAGACCGTTGAAAAAAACCTTAGTTAGACTTACCGGTAACGGTATTTCTACGAGTCTTTCAGGACAGCACCTGGAGAGAGCATAGCTCCACCCACTGTCCCAGGAAACACTGCAGTCAGTTTTCTTTATAGACCGGACCCTTCCACCATGGCCTCAGTTGTTTTAGAGTACCTCCAGTCATGTTGAAATTAGATAAGCAGAACATAGAAATAACACAACATTTTATAATACTTTAGGGCAGGTCATCGGTTCTGTCCTGAAAGACTCATAGAAATACCGTTACCACTATGTCTAAGGTTTTCTCACCTCGTCTTTCAGGACAGCACTTGGAGATGATAGAAGAGTATTTACTCTAGGGTGGGACATCCGCCTGTAGGACTTTTCTGCCAAAGTACTACTCTGATGCAGAGAGAAAATCCAATCTGTATTGGCGGGTGAAAGTGAAGAAGCTTGTCCACGTAGCAGCCTTGCAAATCCATCCCGGAGAAGCCCCTGCCCATTCCACCCAGGATGTTGCTACTGCCCTGGCTGAATGGGCCCTTACTCCTGCGGGAGGATCTACCCCTGAAGTTTTGTAGGCTTCACAGATGGCCATTCGCAGACACCTACTTATGGTGTTTTTGGAAGCCATGTATCCCTTTCGTGGGCCAGAGAATAGTATAAACAGTGAATTTGATTTTCTAAATTCACTTGTGATCTTTAGATAGTGTAGTATGCATCTCCTTACATCCAGGCTGTGAAAGTCTCTTTCCCTCCTGCCGGGTGGTGAAGGGCAGAAGGTCGGGAGAACTATCTCCTGTGGCCTGTGGAATACCGTTGAAACCTTAGGCAAAAAACCCTGGTCAGTTCTCAGCACTACCCGGTCCGGAAATATAGAACAGAAAGGTTCAACAATGGATAGGGCCTACAAGTCGCTAACCCTTCTGGCTGATGTGACTGCTACTAAGAGTGCTAGTTTAAGCGACCAGAAATTTAACTGATGCTTCCTCTAGAGGCTCAAAGGGCCCTTTAGTCAGACCTTGCAATACCAGAGATAAGTCCCATTTTGGGAAAAACTTAACAGGTACTGGCCTAGCTCTGGTCAGTGCCTTAAAAAAAAAAATCTAATAAGGGGGTCCTGGGATAATTGCCTCTCCAGGAATACAGAGAGGGAGGCTACTTGCACCTTTAGGGTGCTAATGGTCAACCCTCTTTCCATTCCTTTGTGTAGGAACTCTAACACGGAAACAACTTCCCTTGGTGAGAAAACGTTACTTACGCACCAGGAGTTAAAACATTTCCATGTCTTAAAATAAATTGATCTAGTGACCTTCTTTTGGCTGTCTAGTAGTGTTGAAACTAACTTATTAGACAGGCCTTTATTTCTTAGGATCTGCTCCTCAGTAACCAGGCGGCTAAACTTAGGTGCCCAATACTGGGATGTTGAAGGGACCCCTGGGTTAGAAGGTCTTTCTGTAAAGGAAGACACCAATGGGGTCCCACCGCCATCTTTTGTACAGTTGAAAACCATGTCCTTTTGGGCCAAAACGGGGCTACTAGGATCATGGTCATGGATTCCCTCTGCAGCTTTTTTAGCACTAATGGCATCATTTGGAAGGGGGGAAAGGCGTAGCACAAGTATAAGGTCCATGGTCCATGCTTGGTCTTGTGTTTAGGAGAATTAAGTCTCTACCTTCGTATTGGAGTGGGATGCGAACAGGTCTATTTGGGGAGTTCCCCATTTTTCTGTTATCTTCTGAAATATCTTCGTATTTAGACTCCACTCCGATTCCAATACCCTTTCCCTGCTTAGGAAATCTGCGATCTGATTTAGATCTCCCTTTAGGTGTACTGCCGTCAGAGATGCAAGATTGGACTCTGCCCAGGACATAATCTGAACAGCTGAGGTAAGCAACACTTTGCTCCTCGTGCCCCCCTGTCTTGTTACATAGGCCACTGCTGTGGCATTGCCTGACAACACCTGAATGTGATGACGCAGAACTTGGTCTCTGAAAGCCCATAGTCCCAGGAGAATGGCCCTCAGCTCCCTCCAGTTGGAGGATCTCCTGGCCTCCCTGGTTGTCAATGTTCCCTGGGCCATCTGCCCTTCCAGATGAGCACCCCAAACCCAGAAGCTTGCATCTGTTGTCAGTCTTTGTTCTATGGGAAAAGTCCATAGTAGACCCCTGTCCAAATTTGACCGATTCCTCCACCACCATAGTTTCCTCTGAACTTGAGGGGGGATCCTGATCAATCTCTAAAGGTTCTCCGTAGGACAAATTCCTGAGAATTGTCTGCTGGAGCTCCCTTGCATGGGAACGTGCCCATTGTACTGCTGGAATTGAGGACATGAGGAGGCCTAGAACTGACATGGCTGCCCTGACTGAGATTGGCAGATTTGTCTGAGTCACTTTTACTGCCTTTTGTACCCTTGCTATCTTTTCCTCTGGGAGAAAAATCCTTTCCCGAATGGAACTGATGGTATACCCCAGCAATTTTATTGTCTGGGACGGGATCATTTTTGATTTTTCTTTGTTGACGATTCCATCCGAGATTCTCCAGATGTGACCTTGTCACTTCCAAATCTTTCTCCAGTAGCTCCCTTGTTCTGGCAAATAGTAAGAGGTCGTCCAGGTATGGAACTATGGATATCCCCCTTAATCTAAGGGGTGCCAGGGCCCCTGCTATAATTTTTGTAAATATCCTTGGTGAGGATGACAGGCCGAAAGGGAGGGCTCTGAATTGTAGATGTGTGATCGACTCTCCCATCTTTACTGCTAATCTGAGGTATTTCTGTGATGTCGGGGCTATGAGTACATGCAGGTATGCATTCCTCAGGTCTATTGAGGCCAAAAAACAGCCTGCAGTCAAAAGGTTTTTTACTGAAAAAAATGTTCCAGATTCCTAGCCACCACGGTTGATGCCATTGCTGGTTTTAAATTGGCTGGAGTAGGCATGACCGGGGGAGGGCCACGGGATGACGTAGGAACGCTCTAGCGGGAGGGAGGGGTTACGAGGAGGCTGAGTAGGAGAAGGCGTGCGGAAGAGGAATACAGAGCAGGAATATGCCGGAGGGTGAGAGGCTCCGGCAATGAAAGACACCGCCGCAAGACGCCGTTCCGGAATCTGCCTACCCACCGGCCGTAAATAACAGCTGTTACCTCGTCTCCTCTCCGCCGCCCCCCCCCCAACCTCTCTGGAACCGAAGGGAGATAATGGAAAGCAAGATCAAGGAAAGCAACAGATAAGCTAAGTGCTGTATACCTCTGCAAGTTTTAGTTGTCTTAAATGATAGCATATCTAAACTACCAGGGGTAAAGAAAGGACTGTAATAGCTGTAAAGGGACAACATGAAGGATGATATATTTTCTCTCTGGGACATATAATTTAGATCAATATTGCGCTTGCTGCTGGAACTATCTATAAATAGACACAAGATATAAAGACACCAGGCTGCAATGTTTTAGAAAAATTGTATGAATACTATTAACCACTTAACAACCGCCCATTGCCGATTAATGGCTTCAGGGCGGTTGTTTAACTCTGAGAGGCCGTTAATTAACGGCCTCCCAGAATTCTGCTCTCGCGCGCCCCCTGGGGCGCGCACACGAGAGCATCCGTGACCGCTGGGTCCAGTGGACCCGGCGCATCACGAATCACGGTAAACGGCCGCTCATCGCCGCCGTTTACCACGTGATCGCTCCGTCAAATGACGGAGTGATCACTTGTAAACAAGCCGGCGTCATGTTATGACGCCGGTTCCTCCCTCCCCTCTCTGTACCGATCGGTACAGCGGAGGGGGAAGAGATCGGTGTCAGCAGCGATGTGGGCTGCATCTGCAGTGCCCACATCGCTGCTCACCGAAAATTAACCCCTCAATTCCCTGCAAATTCCCTGCAACTACTCTGCAATTCCCTGCAACTACTCTGCAAATTCCCTGCAACTACTCTGCAATTCCCTGCAACTACTCTGCAATTCCCTGCAACTACTCTGCAATTCCCTGCAACTACTCTGCAATTCCCTGCAACTACTCTGCAATTCCCTGCAACTACTCTGCAATTCCCTGCAACTACTCTGCAATTCCCTGCAACTACTCTGCAATTCCCTGCAACTACTCTGCATTGCTCTGCGTTGCCCTGCAACTACTCTGCGTTGCCCTGCAACTACTCTGCGTTGCCCTGCAACTACTCTGCGTTGCCCTGCAACTACTCTGCGTTGCCCTGCAACTACTCTGCGTTGCCCTGCAACTACTCTGCGTTGCCCTGCAACTACTCTGCGTTGCCCTGCAACTACTCTGCGTTGCCCTGCAACTACTCTGCGTTGCCCTGCAACTACTCTGCGTTGCCCTGCAACTACTCTGCGTTGCCCTGCAACTACTCTGCGTTGCCCTGCAACTACTCTGCGTTGCCCTGCAACTACTCTGCGTTGCCCTGCAACTACTCTGCGTTGCCCTGCAACACTCCGCAATGCCCTGCAACACTCCGCAATGCCCTGCAACACTCCGCAATGCCCTGCAACACTCCGCAATGCCCTGCAACACTCCGCAATGCCCTGCAACACTCCGCAATGCCCTGCAACACTCCGCAATGCCCTGCAACACTCCGCAATGCCCTGCAACACTCCGCAACGCTCTGCAATACCCTGCAACGCTCTGCAATACCCTGCAACCCTCTGCAACACCCGCCAATACCCTGCAACACTCTGCAATGCTCTGCAACCCCCGCCGATACCCTGCAACACTCTGCAATGCTCTGCAACCCCCGCCGATACCCTGCAACACTCTGCAATGCTCTGCAACACCCGCCAATACCCTGCAACACTCTGCAATGCTCTGCAACACCCGCCAATACCCTGCAACGCAGTACTCTGCAACACCATGCTCTGAGATACCCAGCCATAGTCGGTGATACCCTGCAATACCCAGCCATAGACATCTCCCGCCGCCCTCCGCCCTCCGGTGCTTCTACCGAATCGCTAATACGATCAAAGCCAGAATCTTTTTTTTTTTTCAGGCTTCCCAGCTTAGAGGTGAGATGTGGGTCTTATTGACCCCACATCTCACTGTAAAGAGGACCTGTCATGCCATATTCCTATTACAAGGGATGTTTACATTCCTTGTAATAGGAATAAAAGTGATCAAAAAAATTATTTTTGGGGAAAAAAATGTCAAACTAAAATAAATAAAGTAAAATGAACAATAAAAAAAAATGTTTTTTTGAAAGCGCCCCTGTCCCCATGTGCTCGCATGCAGAAGCGAACGCATGCGTAAGTCCCGCCCACATATGAAAACGGTGTTCAAACCACACATGTGAGGTATCGCTGCGAACGTTAGAGCGAGAGAAATAATTCTAGCCCTAGACCTCCTCTGTAACTCAAAACATATAACCAGTAAAAAAAATGTAAATCGTCGCCTATGGGGATTTTTAAGTAGCGACGTTTGCCGCCATTCCACGAGCGTGTGCAATTTTGAAGAGTGACATATTAGGTATCTATTTACTCAGCGTAACTTCATCTTTCACATTATGCAAAAATTGGGCTAACTTTACTGTGTTTTTTTTTTTTAAGCACAAAACAGTTTTTTTTTCCAAAAAAAAGCATTCGAAAAATTACTGCGCAAATACCGTGCGAGATAAAAAGTTGCAAAGACCACCATTGTATTCTCCAGGGTGTTTGCTAAAAAAACATATATAATGTTTTGGAGTTCTATGTAATTTTCTAGCAAATAAATGATGATTTTTACATGTAGGAGAGAAATGTCAGAATTGTCCTGGGTGCTCCAGAACACCTGATGGCGCTCCATGCATGTTGGGCCTCTGTATGTGGCCACGCTGTGTAAAAGTCTCACACATGTGGTATCGCCATACTTGGGAGTAATAGCAGAATGTGTTTTGGGGTGTAATTTGTGGTATGCATATGCTGTGTGTGAGAAATAACCTGATAATATGACAATTTTGTGAAAAAAAAAAAAAAAGTAAAAAGAATCTTGATTTTGCAAAGAATTGTGGGAAAAAATGACAACTTCAAAAAACTCATCATGCCTCTTACTAAATACCTTGGAATGTCTTCTTTCCAAAAAGGGGTCATTTGGGGGGTATTTGTACTTTTCTGGCATGTTAGGGTCTCAAGAATTGAAATAGGCTGTCAGTCCTTCAGGTGTGATCAATTTTCAGATATTGGCACCATAGCTTGTGGACTCTATAACTTTCACAAAGACCAAATAATATCCACCAATTTGTACTTATTTTTACCAAAGATATGTAGTAGTATAAATTTTGGCCAAAATTTATGAAGAAAAAATTACTAATCTGCTAAATTTTCTAACAGAAACAAAGAAAAATTTGTTTTTTTACAGAATTTTCTGTATTTTTTCTTTTATAGCACAAAAAATAAAAAACCCAGCGGTGATTAAATACCACCAAAAGAAAGCTCTATTTGTGTGAAAAAAAGGACAAAAATTTCATATAGGTCCAGTGTTGCATGACTGAGTAATTGTCATTCAAAATGCGAGAGCACCGAAAGCTGAAAATTGGTCTGGTTATTAAGGGTGTTTAAGTGCCCAGTGGTCAAGTGGTTAATGCACTGAAAGTGGTCAGCTGGATATCAGACTTCTCCCCGCCGCCCCCCCCACCTCTTCGGAAGCAGCATAACAGCAGCTCTTTTGTAGGTTGGGAGGAACCAAGGAAGATAAACGAGTGCAAGAGATAAGATAAGTGCTATTTATCTCTGCAAAACTTAGTTGTCTTAAATAAGAACATGCCTAAACTATCATGGTTAGTAAAACTGGAGTAAAAGTAAAGAGATAGCATGAATGATGACATATGCTTTTCCTGGGACATATAATTCAGATTAATACTATACTTGTTGCTGAGACTTTCTGCAAATAGATATAAGATACCAGGTGGGAATGAAGGAAATGCCCAGGGAAATTGTTTGAATATTATTAACCAGACTGAAAGCGGCCAGTGAGGATGAAACAAGCATGATATAAGACATACATGATGGAATGAACGAACATCTCCTTAGCTGCCTGCTTTCAGAAAATCAATCCGGATCTTTAAATGTAACGATAGGAGGTTAATATAAGGTAACCCCCCGGAAAGAATCGCATGGCACCCCTGCATAGCCACTCAAAAATCGCACATTTTCCAACATATGAGCAGTGATGTAACTCGGTTGAGTAATACAGTTACAGCTTGTAGGAAACTGCATGAAGGACAGCATATGCATGGAAAGCGATCCTATTTTTCATTTTCTTATTTTCCAGGGAGCCCAGCAGGAATTTTCCAGAGTAAACATAACCATATATAGTACGTATGTCCCTATAGAATTCGATGACCTGCTAACATAGAGGTAAAACACCAGGAGAGGCACAACAGCGGGGGAAACCCCCTATTAACCCATAAATGAAATTATGGTATGTGACCTATAGGTGTATATTAAGGAAATAGGGACGGAGGACACTATTGCGTAATAGATAAATCTGACTGTGGCGCCACTTGTTTTTTCTCTCTTTTTTTTTTTGACCCTCTCTCCTTGTCTCGGAGGGAGGGAGGAAGAAAGAGAAGAGATAATAAAAATAAATGTTTTGGACAGAAATTATCTGCCCTCGACTGACCACAAAGTAGGAGGAGAAACATTTATAGCAGGCTGACAGACTCGGGGGGGGAAAATCGCTCAGCCATAACCAAGGGGTCTTACCCTGGTAGATATATGTAAGGGGCTGATCGGAGGGAAATCTTTGATGTAAAAGCACCAGCCGCAGAAAGAGGACGTGAGAAGACCAGCAAACTGGGGAGACGATCACGGGAAGCAAAAAAAGCAAAATGAGTAGAGCCTCAAAGCAAAATACTAAGGGGGGCCTTAAGACCCCAAAAAATCCCACCACGGAAAGCACCATAAAACAATATATGACTCAAGGAGCTAGCCCAAGAGGAGGAGGGAAGGAAAAGGCACCTCCAAATCATGGAGGAAAAAGGGGGGCGGAAAAAACAGTAGGGGAGACCCCGGATCAGTCTAGAGACGAACTGACAACGGAAAGCGAATTGGAACTAAGTAAAAATGAAGATCAGAGGATGGATGATCTTGGAATAACAAAAGGGGCCATGAGGGAGATGCTCCAAAAATTGGAGAACTCTATAAGATCAGATATTAGTCTGCTAAGAAGTGACCTTGGTCATATGCTAACGAGAGTTGAAGCTGTGGAAGAAAGAACTGAGAATCAAGAACAGAAGTTAAACAAAGTACAGACGCAAGTCAAATTAATCTCTCAGAACCAGAGAAGAATTCTTTATCGACTCGAAGACCAGGAAAACAGAAATAGAAGACTAAATCTGAGAATAAGAAATGTCCCAGAGAACAAGAAAGAAGATTTAAGGGAGGTTTTGAAAGATATATTTCGCCCCATACTAGGCAATGCAGAGGGGGTACTCCCTTTGTTAGAGAGGGTGCATCGGGTCGGGAGGATAGGATCTGAAGAAACAGGAAGGGGAAGATCCCGCGATATTATCGTAAGGTTTGAACATTATGAAGATAAAGCGGAGATCTGGAGGAAATTAAGGGGAAAACCCCCATTAAAATATGCAGAAACAGAAATACAAATCTTCCCGGACCTAGCATTTGAGACCCAATCCAGAAGGCGTCTTCTGAAACCTCTCTTGGAACAGATGAGAGTACAGAACATTAGATACAGATGGGGCTTTCCGGCTTGCCTGTTGGCATTTAAAGATGGAATAACAGCTAAATTAAGCTTCCCTGAAGAGTTAAGAGAATTCTGTGAAAAACTGGAGACTCAAACTCCAAGTCTACCCGGCTGGACAGATGAGCTTGAGGAAATACCTTAAATGTCACCCAACTTAAATGATAAACCAGAAGAGGAAGAGATAGGGATCTCGGGGGAGATTGGGGGGGGGAGGGGTGGAGAGGTAGGGGGGATGTATGATGTCTGACCGGCTGGGGGGGCAGTCCCATTCCCACCCCTATGAGGAGATACATCAAAGTAGGGAGGGAAAGGAGGCAACAGGCGAACCCCACCTTAGAGCACTAAGACTTAGAAATGGCCAGAGATTTGAGGCCAATTGATAAGTCGAGGGCCGTAGGATGGCCAAAACATGGGGGGGGGGGTGGGGAGGACGGGGATGTGGGAGGGAAAGTGGGTTATGGGAAGAAAGGGGAGGGAGGGAGATGTCAGTAGTGAAACCCTGCGGGGGAAAAAGAGGAAAAAAAAAAAAGAAAATATGGTCATGATAGAGCATATAGATAAAAAGAAAATGCAATTAAATTTTCTGTCTTATAATGTCAGGGGGCTCAACACAGCAAAAAAGAGGCATAAAATCCTAGTAGAATTAAAACAGCTAAAGGCAGAGGTGATTTTTCTTCAGGAGACGCATATATCACATACGTCAAGGAGTAGGCTTTACTCTAAAGACCATCCGAAATGGTACTATGGGGATACGATTTCAAAGAGGGCAAGAGGAGTAGCGATAGGATTCGGGAAAGATATCCGATTTACTGTAGAAGGAAGAGAAGCAGACCCAGAAGGAAGATACTTATTTCTGAAAGGAAAACTAGGAAATACTGGATATACATTGGCTAATATTTACTCCCCAAATAAAAATCCTATACATTTTTTGAGCGGAATACTGGCCAAAATACAAGAATTTAAAAGTGGCCATGTAGTCATAATGGGAGATCTGAATCTCTGTCTAGATCCCGTACTTGATAGCTCGTCCCGAGTGCTGGGAAGGAGTAGTACTCAATTAAAAAGGTTAATCCAAAACTTAAATAAAAACCAATTAGCAGATGTATGGAGGGTACAACACCCTAAGATAATAGACTATACATTCTTCTCCCCAGTACACGGGACGTACTCAAGGATTGATTATATTCTAGTAGAACACAGAGCCCTAGAGACGGTACTGGAAACAAGCATAGAAATAACAACACAGTCAGATCACGCGCCTATAAAAATGAAAATGCAGATTCCCGGACAGTGCGCCTCTAGGTGGCGATTAAATGATACGCTGATTCTTGATAAGGAGGGGGGGGAAGCAGTGAGTAAGGAATTAGAGAAGTACTTTCTGAATAATGAGACCGAAGGAATCTCCGGGCAGGTTCTGTGGGATGCCCACAAAGCGTATATTCGAGGGATCTTGATCGCACGAGGCTCGCAGAAAAAAAAAAAACGCGTAGAAAGGAGTAAAACTCAGAGAGGAAATTCTTAGAATAGAACAACAACATAAAAAGGGGTTTGCAGATAAAAAGTTATATCAAAAATTAATGTCCAGGAGAGAAGAACTACGGGGGCTAATGGAACAAGAAACCAAAAAATATTATAACCAGCTTAATAAAGTGAGGTATCAAGAAGAAAATAAACCCACTAAATATCTAGCTAGGATGCTTCAAAAGAAAAAAGCTATGAACTACATAGAGAAAATTCAAACAGAAACCGGGGACATAGTATACTCTTCAAAAGAAATAGCCGAATCATTTAAAACATATTACGGGAAATTATATGCGGTAAAAAATAATTTAATAAATAAAAAAGATAAACCAAAAGAAATTGTTAAATATCTAAACAAGGCGAGACTCCCCAGGATTAGTGAAATTGATAAAGACTATCTAGAAAACCCCATAACGGAAGCAGAAATAAATGAGGCATTAGCGGAATCAGCCCCTGGGAAAAGCCCCGGACCAGACGGTCTGACAATTAGTTATTACAAAAGGTTCAAGAATATTTTGACACCGAAACTCTGTAAGTATATGAACGGGATTGGGACAGAGTACGCTATGAGTAAAGAGGCGTTATCTGCCTCAATAACGATCATACGAAAAGAGGGAAAAGATGAGACCAAGTGTGCCAGTTATAGACCAATATTACTCCTAAATGAGGACACTAAACTGTTTGCTAAGGTGTTAGCAAATAGAATGAAAAAAGTAATGAATATACTGGTACACCCGGATCAGACTGGGTTTATCCCTGGGAGAGAGGGAAAGGATAATGGGGTGAGAACCTTACTGGATTCTATCTCAAAGGAAGAGGACGGAACCCCCGGCTCTGTTATTGTCAACAGATGCCCAAAAGGCCTTTGATAGAGTCGATTGGGGATTCATGTTTCAGACAATGGATAAAATGGGCATCGGTCCCAGGATGGTCAGATGGATTAAAATGATGTATGATCACCCTACAGCGACTGTAAACATTAATGGGTTGCCCTCCTCTTCCTTTGAAATGGAAAATGGGACCAGACAGGGATGCCCACTCTCACCACTTCTTTTTGTGCTCTCGTTGGAACCCCTACTCGCGACAATTAGAAACAACACGGAAATAATCGGAATTAAGGCAGGGCAGGAGGAACATAAACTTGCAGCATATGCAGATGATGTACTGTTTTATATAAGTAACCCTGAAGATTCTCTGCCTAAGATAACAAAGGCCCTGGATGAGTATGGGAAACTATCAAATTTCAAAATTAACCAAACAAAATCTGAAATCCTTAATATAAATGTAGGCCCGCTGGAAACACAACTAATCCAATAACAGTGTAAATTTAAATGGACTAAAGATTTGAAATATCTTGGAATAAAATTGGCAAATACCCTGGATAAGATATACCGCTTAAATTTTATCCCTCTATTAAATGAAATAAAAACTGAACTCAGAAGAGCAAGTAATAGACCGATCTTGTGGATAGGCCGAATAAATGTGTTCAAAATGTTTATTCTTCCAAAAATTGTATATAAATTCCAGATGTTGCCGATTGAAATTCCATCTAGCTATTTCAAAAAGCTAAAATCAATAATGAGTAAATATATATGGAACAATAAAAAACCCAGGATCTCCCACGGGGTATTAAAACAAGAAAAAGGGAGGGGAGGATTAGCGGTCCCTGATTTACAATACTACTATCAGGCGGTAGTTCTATCAAGAATTGTCGAATGGGTGAAAGGAAAAAAAAAAAAAAAGAGGAAAAAAGATGGGTTAATTTAGAATATATATATATACACAGTAAAGCACAATTAAATAAGATAATATGGAACCCCCCAAAAAATAGGGCACTAGATATAGACACAAATAAGTTAACACAGATTGCACTGAAGATATGGGATAAGGAGTATAAAAGATTAAATGGACACTATAATTCACCGCTGATAACTTTAAAAGATAACGAATACTTCCCCCCGGGTAGAAGGGTGATAGGAGGGAACTGGATAAGACTCGAGGGGTCACAAATAAAAGATATAATTAAAAAAGGGAAACTCCTTTCACATGAAGAATTAGTGCACATGGGATTCATGAGAAGGGATAGGTGGCGATATCTCCAGCTGACTCGTTTCATTGAAAAATTACCCCAGCCGATTAGATCTGAAGAGGATCTGACAGGGGTGGAACAACTATGTATGGCCGACAGAGCAAAGGGTATAATCTCAAAGCTATATGGGCTATTGATACGGGCTAGCTGGAAAGAAACGCCGCCATATATAAATAAATGGGAAAGGGAACTGGGGTCACAAAAGGGTAAAGAAACAATAAATAAAATATTGAAAATGACACACTGTTCGGAAAGGGATAATAAAACAGCTGAGATGAACTACAAACTTATGTCCCGTTGGTATAACACTCCGGATAAGTTATCTAAATACCAACAAGGCGGGGCTGTGGAAAAACAGGTACCATGACACATATTTGGTGAGAGTGTGCCAAAATTAAGGTATATTGGGAAAAGATCCTTCAAATGATAAAAGAAATAACTTAAATAACATTGAAATCAGACCCCTGGATAGTACTCTTTCATGGTACGGAGGGCGGGGTTAAACAATATCAGGATACAATTATCCCGCACCTATTAAACGCCGCGAAAAAACTGATCCCTAAAAAATGGCGAGAGGTAGAGTGCCCAACAACATGGGAGTAGGTAGATGCGGTTGAGGAAATATATAATATGGAAAGCCTGAGTCTGAGAGAAGAAGAGGAAAGGGTAACATTCTTAAAAAAATGGAGAGGTTGGAAACAATTTAAGCGAGACTGGAGTTACTCTGCACAATTAAGACCATAAAGACTAGGTTATTAGGAGAAGGGACACTACTGACATGGGGACAATGGGAGGAGGGGGGGGTAGTATAACTTTAGTGAAAAATTGGGAGTAAGATGCAAGAATAGTTTTAAGAATATGAAATAAAAGTTTTATAAACATTTCTATTTAACTACATAAGTAAGCAATAAGAAAACAGCCACAATGATGTGAAGATTAATTTTAAGAGACAATAATGAACGTCAAGTTGATTCATGGTCTCAGGTGAAGATTCGCTGACGTGGCAAAAAAAAAAAAAAATAATAAATTAAATTGGCTGGAGTAGAATCCCATGCCTTTTTAAATAGGGAGTCTGTTCTCTTGTCCATGGGGTATTTCAGGACACCCATGTCCTTGAAGGCCAAGTCCGTGTTCCTGGACACCTGTGAAAAGGCTGCATCAAGCTTTGGCTTCTTATTCCAGACCTGATCACTGTTATCCTCGAAAGGGAATCTTCTCTTAAGAGATTTAGAGAAAAAGGGAGCCCTCTCTGGGTCCTTCCATTCTCTTAACCATTTCGGATATAAATTTATGGACTGGAAATACCCAGTGTTTTACTTCCCTCATGCCCTGATACATCCTATCATGCATGCAAGAACAGTTGAGCCCTGTCATCCTTGATGTTTAAGGTTGTATGTATTGTCTTTAACAGATCATCAACATCTTCCAAAGACAGACAATCTATAGCGAGAAGAAGAAACTTCTTTCTTCTTCCTTCTCTTTCACAGAACCTGGGGAAACACCTTTCTCCTTGTCCTCTGAATCACTGTCATTTCTCGGTGCAGAGATATGTGGATGAGAACAGGATGGTGAATTGCCACCACTGTTTGACTGTGCCGCCGGATGTTTAAGAAAGAACGAAATGATTCAAATGTATCCGCTAGCTCTTTCCGGAAGGAACTTAAGTTCTTCTGATTGGGTAGCAGGTGTAGCGGGGGAGGTTTCTTCCCTAACTAGGTCTGCTATACATGTCTTGCATAATGCTTTAGCCCATGACTCTCTAAGCCTATTTTTGCAAGACGGGCATTTCCTCTTAGGAGGAGGGGAGGAATGTTTGATCTTTTCCTTGACTTTAGTCTGAAATACACCAACACAAAGCCCTATTAAATCATCACATAATAAATGATTAACAGCATTACCTAAGAGAAGAAACAATAATAAGCTGCCAAGGAAAAAAAAGAGCTAACCCTTTAGCCCCCATGCTTGTTACTGCAGCTTAACCCCAGTGACTCTTCCCCCATAAGTCACATATAAGCATATAACACACACTCTCCTTAGAACATCTTTAAAAAACCAAGGAAGAGTGGTGCAGGCTCCCTTGCCCCCCCCCCCAGGGGAACAAGGGAGGGAGAAAAAACAAGACCTTTAGCTAAGTTACAGGGACCACTGCCCCTGCTTACCCGAGTCTGTCTGTTAGTGGCTCCTGCCACTGCCGTCTGTTCCTCCATAGCGCTGAGGCTGTAGCGGTGTCCGGCTACTTTTATTTTGAATTCCCTGGTCCTTTCGCCGCTGCAGGGACTGGAAATTGAACACCAGTTTGAGGTTGCCTCCTCCCCCTGCGTTCCATCGGCTGGAACCGGAAGCAGCGTCGCACTGCTGGAGGTCCCGCCCCCGGCCGGAGTGACTCGCTGCCCGGGACCCGGAAAAAGCATGGAAGCCGATACACAGAGGAGGCGCTGCCTACACCGCTGTGCAGCACGCCATCCTCTACCAGCCCACAGCGCCGGTCTAATGAGAGCGGAAACCCCTGCAGCCTGAACCCTCGCTGGGTATGAAGGGGAGCAGGCACAGAGAATCCCCCACACAAGGGAAGATGCTGGGTTGGCCTGAAGACAAAACTAAAAAAGGACAACAGGTTTGCCCCATACTGTCCCCCCCTGGAGAGAGCATAGCACACCCCTGGTTCCCTGGAGCGCTTCCACTATGGTCGGAGGAAACACTACAACTGAGGCCATGGTGGAAGTGTCCGGTCTATAAAGAAAACAGACTGCAGTGTTTCCTGGGAAAGTGGGTGGAGCTACACTCTCTCCAGGTGCTGTCCTGAAAGACGAGGTGAGAAATATTGACAAGGCCGAGATCTGGCCCTAGATAGTATTCAAGGACAGATTAATTTGTAGGAAATCAAGGATCCTTCCTATGACATATTTCCTGGGGTAGGGAAAAAGGAAAGAAACTGCGTTACGGGGTTGCATCTGTGAGAGATCTTATGAAGATCTAATGGAAGCTGCAATTCTACTGTACGCCAAAAATACAGGAAGACAAACGGGAAAATTATTTGAACTGCGCTAACCTATAACACTATTAAATTGATTAAATGTAGAGTGACCTTACTACTAGGGTCAGACCATGCTGGCCACAAGAATGATTCAAAAGCCACGTCAATCTGAAACACCCTTAATAGTGACCAAAAGCCAATATGCTAGTGTCTAATATACAAAAACACGAGTAAAATCAAATATTAAGTGACTAAAATATGCATCAGATCCATAACAAATATTAAATATCCAGTGACTAAAATGTGCACCAAATGAATAGTGAACAAATGTGAAAGTAACAAATATATATATAAAAAAAAATTCAAGTCCAAGGAGTCCAAGGAACTCCTACTGCCATCTTTATGATTTCAGCAAACCAAGATCTTCTAGGCCACGCTGGGGGCACCAGAATCACCTCCTTTTGTTCCCGCTTGATCCTGCGAAGAAGAAAATGCGGAAGAAGCAGAACTGGAGGACATGCATAGATCAGAGGAAACTGATCCCATGGGAAGACTAATGCGTCTGTTCCGCATGCTAGCGGATCCTTTGTTCTCGACACAAAGTTGTCGACTTTTTTGTTCAATCTGGACGCGAACAAGTCTACGTCCGGAGTACCCCATCTTTAACATATCGCTAGGAAGATGTCGGAGTGAAGAGACCATCTTCCCAGAAATAATTGATTGAGGATTCACCTCTTTTTGGGCAGCACTAATCCTCGTGCCCCCCTGGTGATTGATGTAAGCCACAGCCCTGGCATTGTCGGACTGAATCCTGACAGGATAGTCCCTCAGTCTGACCGTCCAGGACTTTAAAGCCAGATGAGCTGCCCGAATCTCCAAAATATTGATAGGCAAGGTCCTTTCCAACTTGGACCACTTCCCCTGGACAGAATCCTCTTCCAGGACTGCTGTTTTGTAGCAATCTTGAATGAAACTGCGCGTAAGGGACAGCCTCAAAAGGAGGCCATCATTTTTCCCAATAGTCTCACGTACAACTGAATGGAAGGCTTTTTCTTTTCCTTGATGAGCTGAATTAGTTCTACAATGGAATCGATTCTTTTCTGGGGTAGAAATACCTTTTTCTGTGTGGTATCTATGACCAGACCCAGGTACTGTATTCTACTTAATGGTTTTAAAGGAGGATTTTTTTTAGGTTGAGAATCCAGCCTAGAGATTCAAGGTAGCTTACCGTTGTGACCAGACTGCAGTTTAGCCCTGAAATCGAATGAGCTATTAAAAGTAGATCATCTAGGTAGGCAAGAACCGTTATGCCCTGAGCCCTTAATCTGGCTAAAGGAGGCTCCAGAATTTTTGAGAACACCCATGGTGCTGTGGCTAGACCGAATGGTAGAGCCACAAATTGAAAATTATGATTTTATACTTCGAAGCACCGAAATTTCTGGTGAGCCGGAAATATTGTCACGCGGAGATATGAATCTTTGATATCGATAGAAGCCAAAAATTCCCCTCCTTGGAGGATGGCTACAACCGACCGGATTGACTCCATGCAAAAAGATCAGATGTTCAAGTGCCAATTGAGATCTCTGAGATCTAGAATAGGTCTTACTTCCCTGTTTGGCTTTGGAACCGTAAAGAGGTTTGAATCAAAACCTGTGCCTTGTTCCCCTAAGGGAACTTCTGATATCACTGATTTGGATAGTAGATGATCCAGTGCTAGAAGAAGAGCCGCCTTCTTCTCTGGATCCTGGGGAACATTTGATCTTAGAAACCAAGGAAACCTTCAAGAACCGGGAATTCTCAGGTTATCCCACAATACTGGACCTGCGACAGCACCCTGCCAGTAAAACTTTATGGCCTCACTACCAAAAAGTACTGGATCCCAGGGCCCAGCTCTCTAAAGAGAAGCATTCACAAGCACAACCTCGTTTCTTCGGACACCAGGTCTGGATACCATTAATTTAGCCCATGAAAAGACATCAGAATGGATCCGGTCAGCATGGCTAGCCCTCATCAAGGATTACTACCCGTGGAGCTCAGCACAGCACATCTTTACTTATAACCAACACCTTAGACACTGGCGAAAAAACTGAAGACTCCCAGTAATAGGAGGGGTTATATAGGGGAGTACACGCCTTAGGGGCGTGCCAGTGTCCAACACCTGTCGGTCCGATATAACCCACATAGTAATTACTATGGCTCTGTGTCCCCTGATGTAAGAAAAGAAAAAAAATGTATTTAGAAAAAAAAAAAAAAAAACATTCCATACTTGCCTTCTCTGTGCATCGGTATTGCACAGAGCAGACCCAATTCTCCTCCTCGTGTACCTCGCTGGCGCTCCTGGCCCCTCCCTCCTGTCAAGTGCCCCCAGAGCAAGCAGCTAGCAATATGGGAAACTTGCTCGGCCCCCCCCTCTCTGCTCATTGGCTCACTGGCTGTAATTGACAGCAGAGGGAGCAAATGGGTCCTGCTACTGTCAGCCTGTGAGAAGGGATAGTCCCTCAAGAGCCAATGATCTCATTCACATCACTGGATCGAGGGGGAGCTCAGGTAAGTATTCGTGGGAAGAGGGGAGCTGGTGCATTCAGAAAGTTTTTTACCCTAATGTAAAAAAAACTTCAGCCTTTAGAGCCACTTTAAAAAAAAAAAAAAAAAAAGTTGCCGTCACATTGGTCCACAGACCCAATTCATCATATGCCGTTCTCTGCTGCGATGGACAGGTATAGACTTGAAAAATCATGCAATTCATGCATTTCAAAAACAATACTCTCTCTTGTCCTCAGGGTGACTTTGACTATGATCGGCTCCACAAAATTCAGCCTCTTAAATCAAACCTTTCCAGAGATTTGCAGATGTGTATACGCCCTATCAAAACATCTGTGTATGTGAGCCCCTTGTACATTTTACTGGCAGTCTTTCAATAAAGCAATAATCCCTCCACCAAGAGTGCCACATTTAGGGATCAACTGTACAGGTTCTGTGAAAGGGCCACAGGCTATAAATATAGTATACAATTTACAAGGTATAAGACACTCAGCTGGAGCCCCCCGGATGCCCAGTGGCAAGATAGTATGGGACTTGTAACCTCTTACGCAAGTGTGCCACTTTTTCAAAATTTCTTCATTAACCACTTAAGAACGGCCCACACAGATTCTGCAGAAGGGGAGCTCTCCTGCGCGAAATCACTTACTGGTACATGATTTCGTGCAGTGGGTCTGGGGCATGTGCAAAGCCGGTGACCCGCTCCCATTGCGATTGGACACAGCAGGTAGCCAATCAGCAGGTCCGGTGGCCGCCGGCACCCCACGATCGTTCACAGAAAAGGCAAAATGTTCTGTGAGGGATGAAGATAGAGATATTGTGTATCTGCTAAGCAGAAACACGGATTTCTGTGTTCACCCAGTCACCCCAGAGTTAGAAAGCACTCCCTAGGAGCACACTTAACCCTTTGATAGCCCCCTGATGTTAACCCGTGCCATTCGTACAGTTACAGTGCATATTTAGCACTGATCACTGTATTAGTGACACTGGACCCTAAAAAGTGTCAAAAGTGTCAGGAGTCCGATTTGTCCGCTGCAGTGTGGCAGTCCCGCTAAAAATCGCTGATCGCCGCTATTACTAGTAAAAAGATTTCCATAAAAACATCCCCTAGTTTGTAGACGTTATAACTTGTGCACAAACCAATCACAAAATACGCTTATTGGGATTTTGTTTACCAAAAATATGTTGCAGAATAAATATTGGCCTTTAACTGATGAAGAAATTCAATTTTTTACACTTTTTATTGGATATGATTTATAGCAAAATTGTTGGTCATTTTTTGGTTATAGCTCAAAGAAAAAAAAACGCAGAGGTGATCAAATACTACCAAAAGAAAGCTCTATTTGAGGGGGAAAAAAACATCAAATTTTGTGTACATCGTCACACAACCAAGCAATTGTCAGTTAAAATAACAGTGCCATATTGCAAAAATGGCCAGGTCATAGTTACATAGAATGAAACATGGACTTTATAGGCACACGTGTATACTAGGTAAAAAAAAAAATTAAAGATTTTAATAGGATAAAGGTAAAACCATTGTATACAAACACACTCAATTATGTTTTCTAACCACTTGACCACTGGGCACTTAAAGCGGTAGTAAACCCGCACATTTTTTTTTTTTTTAAACCTGCAAAGCAAAAGGCATAATGAGCTAGTATGCACCGCATACTAGCTCATTATGAAATACTTACCTTAGAACGAGGCCCTGACATCTGGCCCGATCCACGCCGAGGGAGCCGACATGCTCCCTCGGCGTTTCTTCCGGGTATCGCTGCTCCGGCGCTGAGTGGCCAGAGCCGCGATATCGTCACTCCTGCGCATGCGCGCGGGAGATTTCATTCCGGCCGGCCACTGCTGGATTTTCAGGCCGAGAATCCCCTTGTGCGCATGCGCCGCTGCAGTCAGCGGCGCATACCGAGGGGAATATCTCCTAAACCGTACAGGTTTAGGAGATATTTTTTTTACCTACAGGTAAGCCTTATTATAGGCTTTCCTGTAGGTAAAAGTAAAAAACCATTTTAAACCCCCTTAATAACCAGACCAATTTTCAGCTTTCAGTGCTCTCACATTTTGAATGACAATTACCTAGTCATAAAACACTGTACCCATATGAAATTTTTGTCCTTTTTTCACACAAACAGAGCTTTCTTTTGGTGGCATTTAATCACCAGTGGGTTTTTTATTTTTTGCGCTAAGAAAAAAAAGATTAAAAATTTGGTGAAAAAAAAATGATTTTTTTTCGTTACGGTTATAACATTTAGGAAATTAGTAATTTTTCTTGATACATTTTGCACAAAATGTATACTGCTACATATCTTTGGCAAAAATAAGTACAAATTGGTGTATTTTATTTGGTCTTTTTAAGTTTAACTTAAGTTTAAGTTTTTTTAAAGTTGTCATTTTTTCCCACAATTCTTTGCAAAAGTAGGATTTTTATAACAGCTTACCTGTAAAATCCTTTTCTTTTGAGGTACATCACGGGACACAGAGACTCAGTAATTACTGATGGGTTATAGGGTATCACTAGGTGATTGGACACTGGCATACCCTAGACAGGAAGTTCAGGTAAGCGGTTATAAAAAATCCTATTTTCGCTTTCTCGTACAGCACGGGACAGAGACTCAGTAATTACTGGTGGGATGCCCCAAAGCAATGCTATCTGAGGGGAGGGGAACCACACAACATAGGGTGTAATCAGACCTGAGGACTCTGTACCACTGCCTGCAGCACACTACGCCCAAAAGCGATATCCTCATGCCTTCTCACATTTACCTGATACAATTTGGTGAATGTATAGCCTGATGACCAGGTTGCGGCCTTGCAGATTTGAGCCATGGAGGCCTGGTGATGCACTGCCCACGAAGCACTAATAGCCCTAGTGGAGTGCGCCTTGATTTGAAAAGGCGGAATCTTTTGCTTCAAACCATAAGCTTGAACAATTACTTGTCGAATCCATTTAGCAATGGTAGATTTCGAAGCTGCCTGTCCTCTCTTAGGACCCTCTGGCAATACGAACAAAACATCCGAACCTGAGCAGTCGCTTCCAGATAAGCTTTGACTGCTCTCACTACATCCAAAGAATGTAGTGACTTCTCTTCCATAGAACAGGGATTTGGAAAAAAAGGAAGGCAGAACAATATCTTGGTTTAGATGAAAACCTGAGACCACCTTCGGTAGAAAACTAGGATGAGGGCGTAACACCACTCTATCCTTGTGCATTATCAGATACGGTTCTTTACAAGAGAGGGTCGCTAATTCTGATACTCTTCTGACAGAAGAAATTGCCACCAGAAAAATGTATTTCCTTGTCAAACAGAACTAAGGGAATTTGATGTATCGGTTCAAAAGGCTGCTTCTGTAAAGCTGACAGAACCAAATTCAAATCCCAGGGGTTCAGAGGCGCCCTAAATGGAGGATTAAGCGTGTTACCCCTTGTATAAAGCTTTGGACCAAGGAATGCAAAGCAAGTGGAGGTTGAAACAGAACCGTTAAGGCCGAGACTTGGCCCTTGATGGTACTTCAAGGCCAGTTTCCTCTCCAACCCATTTTGCAGAAATTTGAGGATTCTGCTTATGACATATTTTCTGGGGTGCCAACCCCTGGATTCACACTAGGAGACATATGCTTTCCAGACTCTGTGATAAATCAATCATTCTGGAAGCTGGCTTTCTTGCATTAATCAAGGTAGATATTACAGGGCCTGAAAGCCCACGATTCTTCAGAATGTGGTTTTCAATAGCCAAACCGTTAAATTTAGCATTTGTAAGGTATGATGGAATACTGGTCCCTGGGATAGCAGGTCTGGACTGACGGTAGGGTCCAAGAAGAGCCTACCGCCATCTTTACTATTTCTGCATACCAAGCTCTTCTGGGCCATGCTGTGGCCACCAGAAGCACCAACTTATTTTCCTGCCTGATCCTGCAAAGAAGTCTTGGCAGTAGCAGAATAGGAGGGAATGCATAAATCAGAGAGAACTGATTCCACGGAGTTACCAACGCATCTGTCCCGCATGCAAGAGGATCCCTCATTCTTGACACAAAGTTGTCGACCTTGTTGTTGAACCTGGACGCAAAGAGATCTACATCCGGAACCCCCCCCCCCCCCCCCCCATCTCTGGCATATGGCGAAGAAGACGTCGGGGTGAAGAGACCATTCCCCTGGGACTAACTGCTGGCAGCTCAAGTAGTCCGCCTACCAGTTCTCTACCCCCAGAATGAAGACTGTCGATATGCACGGCACATGTATTTCTGCCCAGATTAAGATCTAGTTTACTTCTCTCTGAGCGGCACGACTCTTGGTGCCCCCTTGGTGATTGATATAAGCCACTGCTGTGGCATTGTCGGACTGGATCCTGACAGGGCAACCCTGCAACCCGAGTGTCCAGGCTTTTAGGGCTAGATACACCGCACGGATCTCCAGAATGTTGATGGGTAAGGCCCTCTCGTTCTTGGACCATCTCCCCTGGACAGTGGACTGTTCCAGGACTGCCCCCCAACCCAAAAGACTGGCATCTGTTACCTCTGTCCGGGTAACTGGTAAAAAGGATTATCCTTTCCGCAGATTTTTGGGTATCAACCACCAGCTGAGGCACTGACGCGTTTTAGGGGACAGATGCATCGGAAAATCTAACGCCTGAACCTTCTTGTTTCAGACTGATAGGATATGGTTTTGCATCAGCCTTGAATGAAACTGAGCGTAGAGAACTGTTTCGAATGAAGCCACCATCTTCCCCAACAACCTCATACAAAGACGAATAGAAGGACCCTTCTTTGCCCTGACTACCTGAATCAGTTCTCTTATAGCACTGATCTTTCCTTGGGGTAGGAATACCCTCTGCTGGGCTGTATCTATGACCAGATCCAAATACTCTAGTCTTCTTACTGGTTTTAAAGAAGACTTCTCTAAGTTGAGGACCCAACCTAGGCATTCCAGGTAGTTGATTGTGGTGACCAAATTTTGGTCCAGGCGGGCTACCGACCAGTCTATCAAGACCAAGTCGTCTAGGTATGCTATTATTGTTATACCTTGGGCCCTTAATCTGGCCAGAGGAGGGGCCAAGATCTTTGTAAACACCCGAGGTGCAGTAGCTAGCCCGAAAGGCAGGAATTTTTGATGAGCAGGGAAAATGGGTACATGCAGGTATGCATCCTTGATGTCTATTGATGCCAGAAGTTCTCCTCCTTGCAGGATGGATACTACTGATTGGATCGATTCCATGCGAAAGGACCTTATCTTTAGAAATCGGTTTAGATCTTGAGATCTAGAATGGGTCAGATATCTCCATTTGGTTTTGGTAACATGAAAAGGTTTGAATAAAACCCCATTCCCTGCTCTTGCATGGGAACTACCATGAAAACTTTTTGCGACAATAGTCGCTCCAACGCTAGAAGGCGATACTTATTTTTCTCTGGGTACATTTGATCTGAGGAAATGAGGAGAAGGGAATTCTCAGAATTCTAGTTTGTAACCTAGCGTTATTGTGGAGACCACCCATCTGTCACGAAATTCCTCCTGAGAACTTTAGTAGTCTTTCCCCCACTCGAGTGAGCGGGGGCGCCCCTTCATAAGGAGGTCTTAGCATTTTGTCTTGAAGACCTTCTCCCCCAGGACTTTTTGTCCCTGGGGTTGACTGAGTTTTAACCTTTGAGCCTGACTGAGGAGGCCGTCGTGACTGTCTATCGGCTGATGACCCCAGCACTGGAGAAAGCTCCCATTTAAAGGAGGGACGTTTACTCCTTTTCTTGACTGGTAAAAGGGTGCTTTCTCCCACTAGAGATCCTTTGGATATAATTGTTCAAATCCTCTCCAAACTGTTTTGCACCACCAAAGGGAAATCCCGCCAGGAGTTTCTTACATGGCGATTCGGCTGACCAATTTTTCAGCCATAAGATTCTACGCATGTGTACCAACCCAAGCGCAAGGTGAGAGGCCTGAAGGATAGAATCTCTGATAGCTTCAACAGAAAAACACAAAGCCGCTGGTAGGTTAGCTAACCCCCGGGCTTGCTGTTCAGGAAAAGCTTTAAGCACCTGTTTAACATGGTCTCTCAAATATTGACAGACTCCAATTGCTGCCACTGCAGGTTGAGTTACTGAACCTGCCAAGGAGAAAACATTTAATAGGAATTCCATTTTCTTATCAGTTGGATCCCTAAGCATCTGAGCGTTGTCAACAGGACAAGTCAGGCTTTTGTGTATGGAGGAAATGGCGGCGTCCACTGCCGGCATACCCCACATCTTAGTAACTTTTTCCTCCATAGGATAAAGTGTAGAAAATCTTTTAGGAGGAAAAAAAAATTTTCATCTTGGTGATCCCATTCAGAATAGATAAGCTTTTCCAGTAAACCATGAACAGGAAAGGCATGTCCAGTTTGAGGAGGTTTCAGGGAACCTAGAGAAGAAGTGGGTTCTTTAACTGACTCAGGTACGGGTAACTTAAATGTGGAACAGACCAATCCAGCAAGAATTTGCACCAAAATCTTCTCATCCTGAGAAGCTGAAGAGAGCTCTTCTCCACTAGATTCCTCGGAAGTGGTATCATCAGTCTCCTCCCAATGCTCTGTGGGGGATTCCTCTCCTTTATCCCAGAGTTCCTCACTCTGAGGGTCCTAGGTGACAGAGGGGGGCCTAGTGCGTTTTCTTCCACTGAGTGTAGATGCGATTAAGGCCACTAATCTTTTCTCTAAACCGTTTATGGTTGAGGAAAAAACCTCCTGTGTAATGTATATAGGGGCTGAAGTGCCAGAAGCAGCTGCAGCCCCTGACCCTGATGGCTCTCCCTGGCCAGCCTCCCGGGGTCCTTCGGGGGGGGGGGGGGGGGTGCTGCAGAGGGGGGATCTTCAGAGCCTGAAGGGGACCCCTTTGAGCCCCTATTCTTCGGGGTACTTGTACCTCTTCGACCCATAGTGCAAAGCAACAAAAGGTAGAGGTACCACAAAAAAAAATGCACTGACTGCTGAGCACTGTAGTTCAGCAACTGCCGCTGCTACCACGACTGAGTCTGGTGCCTAAGTAAATGCTGCCTGGGAATGCCGGTGTCCTCCACACTCACATGCACCTGTCAGCTCTGTGTCCCTCCATAGGCTGTGTGCATCTGAAAAAAAGAGTGCACTTTAAAAGCCTGTGTAGCCTAGTGCGAGCAGAGGCTCTAACCCTGCTGACAAGCATGGAGGGGAGGCTGGGGCAGAGGAGAGGGAAGGGCCGGTGTATGTGAAGCCGCAGTAATAGTAGCGGCAGGTGGTGTGGTATGTTGCCGCTCTCTGCCCAGCCCCCCCCCCACCCCCCAACTGCTCATTAACACCAGACTTAAGGAGAGACCCTGCATGCAGAATAAAGAACTACTCACGGTGAAGTGGAAGGAAAAACGGATGTATTGCTCCAGTCTTCCATTCACTCCGAAACAGCGGTCCAAATTTACATGGCATGTATTGTTGTTGAAAAGTCTCTATGTCCACTACTATAGTCTTTATATGGGAGTAGACTTCAACAACCAAATGATGAATCTATATTTGGCATCCCACAGAGCTAGACACTGGTACCAAAAAACAGGATTTTTAAAAACAGCTTACCTGTAAAATCCTTTTCTTTGAAGTACATCAGAGGACACAGAGCCATAGTAGTTACTATGTGGGTTATAGGTCACCTTCAGGTGATTGACACTGGCACGCCCTAAGACAAGAAGTGTACTCCCTATATAACCCTTCCCACTACTGGGAGTACCTCAGTTTTGTAGTCAAGCAATATACGTGTATACCAAAGAAGGGCGGGACCTCTGCATCCCCTGATGTACTTCTAAGAAAAGGATTTTACAGGTACCGTATATACTCGAGTATAAGCCGAGATTTTCAGCCTCTTTTTTGAGGCTGAAAGTGCCCCCCTCGGCTTATACTCGAGTCATCGCTGTCTGCCCGCTCGATCAGCGTGTCGAGCAGACAGACAGCGGCCATTCTATCATTCAAAAGCCGCGCCTCCGGCTCCGCCTTCGCCTGTGATAGGCGGAACACTGAATTTCCCAGCAGCCTGTGTTCCGCCTATCACGGACATCGTATCATCCTCGTACTACGGACGAGGATGATACGATGTCCGTGATAGGCGGAACACAGGCTGCTGGGAAATTCAGTGTTCCGCCTATCACAGGCGAAGGCGGAGGCTTTTGAATTTTACAATGGCCGCCGAGGCGCCGACGAAGAGGGCACGGGACGGAGGCAAGGCAAGGCACGGCACGGCACGGGACGGGACGGAGGCAAGGCAAGGCACGACACGGGACGGAGGCAAGGCACGGCGGCAAGGCACGGCACGGGACGGAGGCAAGGAGGCAAGGCACGGGACGGAGGCTCGGGACACAGGTAGGCTGGACACACACACACACACACACACACACACACACACACACACACACGGATGGAGACACACACACACAGGGATGGATGGATGGAGACACACACACACAGGGATGGATGGATGGATGGATGGAGACACACACAGGGATGGATGGATGGATGGACACACACACACACAGGGATGGATGGACGGACACACAGGGATGGACGGACACACAGGGATGGACGGACACACACACAGGGATGGACAGGCATGTCTCACCCTCGGCTTATACACGAGTCAATAAGTTTGCCAGTTTTTTTGGGGGTAAATTGGGGGCCTCGGCTTATATTCGGGTCGGCCTATACTCGAGTATATACGGTAAGCTGTTTTTAAAAATCCTATTTTCTGTTCATATATCAGGGGACACAGAGCCATAGTAGTTAATATGTGGGATATCCCATAGCAATGGCAACTGAAGGAAGGGAGACAACAAAAAAGGTAGGGCATTAACCTCCCTGGCGGTATGATTCAGTCTGGAATTAGGTGCTGAAAGCGGTACAATTATTTTGCATGGAAATCTGGCGTTATTTTTTGTAGTCCTGTAATTTTTAGGAATAACGCTCTTAAATCTCTTCAAACCAGAGTCTAGCAGACATCCTGGGTATGATAAAGTTTATAATATAATAAAGAATAATAAAAATTATTCAATAATGTAATCAAATCCTAAAACACTGAAAAGGGGACACTTTCTGGTTGCTCTGGACAATCTCCAAATTCCAGGCAGAAAAAACAGTATTTATAATATAAAAGTGCATGCAGGGCATTGCACAGACCACTAGGGACAAAGGGGATGTGTAATTTTTAATACAGCACTGTAATCTGTAAGATTACAGTACTGTGTGTGTTTTTACTTTTTTGAATTTGCCGCCGTTCTCTGCTCCCGTGCGCCGTAACGTTGCAGGGAACGGAGCTCGGCGGCATTCGGCACTGTGAATCGAACGGAGGACAGCTCGATCACACAGCGCGGGGGACATCGCTGGATCCAGGGGACAAGGTAAGTAAGTCTCACTGTGTCCTCCCCTGCATCCAGCGGTGTGATCTCGAGTCTGGCTCGGGGTTACCGCTCCTGCTAGTAAATTCCCAACCCGAGCCAGACTCGGGATTACCGCTAGGGAGGCTATGAGACTAGAGGACTTATACCACAGCCTGCAGTACACTACGCCCAAAGGCAATATCCTCATGACTTTTTACATCGATTTGACAGAATCTGGTAAATGTATGGACTGTAGACCAAGTTGCGGCCTAGCAGATCTGAGTCATGGAGGCCTTAACCGCCGAAGAGTCACTAACAACCAACACTGGTGGAGTTCGCTTTAACATGAAAAGGAGGATTTTTTTTTCTTTAGACCATAAGCTTGAACAATCATTTGACTAATCCATTTGAAAATAGTAGATTTTGGTTAATAGGGTAGTCATTCCTGCGCTGCCACTTATGTGATAGATCGAGGAACTGCTGCATTCACCGAGATGGATCAAACCAAATCCACTTAGTTATAACGTGAGGGTAAGTTGGTGTCGCGCTGTTCTGGTTTAAGGTATTACACGACAAGGGATGGTACCCTATATTTCTCACTCGACAAATATGAGTGGGAGAGGTATTTCTCACTCAAAGATATGGGGGAGGGGTATTATCCCCTAACACAATATGAAACTCTTCCCCTCTAGCTGAAAGTACATATAGTATAGTTATATTTATATAAATTTTTTGATTGGATATTTATATAAATAGTCACACTAATAAACCCAGGTTTTTAAAAATTAATAGACGCACTACAGGGGTACCTAGACACCACACAAGAAATAGAATACTTGTTTAACCAGGTAAGCTCAGCGTAATCGTGGTACACCAATAAGAACAATATAGTCAGAGGAATCAAAAAAATAAACACACTGCAGAGCCAGCTATAGTCAGCTGGCTCTGCAGTGTGTTTACTTTTCTGATAATTCCTCTGACTATATTGTTCTTATTGGTGTACCACGATTACACTGAGCTTACCTTTCTGGTTAAACAAGTATTATATTTCTTGTGTGGGGTCTAGGTGTAGGCACCCCTGTAGTGCGTCTATTAATTTTAAATTTTTTAATTTTTAAAAACCTGGGTTTATTTTAGTGGCTGACTATTTATATAAATATACTATATGTACTTTCAGCTAGAGGGGAAGAGTTTCATATTGTGTTAGGGGATAATACCCCTCCCCCATATCTTTGAGTGAGAAATACCTCTCCCACTCATATTTGTCGAGTGAGAAATATAGGGAACCATCCCTTCTCGTGTAATACCTTAAATCAGAACAGCGCGACACCAACTTACCCTCAAGTCGATTTTGGTGCTGCCTGTCCACGTTTAGGATCTTCTGGCAGTACAAACAAAACATCTGTTTTGCAAATCTGAGCGGTCTCCTTTAAATAGACCTTCACTGCTCTCACTACATCAAGGGAATGTAGTGACTTCTCTTCCCTAGATCGAGGCTCTGGGAAAAAAGGCAGCAGAATAATTTACTGCTTTAAATTAAAAACCTGTCACTACCTTCGGTAGGAATTCAGGATGAGGCCGCACTACCACCTAATCCTTATGCATAATCAATTATGACTCTTTACAAGACAGATCCACCAAATCCGATACCCTTCTGGCAGAGGATATGGCAACCAAAAAGATTATTTTTCTTGTGAAAAGAACCAAGGGAATTTCCCATACAGGCTCAAAAGGCCGTTTCTGTAAAGCCGACAAGACTAAATTCAAATCCCAAGGATTCAGGGGTGCCCTGACTGAAGAATTAATCCACATTACCCCCTGAATAAAGCTACGTTCGAGAGAGTGAGAAGCAAGAGGCCATTGAAAAAATACTGATAAGGCAGAGACCTGGCCGTTGATAGTACTCAAGGCCAGCTTAATTTCCAATCCCATTTGTAGGAATTCAAGGATTCTACCTATGACATACTTGGATCCACACCAGGAGACATATGCCTTCCAGACTCTATAGTATTTGACTCTGGAGGCCGGCTTCCTAGCATTAACCAAAGTAGACACTAGTGAAGGCGATAACCCACTGTTCTTTAGAATGTGGGTTTCAATAGCCAAACTGATAAATTTAGGGCTTGTAAGGTAGGATGGGATACTGGACCTTCTGCAAGAAGGTCTTGCCACAACAGTCGGGTCCAAGGGTCCCCTACTGCCATCTTTAGGTTCTCTGCAAACCAAGATCTTCTGGGCCATCAGAATCACCTCTTTCCGTTCCTGCTTGATCCTGCAAAGAAGGCACAGAAGCAGCAGAACCGGAGGAAACGCATAGATCAGTGAGAACTGATCCCATGGAAAGACCAAGGCGTCTGGTTTGCATGCTAGCGGATCCCTCGTCCTTGACTTGACACAAAGTTGTAGACTTTGTTGTTGAATCTAGACGTGAACAGATCCATGTCTGGAACACCCCACCTTTGACATATCGACAGAAAGATGTCGAGGTGATGGGACCATTCTCCCAGAAACAATCATTGGCAACTCAAGTAGTCCGCCAATTTTCTATCCCTGGAATGAAAATCGCAGATAGGCAAGGAATGTTGCTTTCTGCCCAAACTAGAACGTGATTCACCTATTTTTGGGCTGCACAACTTCTCGTGCCCCCTTGGTGATTTATGCAGGCCACAGCCGTGGCATTGTCGGATTGAATCCTGACAGGGCAATTCCGTAGTCTGAGCGTCCAGGCCTCTAGGGCCAGATGTACTGCCTGAATTTCTAGAATATTGATGGTCAAGATCCTTTCTGACTTGGACCACTTCCTCTGGACAGATGCTTCTTCCAGGACTGCTCCCCCGCCTAGAAGGCTGACATCTGTTTTTACCACTTTCCAGGATACTGGTGGAAAGGATTTCCCCTGTTGGAGGTTGCTGGATATCAACCACCAATTGAGGCTCTGACGCACCTCGAGGGATAGCGCATTGCAAAGTCCAAAGTCTGGACTTTCTTGTTCCAGGCCGACAGAATGGCGTTTGGTAGCAGTCTTGAATGAAACTGCACATAAGGAACAGCCTCGAAAGAGGCCACCATCTTTCCTAACAATTTCATGCACAGCCAAATGGAACGATTTCTTTGTTTTGACAATTCAAATCAGTTCCTTTATGGAGCCGACTCTTGCCTGGGGTAAGAATACCTTCTTTTGAACGGTATCTATGATCAGCCCCAAGTACTGTAATCTCCTTGACGGTTTTAAGGAGAATTTTACTAGATTGAGAATCCAGCCTAGGAATTCCAAGTTGCTTACGGCTGAGATTAAACCCTGGTTTAGACCAGTGAGACTGGTTGATCTACTAAAAGCAGATCTAGATAGGCTAGTTATACCCTTAACCTGGCTAAAGGAGGAGCCAGGGTCTTTGTGAACACATGCGGTGCAGTGGCTAGACCGAACGGCAGAGCCACAAATTGAAAATGACAATTTTCTACCTCGAAGCATAGAAATTTCTGATGAGCGGGAAATATTATTTTGGGACAAGAGATGATCCAGAGCTAGAAAGAGAAACTTCCTTTTCCCTGAATCTCTGGGAACGTTTGATCTTAAAAAATGTGGAGACGGGAATTCTTGGAACTCTAGTTTGTAACCTAGAGAAATCGAGGAAGCCATGCATCTGTCTTGACATTGTTCCTGCCAGATCTTTGAAAATTGCAGAACCCCCCCCCCCCCCCCCCCCACCTGAGCTGGGGCACCCCATCATAAGAAGGCTTTAGTATTTTGCTTTCTGCCCAAAGTCCTCTTTTGGCCTTGGGACTGCCCCTGAGGTCTTCTTCGAGCTTGACGGTGGAGACCATCGAGACTGCATAGAGGCAGATGCTCCTGGTACTGGAGAAGATGCACGTTTAAAAGGAGAAATGCTTAAAAACGTATTTTTCACTGGTCAAAGAGGACTTTTCACATTAGAAATCCTTTGGATATATTTATTAAAATCATCTTCAAGTAACCGTTCACCATGAAATGGGAAACTGGCCAAGAGCGATTTACACAGTGCTTACAAGACAGAGCCATTAGTTCCAATACTATTCTAGGAGAAGAAATGGCATGCAAAAAAGATTATCTTTCTTGTCAAAGAACCAAGAGAATTTCTCGTAAAAAACGGCTGATTTAACAAAGCTGACAAGACCAATTTTAAATCCAAAGGATTTAGAGGTGCCTTGATAGGGGGAATAAACCATGTTACCCCGCTACGCACCAAGAGTGGGAAGCAAGAGGCCATAGGAAAAGACATCGATGAAATATCGGACCCTGTGCAAGAAGGTCTGGCTATAATGGCAGAGTCCAAAAGGACTTCAACTGCCCACTTTATGTACTCGATAAATTAAGATCTTCTGGGAACCGCTGGGGCCACCAGAATCACCTCCTTCTGTTCCTGCTTAATCCTGCGGAGAAGGTGCGGAAGTAGCAGAGCTGGAGGAAATGCATAGATCAGTGAGAACTGATCCCCTGGAAAGACTAATGCATCTGTTCCGCCTGCTAACGGACCCCTTGTTTGACATAAAGTTGTCAACCTTATTAATGAATCTGGACGTGAATAGGTCCATGTCCGGAGTACCCCATCTAACATATTGCTAGGAAGAGGACAGGGTGAAGAGATCATTCTCCCGGAAAAAATTGTTGGTGTGTCAAAGTAGTACGCCTAAAATATGAAAATTGCTGATAGGCAAGGAGTGTTGTGTTCTGCCAAAGCTAGAGCATTATTCACCTCTTTTTGGGCTGCACGACTTCTCGTGCCTCTCCTGGTGATCGATGTAAGCCACCTCCGTGGCTCTGTCAGACTGAAGCCTGTCAGGACAGTCCCGTAATCTGAGCACCAAGATTCTATGGCCAGATGTACTGCCTGAAACTCCCAACAAAGTTGATAGGCAAGGTCCTCTAACCTGGACCATCTCCACTGGACAGAATCTTCTTCCAGGGCTGCTCCCCAGCCTAGAAGGCTGGCATCTGTTAACACCTTGCAGGATAAAGATTTTCCCTACTGCTGGATAACAACCACCAATTTAGGCTCTGACCTATATCGGGAGCCAAGCGTATAAAAAACAAAAAAGGCCTGAATCCTCCTTATTCCAGACCAACAGGATGGTGTCTTGAAGCAGTCTTTGAATAAAACTGCACGTAAGGGACAGCCTTGAAGGAGGCCTCATTTACCCTAAAAATCTCCTGCAGCCAAAATGAAGGAATTTTCCTTTCCTGATAAGTTGAATTAGTCCTACAATGGAACGGATTCACGTCTGGGGTAAGAATACCTTCTTCTGTATGGTATCTATAACCAGCCCCCAAGTAACCTCGTTAATGGTTTTAAGGAGAATCTTCCTAGCTAAAATCTCTAGGTTGGATTCTCAGCCTATCTACAGCTGAGATCAGACTCTGGTTTTAGACCTGAGACTGAATGATCTATTCAAAGTAGATCTTCTAATAGGCTAGGACCGCTATGCCTTGAGCCTTTAGGAGGTGCCAAAATCTTTCAGAACACTCGTAGTGCTATGGCCAAGCCGAATGGCAGTGCCACGATTGATAAAAATAATTTTATATTTCAAATCGCAGATTTCTGGTAAGCGGGAAACTCTGGCACATGGAGATATGCAACTCCCCTCCTTGCAGGATGGACACAGCCGATCGAATTATGAAAGGATCGAATGTTTAAGTGCCAATTCAGATCGAGATCTAGAGTGGGTCTTAACTCTCTGCTTGGCTCTGGGACCTAAAAGGTTTGAGCCAAAAAACCCTGTTCCACTAAGGGAAACTCTGAGATCACCAACCGGGATAACAGCTGATCCAGAGACCAGAAAGAGACACCTCTCTTCTTTCTTTCTCTTTTTTTTTCTCTCTGGAACCTTAGGATCATTCTTTGAGGAGACGGACACTCTTGCATAAAGACTGCCACATCAGCAGCCCCAAGGACCCCAGAGGCAGCACCCAAACAGTACACAAACCCCAGACCCTCAGATCCAAAGCCGGGACGGACTCTTGAAACTCTAGTTGTAACCGAGAGAAAAAAAAAGAATAAAAAAAGAATAATAAAAAAAAAAAAAAAAAAATCGCAGAAATAACTCTGCTCTTAACATTGTTCCTGCCAGACTGAGAATCGCAGGACGTTTCCCCTCACTCAAACGAGTGGGGGTGCTCCTTCATGAGAAGGCCTTAGCATTCTGCTTCATGGGCTTTCTGCCGCAAGATCCAGGTGCTGCCCCTGTCGAGACCGCCTAAAGGCAGATACCCCAGGCATTAGGAGAGGCTGCATGATTAAAGGAGAACTGTTTGACCCTCCTTTATTGGTAAAAAGAGCTTTAGTATGTACTTATCCACTCTAGTCGTACCCCAGGAAGGGACACAGACTGGCTAAGGGTTTTCACCTGGTGCTTCGGCTGATTAATATCTCAGCCACGGACCTCAGCAAAAATGCACGAGTCCAAGTATAAGCCATATCCTTCATAGCATCTGTGAGACACAGTTCGTCAAATACACCAGCCCCTTATCGGGCCTGCTGATTAGGCAGAACTTTCAGGTATCTCACAGCTGTTCCTTAACCCCTTGGAGTCGACATTCCAATGCATTGGCAGGACTCAATGTGCTCCACCACAATAGTGGAGCAGACGTTAAAGGGTTAATGGACTGAGCTACTCCAATTGCAGGCAGAACTGCAAAAGACATCTCGTCTTTAAAAGGAAAATCCAACCTTAACTTGCTGGATCCTTTAACATCAGTGCATTATCCGCTGGACATGTGAGACTCTGCTCACTGAGGTGATTGCAGCATTAATAGCTGGAACCCCCCCATTTCTTTCATAGAAATGTTCCCATTCAGAATACATAAGCTATGCATGAATAGGAAAAACATCCCCAGGTGGGGGAGGTTCAAATGAACCCTATTAGAGGTAGATGCCTCAAGAGCCTGTGCTGCAGGCAACAAAAGGGTTAAGTAAGGGAGTAGGTTTAAGGGCCACTTCCGGGCTTTTCTCAACCTCTTCAACCCAGGGAGGGCTGGACAGCGTCATGACGTAGGGGGCGTGGCCTCGGAGCCTGATCCTCCGCGTCCTCCCTGCTCTCCCTCGCTTCCCCTCCACCCCCTTCCACGCTGAGCGCAGCGTACTGCTCGGACGTATGAGCCTCACGGACCGGCCAGCTGACCTAGGCGCCGGAGGGTGCATTGCATTGACGGAGAAGCCGCGCGGTCCGGACAGCTGACTCAGGCACTGGGGACACGCAGGAATGAAGCGCGACATCTCTGCTCTCCACTACCAAGCAGCGCAGAGAGGAAAGACAGGAGCCGCTGGAAGATTAAGATGGATGCTGACGGTGGAATGCTGGGATAGACTCTGCAAAACTGAGCCAGGGAGGTGGTAAGCTTGATAGCCTGAGAGGGCTGAATAAAGCATATCGGCTTGTCGTTACCTGTGAGGGGAGTGTGGTGGCAGTGAAAGGGGGAGGAAGATCTGGGGCTGGAGAGTGTCTCCCCACACCCAGGGAATGTAGAGGTTTGACAGTGTAATCCCTCATGGGTATACCAGAAGAGGGGTACCTGCAACCTATACTGAAAAACGATCTAAGAGCCAATGGTTTTAATGCATCACTGAAGATTTACTATTGCATATGTGTTCATGGGCCATCTTAAGTAAACAGCTAATGGGGGAGAAATGACCTAAGTGCCTATTGCGAACATTGTTTTGTGCTTGACCCGAGATGAAATAATGGAGGTTTGAAGGAGAACAACGGAGATTGGAATTGTCCGACTTGAATTTGTCTAACTGGTGGACTGATAATGCTGGAGGCCATTTACTATGCTGCACCCTTAAAGTGAAATCTCCTACGGCTTTTAGCAATAATTATATATATTGACTTACTGCCGGAGCAAGTGGAAGGAAGAAGCTCATTAAATGTGTTCCCTCCGGACTTTTGCTTAACCTTACTTTGGGTTATCCTATGCCTTATTAATTAATGGTTTACATTCGTATATATATGTGGATAATGTGGTGTTTGGCTTGGCAGAATGGGGGGATGCTTTAGAGAGGTTTAGTAATCAATTTAAGTGTAAACCGAAGGAAATAGACCCGGAACCAAGAGTTAGATGAGCGTGAAGTAAGGTGGGGGCAGATTAAAGACGTAGGTAGCTGGTTGGTACATGAAATAAACCCCTGGAGGATCTAGAGAAAAACGTGGGGGTTAAGGGCGCTGGATGGCCTATTAATCGGCTAGATATACTACTAACGTTCCGTTTGCTGTGGAGAGTCCCCCCCCCCCTCCCCCCTCCGTGCATCATGAGGGGGGAAGTCGAGCAAATCGAAATCGATTACCCCAGCCTCAAGCCCGGTAGGGATTCAAAGGTATATGGCCGCAAACTCCAGCATAAGAGAAGAGGAGAGTGGGAGTCCTAGGGTGGAGAAACCTGTGCGGGCGGGACCCAGTAGGCAGAGGTGGGGTGAAAGTAGAACAGAGAGGAGCATCCCCGCAAAGTTATCTGAGACTCAGAAGAATGGAGTGGCTACACAGGGGGATGGAAGGAGGCAGGAGGGAGTGCAGGAGGAGGGGGAGGGGGATATGGAGGAAGGAGGGATACCCCCGGGAGGATACGGTCAGCCTTTACCCTTAGAACAAACCTCACACTTAAAAGAGATGCTTGGGGAGATGTTTGCAAAAATGGAAACCTCCCTAAAGGTAGAAATTGCCACAATAAGGGTAGATATCGGGCAGGTATTGGGGAGAGTAGAGTAGAGACCCACGAGCAGAAAATAGAGGAAATACTAGAGCAGGTTACAGCACTACGGAAGGGAAATAGAGCACTAATGCATAAGTTAGAAGATCGGGAAAATCGCAGTAGGAAAAAGAACTTGCGTATAAAAGGTCTCCCTGAGTCCCATAGTAACTCAACGCTTAGAGAAGTAGCTCAACAAATATTTAATCCACTGCTAGATAGGGCAACCTCAGAACCACTAAGAATAGATAGAATACATAGGATAACACGACCCTCAGGAACAAGGTCAGAATCCCGCGAGATGTAATAGTGAGGTTTCACTATGTTGAGGAAAAGATCCAGGTGATGGGAAGGATCTGAACAAGCTCAGGGCTGTCCTACAGGGGCGTAGAACTGCAGATCAATTTGGACTTAGCGGTGGAGACTTTAAGGAGAATGAGGCGGCTAAAACCGCTTACGGAAATGATGGTTGCAGCGAATATCCCATATCAATGGGGATTCCCGGCATGCTTAATTGGGAAGTAAGAGGGACGGTCTGCGGTTCTCCGCTTCCCGGAGGACCTACAAGAATTTTGCGATCGGTTAGGTATAAATTCTCCCCCGCAGTTAGAATAGGAAAGGGATGAGGATGTAGGGGAGATAGGAAAAACCCCAAAAAATAGGGAGAGTCAGGAGCCCTGGTCCGTCCGGAGAGAAAGAGGGACAACTAGTGGTGTGCAGGCTTAGCGTGGGGCGGGGGGATTGGGGAAGTGGGCGGGGTCTCCTATGGTTGTGGGTTTGTGCGAGCCCTAGGGATACTATGGATGCGGGACGACCAGGTTTGGCGGTCGCCCAGAACCATAGAAATAACAGGAAAAGGGCTGTCCTACCCAGTCTTTCGAGACGTTCCGTTCTAGGACAGGGGAGGGGATTTCTTTTTTTGGGGTTCTCACTCGATCCTTCCATAGAGATAGTAGGATTAGGTTTAGCTGGGTACACTGGATGCATCAGAGAGGAAATTAATCAACATTTAGAAGTAAAATATGGAAGTAATTAATGTAGTTACCTATAATGTCAGGGGTTTAAATACAAAAAAGAAAAGATATAGGATTAATGATGAACTAAAACATATGGAAGCAAATATAGCATGCCTCCAGGAGACACATATAACACATATTTCAGGTATTAAATTAAATTCAGCGGATTTCCCTGTGTGGATATATGGGGACTCTCCTTCCCCTTATTCCAAAGGAGTGGCGATTGGCTTCGGTAAAGCAATGAGATTTGAATTAGAAGAGCGTCTAGTGGACCCAGAGGGGAGGTACCTGTATGTAAAAGGGATTCTATTAAATATGAAATGTACAATTGTAAATGTATATGCTCCGAATAAGAATGCTGATAAATTGTTAATGAAGGTGTTAAAAAAGATAGAAGATTTTAAGGAAGGGAATCTGATACTAGCAGGAGACCTCAATTGGAATATGGACGCTAAGAAGGAGAATGCCAGGGAGGGAGGAAGTAGACCATCTAATGATAAACAGAGAAAGTTGCTAAAAGCCTTAGCTATTTTTCAGCTACAAGACGCTTGGAGGGCACTCCACCCAAGGGACAAGGACTATACCTGTTTTTCCCCGGTACACGGCTCTTTCTCTAGAATTGATTACATTTTTTTAGAGCACCAGCTTTCATCAGCACTGAGGAAAGCCGAAATAAAATCAATAACGGTCTCAGACCATGCGCCAGTAAAAATTCAGCTACAGATGAGGTGAGTACGTGGACCGGGGACAAGCTGGAGGCTCAATGAATCATTGCTACAAGATAAGGAATCAAGAAGATCGAACAGGAAATGGAACAATTCTTTAGATTGAATTATACCCCAGGAATCTCCATCCCAATACTTTGGGAGTCACATAAAGTAGTAATGAGAGGTATACTAATTGGGATTGGAGCCGGGAAAAAGAAGGAGAGGGAAAAGAGGAAGCTGCTATTGTATGAGGAAATAGAGAGGGGAACAGAGCAGGAGGTTAAAGGAGATCCCGGAGAGTCAGGAGCTAATAAGGATGAAGAGAGAGCTGAAGGAGTGTTTGGAGCAAGAGAGGAAGGCTGCTTACCATATTCTAGATAAGGAAAGATATCTATGGGGAAATAAATCAGGTAAATGGTTGGCCAGGAAGGTGAAGGAAAAAAAGAATAGAACTTTCATCCCAAAGGTGAGAGATAAAAAGGGGGGAAGTACAAAATATTCCGGAAAAGATAGTGGACACGTTCCATGCATATTATAGTGCCCTCTATAATATAGGACACAGTGGGGAGTGCCCGACCCGAGAAGAAATAAAGGACTATCTGAGGGGGTTAGACCTATACAGGCTTACGCAAGAGGAAACGGTCTCATTGGAATCCCCAATTTCGATCGAGGAAGTGGAAAGAGTAATTAAAAGTACAGCAGTGGGAGGATGTCCTGGCCCTGATGGGTTTCCGATTTTATATTATAAGAAATTCCAAAAACAACTTGCTCCAAAACTGTGTGAGTACTTTAATGAGGTGGGGAGGGGAGGTAAGTTTAGAGATGAAACAATGCTGGCACATATAAGCATTAATCTTGAAGGAGGCAAAAGATCCTATGGCAGTTGAAAGCTATAGACCAATATCCCTTTTGAATTCAGATATAAAATTGTTTTCAAAAATTATTGCGGAGCGATTGAGGCCTTATTTGCCAGATTGGATAAGAAGGATCAGGTGGGCTTTGTTCAGGGGAGAGAACGTTTTGAAAACCATTATGTTAATGCAGGAAGCAATCAGACAGGGAGCCCCCACTGTACTCGTGTCGATAGATACTGAAAAAGCATTTGACAGGGTCAGTTGGGGGTTCCTTTTTGAAGCATTAAGACACTATGGAATGGGTGAAAGAATGAGAAGATGGATAGAAGCTCTTTACGATCACCCCAAAGCCAGAATAAGAATTAATGGGTCCCTGTCTCGCCCCCTTGAGTTGTTCAATGGGACGAGACAGGGTTGCCCCCTTTTCCCGCTTCTTTTTATAATGGTGCTAGAACCCCTCCTGGCAGCCATTAGGAAAAAATCAAGACATCCAGGCAATAAAGGTGTTGGGTAAGGAGTATAAGACAGCAGGATTTCTATCCCAGGAGTTATGAAAGAACTTTTGAAATTTGGGAAGCTCTCGAATTTTAAAGTGAACATGGCAAAGTCTGATATTAAATTTGAATCTGTCGGCAACTGAACAGAACGCGCTGCAGGTGAAGTTGCCGTTCAGATGGTGCCCGAAAGAACTAGGGTATTTGGGAATTAAATTGACAGTAAAAATGGGAGGTTTGTTTGAGGCTAACTATATCCCTCTCCTTAATAAAATTAAGCAGCAACTGGGCAAGATCCAATATAGAGCTCTTTCGTGGATGGGAAGAATAAACGTAATAAAGAGGTTTATCTTACCGATATTTACGTATACATGCCAAATGATCCCTATTTTACTACCCCCAGTGTATCTAAACAAACTCAAAACTATGATCAGAAGATTTATATGGAGGGGAAAATTAGCGAGGGTAGCATTTAATACTCTGACTAGATGTAAAGAGAGAGGAGGCCTGACCCTACCCGATTTTAAAAAGTATTACGAGGCTATTATGATATCACGAGTCACGGATTGGATCTATAATGAAAAAGGCAAGGACTGGGCAGAACTAGAAATTAATTTAAGCACAAAGAATGTAGGAGAATTAATATGGATACCAGCAAAATATAGAGAATTAGCGGTAAACACAAGTATATTGACGAAAAATGCACTTCGGTTTGGGACACAATAAATAAGAGGTACGGTTGGGCACATAATTCACCATTAATCCCGCTGTTGGATAATATGTTCTTCAGACCGGGTCATGAGGAGTATATATATTTTAGTAGGTGGGCTAAGAAAAATAGTATTAGATTACACGAGGTTATGGTAGGCGATAGATTATGCACATAAGAAATTATTGGGAAATGGGGACATAAGCCATTAGATAAATGGAGACAGTCGCAATTATTTTATTTCACCCAGTCCTTGTCACAACCACTGAGGGGAAAGGACCAGCTTAGGCCTCTAGAAAAATTATTAGCGAACCGGCAAAGCCTTGAAAAAAGGATAGCAAAAATATATAAAATTTTGATAGAAGCAGTAGAATATAAATATCCTGAGTATTTAGGGAAATGGGAAAGAGAAATAGGCTCTTTAAGTAACGATGAACAGAGAAATAAGATACTGAGACGTACGTATTCGGTAGCGATGGACTCACAAACAAGAGAGATGTCATACAAACTCCTGACTAGGTGGTACATAACCCCACAGCAAGGCAATAAGATCAGCAAAGAAAACCCCTTCAAGTGTTGGAGAGGATGCTCGTGGTGGGATCTTTCGCACACCTGTGGTGGGAGTGCCCTAAAATACAAGTATATTGAGGGAAAATAATAGAAGCAAGCTTCAGCATAACAGGTGAAAGGATTAGGAGTGATCCATGGGTGTGCTTATTTCTTAACACAGAAGAGAGAGAGAGAGAGAGAGAGAGAGAGAGAGAGAGTATGGACAGTCCTTGATCCCTTGTCTATTGAACTCTGCTAAAGCTTTGATTCCACGGAGATGGAAAACCCAGGATCCCCCCACAATGAAGGAATGGGTAGAGAGATTGGAAAAGATAAGAAATATTGAAGATACGATCTCCAAGTCAGAAAATACAGAGGAGAGGTACCAGAATAAGTGGAGGCAATGGCTACAATTTAGAAAATCCGATAATTACCTGAAGTTGCTTGAATGTTAGTGAACCCCAATAATGGAAGGATCGAGTGAGAGAGGGAGGGGAGGAGAGAGGGAGGGGAGGGGAGGGGAGGAGAGAGGGAGGGGAGGGGAGGGGAGGAGAGAGGGAGGGGAGGGGAGGGGAGGGGAGGGGAGGGAGGGAGGGGGAGGGGAGGGAGGGAGGGGGAGGGGAGGGAGGGAGGGAGGGGGAGGGGGAGGGAGGGAGGGGGAGGGGGAGGGAGGGAGGGAGGGAGGGGGAGGGGGAGGGAAGGAGGGGAGGGGAGGGAAGGAGGGGAGGGAGGGGAGGGGAGGGGAGGGAGGGGAGGGGAGGGGAGGGAAGGAGGGGAGGGAGGGGAGGGGAGGGGAGGGAAGGAGGGGAGGGAAGGAGGGGAGGGAGGGAAGGAGGGGAGGGAGGGAAGGAAGGAGGGGAGGGAGGGAGGGAGGGAGGGGAGGGAGGGAAGGAGGGGAGGGAGGGAAGGAGGGGAGGTGAGGTGAGGTGAGGGAAGGAGGGGTGGTGAGGGAGGTGAGGGAGGTGAGGGGAAGGAGGGGAAGGAGGGGAGGGAGGGGAGGGAAGGAGGGGAGGGGAGGGAAGGGGGGAGGGAAGGAGGGGAGGGAAGGAGGGGAGGGAAGGAGGGAAGGGAAGGAGGGGAGGGAAGGGAAGGAGGGGAGGGAAGGGAAGGAGGGGAGGGAGGGGAGGGAGAGAGGGGAGGGAGAGAGGGGAGGGAGGGGAGGGAGAGAGGGGAGGGAGGGGAGGGAGAGAGGGGAGGGAGGGGAGGGAGAGAGGGGAGGGAGGGGAGGGAGAGAGGGGAGGGAGGGGAGGGAGAGAGGGGAGGGAGGGGAGGGAGAGAGGGGAGGGAGGGGAGGGAGGGAGGGGAGGGAGGGGAGGGAGGGAGGGGAGGGAGGGGAGGGAGGGAGGGAGGGAGGGGAGGGGAGGGAGGGAGGGGAGGGAGGGGAGGGGAGGGGAGGGAGGGAGGGAGGGGAGGGAGGGAGGGGAGGGAGGGAGGGAGGGAGGGAGGGAGGGAGGGGAGGGAGGGAGGGGAGGGAGGGAGGGAGGGAGGGAGGGAGGGAGGGAGGGAGGGGAGGGAGGGAAGGAGGGAGAGAGTGGGTTAAAAGAGGATTTTTATTGGAGATAATGTTAAATAGATGGAATTTTGTAAAAAAGAGAGACTGTTTGATAAATTTGAAAAATAAAGAATTATAAAAAAATAAATAAAAAATAAGTAAGGGAGTAGACAAACACCTGACTTGTACAGCTACTCCCTCCATGTTAGGATCCTCTGAAGAGGAAAAATAAGTATCTTCCAATATTTAGGAAGAACTGCCTGATCCCCAGCCTCCTGCACCTCAACAAAAAGGGCCCAGAGGACTAGATGGGAATCTGCTATGTTTAGTCCTACTATGAAGAGGCATCATAGCAATAATCTTTTAAATGGTAGAAGAAAAACCTGTCTGTATGAAATACACAGGGACAGAAGTGTTCTACCCTTGACGGCTCATCTGACTGGCCATATTTTTCTTTTTACCTCTAGGGGAGGAAGACATTAGTTTGTTGTATACCATTAACCCCTTAGAACCCTTAGAGGGGTTCCTGGTCCCTTTGTCACTCATAGCTTATAGTACAAAGCAGAGGCAGTACCAGCAAAAGAATCTTTCACTTGCAAGGCTATAGTACAGTACAATAACTGCTATTATTCCTAGCGTTACAGTACAATGTTGCCAAAAGGAAAATATCTGTCACCAATCCTGACCAGCAGCCACTCTGCTCTGTGCCTCCACCACCAGGCAGTAGCTTCTCTTGCAGAGATCTAACTACTTCCTAGTCATGTGGCCAGCGTCTGATGCCATTTAGCCACGCTCCCACACGAAAACAACCCGCCTTCCTGTTTCAAACAGGAAAGCGAATCTCCCACGTGAGCACCGGCATCATGGCGGGTGGCGGGGGGGGGGTAATCTTTTTTTTTTTTTTTTTTTTTTTTTTAAGAAAAAGAGGCAGCTGGCTGGAACTTAAATAGATCAAAATTGCCAATCTGGGGGCCCAGGAAGTGATCAGACCCCCCCCCCCTTTTCTCATACCTGATGGTCTGAGCTGGCTTGAATGGAGAGGAGAGCGGAGCTTTTGCCGTTTCCAGCGTCAGAATGGTGAGTTCTCAATATAGCCTCCAGGGGAGGCACATAGACATGACATGACAACACAATAAATGGAAGGAGAGATCATCTCCCCTACCTTTCCTTGCAGCAGGGTTTGTCAGAGATTAAAAAAAAAAAAAAAAAATCTTCGCCCTTCATGGTAGGCTCCGAGACCTTGAAAGGAAACCTTCAGGAACAGGGGTACACTTAGATAATCCCGCAATCCTGGACCTGCGAGAAGACCCTGCCAGTAAAATTTTATTGACCTTACTACCAAGAAGTACTGGATCCCAGGGCCCAGCTTTAAAAGCATTTGCAAGCAAAACCTCATGTCTTCGGATGACGAGGCCCGGGTACCGTTCATTTAGTCCATTATGGAGACATCAGAACGGATCCGGTCAGGATGGCTGGCTCTCATCAAAGGATTACTGCCCGTGGAGCTCAGTACACACATCCTTACACGTGCCCAACACCTTAGACACTGGCGTAAAAAACTGAGGACTCCCAGTAATGGGAGGGGTTATATGGGGGAAGTTCACGCCTTAAGGGGCGTGCCAGTGTCCAGCACCTGATATGCCGATATAACCCACATAGTTATTACTATGGCTCTGTGTCCCCTGATGTAAGAAAATAAAAATAAAACTTTTTTTTGCTAAACAAAAAAAGGCAAACATTTTGGGGGAAAAAAAAGTTTCTTAGTTTCGGTTATACAATTTTGCAAATAAATAACCTTTCTTCATAAATTTAGGCCAAATGTAAATGAGAAAATATTTAAAAAAATGTAAAAAAGTATTTTATTTTTCATATTTAAACTACTTACTATGACCAGAACACTATTATTAGTGTTACCAAAGTACTGCTTGGGGGAGTCGATCAGGACTTTATTTTATTTTTATTTTTTTGCATACTATGATTGTTTATAGAAGTGAATTTCACTGCTATAAGCAAATGTTTTTACTAAATGAGTAGACATTGTGTATTGTGATTACCCACAGGTAATGGCATGAAAGCAAGCCATTGATTGCTTACAACTGTCACATTCCAGTTGATTGGTCACAGTGATTACATGGTAGCAGCAGCGGGCCAGTACACTAATCAGTAAATCGCTGTCTCAGGGCGACGGATCATGCTGGAGCAAACTCAAAGGGGCCACGCAAGGCGCGTTCTCGGGAGGACATCATAAGACTTCCTCCCAGAATAGGGTTCCCACCTGACCATCATTTTACAATGGCATGGGCGGGAAGCAGTTGAACAACACTCTAATCTGGGGACTGAAGAGACCAGCAATTGAAGTTTTGGGAAGGTTGTCCCATTCTTGCTTGAGCATACACTGCTTTAAAATCTGGATATAGCTTTCAGGCTGGATATAAATCAATGAATTAAAAATATAAAATACATTTATTTTAATAAAATGCTTTTGGAGTAAAAATGGAAAGGTAGTTTTCCATTTAAGATACATTAATATTTTTTGTTTATTCAGCATGAAATGGGAGCATAGTTATCTAGCATGAGGCTGTATATTCTACAATATTTACATTTTTGGTAAACTCATTCAATGAATCCAAGCTCTGCACGCTGCGATAACATGCACTGCATTGATGTATGCACACAATTTCACAGTAAGAACGAGATAAACCAAAGTTCAGAAATATTCCTTTATCCCAGGGATCTGCAATTAGCGGATCTCCAGCTGTTGCAAAACTACAAGTCCCATCATGCCTCTGCCTCTGGGTGTCCTGCTTGTGGCTGTCAGAGTCTTGCTATGCCTCATGGGACTTGTAGTTCTGCAACAGCTGGAGGTCCGCTAATTGCATATCCCTGCTTTATCCTGTTTTGCAAATCTTTGTACATTACAAACTGTATGTTTTAATCGGTCTTGATATCGCTGTTTTACGAACCTGACAGCTTATTATTCTAAATAGGAAATCTTCATTTTGTTTGCAAATATCAAAGAGTATAACTACCAGCAAGAATGAATCCTTACATTTAAAGAGCACCTGTCATTTCAGATCCATCATGGCAGCGCCTGTTCGTGGGCATCCACTGACCTGCTGCCACCATGTTCCTCACCTTGTTGTGTCACTGATGCAACACCAGCCATCCCATTAAAGTGAATGGGACGGTCGGTGAGTCTACAGCAGGTCAGAGGAGGAGCTGCTGCGGGACAGAGATGACAGTTGCACTTTTATGATTTAATTTGTTGATTTGAATTAAGCCTTTTTACAACTGATACAATTTTACTGGATTTAAATCAAATCCACCCTGCTTTTTAGCATTGGTGGTGTCTCTCTAGAAGCTGTCCATTCCATACGCACTAATGCACCCCCATACCATCCAAGATGCAGGCTTTTGCACGGAGCACTGATAACAAGCCAGAAGGTCCATCTCCTCTTTAGCCCGGGGGGATTCAGAGCCCAATATCTTCAACTTTGCTATGCTCGCAGAACTCCCTCCAATTACTCTGACACAGTAAGCTCTCCCTCAACAAGTCACCAAATGTTGGATTGCACACAAACTCTCAAGTACGCAAACACTTGATGAACAATTCAAAAAATTGTATTCGCACTAAAATATTTGCAATATGTTTTTATTCAAAAGTTTAAAAATTTCTTGGGATACAAATAGTATATCAGTACAGAAAGATCCATGTACTCTCAAAAGGTGACCAAGTGTCTGATCCATATGGCTGTAATGTAAAGACAATAACGGTATTTACAGTTGGGTTAGGCTACTGCCTGCCTGGGCCTGAGAAGAATAATTATAACTTCTCGGCGACGTTAGATCGAGTTTAATTCCAAGATAAGGGATTGCTTGTGTGCACCATTTAAAAAGGTAAAAGACTGCTGTACTGTATCCCGTACCGAGTCAGGAAGATTTATGTCCAACGCTTCTGATTTAGATTGATTAACTGGCAGTCCAGAGACCGTTTCAAACCTAGAAAGTGTTGCAAATAAATTGGTCAGAGTTGTGATGGGATATGGTATAAATGACAAATAGTTGGCAAAGAAAGCACATTTATGACTCTTGCCACCACTAGTGACACCATGAATGTTGGGGTTAGCACAAATGGCCACAGCCAAGGATTATATTGCCAGAATAAAAAAGGAGAGGCTAGAGAGGGCATCCCTGCCTAGTTCCTATCTTTATCTGTAAAAGATCTGATTTACGCCCATATGCGAGAATGTTAGCTGAAGGATTTGAGTATAATGTGCCAATAAGACTTAAAAAAATTTGGTCCGTAATGCCATCGTATCAATACGTAGAAGAGGAAGGGCCAGGAAATTGAGTCAAAAGGCCTTGTGAAGAAGGTCCAATGACAGCAGCATTCCTTGCCTTGTGACTACCCCATCCCAGTTAGAACGCAAGATAGAGATCAGGCCCCTCAAATCTGGTCAGCAGCTTGCCGCCCTGTAACAAATGCCACTTGGTCCACGTGGATATATTGCGCCAAAAATGTATTAAATCGGTTTGCATGTATGTTTGTGAGTAGTTTCAAGTCGCCATTGATCAATGATATCGGGCGATAGTTTGCCACATCACTATGATCCTTACCTGGCTTAGGGATCAGACTTCTATGGGCTCTATTAGAGTCTGCATCAAGCGATACCCCATCGCGAAGAGCAGTAAATAATTTTAGTAGATGGGGTGCCAACAGTGGAGCAAACTTATTATAATAAGAGGCTGAGCAGCCATCTGGCCCCGGGGTCCTCGATTGCAGCCAGCATTTCTGCCACAGTAATGTCCCCCTCCAAGATCTCACGGTGAGAATCCAAAATAAAAACATGGGAGGGCCACATCCTTAAAAAAAAATCATTCAGGGCCCCAGGTGGAGGGCTTCCCTGTTTAGAGTATAGGGAGGAATAGTAGGAATGGAATAATTCTGTTACAATGTGTGGGTTCTGCGTCTTTTTTTTCGTCAGTTTTCATTGGGCTGTCTAAGTTTAGGGAGTACAGTCCGACGAGTTCTTTGAGACAGGCTCATCATTCAATGTATAGAAGGAAACCTGGGTCCAAATAAGGCTTTTTTTCTGCTTTAGTTGTCAAACAAAGGTTTAATCCTATTAAAGCGGAATTTATTTTGTTTCTAAGGTCTAGGTCAGGGCATTATTTGTGCTGGGGCAATTCCCGTTCTTTGTCCCTTATTGAGTTAAGAGTGTTTTTTAATTCGGGGAGCTATTTGTATGAGATAGCCTTCAATTGTGGCCTTGTGGGTTGCCCAATTAGTCACAGGGAAAGTGTCCTGTGAGTTGTTCAAGGAGAAATATTCCGTGAGACACTGTTACATGTCAAACAGACAGAAGGGTTACTCAGAAGAGAATCGTTTAGCCTCCAGGCAGCGGGACCCCTGGCATCTTGCAAGGAATCACATGTGGTCCAAAGCAAGGAGTGACCCGACAAAGCCACCTGCCATATTTTACTCGCCCGAAAAAGAGGTACATTAGTGGGGTTTGTGAAGTGGTCTGTTCTGGAATAGTTATTGTAGACATGGGAAAACAACGTATAGTTCTTTCTGGATGGGTTTAACTCTGTCCAAACGTCAATCAGGTTATGGTAGTATAACATTTTGGCTAATTTAGATCCAACTTTTGGAAAATGTCATGGAGCAGATGAATGCCTCCTGGTTTTGTCAAAGATAGAGACTAAGGCCACGTTGGAGTCTCCTCCAAAGAGAACTCCTCCTCCTAGGTCAGGGGACACAGTGTGCAGTAATTTTCAAAAGAAGGGTAGTTGGCCTGTGTTGGGTGCATAGTAAGAGATTACGGTAATGGGGAGCCCTCCAGGTGTCCCACTAGTGCCAGGTACCCACCCTCTGGGTCACTAATCTGCTTCTCCAGTGAGAAAGAGACCCGCTTGGAGAAACACATTGCCACACTCCCAGTCTTATCCGGCCATTCGCTAGATAAAAATTCGGGTAGTAGTGGTGTAGAAATGTAGGGATGTAATTCAGGGGAAAATACGTTCCCTAAAGGAAAAGCACATCTCTGTGTAGGGATTTGTAGTGTTGAAAAGCCATTCTATGTTTAACTGGAGAATTAAATCCCTGGACATTATGGGTAAAATATATACGGTCTTTTTATACACTTCTTAATTCTCTATGGAGAAATTGTGGCATCGTGTCCGACCTAAAGTGGGTTTCCTGTAGGAGAAGAATTTGGGAATGGAGTTTATGAAAAAGATACAGTATTTGCATTCGCTTCTCCGAGGTGTTAAGGCCCCTACAATTTAGAGAGGAGACTTTCAAGGAGGCTTGTGTTGCCATAGGGGAAGTAATTTGGCGGGTAGGCAAAAGTTACCATTGGTGAGGCTCGCTGTCTCAAAGAAGGGTGGAAGAAGATAAGGGAGGAGTAGAGCGACATCTAGTGGTGAACAGGTAGAGGGTAAGTATAAGAAGTGGTAAAGAAAGAAAAGCAGAATGAGAAAAAGAAAGCCAAGGTCTCAACGGCCCTACTGATAGCGTTGTGGTCAACATCAGAGGAGGTTATTTATAAAAGGGGTTCGGCGCCACTGTAAATTTGCTCAAATGGGGTGTGTACATAAAATAGAGGTACACCTCCACCATTAGCCTATCACAGAACCACAAGAGGTGTCATATAGATATCAGATCCTATCCAAAGGAGTGTGTATATGAGTTACACAGGAGGAGAAAGGAAAAGGGAAGTACATATATAACCCCCCTAAATCTAACTACTAATATGCAGAATATAGAAAATAAATACACACTACCAACAGTAATATACAACAATTCCTGAACACAGCCAATCAGGTACCACAAAAGATGGCTATAAATTAGACCAAGCTTGACTACGTAAAACACAAAACTAGACAACTACGTGAGCAGCGGGAATTAGTAATATGGTAAATAACATATGCATAGCGTGCAGAAGTGATAAATACGTGGTAAATAATAAGATATTAATATGCCACTAAATTAATAAGTGTGTTGAAAAATTAACACAGTGAAGTTAATTGCATGAATAAAAAATAAAAAATAAATAAAATACAAAATACGGTGACCATACAGTGTAATATACCCTCAAATAAATATGTGATAATACCAGGAATATATATCCATAAAATAGGAGATATTACATAAATAAATGTTAAATAAATCAATGTGATAATTATTACCCAAGAAAATACATATAAATCTCAAAGTTAGCCCCAGATAATCTATTAAGAGCTATAAATGCAGTCCAAAAAGTGAAAAAATATATTACTAATAAAAATTACTAATAAAAATTAAAAAATTTGTAATTAATAAGTCCACAGATTCTTCACAGCAAAAATAGTGCAGTAGGTGAAAAAGTGACTGGTGCCCAGGAACAAATTTTCAGGTGACTTTCGTGCTCACCCCCTTTAGCTCCCCACTCACCGAAACTATGAGCCCACACAGGGCAGTCAGGCCCGTAGATATCACACTGCTGAGGTAGATGCGCTGATGAAAGATTATTTGCAGAGATTGTAGTCCACTCAAGTCCTGATGAGCAGGTGAGGCTGATATTGGTATTCAGAGTTTCCTCAAGGAAAAAAGAAGGGGGGAGGATTCCATAGTGTAGTAATTCCAACAAAGGTGTGTAGTTTTAAAAAACCATAAACTTTTATTCGCACATCGGTATCCAGACAGAGATGCGTTTTGCAAAAATAAAAAAATATAACAAAAATGTAATGACAGAAGATAAGTATATAAAATGAGCTAAACTACAAAAAATTTTTTTGAGGCATTCACAAAAAATACCACACAGAAAACCCTTGGGGGTATAGGATGTACCACCCCAGTATGGCACAAAGGGTAGGTATCGGTTCCAAAGAATAAAAAATATATGATTAAAAAACCAAAAATCTATATAATAAATTTGAAAAATAAAGCTGAAAATAGAAAACAAAACTGCAGAAAAATGCAAAATGTAAAATATAAGTGTATATATATATATATATATATATATATATATATATATATATATATATATATATAAAAAAAAGACTCATACTGTGCACAGAGTGTAGGTGGCTAAACGTATATGCACCTCTCCACAACCATAAGCCCTATAGCGAGCCCTGGTAAGAAGCTTTTAAGGCGCTGATATTAGAGGATGTTAAATATAATACTAGACAGCAGGGTTGGATGGACAGGGGGGGTTCAGTGCATCCGACCAGTTCCCAAATCAACAGTCCACTCCGTTCAAACAGGCTAAAAACTGGGGGGATGGAGAAAGCTCCGCCGTCGGTCCTCACACGGGGGTGTAGCGCTACCACCTGTATGAAGGCTCATCATGCCCAGCTTTAGCACGGGAGCAAGCACGTAGGCAACCGTACCTAGCGTGCGTTCCGCCCTGCGTTCCACCTAACACACGTGACAATGCGGAAGTGGCGTGCGTGATTGCGTCATACGCGTTTCGTCATAAGACGTCCTCAGTGACGATAACACGCACCCACACAGCCACACTTTATGAATCCTAGAACAGACCCGCCTACAGACTTCGATAGGGCACTCTATTTTGTAGTCCCACCTCCCTTAGGTGTTCCATCCTACAGGGCCATTAATGCAACAGTGTTTGTCAATTAGCCGCTCGGGTGGGAGGCCAGACGTCATATTGGTTCCCTATACCCTACTTATGTAACCAAGTACTACACAGGGGCGGGAAAGGCTGGACAAAAGAAAGGGGATCAGAGAGGAGAAAGTAAAATCAAAAAATATATATATATAGAGATACCAATAAAGAAATTATATATATATATATATATATATATATATATATATATATAAACAGTAAAAATAAAAATAAAAATGAAAATAATTAGGATTAAAACATGCTTTCCTTGGGTCGCATGATATTATAGCTGATAACTTATTTTAAAAGTACGGATCGAAATGGCTATATCCCTAAGTCAAGCTGCCATCATCCAAAATGGAAAGAAAATGTCCCCAAAGGTCAACTTATAAGGATTCGTAGGAACTGCAATTCTTTGGTGGACTTTAATGCACAGGCAGATAGGTTAATTGCACAATTCATAGAAAAGGGGTATGACCGAAGGACATTGACCAAACTTAAAGATAAAATTGCAACTATGGACAGGAAATCTCTCTTTATTAAAAATAAAAAAAGAACAAACAAAAGATTTATCTTTCATCACTGGTTTCAATACACAATACCGTGATGTGGAGAAAATCGTAAAAAAGTACTGGCCCATATTGCAAGAAGATAAAACCTTGGCCAATATCCTTCCTAAGAGACCTTCCTTTATATACAGAAGAGCGCCGAATTTGCGTAATCTGTTGGTACACAATGTCATTGACCCCCCCAAGCCCATTAAAATTTTCGATGACTTGAAGGGCTTTTATAGGTGTAACAGGTGTCTTCCGTGCAGAGTCAGCAAGGCCCAACCCCGCAAACGGGACCTATTTAAATCCCGGACGAATCAAATAGAGCATAAAATACGTAAGCTCATCACATGTAGAAGTACACATGTCACGTACGTGATCGAATGTCGATGCAAACAACAATACGTGGGGAGAACTACTCGCCCCTTGTTTGTCCGGATAAGGGAACATATTAATAACATCAAAAAAGGCTTCCCTAACCATAATCTTTCCCGACATTTTGATCAGTTCCACCACAGAGACCCATCACAACTTATCTTTTATGGGATAGACTGTGTTATGAACAATTGGAGGGGCGGCAATAATACTAGACTTATATCCCAAAACTAAACAGCCTGGATATATTGCCTTGACACTATAGCCCCTAAGGGGTTGAATTTAGATATTGATCTAAACTGTTTCATAGCTAATCCTTAATTAGTTCAATCACAGGGGTCTTTCTCGGTAAATAGGGGCTCCCTGGTTACAGGAACCTCTCTTTCTAAATAAAACCCCAAAAAAATTTTCAGATAAAAAGGTGGGACAAGCTGCCTTTATCCCCCTTTGTTTGCCCCACTACGTGTAACCCACCTGACCCTCTGGTGACCCTTTCAAGTTAACATGTAAATAGGACCTATTGGATGCACCGATACTCATCCTTCTCTTAAACTATTAGGAGGTGGAGTTGGTGTTGTTGTATAAGACAAATCTGTGTATATATACAATTATGGCCTTTTCTTCTGGTTTGTCTGTTTTTTCTAACTATCTCGTTCCTAGTAAATTCCCTTCCCCCCTTTTTCCCTGTTTTTCTAAATAAGGGTCTCCGATATAAACTTCTAGTTATTCAGTCTGAAAAGTCCTGGTTCAGATTTCTTGTGAAGATTATATGATCATAGAGGCCCCTCTAAAATAGGGTCTGTCCATTTTCTGTGCAGTTGAATAGTTTTACCAGGTACTAACTGAGTTTGCATTGGTTTTATCCTTTGTACCTGTACTCTGGGGTTTAGCCACTAGATGGCTGCCTCAGCGGGCTAGGATATCCTGCATGTATCTAGCAATTTAAATCAGCTATAATAACATGCGACCCGAGGAAAGCATGTTTTAATCCCAATTAGTTTCATTTTTATTTTTACTGTTATATATATATATATATATATATATATATATTTCTTTATTGGTATCTCTATATATATATTTTTTGATTTTACTTTCTCCTCTCTGATCCCCTTTCTTTTGTCCAGCCTTTCCCGCCCCTGTGTAGTACTTGGTTACACAAGTAGGATATAGGGAACCAATATGGCGTCTGGCCTCCCACCCGAGCGGCTAATTGACAAACACTGTTGCATTAATGGCCCTGTAGGATGGAACACCTAAGGGAGGTGGGACTACAAAATAGAGTGCCCTATCGAAGTCTGTAGGCGGGTCTGTTCTAGGATTCATAAAGTGTGGCCGTGTGGGTGCGTGTTATCGTCACTGAGGACGTCTTATGACGAAACGCGTATGACGCAATCACGCACGCCCCTTTCCGCATTGTCACGTGTGTTAGGTGGAACGCAGGACGGAACGCACGCTAGGTACGGTTGCCTACGTGCTTGCTCCCATGCTAAAGCTGGGCATTGTGAGCCTTCGTACAGGTGGTAGCGCTACACCCCCGTGTGAGGACCGACGGCGGAGCTTTCTCCATCCCCCCAGTTTTTAGCCTGTTTGAACGGAGTGGACTGTTGATTTGGGGACTGGTCGGATGCACTGAACCCCCCTGTCCATCCAACCCTGCTGTCTAGTATTATATTTAACATCCTCTAATATCAGCGCCTTAAAAGCTTCTTACCAGCCACCTACACTCTGTGCACAGTATGAGTCTTTTATATATATATATAGACTTATATTTTACATTTTGCATTTTTTCTGCATTTTTGTTTTCTATTTTCAGCTTTATTTTTCAAATTTATTATATAGATTTTTGGTTTTTTAATCATATATATTTTTTATTCTTTGGAACCGATACCTACCCTTTGTGCCATACTGGGGTGGTACATCCTATACCCCCCAAGGGTTTTCTGTGTGATATTTTTTGTGAATGCCTCAAAAAAATTTTTTGTAGTTTAGCTCATTTTATATACTTATCTTCTGTCATTACATTTTTGTTATTATATTTTTTATTTTTGCAAAACACATCTCTGTCTGGATACCGATGTGCGAATAAAAGTTTATGGTTTTTTAAAACTACACACCTTTGTTGGAATTACTACACTATGGAATCCTCCCCCCTTCTTTTTTCCTTGAGGAAACTGAATACCAATATCAGCCTCACCTGCTCATCAGGACTTGAGTGGACTATAATCTCTGCAAATAATCTTTCATCAGCGCATCTACGTCAGCAGTGTGATATCTACGGGCCTGACTGCCCTGTGTGGGCTCATAGTTTCGGTGAGTGGGGAGCTAAAGGGGGTGAGCACGAAAGTCACCTGAAAATTTGTTCCTGGGCACCAGTCACTTTTTCACCTACTGCACTCTTTTTGCTGTGAAGAATCTGTGGACTTATTAATTACTAATTTTTTAATTTTTATTAGTAATTTTTATTAGTAATATATTTTTTCACTTTTTGGACTGCATTTATAGCTCTTAATAGATTATCTGGGGCTAACTTTGAGATTTATGTGTATTTTCTTGGGTAATAATTATCACATTGATTTATTTAACATTTATTTATTTATGTAATATCTCCTATTTTACGGATATTTATTCCTGGTATTATCACATATTTATTTGAGGGTATATTACACTGTATGGTCACCGTATTTTGTATTTTATTTATTTTTTATTCATGCAATTAACTTCACTGTGTTAATTTTTCAACACACTTATTAATTTAGTGGCATATTAATATCTTATTATTTACCACGTATTTATCACTTCTGCACGCTATGCATATGTTATTTACCATATTACTAATTCCCGCTGCTCACGTAGTTGTCTAGTTTTGTGTTTACGTAGTCAAGCTTGGTCTAATTTATAGCCATCTTTTGTGGTACCTGATTGGCTGTGTTCAGGAATTGTTGTATATTACTGTTGGTAGTGTGTATTTATTTTCTATATTCTGCATATTAGTAGTAGTTAGCTTTAGGGGGGTTATATATGTACTTCCCTTTCCTTTTTCCTTCTGTGTAACTCATATACACACTCCTTTGGATAGGATCTGATATCTATATGACACCTCTTGTGGTTCTGTGATAGGCTAATGGTGGAGGTGTACCTCTTTTTATGTACACACCCCATTTGAGCAAATTTACAGTGGCGCCAAACCCCTTTTATAAATAACCTCCTCTGATTCTGGTTGCATCCCCTTAGGGGGGTAGTAACTTTATAGGGTTGGCGACATTGGTTGTGAGTCCTTCTATTTACGCCTGCATCTCATTTTAGCCTCCGTAGCGCGGCCTGGGATCTGTAAGGTCTGAGCATTTTTTTGGTTGTGGTCAACATGTCGGCTAAGACCGATATGGGTGCTGAAAAGTTGCGGGGTTGCGGTACAGGAGGTAGAATCAGGTGATCTACGTCTCCATATAGAACCTTTGGCTCAAATGTAATGCATATCATCTTTTTTCTGTTCCTGGGCCCCTAACACCACTTTGACTCAGACATGATGGAGCCAAGTCCTTTCTGGCGATAACGTGGCCACATACTCATACCCAGGCCTACCAAATTTTCCCATTGTCGGAAGTTTATAGAGCGAGACTCCTTGGAATTTCACGTTTCCAAATCTTGGAATGATTTACAGTGGCCACGTTGGAGTCTCCTCGAGGAGTTAAATACTGTTCAACTTCGAGTACTACTTTTTCAGACCCGCTGAGTCTGACTTGTATTACTCTAGCGCTGATGGTGTTGAATTATGCTTGGACCATTTCTATCTGTTCCCTGTTTCAGATTGTTATTTAGGTGGTGACACTGCCGCTTGGATATCTGATCAGAGCGTCACTCTTAGACCACTACTCCCACCATCCAGCAACACGTTTGGCATTTTACCCTTGGTTAAGATGAGTTTAACTGTCAATGGTATATGCAAATTGACTTCCCGCCATTAACACCTCCATAGCATCTTTCGCCTGCTTACCAGAAAGCTGACATATTTATATACAGCTTTTTCAAATCCTACGGTAAGGTTGTGTTCTCTTCTTTTTTAAATATATATGTGGATTGGTTTCCCTATGTTGCCAGAATATTAAATACATATTTCATTACATATAAATCGCCCTTTGAAAATTATCCATGGGGATATGAATATATATTTTTAACTCACTAATTACTGGCATTATATATGGATGCACCAATTAATATTTGCTCCACTTTCTTTACACTTGCTCGGCAGCTTGATAGGCAATGCATGCTTTATGCTACTCTTAGTGCTGGTTGCACTACATTGGCATGTTTATGTGCCTGCAGACTTCCATTTCCCCGCTTTGCTCCTGGCTCTCCGGGGTCCCATGGGAGGTGTGTCCCCCTTTGCTCTTCTGTCTAGTCTCGCGGCTGGGTCTTGGCGGTTCTGCACTCTTTAACCACTTGCTTACTGGGCACTTAAACCCCCCTCAGTCCCAGACCAATTTTCAGCTTTCAGCGCTGATGCACTTTGAATGACAATTGCGCGGGCATACAACACTGTACCCAAATGAAATTTTTATCATTTTTTTCCCACAAATAGAGCTTTCTTTTGGTGGTATTTAATTACAGCTGGGAGTTTTATTTTTTGCTAAACAAAAAAAGATGCAAAAAAAATAAATAAAAAATCATGTTTAATAGTTTGTTATAAAATTTTGCAAACAGGTCATTTTTCTCCTTCATTGAAGTGCGCTGATGAGGCGGCACTGGTACTGGCATAGTTAAGGCGGCACTAATAGGCACAGATGGGCACAGATAAGATGGCACGGATGGGTGGCACTAAGGGGCACTGATAGATGGGACTGATGGGCACTGATAGATGGGACTGATGGGCACTGATAGATGGCTCTGATGGGCACTGATAGATGGCTCTGATGGGCACTGATAGATGGCTCTGATGGGTGGCACTGCTGGGCACTGGTAGATGACACTGATGGGCACAGATGTGTGGCACTGGGGTGCAGCACCTTTGTTGAGGCAGATTGTGGGCACTGCTGGGTGGCACTGACAGGGGGGGGGGGGGGGGGACACATTTTTTATTCATGTGGCACTGGCAGGGGGCAGATGGGCACTGGCAGGGCTGGCCGTGATCGGGACTGATGTCCCGATCACAGCCGCCAGTGATCGGCTCTTTTTTTCTCCTCGCGCTGTCAGCGAGAGGAGGAATAATAGCCGATTACCGGCTCCGTTGTATCACATGATCAGCTGTCATTGGCTGACAGCTGATCACGTGATAAGGGGTCGGGATCGACGCCTTGCTCGGATCGGTGATCAGACGAGTCTCAGACTCGCCGATCACAGGGGGCACGCAGGCCGCTCGTGAACGGGACGCCGTCAATAGACGTAGTCACGGCAAAGGAGATCCGCGCTGTAGCCGTCATTCGGCTATAGCGCGGGTCTCAAGTGGTTAAGCATCAGCATGGGTTATATGTGCTAAACACCCTAGTGGTGTTTTTCTGTTTTTTTGTTTTGTTTTGTTTTTTATGATTATGTATTAAAATGATTGTTGTTACATGTTTTCCGATTTGTATATTCATATATATTTTGTAGTGCGAATCGCTCTCTTTCTTGCTAGCTAAATATCTGGACCCACACGCCTGACACCATTCTTTGAGACTTTGAAAACTTTACTACTACTGGATACCAAATTGATTATTGTATTATTGATTGTTGGACTATATGTTACATCATAACATCATAAAGGTTCCTTTATCAACCTGATGACTGTGTGTATGGGACTAATTTATACTACCTGGGCGGACCTTAGGGGCTGGAATATGTAAATGGGGCGTTATGACAATATAAAGGTATAGAACAGGAGGAGAAACGGAAACAAAATCCCTATCCAAACAAAAAAATATATATGATTTCATACAGAACAACCACCAATAAGCAACTGAAGGGGAGGGAGTAGGGAAAAAGGGGGAGGGGGCAAAAGAAGAAAGGGAAGGGGCAAAGAGAAAATATTTTGAAAAATATCTAGGGCAAATATGTATAAATATATGAAAATAAAAAATTATAATATATACATATATACATATATATATATATATATATATATATATATATACATATACACACACATACATACATATTATATATATATATATATACACACACACACACACACACACACACACACACACACATACAGTACAGACCAAAAGTTTGGACACACCTTCTCATTCAAAGAGTTTTCTTTATTTTCATGACTATGAAAATTGTAGATTCACACTGAAGGCATCAAAACTATGAATTAACACATGTCCAATTATATACTGAACAAAAAAGTGTGAAACAACTGAAAATGTGTCTTATATTCTAAGTTCTTCAAAGTAGCCACCCTTTGCTTTGATTACTGCTCCGCACACTCTTGGCATTCTGTTGATGAGCTTCAAGAGGTAGTCACCCGAAATGGTTTTCACTTCACAGGTATGCCCTGTCAGGTTTAATAAGTGGGATTTCAAGCCTTATAAATGGGGTTGGGACCATCAGTTGTGTTGTGCAGGAGGTGGATACAGTACACAGCTGATAGTCCTACTGAATAGACTGTTAGACTTTGTATTATGGCAAGAAAAAAGCAGCTAAGTAAAGAAAAACTAGTGCCCATCATTTCTTTAAGAAATGAAGGTCAGTCAGTCCGAACAATTGGGAAAACTTTGAAAGTGTCCCCAAGTGCAGTGGCAAAAACCATCAAGCACTACAAAGAAACTGGCTCACATGACGACCGCCCCAGGAAAGGTAGACCAAGAGTCACCTCTGCTGCGGACGATAAGTTCATCCGAGTCACAGCCTCAGAAATCGCAGGTTAACAGCAGCTCAGATTAGAGAACAGGTCAATGCCACACAGAGTTCTAGCAGCAGACACATCTCTAGAACAACTGTTAAGAGGAGACTGTGTGAATCAGGCCTTCATAGTAAAAAAGCTGCTAGGAAACCACTGCTGAGGACAGGCAACAAGCAGAAGAGACTTGTTTGGGCTAAAGAACACAAGGAATGGACATTAGACCAGTGGAAATCTGTGCTTTGGTCTGATGAGTACAAGTTTGAGATCTTTGGTTCCAACCACCGTGTCTTTGTGCGACGCAGAAGAGGTAAACGGATGGACTCTACATGCCTGGTTCCCACCGTGAAGCATGGAGGAGGTGTGATGGTGTTAGGGTGCTTTGCTGGTGACACCGTTGGGGATTTATTCAAAATTGAAGGCATACTGAACCAGCATGGCTACCACAGCATCTTGCAGCGGCATGCTATTCCATCCGGTTTGCGTTTAGTAGGACCATCATTTATTTTTCAAATAGGACAATGAGCCCAAAACACACCTCCAGGCTGTGTAAGGGCTATTTGACCAAGGAGGAGAGTGATGGGGTGCTGCGCCAGAGGACCTGGCCTCCACAGTCACCGGACCTGAACCCAATCGAGATGGTTTGGGGTGTGCTGGACAGCAGAGTGAAGGCAAAAGGGCCAACGAGTGCTAAGCATCTCTGGGAACTCCTTCAAGACTGTTGGAAAGCCATTTCAGGTGACTACCTCTTGAAGCTCATCAACAGAATGCCAAGAGTGTGCGGAGCAGTAATCAAAGCAAAAGGTGACTACTTTGAAGAACCTAGAATATAAGACATATATGATATGATGACCACTTTTATAGTGGAGAAATGAGTTCCCTGCAGTAGGTTTGGTAAAATTCTTGGCATGAATATCTTTGCCAACAGAAAATAATTCCAAATCAAGGAAAACTAACTTATCTTTATCCAGAACGGAGGTAAACTGTAAGCCCATATTATTATTGTTACAATGTGTAACAAAATCTAAGACTGAAGATGCACTGCCATCCCAAATAATAATCACATCATCTATGTAACGACCATAGAACACAATGTGGGAGAGAAAAGGATTGTTTTGCCATATGTGCAGAGATAACTGGGCTCCCAAGAGTAGGGAGAAAGCAATTCCAGCAAATGGGTGCCATCTCTAATGTAGGACTGGAGGGATTGGGCAAGTGGCTGAAGAAACTGGTCGACATATTGTGACAAGCCACTGGTAATACTACCAATGGCTGCCACAATAGGACGTCCAGGGGGATTAGTCAAATTCTTATGTACCTTAGGTAAATGATATAGGTACGGGGTAAAATGTACATCCTTAATCAAGAAAGAGGCTTCCTGTGGAGTAATAATTTTTTCACTAAGTGCATTTTTTAACAAGGGCAGTAGCCTCCAATGTAAACCTGGGCAATGGATCAGTTTTTAACCACTTCAGCCCCAGACCAATTAACAGCCTAAGGACCAGAGGTCTTTTTACAAATTCGCACTGCACTGCTTTAACTGGTAATTGCGCGGTCATGCAATGTTGTACCCAAACGAAATTTGCGTCCTTTTCTTCCCACAAATAGAGCTTTCTTTTGGTGGTATTTGATTGCCTCTGCGATTTTTATTTTTTGCGATATAAATGGAAAAAGACCGAAAATTTAGAGAAAAAAAAAGATATTTTCTAATTTTTGTTATCAGAAAAATCGAATAAACTCAATTTTAGTCATACATTTAGGGCAAAATTTATTCAGCCACATGTCTTTAGTAAAAAAAATGTCAATAAGCGTATATTTATTGGTTTGCGCAAAAGTTATAGCGTCTACAAACTAGAGTACATTTTCTGGAATTTACACAGCTTTTAATTTATGACTGCCCATCTCATTTCTTGAGGTGCTAAAATGGTAGGGCAGTACAAACCCCCCCAAGTGACCCCATTTTGCAAAGTAAACATCCCAAGGAAATTGCTGAGGGACATGTCGAGTCCATTGAATATTTTTTTTTTGTCCCAAGTGATTGAATGACACAAAATAAAAAAAATAAACGTTTACAAAAAGTTGTCACTAAATGATATATTGCTCACACATGCCATAGTTATATGTGGAATTGCACCCCAAAATATATTCTGCTGCTTCTCCTGAGTACGGGGATACCACATATGTGGAACTTTTTGGGAGTCTAGCTGTGTACGGCACCCCGAAAACCAATCACTGCCTTCAGGGTTTCTAAGGGTGCAAATTTTTGATTTCACTCCTCACTACCTATCACAGTTTCGAAGGCCATAAAATGCCAAAATAACACAAAACACCCCCAAATGACCCCATTTTGGAAAGTAGACACCCCAAGCTATTTACTGAGAGGCATGTTGAGTCCATGAAATATTTTATATTTTGCCACAAGTTGCAGGAATATTACAATTTATTTTTTTTTGCACAAAGTTGTCACTAAATTATATATTGCTCACACATGCTATGGGCATAAGTCAAAATTACACCCCAAAATAAATTCTGCTGCTTCTCCCGAGTACGGGGATACCACATGTGGGGGACTTTTTGGGAGCCTAGCCATGTACTGGACCCCGAAAAACCAAGCACTGCCTTCCGGATTTAAATATAAAACGCTACCAAAAAAAAAAAAACTGTTAGCGATCGCAGGGAACAGGCCTGACTCTGCGATCGCTGTAGTTATGTGTTTAGTGTTTTGTAAGTGACAGTGATCGATTGATACTGCACTTGGGTGGGCTGGGCAGAATGCAGGTGCTAGCAGGTATCTGGGCTGATCCCGCTAACAATGCGTTTTTTTTGGAACCCTAAACTGCTGGGGACGCTAGTATAGATCTGATCAGATCAGATATTGATCTGTTCAGACTATACCACTAAGGGAGGTGTATGCTTTGCGCGTGGGTGTTAGCGGTACTGGCACTAACCTAGCGCTGTCTGGGGCGACGCAGACCCTGACCCTAAAACCTAATTGATATCACCCGCCGGGTGATCAGGGGGTTAAACCTTTATTGGGTAATAAATGGGGAGTGCCCTGATGCTATAAAAAGCAAACTAACCAGAGTCACCCGTAACACTTCTACAGTGATCACTGGTGAAAGGGTTAACTAGGGGCAATCAGGGGGTTCAAATTTTTATTAGGTAGTATATGGGGGTCCCTGGCGCTATATAAAAACCTGACGGGGAACCGAAATAACTAACTGGCTAACCAGCGTCACCAGTGACACTTATACGGTGATTGCTGGTGAAAGGGTTAACTAGGGGCAATCAGGGGGTTAAAACCATTATTGGGTAGTATATCGGGGTACCTAGAGCTATAAAAACCTGGCGGTGAACCTAAAAAAATAACTAGCTACTTAGCGGCACCAGTGACACTAATGCAGCGATCAGAAAAACGATCGCTTAGTGACACTGGCAAAAGGGGGTGAAAGGGTTAATTAGGGGCAATCAGGGGGTTAAAACCATTATTGGGTAGTATATCGGGGTACCTAGCGCTATAAAAACCTGGCGGTGAACCTAAAAAAATAACTAGTTACCTAGCGACACTAATGCAGGAAACTGATGGAACAGGTAATACTCCACTAGCAACATCAAAAGATGCAGCACCATCACAGGCACCAGTATTTAAATGGGTACGGGAAGGAGAAAGGGGAGAGGGGGCTACCGGATGGGGAACCAAAGAATGAGGTGGATCCCCTTCAGTCATATATATGCCTAGTCTTAAGCATTGTTGAAGATTGTGTAAAAATATCGATTCTCATTTTCATTTTATGTTTATATTTATTTTTAAATGTCGCTTATTTGTTGTTGTTCTGTATGAAATCACATATATTTTTTTGTTTGGATAGGGATTTTGTTTCCGTTTCTCCTCCTGTGCTATACCTTTATATTGTGATAACACGCCATTTACATATTCCCGCCCCTAAGGTCCGCCCAGGTAGTATAAATTAGTCCCATACACACACAGTCATCAGGTTGATAAAGGAACCAATGAGATGTTCCGAAATGCGTGCCTCTGATGACTGCTTCCCGTTTGTTGTCCATGCTGGTTGCTGGTTATTGTCTCCTGCCACTGACGTCACTTCTGGGATCCTCGTGTTTTGAGACTGATTGCGGGCTGGTCTGTCAGTTCTCTTGGAGCTCCCTTCTGTTTTTCCTGTTGGCATCCCCTGGACCTCCCTGCTACTGGACACACACAGCCTAAAGAACTGGTATATGCCAGTGTCCACTGCATTCATGCCGGACCACCTACATGGATATTAATGATATGCTCTGCCAGTCTACATATCTTGTAAGTGTTTTTAACCCTTTTTGGGTAAATTAAACAGCTTTTAATTCTACACTGAGAGACGCCTTTTCTTTGTTTTTCTGTTTCCTATTCAGAGATTGCTTCTCTCCATAAATGCAGCCCTAAGTGTGGAAGATACCCTATTACAGACTTTCTGGTTCATAAAGACATCTGTTTTTGCTTGGTCCTGAAGTTCAGAGCGCCCTTACAAACTGTATCTGGACTATTTCAACTAAGTAGCTGATTACTCGCTACTCCAGCTTAATGGCGCTAGTTTAACTATATCCATTTACATCACCACAGTTGCATAGTCAGTTAGTCAGGTTGATAAAAAGACAAGTCTATCTAGTTCAACCCCAAATTATATTATATTATATATATATATATATATATATATATATATATATATATATATATATATATATATATATATATATATATATATATATATATATACACACATATATATATATATATATATATATATATATATACATATACATATACATATACATATACATATACACATACATACACATATACATTCTACACCCAACAGTTGATCCAGAGGAAGGTGAAAAATTCCAGGAAAGCATGATCCAATTTGCTACAGAAGGGGGAAAGTTCCTTCCTGATCCTCTGGCAGGCAATAATATATTCCTTGGATCAACATTACTCCATACATTCAGGAAGCGTTGGGCCAGATGAGTGGGGGGATGGGGTTGGATTCAGCATTGGGCCAGAGCGGGGGGTGAGCGTTGGGGCTGGGCTAGATGGGGGGGGGGGGGGGAATTCAGCGTCAGGCCAGATGAGCAGATAGCTTCAGTGTTAGGACAGATGTGAAGGTGATTCAGTAGTGAGACAGAAAAGTATGGGGATACAGCAGTGGGGCAGATGTGCAAGGGGTTTACAGCGGTGGGGCAGATGTGCTTTCTTACATAGTTGCATAGTAGGTGAGGTTGAAAAAAGACACAAGTCCAACCTATGTGTGTGATTATATGTCAGTATTACATTTTATATACCTGTATGTTGCGGTCGTTCAGGTGGTAATCTAATAGTTTCTTGAAACTATCAATGCCCCCCCACTGAGACCACCGCCTGTGGAAGGGAATTCCACATCCTTGGCGCTCTTACAGTAAAGAACCCTCTACGTAGTTTAAGGTTAAAGCTCTTTTCTTCTAATTTTAATGAGTGGCCATGAGTCTTGTTAAACTCCCTTTTGCAAAAAGTTTTATCCCTATTGTGGGGCCACCAGTATGGTATTCGTATATTGAAATCATATCCCCTCTCAAGCGTCTCTTCTCCAGAGAGGGAAAAGGGGCAAGGGAAAAAATTGGGACTTTATATGAAGCATGCAGTCTCCAGGGATAACCAACTATCAATTATATAATTGCTTAAATATGTACATTGGAACCATATTCCATAAAACAAATAAATGAGAGGGGTACTGTAACCTGCCTGGGTCGCCTCTTTCTACACGCCCCCTCAGCTCCCGTGTCAGACGTTACCGATGGGCTCTTGCTGTCCAGCGTTTGGCCATGCCTTTCATACACAGCAGAACTGTTTATAAGTACTACTATGAGACTGGCCCCACCCTACAGTTGTTTACCATTTCTTCTGCTATATGTCAATTATTGGACAATTATGCATCTCATTCCAGATTGTTACCACGTGCTTGCGCCTGATGAGTGGTACTACCAAACCATAAAACGAGTCGAGCTATTTGAAGCCGTGTATGGATTTATATATTATATTTAATCTTGTGGTATAGGATTGAGATACCTTAACCAGGGTCTCTTTCCTAATACATTTATGGCGGACCAGCAAGTTTGGAGATCTTTACCAGCATTGCAAATACTGTTTGATATGTAAATGTCTAATATGTATGTGTATATGGATGAATTTATGGGTTTTATTACCACTATTAAAAATTGCTTCTATTATACTATTTATGGTCCTACTGTATTATAATAACTAGAACTACATTATTACCATTGATAGTAGGTTTTCTCTGAGATTGTGTATTACATATATGCTCAGGCTTATTCCAGATTCTATCCAGAGGTTACAGTACCACCATCATTTATTTATGTATTTTTATCGAATATGGTCCCAATGTACGTATTTAAGCAATTATATTATTGATAGTTGGTTATCCCTGGAGACTGCATGCTTCATATAAAGTCCTAAATTTTCCCCTTGCCCCTTTTCCCTTATGAGGTTTCCAATAGATAGGGATGGAGCTATATGACCTAAATGGTCTTTACCTCATATAAAGTCCCAAACAGATACTCTGCCTTTAAAAATCTTCCCCAGAGAGAATAAGTTCAGTGCTCACAACCTTTCCTCATAACCAATATCCTCCAGACCCTTTATTAGCTTTGTTGTCCTTCTTTGTACTCGCTCTATTTCCAGTACATCCTTCCTGAGGACTGGTGCCCAGAACTGGACAGCATACTCCAGGTGCAGCCGGACCAGAGTCTTGTAGAGTGGGAGAATTATTGTTTTAGCTCTGGAGATGATCCCTTTTTAATGCATGCAAATATTCTGTTTGCTTTGTTAGCAGCAGCTTGGCATTGCATACCATTACTGAGCCTATCATCTACTAGGACACCAAGGTCCTTTTCCATCCTGGATTCCCCTAGAGGTTCTCCCCCCAGCATATAGATTGCATTCATATTTTTGCCACCCAAATGCATTATTTTACATTGAACCTCATTTGCCATGTAGTTGCCCACCCCATTAATTTTTTCAGGTATTTTTGCAAGGTTTCCACATCCTGCGGAGAAGTTACTGCCCTGCTTAGTATTGTGCGCAAATATAAAGATTGAACTGTTTACCCTATCATCCAGGTCGTTTATGAACAAGTTAAATCAGATTGGTCCCAGCACAGAACCCTGGGGGACCCCACTACCCACCCCTGACCATTCCGAGTACTCACCATTTATCACTACCCTCTGAACTCGTCCTTGTAGTTTTCAATCCATGGACTCACCCTATGGTCCATGCCAACGGACCTTATTTTGTACAGTAAACGTTTATGGGGAACTGTGTCAAATACTTTTGCAAAATCCAGATACACCACATCTACGGGCCTTCCTTTAGCTAGATGGCAACTCACCTCCTCATAGGAGTTTAGTAGATTGGTTTGGCAAGAACGATTCTTCATGAATCCATGCGGATTACTGCTAATGATACCGTTTTCATTACTAAAATCTTGCATATAGTCCCTCATCATCCCCTCCAAGATTATACATACTATTGATGTTAGGCTAACTGGTCTGTAATTCCCAGGGATGTATTTTGGGCCCTTTTAAAATATTGGTGCTACATTGGTTTTTCTCCAATCAGCTGGTACCATGCCAGTCAGTAGACCGTAAGTAAAAATTAGGAACAATGGTCTGGCAATTACTTGACTGAGTTCCCCAAGTACCCTCCATTGCAAGCCATCTGGTCCCGGTGATTTATTAGTGTCAAGTTTCCCAAGTCTAATTTTAATTCTGTCCTCTGTTAACCATGGAGGTGCTCCCTGTGATGTGTCATGAGGATAAACCCTGCAGTTTTGGTTACTGAAACCCCCCCCCTCCCCCGTGAAGACTGAGGTGAAGGATAAATTCAACACCTTGGCCATCTCCCCATCCTTTGTAACCAGATGTCCTTCATTCTTTATGGGGCCAATATGGTCTGTCCTCTCTTTTTTACTGTTTATATACTGAAAGAATTTGTGATTTTTTTTGCTCTCCTCCACTATGTGTCTGTCATGTTCTATCTTAGCCGTCCTTATTGCACCCTTACATTTCTTGTTGCATTCTTTATCAAGTCTGAATGCTGATGATCCCTCAACCTTGTATTTTTTTGAAAATTCAGTCTTTGTATTCCCTTTAGGTTTCCCATTTGTGTGATTTATACGGAAGTCAATTGACCTGTGATCGTTGTTCCCTAAATTGCCCCTTATTTCCACATCCGTGATCAGGTCTGTATTATTGGTAATCAGTAGATCCAGTAACGCTTTATTTCTAGTTGGTGCGTCTACCATCCGATCCATAAAATTGGCCTGCATGATTTGTGAACTGGCGAGCCTTAGATGAATGCATGGTTCCCTCCGCCCAGTCTATGTCTGGATAATTAAAATCCCCCATTATAATAACACTTCTCATACTTGCTGCTAATCCAAAATTGTGATAGGAGATCTGTCTCCCCTTCCTCCCTTAGGTTAGGGGGTCTATAGCATGCTCCCAGTATTATTTTCCCCTTAGCTTCATCCCTTTGGAGCTCTACCCATAAGGATTCCACCTCCTCCCCAGCTCCCTTAGTGATATCTTCTCTCACAATCACTTGTACATTATTCTTGATATATAGGCATACCCCTCCCCCTTTTTTGCCCTCTCTATCCTTGCGATAAAGGGTATACCCTTGAATGTTTGCCAGCCAATCATGAGAGCTGTTGAACCAGGTCTCTTAAATTCCCACAAAATCCAAATCCTCCTTGTACAATAGTATTTCTAGTTCACCCATCTTGTCCGCTAGGCTCCTGGCATTGGTGAACATGCCATGTAGTTTAGAGCAGTTGCATATTATCCGTTTATTGGGTGTTTTGATATTGCAACTAGGACTTGCTACTATACTAACCATGGGTTTATGTGCTTTGGTCAACCTACCACTAATGCCCCCAATACTACCCTCTGGAATATGTTCCACGCTGACCATCTCTACCTCTGGACCCCCCCATTCACCTAGTTTAAAAACCCCTCTTACTTTTCGGCCATCTTCATTCCCAGCTGGTCTGCACCCTTCTCATTTTGGTGCAGTCTGTCCCTTCTATAGTACCGGTTATCGACTGAGAAGTCGTCCCAGTACTCCAGGAATCCAAACCCCTCCTTACTACACCAGGTCTTCAGCAACTTGTTTACTTCCCTAATCTCCCTCTGCCTTTCTGGTGTGGCTCAATGTACCGGTAGTATTCCTGAAATTTTTTTTTTTATATTGTGAAAGATGATAATGTTACGCGGAGTAAATTGATACCCAACAAGTCACACTTCAAAATTGCGCTCGTTTGTGGAATGGTGACAAACTTTTACCCTTAAAAATCTCCACAGGCGACGTTTTTAAAAAACAAATTCTGCAGTTTGCATGTTTTGAGGTACAGAGGAAGTCTAGGGCTAGAATTATTGCTCTCACCCTACCGATCGTGGCAATATCTCACATGTGTGGGATGAAAACACAGTTTTCATACACGTGCGCTGCTCAAATATGTGTTAGCTTCTGCATGCCATCTTAGCGGGACCAGGTACGTTTTAAAGACTTTTTTTATTTATTTTACTTTTTTTACACACGGTTATTACTATTAAAAAAAATAACATTTTGTCACTTTTATTCCTATTACAAGGAATGTAAACACCCCTTGTAATAGAAAAAAAAAAGCATGAAAGGACCTCTTAAATATGAGATCTTGGGACAAAAAGATCTCGGATCTCAAATTTATACTAAAATGCAATAAAAAATAAATAAATAAAAAAAAGTTGAAAATGTTGCTTTAAGAGCTATGGGCAGAAGTAACCTTTTATCGTCCCTTCCACCCTGCAATGGCATAGAAACGGATAGGGGCCCATCTTCCCCTCACTCGTCTCCATACCAAGCCAGGGAGAGGAGCGGTTGGTAGCAGCGGAGGGCCCCGGAGAGCGGCCGGAGGGGGGCCCCCCCCCCCCCATCTCCCGACGCTGATAAAAGTGATCTTGCGGTGCATCTGCCTCAGAGACCACTTTTATCTGAAACCGGAACGCTCATTGAAAAAGAGGATCCTGTAGTTATGGTAGCTAGCTGCTGCCATAACGACACCCCTCTTCAACTTGCAGACGTATCTGGGCGTGAGCCTTTCCAGAAGTAGTTAAAAAAAAAAAAAAAAGGGTCAGGGCTGAGAATATAGGCCCTTTACAAAATGGGGTTTGTCCTACTATCGTTTGCAATCAGTTGTTCATGTTCAATTTTTGCATCCCCGATTTCCTCTTTACATATTCTGCTATACTCCTTGTAACATTTAAACAGTGACAGCGCTCCTTCATTTGTATATTTTTTTTAAAAGCTCGTCTTTTTTTTATAGCTTTTTTTTATCCTTGGCTGTGAGCCACATACGTTTTTAAAAGGGTAAAAATAAAACCTATTGCCCATGGCAATATACTATTGTTCACATACAGTCTTTTTGAAGAATTCCCATGTCTGTTCTGTGTCCACTGATGCCAATATTCTCTCCCAGTCTAAGCCCTTGAACACACGGTCGGACATTCCGACAGAAGGTGTTCGATCGGACCATGTTGTCGGATAATCCGACTGTGTGTGGGCTCCATTGGACTGTTCCTGTCGGAGTATCCGACAGACCAAGTTTTCCAACTAGGCTATAAAATTTTCCGACAACATGATCCGATCAGACTTTGTACGATCATGTGTAGAGAATTCCGATTGGACAAAGTGCCATGCATGCTCAGATCAAATTCCTAAACCAAAGCTATTGGCTACTAGCCTGAACGTAGTCCTGTCATAACGAAATAACGTCATCACTTTACGTACAATCGGATTTTCTGACAACTTTGTCCGACTGTGTGTATGCAACAGTTTCGGACAAAATCCGTCGGATTTGGTTATCGGAATGTCCGAGCGTGTGTACAAGGGCTAAGTCTTGGAGAGCAGCCCTCATCCTTGGAAAATGTGCTGTCTTAATGTTTAAGTGGATGTAAACCCACTCTCATCCTTTCTAAACTACTACCACAGTGGTCTTCTATAAAGGATGTACATGTCTCCTGCATGTATCCTTACCTGTCAAATGTCTCCCCTCTGTCTGTTATGAGACCCGAAAAAACTAAAGATTCTGTGGGTGGGTCTGTTGTCTGGAGCTCAGTGGGTGGAGTTGTGATGTCAGTAGACAACCCGCCCACCTCTACACTCCTTGTCAACATGAATTTTCTTCTGTGTATTTCTTACACTGAACTTCTGCTATGAACACTAACATCCAGTCAAAATCCAGAAAAGTAGCCACATGACTTCAGCATGCCCAATCATGCTGAGGTGTGGAGCAGCCAATCCTGGGAGAGCTGGAGAAGAAATATGAGAATCACACATAATGCCTCTCTAAGGCTGACTGGTATTTCTCTGTCTGTTCCTTTTTATCCCACTGAAAAAAGATAGGATTGCTCAGAGCTGATTAACTCTTCATGGCATGACTGGGCACAGATTATATGAAATCCTATACTGTACAAGTTACAAGCCTTTTTTTTCCCGCGTTTACATCCACTTTAAGTGCATTTACATTTCCAGTAATTGCTTGTTGCTTACAGCCAACATTAAATGAAATCATGGTATAGTCACTGCTATCCAGATGTTCTGTTATATGAACACTGGTAATAACAGTTACGTCAAAAGTACAAAGGTATCTTTTACCAAAAGAAAAACAAAAGAAAAAAGCAAAAAGTAAAAGCATTTGGCTTACCTGTTCAGCTCTGTATGTGTCTTGCAATTGTGGAACAGTAAAATTTTTTCAATTTTTTCAACTGAGTGAATTACACGTATCATCCTTAGCACACACATCTGGAAAAGAAAAAAAAAGTATTCGAATTTCAAAAGTGCTACAAAAGGGGGAAATACATTTGGAGTCCAGAAAATAGGAGAAGGGAGCAGAAAAGAAGAAAACAGTCATCAGAAAATACAGCTACGCTTAACCTAGCCCAAGTTTCTTTCTAGAACAGGATTAGAACAAAACTAGAAAGCTTCTTCTTGGCAGGACAAAGTAAAAGGAAAAATCTGTAATGGAGTCCTGGACAGCAGCCCCCACCCTAACCAAAACTGGTAAAAATATTTTGGCTTGGCATACACTTAGCATAACAACTTGGTTGTAAATGGACAACAAAACAACTTTAGCACATTGACAAGGTAGTCTTTTACTCCTACAGCATATGGAAATACAGCTTTTATCAAGTCAGTTTAGAAACACTAACTAGGGAGCACATTTAACCCCTTGATCTCCCCCTAGTGTTAACCCCTGTCCTGCCAGTGACATTTACACAGTAATCAGTGAATTCTGATAGCTCTGATCACTGTATGGCCGGGTTCACACTATAGCGATGCAGGAACGCCGCGAATCCGCGGCGTTTACCCGCATCGCACACCTCCCGCCGGCAGTTCACACTGCCCTATGCGGACGGCTGGGAGTGTCAATGTATGCGGTGCATACTAGCTCATTATGCCTTTTGCCTTACAGGTCTGGAAAAAAAAAAAAAAAAAAAACACATCAGCAGTTCTACTCCCGCTTTCAGTCAGAAAAGGAGCGAGCCAGTAAATTACATATTTAATGGCTCCTTGACAGATTTGGGACAGAAGGGACCGGAGGAGGCCACAGAGGACCCGGAGAGCCAGAAGAGGACACGGGACAGTCAGGGGTCATTGGTGCGGTGGTGGGGGGCAGTTACAAGAACCGATCTCCCTGTATAGCTTTCAATAAAGCAGCTGAAAGCTGCAGGAGGGAGAGGAGGAAAAGCAGCTGTCAGCTGCTTTATTTTAAGCTAGACAGGGAGAAAGGCACTTGTAACTGCCCCCACAGCCACACCGACCATCTGTGAAGCTGCCCAGGCATCAGATTAAGCATCAGAGCATTCGCACGAGTACAAGTACTCATGCAAATGCTCAGTAGCAGTGCAACCCTAATTAGAAGTCAGCAGCTACAGTATTTTTTTTTCTTGGGGGGGGGGGGCACCTCTCTTTTTCCAGTTTAACAATGAAAGTCCCTCACCATAGTGTGAAAAGCTAGAGTTAGACTTGCCGGTAACTCTGTTTCTAGGAGTCATCCAGGACAGCACTAGAGACATATAGGCTCCACCTCCAGTGGCAGAAAACACAAACCAAATCTTTAAAGGGTGGCTTCTGACCCTTCCCCCTCAGTCTTGTAACCAAGAACTTCCCCGGAACGGCTTCTGTAACAACAAAAACACTTGTCCAACATTATAACAGCATATAGGGGGGAAATCCCTGCTGTCCTGGACGACTCCTAGAAACAGAGTTACCGGCAAGTCTAACTCTCGTTTTCTCTAGTCGTCTGTCCAGAACAGCACTAGAGAGGATCAACGAGAACTTACCAGATTGGGGGGGAGGGGGGTGGGGTGGGGTTTACCGCTTGAAGGACCTTTCTCCCAAACGCCTGGTGTTGCTCTGAGATAAGGTCCAATCTATAATGCTTCATGAAAGTCGAGTAGTTTGACCAGATTGCTGCTCGTTCTGGTGTCGCTCCAGCTCGCTCTGCCTAGGAGGTCGATCGTGCCCGTGTAGAGTGAGCCATGGGGGGAAAAAAGGACATTGCGTTTTCATAACTTTGTAAGCTTCCACAATAGCCTGTTTGATCCACCTTGCAATTGTGTTCTTCGAAGCTTGTGACCCCAATTTTTTACCCGCATGTAAAACAAATAGTGCATTTGATTTTCTAATGCCGTTTGACATCTCCAGATATTGTAAGACACAGGCTCTCACATCCAGTTGGTGGAATTCTACCTCCCTAGGATTAGTGGGGGACCCACAGAACAAAGGTAAAATCATTTCCTGTGTTCTGGGGAATTTTGTCACTGCTTTGGGCAAAAATCCAGGGTCTGTGCGCAGCACCAGCCTGTCTTCAAAAATGTACAAAAATGGCTCTTTCACAGAAAGTGCCTGAAGCTCGCTAATGCGTCTAGCTGTGGAAATAGCCACTAGGAATACTGTTTTGAACGTGATCCATTTCAAGGAGGGCTCTTCTTCCTGTGACCTTTTTACCCATCCCTGTAGTACAATTGACAGGTCCCATTTGGGTAAAATCTTGAAAGGAACAGGTTTAATTCTGGCTAACCCCTTAAAGAACCTGCTAACTAGCAGGTCTAACGCCAGGGGTTGCTTAAAAAAAAAAAAAAAAAAAAAAAACAAACAAACAGACAGGGCCGCAACTTGTACCTTCAAGGTACTAATGGCCAGTCCTTTATCCACGCCATCTTGTAAGAACTCCAAAACTGCCGGGATACTCAGACACTTTTTTAGTGTCCAACCATGAACAAAAGCCTTCCAAAACTTAACATAAATTGCTTGGGTTACTAGAAAGGAGTGTTTTTAATCACCCTGTCCGAGAGTCCCTTAGACTTCAAGAGGCTCTCTTCAGATACCAGGCCGATAACGTCAGGGTTTGTATTTGTGGCAACAGAACTGGGTCCTAGGACAGCAGATCTTCCCTCTCAGGCAGCATGAGGGGAGGCTCGTCTGTCAGGCCTAGCAGCATTGAGAACCACGGTCCCTTTGGCCAATAGGGAACCACCAATATTATTCCTGAAGAAATTTCCTCAGGACTAGAGGAATTAGTTTGAATGGAGGAAAGGTGTAGCAAGTGCGAAACGCCCAACTTTGTGCAAAAGCTTCTATCCCTTTTGCCCCTGCTTCCCTCTCTAGCGAGAAGTACACTGGGACCTGGGTGTTCATTATCCTGGCGAACAAGTCCACCTCCGGGAGACCCCATTTCTGCACTATCAGCTGGAAGATTTCCCTGTTCAGGGACCATTCTGATTCGCACACTTGGTGTCGACTCAGAAAATCCGCCAGGTGGTTGTCCATCCCTTTCAGATGGACTGCCGAGACAGACTGTAGGTCTTCCTCGGCCCAGTACTAGATCGTACTTGTTAGCCTGATCAAGGACGGGCATCTCATTCCTCCCTGTTTGTTTAGATATGAGACTGCCACCACACTGTCCCCTCAGATCCCTGGCAAATGCTCTTAATGCTTCCCAGATTGCCTGCAACTCTCTCCAATTGGCTGACCTCTGGGACTGTGCCTTCCCCCAGCGTCCTTGGGCTATTTTCAACCCCAAATGGGCCCCCCAGCCCCTAGTATGGCCATCCGTAGTGATGCGGACAGACACTGGAAGAGACCACCATAGACCCCGTACTAGCTTCTCTTTCCTCCACCACCACAGAGACCTTCTGGTCATTGAGGATAGGTGGATAATCCTGTCCAGGGATTCTTGTGCTCCGTCCCAGCTGCTCAGGATGTTGGCCTGAAGGCACCTGAAATGGGCCTTTGCCCAAGGAACTGCAGGAATTGCTGACACTAACAGGCCCAATCCCGACATAGCTGAGCGGAGGGAAATTGCCTGATTGTTTTGCAAAAATGTTGCCGTCGCCTTCACCTTTTCTGCTTTTTCCTCTGTGAGGAAGAGTGTCAACAAGTCTACCAGGAAACCCAGATAATGTATGGCCTGTGCCGGTGTCAAGTGCGATTTTTCTTCGTTTATTAACCATCCCAGTCTTTTTAGACAGGAGAAGGCTACCCTCAGGTCTCCCTGCAGTTGGAGTTTTGAGGGGGTGAAGAATAAAAGGTCGTCCAAGTATGGTATGACCGCGACTCCTTTCAGTCTCAGGGGAGCCAATGCTTCTGCCAGGACCTTGGTAAATATCCTGGGGGAGGAAGAAAGACTGAATGGCAGGGCCCTTAACTGAAAGTATCAGGTCTGCCTTCCCCACTGAATCGCTATTCTCAAATATTTTTGAGAGTTCTCGTGAATGGGGATGTGTAGGTAGGCGTCCCTCAGATCGAGGGAGGCCATGAAACAATTTGGAGGAAGTATTGACCTTACTGTAAAAATTGTTTCCATCCGGAATTTTTGTACGTTACCCAATTGTTTAGTAACTCTAGATTCAAAATTAACCTGGTTTATCTCCTGTGTTGGGACTGGTACTAGAATCCTCTGGTCTATCAAATCGCAAATTTGCGACAGCAAGGCCGTCGCTTTCTGAGGATCTTTGGGAGGCTTGGTCAGACACATCCTCGTAGGTGGGGTGTGTTTGAACTGTATTTTGTAACCCTCCCTGATGATCCTCAGAATAAAAAAAAGGTATTTGGGGTAGTTTTTCCCACTGTGAGAGGAACTGCCCCAATCTTCCGCCCACGGGAACCAAGTCACTGGGACTTAGTGTTTTTTTTTTTTTTTTTAGAAGAGGAAAAAGATTGCCTGTTTTCCCCCCGTCCACTGTTTTTTTTTTTTTTTTTAGGAGCTGACCCCTTAGAGGTCTGTCCTTGTGACTGTCCCTGCCTTTGGGGGACGAAAAAAGCGTTTTCCTGGTGCCTTTTTAGGTTTTAACAGGAAAGGCCTTCTTGTCCACAGAGCAATCCAGAACCTTCTCAAGATCCTGCCCGAACAAAAGGTCTCCTTCAAAGGGAATACCACGGGAAGCTGACCAAGACTTTAACCAAAGTGCTCTGCGAGATGCATTTACGCAGGCAGCGGTCCTAGCTGACAGTTTGACCGACTCCGCAGAGGCGTCGGCCATGTAGCCTGCTACTTTATGCAGCATAGGAAGGGAATCCAGGATTTCCTTCCTTGAGGTTCCTTCTTCCAAATGCCCTTGCAACTGTTCCAGCCAGACCTCCAAATTGCGAGCCACTATTGTTGTGGCCATTGCAGGTTTTAAATTGGTCATGGTTATTTCCCATGACCTTTTCAGCAGTACCTCCATCCTTTTGTCCATGGATTCCTTGAGGACACCCATGTCCTCAAAGGCGAGGTCTCTTGATTTTGCACACTGGGAAAAGGTTGCATCCACCTTAGGGACTTTGTTCCAGACGCAAGTGGGATCCTCACTGAAGGGGAATCTCTTCTCCATACTTTTAGGAAAAAATTTGTTTTTTCTCTGGTTCCACCCACTCTATTAATAGAATCTATCATTGTGCTATTAACCTGAAAAAACCCTAGCTGAATCTTCAAGGTCTGATACATCCTGTCATGTAAGGACAGAGAGACCTGCTCCTCTTTAAATTTGAGCGTCTCATAAATCACCCCCAATAAGGCATCAACCTCCTCCAGTGAGAGCCTGTATCTGGGAGAGCTTGTCCCTTGAGTTGGAACATCTCTGGATGATGCCGTCTCACTTAGGCCATCCAGAGAATCTAATTCCTCTTCCCCCGATTCATCACCCTCCTCTGGGGTGGAAGCAGGGGGAATTGCGGCTGGTTTTGGGGTCTCAAGGTTCGCTAGCATTGGCTTGATGGACTTCATTTCTTTCTGTACCCCAGAAATGAGTTCTTTACAGGCCCCTGTAGCCTCCTTATAGACTAATTTGTCTATACAGGTTTTACAAAGGGGTTTAACCCATCCTTCCTTCAACTTGCTCATACATAATGGACACCTCTTCTTCCCTCCTGACCTCTCTGGTTCTTTGGGCAAGGCCTAAGACAAGAGAAGGAGAGAAGAAAAGAAGGGAAACAGACAAGCTAACATCAGCGTAACCCAAGCCAAAAAATAGGATGCCTTCACCAAACACGTATGTGCACCCCACTAGCCACTAACAGGATTCGCAAGACACGCTAGTCCGGATCCTGTTTAAAAAGAGAGGGGGAGGGGAACCACACCTGGACCATTTCAAAATGCCTTTGCATTGATTAGTCCATCACCCCCCCAGCCCCATAGGTACAAGACACCTCTGTGTTTGCCTACCTGAGCTGGTTCGGCTCCACTGCCACATTCCGCTGCACCCATGTCCATTTGGAAGCTTGCCCGACTGCCTGGAGGCTCTTCCCTTCACCTGTGGTGCAGTGCATTCGTTATGTGGCTGGCGCTTTTTAAAATAGCCATCAAGGTTCCACCATCCACGCTCACCGTGTGACACGGATCGCTGGAAGTCTCCTGTCCGCCTCCTGTGTTCCACAGGCCAGAACTCGATGCCTGTGTTCACCCCCCGCCTGACTCGCACCAAATCCGAAACCCAAACGCCAGCCCTTCCCGGGATTTCAGAAGGAGTTCGTAGCTGCCGTCAACCCGACTGGGGGACCTCAGATGTCCGTCACCTCTCAGGTACACAGACCTCCTTCTCTGTCTCTTATGGGCTCTCCCACTGCTCCAATCCAGCCTCCTCCTCCAGTGGAGGAAACACAAAAAAGACTGAGGGGGAAGGGACGGAAGCCGCCCTTTAAAGATATAAATTGTGTTTCCTGACTCTGGAGGTGGAGCCTATATATCGCTATTGCTGTCCTGGACAGACGACTAGAGAAAAAAGGTGCTTTTTGTCATTAAAAAAAAAGTCTCTTCCCTTCTTATTACACCAGTTCTCCACCACGTGCCACTCCAAATGCACTCACTACAAGTTTATGACCCCTTAACAAAAAAAGGAAGGTCATAAGCGCTTAATCCAAAGGCTCGGATGCACTCTCCAGATACTTGGGCAAGCTGGTGGTAATCCCTCTTTAGAGACTTCTTGCCCGGTATTACTGCAATTTCCCCTCAGACTATGAACAATGCTCACCAGAAAAAAATAAATGCCATCATAGTGCAGTACTTCGTAAATAAGTAAAAAGTATCCATAATGTTTAAAACAATGCATGCTCACATTACACGGTGCCCAGTTTTTCTGCACCAATACACACAGTCTGTACTTCCCCCCACCACTCTCTTCTATGGAACTGCATGCATGCCAAAGGCCAGGACCGGAAGCAATGCAACGACACAGAATGGATATGACAGTGTTACTGCCGCTACATGTTTTGCCAATAGAGCATCTTTGATTCCTTTGATATTCAAGGCTGTGGACCATGTCAGGACTATACCTCTCACAATCAAGGGTAAAAACAACCTTGAGGCTACAGTAGGAGCCATGACCTTGTTATAAGTTTTACCTGGGCCTCTGCGCTTTCAATAGAAGTTATCAGGGTGGTCATACTCTCCTGCTGCCTTGCTTCATTGTCAGCATTTCACCTCAAGATGCCGAGGAAGGAAATCAATGTGCATGATCATCAATCTCCTTGCAACTTTGAGAGAACCAGTAGTGCTCCTATGGGTTCATGCCAACTGTGGCAATGTGTTGTAGTGTGTTGAATGGGAATTCCATGACCTTTATCACTCTCTCAATATGTTGACAACATCAGGAATCTATTTAGACCTGTTATATCTGCATAAGGAAGATGCCATCTCTGATTAACCACAGGGGCCTACTCAGACTTCTGGTCAAATTCATAAAACTAAATATTTTAAAAAACATAAAATTAGGCCAAAATATTTAAATAGAAAACATAACCCATACACAAACACATCAACAAAAGTATGACCCACAGGTGTACAAACTACGTTCAAAGAGAAATTGTCTCACCTTTCTAACCACAAAAAAAAAATCTAAGGCCTCTTTCACACTGACGTCCCGTTCAGGCCCGCCTGTCAGTTTTTCAGGCGGACCTGAACGGGTGCTCCATAGAGGTCTATGGAGCGTCGGATGTCAGCGGTGACATGTCCGCTGACATCCGACCCGCTCCGATCCGAAAAAGTGTAACGGAGGAAAAAGCTATTTTTCCATCCGTCTGCGGATCGGATCGGGTGACGACGGGCACTGCGGTCCGTCGTCATCCGATCTCCCATAGGGGAGAGCGGCGCTGTGACAGGTCCGTCCCTGCGCAGTGTGCAGAGACGGAGCTGTCATCTCCCTGCTCAGCGGGGATCGGCGGAGTGATCCCCGCTGAGCAAACGGACATCCACGGGGCGGATCAGAACTAATCCGCCCCGTGTGAAAGGACCCTAACTTTTTTTTTTTTTTTTTTACAGCAATTGATACTTTGATACACCAAGGTAGCATTAAAGCGGTATTAAACCCAAAACCAATCATTGGGTGTGATGGCTGCATCAGTTTTTTCTTTGGCCTAATTCTCCATTTATACCAGTAGATCTGACCAGTAACACACCACCAGTATTAGGGAGAGACAACCCAGGAAGCATGAGAACAGGAGGCACAGCAGACAGCAGCACTGTCAGTTTGGGGTGGGTAGTGTTAAAGGCAGGGGTTGACAAATTTGCTTGGAATCTAGGAGCCAGCTAAAAAAGTTAGGAGCCAGGTCCGTGACGGCGATCTGGACCTGTCCCTGGCCTGACATGGAGACGAATGAGGGGAAGATAGCCCCCAGCCCCCCACCTGTCTCCAAGTCATTGCCCATAGCTCTTAGAGGGACATTTTATTTGTTTTATTTTTTTCAAATGACGATTTTTTTTAAAATTGTATTTTAGTGTAAATATGAGATGTGAGGTCTCTCTGACCCCAGATCTCATATATAAGAGGACCTGTCATGCTTTTTTCTATTACAAGGGATTTTTACATTCCTTGTAATAGGAATAAAAGTGACACTTTTTTTTTTTAAACTGTGAAAAAAATAAAAAAAGTTAAAATAAGAAAAAAAAAATATTTACATGCGCCCTGTCCCGCCAAGCTTGCGTGCAGAAGCGAACGTATATATGAAAGCAATGTTCAAACCATACATGTGAGGTATCGCCAGGATCGGTAGAGAGAGCAATTCTAGCCCTAGACCTTCTCTGTAACTCAAAACGTGCAACCTGTAGAATTTTTTAAACCTTGCCTATGGAGATTTTAAAGGTTAAAAGTTTGTCACCATTCCATGAGCCAGCGCAAATTTGAAGCATGACATGTTGGGTATTGATTTACTCGGCGTAACATTATCTTTCACAATATAAAAAAAAAAAAAATTGGGCTAACTTTACTGTTGTCTTTTTTTTTTTTTATTAAATAAATTATTATTCCCCCAAAAAAAGTGCGCTTGTAAGTCCGCTGTGCAAATATGGTGGGACAGACAGTATTGCAATGACCACCATCTCTAGGGTGTTAGAATATAAAAAAAAAAAAAAAATATATATAAATTATATATATATATATATATATATATATATATATATATATATATATACACATACACATACATACATACATACATATACACACACATTATATATACATATATATATATATATATATATATATATATATATATATATATATACACACACATATTATAATGCTTAGGGGTTCTAAGTAAAGGGAAGGAGATAGCTCTATTAGCATTGCTGGTTGTAATTTCAACGGCCACCACAAGAGGGCGCCAGATTCCAGAAGGAACCATAGGATCACAGAAGGCCTCAAAGCCGGGGGGCTCAATTACCAGCCGCCGGCGGCGCGGCCCGACGCGATCGAGCGGGGGGGGTCCACAGAGACAGGATAACCCCCAGCTGTGCTGCCCCAGGCGCCAGGTCGCTAATTCTAGTCGCAAATGCGACCTGGCGCCCGGGTTTTGTCGAGCCCTGGTTAAAGGTATTAGTAGATTTAGATATATAAAATAAAATGAAGCCAAACTGCAGCTCACACTTACAGCAAAGTTTTTTTGGGGATAAAGTTTTTTTGGGGATAAAGCTTTTTACATAAACAAAGCTGATAATTTTAAATCACCCCTGCCAGTGTTAAGTGGTTTGTCTCATTCATGCAAATGGATACATTCTGCTTGAGAAAAACAGACTTGCTTGCTGGATCTCCAGATGAAAATAGAGGAAAGGAAGCCTAAAAAAGGAAAATATAGCCATCACATCCAAGAATCGGTAAGCTACAATGTAATAATGATAGCTTTTGTGTTTAATACTTTTTTTTTTTTTTTTTATCAGCCCAAATTTTTTTTCCATCTTTTTACACAATACATAAATTCTTCTTACTCTTATCCCCCAAACCTCCCTCCCCATATTCCCCATACACTCATTCACTCCCACCATTTATTCCATCCTGCATTCACTTCCCCAGTCAAATCTGTCTCCATGTAACTGGGATTTCTCCACCACTAGCCATAGTTTCCACATTCTCTGTTTCCCTATACATCCCCTTTTACTCTCTGTGAATTTTTCCTTCCATATCGTATGATTTATGGCATTCATCCATTCTCCACACGTCAGGGTGGGGGGCAATTGCATGCCACGTCTGCGCGATCAACTTTCTTGCTTGAAACATGCATCGGATTATTGCAGTCTGTATATCTCCCGGCAATCTATTCCTCTTTATATGTCCCAATATACACTCTTAGCCTCCAAGGCTAGAGATATTACAAAAACAGAATTTAACAAGCCTGCTCCAATATCTGTGTAGTTTGGGGCATCTCCAGATCATATGCACTAGGTCTCCCTTTTTATCTCCACATCTTGGGCATTTAGCATCCGATCTTCTTCCAAACATAAGCATCTTTAAAAAAAGGAGTATAATATGATCTATGTACCAGAAATAAGAGGGATACAATCTGAAAGTGACAATAAGACCCTGGGCCCCAAATTAAATATACAACACCATTGCTCCCCCGATTTCTGCTTTTCCTATATACCCATACATGTTGGAAACCAACCCCTTGGTGGTCCCGGCATTGACCACCCTTTGGAGGGAGGGCATCTCACTCCACTCCAATGCCCTCCCCCAAACTGTGCGTCCAAGAGGTGTCTGACCTGTAAGTACCTATAAAAAGGATCGGTTCCGGATACCGTATTCCTCCCTTAATTCTTGGAATGATTTCAGTTTACCTGCTCTATACAGCTGTACCAAACAATGGATGCCCCTTTGTTCCCATTCTTCCATTTTCCCCATTGCCTTAAGTTCAAGTTTGTATTACACAATAAAGGGGAGAATTCCGAAAACCAAGTTATATCCCAATAGGGCCTTAAACAGTGTCCCAACTTCTTACCACTGGTTGCACTGTACTACCGTATCGTGACAAGTATTTGCCAGTATCATTTGTCTTGTATACTCTCCTACTGGCAAGTTACTTCCGTTCATATGCTGCATTTGTGCCGCCAAGCAGTAGCTTCTCAGATGTGGTAGTGCTAGCCCCTCTAGGTTACCAACGTTCGCAAGGGAATTCTGGCCGAGCCATTAGTCCAGTCCAACTCTCTTAAGATACTATAAATTTTTATTGAAACCAATGCTTTGGCCCCAACTGAAGAATTATATAATAGATACAAAATCTGTGGCATCCATACCATTTTTAATTAGGTTACAGGATCCGGCCATCGAGAAGGGAAGCCAGATCCAGACCCACTATTACTCATATAGCTAGCACTATAGTTTCCACTCATGACCAAATTAAAAACAGAAATGCCGGTGTTGTAAAAATTTCCTGCGACCTATGAAAACCGCTGATCCGTCACTTCCGGTGCGGCTCCCGTCACTGAAACAGCTGACGGCAGGCCTGTACCGCACATGTGCCAATCCCCTGACATTACCAGCTCATGCGCAGTATATTTATTTTCACGGTGGAGAAAAATTCTAGCCTCAAGTGGGCGGAGACTTGCGGGTGGGCGGGCAGAGCTTAACAGATGGTTAGAACGTCAGCAGCAGCCCCGCCCACCCCACGATTTTCTTCACTGGTCAAGAAAATTATGGCTTCAAGCTGTATTAGCGCATGCGCAGGGTATTTGTTCAGCGGTCGACCAAAATTATGGACTCAAGCGGGCGGAGACCTTGCTGGGAGGGAGAGATAGAGCGGAGCTTGGAGGGGGCGGCGGAGCTTGGAGGGGGCGGCAGAGCTTGGAGGGGGCGGCGGAGCTTGGAGGGGGCGGCAGAGCTTGGAGGGGGCGGCAGAGCTTGGAGGGGGCGGCAGAGCTTGGAGGGGGCGGCAGAGCTTGGAGGGGGCGGCAGAGCTTGGGAGGGGGCGGCAGAGCTTGGAGGGGGCGGCAGAGCTTGGAGGGGGCGGCCAGAGCTTGGAGGGGGCGGCAGAGCTTGGAGGGGGCGGCAGAGCTTGGAGGGGGCGGCAGAGCTGAGGGGGGGGGGCGGGGGCCCCGTGCATAGCACTGACTACATATACAGTACATTGTTCTGCCAATAAATACGCCTCACTGTGCCCAGAAATCGCCACCTAACTGCGCCCAAAAAATGCCGCCTCACTGTGCCCAGAAATCGCCGCCTCACTTTGCCCAGCAAACGCCACCTCACTGCACCCAGAAAATTGCCACCTCGCTGCGCCCAAAAATTACGCCTCACTGCGACCAGAAATTGCTGCCTCACTGCACCAAGCAAACGCCGCCTCACTGCGCCCAGCAAACGCCGCCTCACTGCGCCCAGCAAACGCCGCCTCACTGCGCCCAGCAAACGCCGCCTCACTGCGCCCAGCAAACGCCGCCTCACTGCGCCCAGCAAAACGCCGCCTCACTGCGCCCAAAAAATACCTCACTGTGCCCAAACGCCACCTCACCATGCCCAGAAAACGCCTCACTGTGCCCATCAAACGCAACCACTGTGCCCATAAATTGCCGCCACTGTGCTATCAAACACAGCCACTGTACCCATCAATTGCTGCCAGATTGTCAAGCCATAGCTGTGTTCCCTGGGGATATGCTGATCACCCATCTGTGCTGCTGGAGGGAGCCCAGATGGGCATAAATGAGGGACCTGCATATCATGGTAAGCGAGACCATCCCACTCCATCTTTCCCGAGAACTTCCAACCCCCCCCAAGACAGAGAAACCTTTGTCTCCGTCTCCCCCCCCGGACAGGGAAACCCCTCCCTCCCTGCCTCTCTCTCTCTCTCTCTCCCCCGACAGGGAAACCCTCTCTCTCCCCTCCCCCCCCCCGGCGACAGGGAAACCTTCTCCTCTCCTCCTCCTCCCCCCCCCCCCCGCGACAGGGGAAACCTTCTTCCCCCCCCCCCCCGCGACAGGGGAAGGCCTTCCCCCCCCCCCCCCCCGCGACAGGGAAGCCTTCTCCCCCCCCCCCCCCCCCCCGCGACAGGGAAACCTCTCTTCCCCCCCCCGACAGGGAAACCTTCTCCCTCCCCCCCCCCCCCCCCCCCCCCCGCGACAGGGAAAACCTTCTCTGATAACCCCCCCCCCCCCCGCGACAGGGAAGCCTTCTCTCGCGCGCCCCCCCCCCCCCCCCCACGACAGGGAACCCTTCTCTCCCCCGCCCCCCCCCGCGACAGGGAAACCTTTCTCTCCCCCGCGACAGGGAAACCTTCTCTCCCCCGCGACAGGGAAACCTTCTCTCCCCCGCCCCCCCCCCCCCCGCGACAGGGGAAACCTTCTCTCCCCCCCCCCCCCCCCCCGCGACAGGGGAAACCTTCTCCCCCCCCCCCGCGACAGGGAAACCTTCTCTCCCCCGCCCCCCCCCCCCCCCGCGACAGGGAAACCTTCTCTCCCCCGCGACAGGGAAACCTTCTCTCCCCCGCGCCCCCCCCCCCCCCCCCCGCGACAGGGAAACCTTCTCTCCCCCCGCCCCCCCCCCCCCCCGCGACAGGGAAACCTTCTCTCCCCCGCCCCCCCCCCCCCCCCCGCGACAGGGAAACCTTCTCTCCCCCGCCCCCCCCCCCGCGACAGGGAAACCTTCTCTCCCCCGCCCCGCCCCCCCCGCGACAGGGAAACCTTCTCTCCCCCGCCCCCCCGCGACAGGGAAACCTTCTCTCCCCCGCCCCCCGCGACAGGGAAAACCTTCTCTCCCCCGCCCCCCCCCCCCCCCCCCCCCGCGACAGGGAAAACTTCTTCTCCCCCGCCCCCCCCCCGCGACAGGGAAACCTTCTCTCCCCCGCCCCCCCGCGACAGGGAAACCTTCTCTCCCCCGCGACAGGGAAACCTTCTCTCCCCCCGCCCCCCCCCCCCCCCCCCCCGCGACAGGGAAAACTTCTCTCCCCGCCCCCCCCCCCCCCCCGCGACAGGGAAACCTTCTCTCCCCCGCCCCCCCCCCCCCCCCGCGACAGGGAAAACTTCTCTCCCGCCCCCCCCCCCCCCCCCCCCCCCCCCCCCCCCGCGACAGGGAAAACTTCTCTCCCCGCCCCATCCCCCCCCCCCCCCCGCGACAGGGAAACCTTCTCTCCCCCGCCCCCCCCGCGACAGGGAAACCTTCTCTCCCCCGCCTCCCCCGCCCCCCCCACGACAGGGAAACCTTCTCTCCCCGCCCCCCCTCGCGACAGGGAAACCTTCTCGCCCCCGCCACCCCCGCGACAGGGAAACCTTCTCTCACCCGCCCCCCCCGCGACAGGGAAACCTTCTCTCACCCCCCCCCCCCCCCCCCGCGACAGGGAAACCTCCTCCCCCCGGCGACAGGGAAACCTTCTCCCCCTCCCCGCCCCCGGCGACAGGGAAACCTTCTCTCCCCCCCCCCCCCGGCGACAGGGAAAACCTTCTCCCCCCCCCCCGCCCCCCGGCGACAGGGAAACCTTCTCCTCCCCCCCAGACAGGGAAACCTTCTCCTCCCCCCCCGCCGACAGGGAAACCTTCTCCTCCTCCCGCCGACAGGGAAACCTTCTCCTCCTCCCCCCCCGCCGGACAGGGAAAACCTTCCCCCCCCCCCCCCCCCCCCCCGCCCGCGACAGGGAAACCTTCCCCCCCCCCCCCCCCCCCCCCCGACAGGGAAAACCTTCTCCTCCCCCCGTCCCCCCCCCCGGACA